>NC_057323.1:2594198-3230299 GCF_018924745.1 Marasmius oreades
CCCTTCCGCCTATTCGCTTCTCACTAAACGGGGCTGATTTCTCGGAGCTCTTTACTTCCGTCAGTGGGCTCCCTCCTTTACAACAACTCGCTCAACTGGCCAGTGTCGCTGAACAGAAGTCGGAGAGCGAGGGTAAAACGCCCACAACACCCCCTCCGTCTGCCAGCACCATCTCACACTCTGTGAGTGAGACCACTCATAATCGACGATCACAAGAGGGTAATTTCTCATTCAACAGGTATGTGGCATGCCCTTTTCATTGCATCAGCCAATACTTACCGTCGGTAAGCGCTGTGACTACAAACGATTATATAGCTCCTACCAGTCGTAGTCGCGCTTCGTCTGGAGCCCAAGCTGACTCGCTCACTAAGGCGCACGCCCCTTCACAACTTTCTCTGACAACTGGTGAATCCGACTCGACACAGTTCACTATTTCCCCCCCACCGGAGGACAAACAAGAAAAATCAGATGCAGCTGACCTTGTGTTGTTCAGATTGCAAGAGGTATTAGCAGACGCAAAGGATCGTGGAGCTCAACAGTTGAAACTGGATCGAGGTTTCGTAGAAGCTATCATTCAGGTAATGACCACTCGGAAAGCCGATTTCTCGGAGCTGAAAGGTGACCTCGATGGTATGAAAGTAAGTATTGTCACCTATAACTGTACGATTTTTCTAATGGCCATCATCAGAGAGCTAGCAAACAATATATGGAGGGACTGACTGTGGCGCAGACAGAATACGACCAGGAACTGAAGCAACGCCGGGAACTCGAAGCTGAAGTGACCCGCCTACGGGTGTTATTATCCGGTCAGGCAGCTCGCCTAACAGCTTTATCGGGCGACTCACGCCGACAGGAGCTGCGTCAGCGAATGACAAAGGAATTGAATAAGAATCTCTCTGGACTTGAGCAGGACCTTTCGAAGCTGAAAGTCGAACGTGATATGACCTTGGCTGAGATGGAAGAGATATCCGCGTCCAAGAGGCAAGTGAGATTGTTCGCAATCCCCTCGACATTATCTGAAGAAATCACCTTGCAGCGCACCTTCGGGCCAAGAGGCTGGAAGCACCCTTAGTCGTAGTCTTACCAAGCGGTTGGATAATCTCAAGCATCAGTATCAACGAGACCTCATTCCCCTCACTCAAGAACGGGAAGCTTTGGCGAGAGAAATCATGGAACTGAAAGCAGCTCGTGATATCTTCTTGGAAGAGACTACAGTACTGAATGCCCGAAATGAAGAGCTTGCCCAGTTGAGTGCTCAATACGCTAGGCGCATGACCCCGGACACACCGTCGAGGCCACACGAGTTCCGAACTAAGGAGCAATCAATCTTAGAGGAGAAAGACAGAACGAGGATGAGACCTCCTCCGATTACGATACAATATCCTTCGCATGCGACTCAACCTCAGCCCCAAGGTCCTTTAACTCAGCCTTCAATGAATCAATCGGTCATGCCTCCGCTCGCTCAAACCCATCTCCCTCCTCCCGCTCCGCTTAACTTACCTCAAGCAATTGATGAACAGCTTGCTGAGCGAGGAAAACCTAATGATGGAACTCCTTCAAAACCTCCAAGATTCGGTATGAAATGGGGTGTTTCGCGGTCTAAAGACCCTATAGCACCTCCTTCGCATGCAAAAGGCAGTTTAGAACATAATTTTCAGCCTCTCAGTTTGTTACGTTTCACCAGATGTGACCATTGTGGCGACAAAATGTGGGGATCTCAACTCCGATGCACAGGCACGTCCTTCCTCTGTTCTGTTCTCATCTTCCAGGCGATTTTCTCAAACGCCATGTTACGATATAGGATGTAACGTCTCAGTACACACTCGTTGTGTCAGTCATGTTCAATCGCATTGTTCACAGCAATCTCATGCATCCCAAGAAGATTCTCAGCCACTACGTAAGCCTTCAATTTCCTTCGTGATCGCGTAACTTTGAACAACGCACCCTTTAGCCCCGTCCATGTTCGGTCGTGATTTGATAGAACAAGTACGTTCCGACGCCAAAGAGGAACCGCGACAGGTCCCTGTGATCGTCGAGAAATGTATTCAAGCGGTTGAGACCCTCGGTAAGAATTGATTGAGCTGCACGATGACCTACACATACTCAGCGCCCTTAGGTATGGACTACGAAGGTATATATCGCAAGACAGGAGGCTCTGGACAGTCGAGAGTTATCACGCAACTCTTTGAGCGTGGGGACTATGATGCGTTTGATCTTCGCGACGAGGAGAAGTTCAATGACATTTGCAGTGTCACTTCCGTGCTGAAGACCTATTTGCGATCACTCCCTGTGCCTTTATTGACCCATGACCTTCACGATCTCTTCATGTCTGCTGTTGAGATCCGTGACATGGAGACGAAAAACACTACACTCACGGATTTGGTCAAGAAGCTTCCACCCGAGCATTATCACACTCTCCGAATGCTTATGCTCCATTTGAACCGGTAAGTTGTTGCTCAGTTGGACGACAATCCGATTGCCGACGATATCGTTAGGGTCCGTGAACGCTGTGACGTTAATCTCATGAATGCTCGCAACTTGGGTGTAGTTTTTGGACGTCAGTGCTTATTATTCCACTCAGCGCTCATTGGCCGACTGACATGCTTTATTACAGCTACACTGATGAGGTCTCGTATTCCAGGAGCAGAATTCAGTGATATGGCAGGAAAAGCTCTCTCTGTTGAATGGATGGTCGAAAATGCCCCGAATGTTTTCACGTAGTTTCCTGATCCTCGTACCGTGCGTTTCATTTCACCTGTGTGGCTGTGTCATAGGAATTATATACTTATTGTTCTTATTTTTCTGCCTCTTTGATATTTATCTTATTTCTTATTCCTCTTTCCCCCATTACCAATCACCCACCATGCCCCATAACATTCCTCGCATTTGTTTGGATTCAAACACATTTCGAATGTATTTTCATACCATATTACAATTTTTTTCGGTAAGGCCCGGATCTTCGAGAGTCCTCATGGTGAGTTACTTCATACATATTGTTGCACAAGACACCGGTTTCAAGGTAACTCGCGAGATTTTCGAGGTCGAGGAGCTGGTTCGGGTTTCAATGTGCAATACAGGAAATGTCGTCGTGGTCCTGTTGAGCCACCTGCAACCGCCGCTGCGACCCTTGATCCAATAGGGGCCGCGTCACCTGTTCCGCTTCCTCTCACCCCGAGCGAGAACATTCGGTCGAAAACTAAAGTGGTTGAGTATCATCAAAGGGAAGGTTGAAGGACTGGAAAACTTACGGGTGGCTATGAAGGCCTTGGCTGTGGTTTGGCAACTTAGTTGAGTAAGTGACAGCGGCGGGCTGACACCCTCCAGCATTCGGAGATATCGATATACCATAGAAGGTTGAGGTGGACCTAAGGAGCACCCCTAAGTGATGAAGCAGATATTTTGCAGATAACGTCACTCACCGAAACGGAATACAGCGTGATAAGCTTGACGCCATTTTTCCTCTAACAGTCGAGCGCAAGTCGGAGGATCGGGGCAAGTTGCACACTGCAATAGTTAGAATTGAATCAAGGATGGGCTATGTAAACCGTACACATTGATATTCTTTCGATACCGTGGTCAAACCAATCTTTAAAACCCTTTCAAGGAACCAACTTCGCCTATGTTGCAGAATGAGAAGTGAATACGAGAGGGGTTCCATCACTCTACCTTTTCTCCAATTTCAGAAGGGTTTCTTGACTCAAAGTATTCAGTTCATGCTCTGACCACCCGCCAGGATTGTCCAAAACAAAACGGCTGGATTCGCGATACAGCTCTTCCTCCTCGAAAAGTTCGGCAATTCGCATGGCTTTGATTGGCTTGCCCGCCGCGTGTGTGAGGAGGAATTTCAAGCACTCGCATTGTAGTGAAGGTACACAGAGTTTGTGGGATATGTTCATGAGACCCTCGACATTGTTCCATGTTATAGTACATTCCAGGCTATGTTCAAATGGTGGTGAGTGGTAAAATCGTCAATAAATGGTCCTTACTGAGGATACACGAATTTCAGAAAGTCGTGGAAAGTACCCGCCTGAAGGTATTCGGGAGGTAAGTATGGCATAGATATGAAGCAGTGGGATCGCATACTCTTTCCTCTTTTAACACTATCACAGCGTCGGGACCATTGTTGGGCCGACTTTGGATAGCTGCCCTCACAGGCTTCTTGCTGGATGTTATGCTGGGGGTCTGAATGGAGCGGGACGTTGGAGAGGAGCGATAATAGTTATTCTGCAGTTTTGTCAAACTGTCGTCCCGGGCACGAGCTCGTAGTTTTAATCCTTCATCATCGCTTGTTTCAGAATCGCTGGCTGTTAAGCCGTTGTCGGTATGGGAATCGGACTTGAAAACCTCGACATCAGAAACCACCTCTAAGTCTTCGTTCTCTTCCATTGGGGCAAACATCATTTCGGTCGGCAGCTCGCGGCTTCGGTTGCTTGAATTTGGTACCGAGGGTGGCTGCGATATTGTGATCACGGATGACATAGATGGAGGTCTGCCAGTTTCTGCCCAGTTTCCGCTGAGAGCGGCTTCAAAAAAGGGGGATGCAAAGAACAGGACTTCCTTGTGCGCCCTGGAAGATTAAGATGTACGAAGGGATAACAAGCTCTGCATAGTGCGTACCAGAAAGTAGTACTCTCGACTACAATCTTGACGGTTCCTGGAAATTGGGCATTCTTCGTGAACGTTTCATCAATTTCAATGGCTTCATCGTCTTCATCGATGCTTAGTTCGGAAACGATGTCGTCTGTTTCGCATTCCTCTAGAAGCCAGGGAGGAGAACCCGATGACCTAAAGATACCAGCAGCGGCAGCGTGAGTTTCGGTGGGTGAGCTAAGGGAAGCAGAAGGATTGTTGGGTCCTCTTGAGTTTCGTGCGATAAGTATATGAGACGGGTTGGTCGTCATGGGTAAAGGTGCCAAGTTGTAACACACATCGCAATTCGCAGCGGTCAGATTCTATTTGGCCCTATTTGGCATTATATATCAGATATTTCATTGGGATGCTGATTTGCATAAACATGCTCGTTTGTTGGTTATGAGGCCTAGCCCATAGGACATCCGATCCTAACACCACCTACGATCCCTGGTGTGCGTAAATTGCCTAGTCGGGAATGTACATAATATTGGCTCGCCTGGGTTTTCGATTTTTTCGACATGTCGTGTACCCTAAAAATTAGTAAAATTAGTAAAATAATCAGTGTACAAAATTTCCCTACCCGATCCATATGTATCGAAAACCCGCCCAAATTAGCCGAAAAATATGTACCAAAAACAACGGACGGTTCGGACGTGCCCACCCCTCAAATTGGCAATATTACAATGGAGGTCATCCTATAATTCACCACAGCATTTGCATACGACTGTCGTGGGATTTTTATTTTTATTTTCTTTTGATGTGACATTCCGTTCTTCACTGGAATATCTTTGCAACTGGCAAGCGATTCGTTTAGCTTGAGTTAAGCAATACCAATGATCCCTTGTTCCCTCCTGCTTCTGTCGGCCTCAAACGTCGACCACACTTCCTTTTCGTACCAATCCTGATCCAATACAACTCTCACTCCAGTCAATGCAAGGGCCTCAGTAACGTCCAACGTTGCACGATGAGCTTCTTCCGTTGCAGCAGCAGAGGTAAAGTGGGTGGTATGATTTCCGCCATCAGGAACGGTAGGAATTGCATATCCAGGATGCAATGAAGGGAGCTCTGTGAGTGTACGTGTTGGATGAGTTGTGAGCATGAAGATGACCAGAACTGACCATATCCAACATTGCCGAAATCCGTGCTCGCACTCTTAATCCCCCATCTTTCCCTCTCTACTCTCCCATACTTAGCTCCGAACGTCCTTTCAATATCTTTACCTAACCCAACATTCTGCCTCAAATCGTACGTCCCGTCATGAACCGTCACTTTCATGGTGCAACCAGTGGCTTTCGCAGCTGCTCTATACAATCTATTGTATTAGATGTTATGCAAAATAGGTAAGTGAGACCACACTCAAAGCAGGGCAAGACCTTCTTCATTACTTCCTCCTGCTCAGCGCGTGTCGGTGCGCGAACCACTGCTATGTATTTAGCGTACGCCGGAATAACTGTATAGTAATGAGATTGGGTACTACACGGCAGCCATCGAACTCACTGTTTAGTGCCCAATCTTGTCCTTCAAAGATACTATGGATTCTACAGGCCGAGGGCACCTGCTGGCGAAGTAAGGCAATGTTGGTATATGTAAGGACCGCCGCATCGAGAGCATTCTTCCCTTCCCAAGGTCTTTTTTTAAACCCTCAGCATTTTTGCAGACATCGAGAAAGGAGAAGAGTATGTATTCACGACAAGGCAGCATGAGCAGCACAACCGAAAAACTCTGCTTCAATCTTCTTGAGCGCCAGACAACTAGTCAAGGAGATTGTGTTCCTAGGGCCGGGAGCTGGATGTACCATCAGACAAGCCGCCATCTGTTTGTAGGCTCCCGCTTTGAGTAGCTGTAGTTTTCCGTGGCCTCGCTCCTCTGCTGGAGTACCCAAGAGGATAATTTTTCCTGGGAGACGATGTCTCTCGAATACCGCCTTGATTCCTGCGCAGGGGTCAACTTGCTGCAGCCTTTAGTCAATGGAGACTCCAGGATTAGGCGTACCTAGTGCAATAGCGACCCCTGCAATTGCAATTAGATTGTGCCCACACGCATGCCCGATTTTTGGCAAAGCGTCCATCTCAGAATTGATTCCAATGACCCTGGTATCCTCTTTCGCCTCGGGACTCGCATATGTCGCAAGCCAAGCGGTAGACAATTCAAAGTTGGGTGTCACTTTCCATCCTTCCTGCTTCTTCATGAAATCAACCAGAATGTCATGGGTCTTGTGTTCCGCGAAGGCCAATTCAGGATGAGAATGGACTGACAAAGAGAGCTCGCGGAGTTCGTTGTATCGACTCGAGATAGTCTCGGAGATCGTTGCAAGGTATTCTGGATTCCATATTTCCGCTTCAGCATTGAGCTCTGGCTTATTCCATTCGTCAGAATCGTCAAGGCGCCATAGAACGGTATTCCAGTCATCGTTTTTCATGGCCATCGTGAACAGATTGAGGGGGCGATATAGCAATAAGGAAAGGCGCAGTCGCACGCAGAGATTATCTGACAAAGCTAGTCGATGACGTCATCAAGTTACATTATGTAAATACAACATCTATGTGGTTACTTTTTGCTTCTTCATCACCTTGATGCCTAACGAATTCCGCTTGACATCCTTCTTTTTCGCCTCCGATGGCTTGGGAGACAGGATGATAGTCTTCTTCACATCCAACAAGGACTTCGCCGAATCGGACAGCAAGCTGTGCACAGTCGGTTCATCTCCTGTCGCATCAGCCTTTCTTTTGATCGTGACCGTCGTGGAACTTCCGCTTGCTCCAGAACTGGAAGCAACTGGCATATCAACCCTCGAAAACACTTTTCTTACCAACTTCTCATCTTCTTCGTCATCCAGCCTCTTTCTCTTCATCTCTTCATTCTCCTCCTCTTCTCGCTCTCTTTTGCCGAGTACCTCGACAACGTCAACGGTATTCCCTGCCCTCTCAAGTCGCGCATTTCTAGCCCTGATGTCCTGTAGTGCATCGAGTATGTCCATCTCTCTTTTAGAATCGACCGTTCGATTTTCCAGAGCTTTCATGGGATTGTTCTCCTCTTCTTCCAACTTGGCTAGTCGATCCTCTTCTTCTACAGCTGCTTCTTCGCGCCATGGCTCAAAGTTTCGCGATGCACCATGTTCGGCAGTATAATCGGTGTTCTTGGGATCGGTCTTGAAAGTTATTTCGGCGGAGCAGAGTGTGCTTAAATCGATAACTTCACCTGTGCCCAACGACCAGAGTAAAACATACGCACCATTTGATATAAAACCTAAATATCTTGATACCATAATAATCCTCCCCTTCGACAGTCTCCTTCCTCGCGTTGAACTTTTTCCCTTTGTAGATGTACTCTCCACAAGTATTGCATCGCCTAAAGCGCAGCATGTGTCAGCCATAGAAAGATGTACCGATAGTAGATGTTACATTGAGAACGGTGCCATTAAACGCACGACTTGCTGTGAATTACGTGGTACTTTGCGTCGAGGGATGAGGTCCGGATCGAAATCCGGGGGGAAGTACTTATTGAGAACTAGAAGGATGTCAGTATCATTCGTGCATGAGAGAGGACATACAGACCTTTACGTTCAGACATTGTGACGGTAAGAGGAAAAAGAGAACAGTTGATGACTAATCCATACAAAACTTACAAGTATACATGTTATGTCCCTCAACAAGTCACTCACCTTCAATCGTGATTTACAAGTTATTTTTCTCAGTATTCACCACTCACGGCTTTTCCCAGAAACCGTTCGTGGCATAACTGACTTCAGTGTGTTCAACCCCAAGCTCTTGCTCGAAGAGGATCTATTCAACAGCTACTAGTTGAAGTTGCAATACATACGATTCTCTATGTCAGACAAGTCTACCCAGCCGACTTATTTGTACGACGCAAGAAATATGACACTCCTGTCTTCCAGTCACGACATCCAGGACTGAATGAATATATTTCTGGGGCAGTCAAAGCGATCGGTGAAGAACTCGTTCGGGTCCGATTTCCATTTGCTTTCGAAAAAAAAATTGAGGCTCAGTCGAAGTATCAGGGCGATGTCGATAAAGTGATAGTCGTGATTAAGGACAAGGATCAGCTCGCGCTAGAACGGTTCATCTTCTCCATGGATACAGTGATACAAGTGGAAACGTTCAACAAAGAGACCAGGTAGCGTTTACTCCTCTTTTCTCCAACGAGGCACGCCCACGCCTTTGCGTCTAGCGTGGAGGACGCGATGTCACCGCAAGCACTCGGTCAATATTTTCGATCGTTCCTCGTTAAACTCAACTTTGTTGAGTCCCAATTAGGCCAGATATACCTTGGAGACGACGTGTCGTTTGCCATCCTCCTGGAGTTAAAGGACAACAAGAAACCCACTCCGAAGAACGATAAGGTACCATTCAACTTTTTTCGCTCTCGATATAATAACCTTACTTGATCTTGAGGAACCTGCTCCATGGATTCCAGCCGACGCACAACATACGACGGCTGCAGCCTCGGAAGATGCAGAACTACATATGATTCGGGCTGTGAACACTGGAATCATCAATGTGCGTATCTGTGACTTCCAGATGATTCCTTGGCTGACAACGCATCTTTGAATCAGCTGTCCCTTACGGTTCAGGAGTCCGACGTGAAACTAAGACGAGAGCGAGAGAATAGTATGTAAACAGCGGAATAGCGTTCATAACATCCCCGATAATGAAAACAAATTGTCTCCAAAATTTAACATACATATGAATCAATGCAAGTTCGTATACTTAACCGACTACTAGACGTCCACACGTATGCGTTGGATGACGGGTATTATCCTATCCCATTCCTCCATTGCCTAGTTATGGTTAAGCAATGTCCTTGAAACTGAGTGAACAGGTATGATCTGAACTCACTGCTTTGTAAAATTCGATCTGTCCGTCGGCGAGTTTCCCTAGCATTTCCTTCATCTCTGCCTCTTTAGCATGCTGGAATATCGTCTGTTCTCGAAGGGTTTCGTCACTAAACGCATCAGAGGTCTCATGCGCAGTTGTAACAGCATCTTGAAGCTTGAGTATGTTGGATCTTTTCAGCTCTTCCAATGACCAACTGAGCATGAGTACCAACCTCTTTGATCTTGACATCCAACTTCCTCATCCTCTCCACCCTGCTCCTGTCATCGTCTGTCCCTCGAAGAGCGTCGACGCGGTCCTTAAGGTATGCACCAAGTCCCAGCCCGGTACTTCCAGCATGCCCACTTATAATCGCTGCTAACCTATCGCGCTCCGCTGTCACCCCAGATAAATAATCCGAGAGCTCCTCGAAATCGAGTTGTTTCTGATCTCGCAATTTGAGAACGGCTCTGTTGGCATGAGAGTAAGACAGGAGTGAATGAAGATGGGCGAGGAAGGGATCAGTCGTTGTTTGATTCTAAAGAGTTCAAACTGTGAGTTCTAGAAATTGACTGGTGCATGTTTCTAGGAACGTACGAGATGTCTTAAAAGCGCGGAAAATTCCAAGAGAGTATTGGAGAAATGGTTGAGGGGGTCTGTTATACCGGATTCTAGGAAACCAAGACCTTGAACAGCAACGGCTAAATCATGATAGTCCGCTGTGAGGTCTTCACCAGATTCCGGATCACCGTCTCGTTTCAGCTTTAGAGGAAAACGCTAGAAATAAGTAGATTTGGGTTGACATACCACTTGTTCGACCTCGAACTCTAGTCCACAAACGTTCGGAGAGAACGAGACCTTCTTCAAACTTGTCCACAGTATCGCGCATGTCCACAAATCTCTCGTCGGGCTTCCGGACACGAGAAAAGGCGTTGAGAAGCGTGTCGGTGATGTTGTCCACAATACCGGTTGAAGTTTCAGGGCCAGGAGGATGGGCGACATGTTGGTGCATATGGACGTGCTATACTGATCGTCGTGAAGTACTTTGATACAAGTGGAAATGACAAAACGAACCCATTCCGTCGATTCGAAGAAAGCACGGACCAATGTACTTCGCTGAAGAGTTGGATGACGAGATAAACGTTGTAAGAATCGATGGAGACTGCGACCGAGGATGAGAAGGCCCATTCCGACCTGACATTGTGATGGGTACTCACTCCAACCGCCTTCTTTCCATAAACTCTGGGCTAAATCTATCTCCAGTGATATACTCTGCGAGCCGTTGAATAAAGGGTTCTACAAGGTGAGAAGAGGGATGTACCTAACCGGTGTTTGCCTGGTAATTGAGGAACTACACATGCCGGAAAGTCCTTCACAAGATGTTCTCTTAAGAACAAAAAGTCCTGGAATCGCCTTCTTGCAGAGGTATTCGGCGTTGAGAAAATAGGGAGATTCGTCTAACCGGTTTCAGGTTAATGAAGTGCCACTTTCAAAGATGCTCTGTGTTCTGTCACAGACCTTTGCCAAAACCAAATACGAAACATAAGCGTCCTTTGTCTCTGCCAGCTCCTTCATAGGATCTTGAACTGAAGTAATGAGGTATCCTTCCCACTTAGGTTCATGAGGGCCTGGTTCATTGGCTCCTGCATTGTCCTGTCTGAATCCAGGGCCTGACGACGACGGTACAACTTCATAGGGTGCGGCGGTAGTAGAATCCCACGTTACGCTGTCGAAAACGTCCTCATCGTCACCAAGCATAACGAAGAAAGCTGAGTTTGAGATGACAAGGCGTGAGATGACGAGGCGGCTAAGGCCAATCGAGGTGCACTTTATTTAATTTGGCAACGCAGCGTGGTAAACGCGTACCAATCTGCTTTCACTACTCCCATCATGGTCCAGGTCATCGACCGTCTCAGTTTCTATCAGACTTTCTTGACACTTGCATTTGCTCGTTTTTGTTTTGCTTATGAAGTTCCTGTGTTAGACAAAGGCAAGCTATTCTCTCTCTAACAAATGTGGTTTTCCGCTGATTGTCGTCTATAGATTATGACCGTCAAATATGTAGTGGGATGTGGGCTAGTGCCAAGACTTATATCAATGGTGTGTAACTGTTTCTCATGTTTCCACCGCAGGCGTTCTGAACCCCTACCCTGCAGTGACTTTTGATGAAAGCTCCCAAGGCCAGTTAGCCATGGTGATCTACGAGTGGACAGACTCCCCACACCTCGGAAAAATCACGTCCATGTACGACGACACACTTCCTGTGAGCATCACGGGTTCTATTGCGGTTAACACAAGTCCGACCGGTCGTAGCAGAAAACATACATATGCACGACCAGTGCCGTCACTGGCGGATACTGTTCAACAGACGAGCTTGGTCATTTCATTCTGGACCTACCCGCCGGGAAGACGATCAACGACACTAGTTTTTGGTCTGCTAGGGTTGAACTTCCAGGAAGTCACGGTTCAAGAGGTGGCGAAGGCGCGGAATTATCTACTAGTCCACTTTGGAATAGCCGCAGAGGAATTCTCACACCTCTCAAAAGTGACTACGACCCGCCGTGGAGAAGAACCGGTGAAAATGTCAGCCCAACAGGTATTTACTACTACAACCAGTCTATCCAATATCTTGTCCGGAAAACAGGTTATTATTGTGTTGGTATGCATCATTCAATTTCAAATGCAGCGTCTGCATATTAAACATTTTCCCAGCGATGATACCAGTTACAGTCAGAAATATCGCGACACGTCAGACAGACGGGCCACATCCATCATACAAAGGCACAGTCTTGTTCCGCAATAAATTCGATGGCAAGCTACCAGCGACGGATTACCCCAAAGTAAACGTAGGTATCTCTATATCAATTACTTAATAATGTACTGACGATAACACGTGCTCAGTTTTACTTCGCCATGTTTCTAGTTTATTCAGCGGTTGCCGCAGCTTGGGCTTGGCTGTGCTACAAGCATGTTCAAGATATCTTACCACTTCAGGTATGGACTCTTTTCCTATCTATGATACCGCATCACCGAACGGCGTGATATCAAGTACTATCTCTCTGGACTGGTTGGGCTTTTGGTTATCGAAATGGTCGCAAACTGGGGTAAATAAGGTTTATGAGATGCCTATCTCGGAGATCCTAACTCATCGACAGCATACTATCGATACTTGAACGCTCATGGGAAGAGCACAGCATCTACCGTCTTTTTGATCGTTGGTAAGCCTAAACTGAAGGTTCACCTTTTGTTCTCTGACTCGTCAATGATAGTTGCAGTACTTGACGCGGCCAGGAATTCAATGTCTTTCTTTATGCTTCTTGTCGTTTCTCTGGGACTGAGCGTCGTCAGAGTATCTCTGGAACGTACAATGCTCAAGTGTCAGGCACTGGCTGGCGCCCATTTCATTTTCGGAAGTAAGTGGGCTTCCTGGTGTCTTTGTCGCTGCACATGACCTACCTATATCCAGTCCTCTATGCAATCGGGATTGTTGAACTCGAATTAGAGTCTACGTCTGGTTTGGTCCTGCTCTTGTTCGTTATACCTCTAGCCTTCACTCTTAGCGGCTTCTTGATGTGGATTATGTACGCCCTCAATGGTCAGCGCCTCTTGTTCCTGTTTTTCTGCGATTGTTGACAACACTTCTAGCCACCATCACACAGTTGCGCACGAGGAAACAGAAATATAAGCTAGCGATGTTCGAGAAGCTGAACTATGTCCTTATGTTTTCCGTGTTTATTATCTTGATATTCTTCGTGGTTTCGTCATTCTCATTCTCGGGACGTCTCGCTGAAGGTGAGCTGTTTGTGTTTGTGGACTGATCAATTCCGCATTTAACTCTACATTTACTTCTTGTGTTTATTTTTCACAGACTATGCTGCCAAGTCGTGGAAGATGCGCTGGTGGCTTCTGGACGGATGGCTATCTCTGCTCTATCTCGTCTCGTTCTCCATCATTGCATACCTCTGGCGGCCTTCCGAGAACAACAGAAGATAAGTTCTCTTTTCTAACTCTCTTGCTCCAAGTTGCACTTGGTGTTTACCTCCATTTTGTTATCTACATTAGCAATGTTCGATGAGATTGCGCAAAATGAAGAAGATGCCGAGGATTATGATCTGGAGGCAATCGAACACCGGACTAGAGCTAGAGAAGATGATGAAACCATGCCAGTCGGTGGGCAAAGGGGCTCAGGTCCCGTTGCTGAAGACCACGTCGTGTTTGAGATAGGAGATGAAGACCCTGGAAGCGACGATGAACATACGCCAAGTTATCGGCGGCTAGAGAGATCATCCGGAGAACAGGACAACGGCGGAGAGGATGAACGTAAAAGATTGATGCATGGAAGAGACGATTGAAAGGAGTCAGTACACTTACACCAGTTGACACTACACATTGACCATAACCAATCACGCAATGGATCGGGTAGTTTTACCTTAGTTCGAATGTATTATACATCTAATACCTAGATATTACCACATTCAATCTCGTATCCGCCCAGAGGAAACTGTATACAACCGAGCAGCTATATTCATGCTTTGCAACTCCTGGAAGATTTTATCAGCGACACGACGCATCAAACGAGGGACTTGTCTCGCCTGGAACAGCAGTTTAGCAGCATATGGAATATACAACTGAGAAACAGCTGTCTTGTTCTTGCAAGCACGGCACTCGAAATTTTGTTTTTTCTGTAATCTAGGATAAGTTGGGAATACCGGAAGAACCCAGAACCACGCACTAAGTTTGCGATCGCGGTCAGCCCACATCTGTGAAGGGTTTATCATAAGTACAACTAAACCTTGAATTCTGAGCAATGAACTCACATGTCACAAACATGTAAGCGGTAGGCATCGCTAGCTTCAAATAATCGTTCCTTGAGGAAGCCAGCGATACCGTGCGAAATCATGCAGTCACGCTCCATCTCCCCGAAACGAAGTCCGCCATCACGACTACGACCTTCTACAGGCTGTCGCGTCAAGATTTGCACAGGCCCTCTGGCTCGAGAGTGTATCTTGTCATCCACCATGTGCTTCAAGCGCTGATAGTAGGTAGGGCCGAGATAGACTTGTGCTTGCAGCTTTCGACCAGTGTGTCCGTGATACATGACCTCTAAACCACGAGATTGGTACCCCTTCTGTCGCAGGAACATAGAGACCGACTCTACAGTTAGATCAGTGAAGGGCGTCGCGTCACCTTCGTTACCGATCAAGGTGGCTACCTTCGACAACAGGCACTCCACCAAGTGACCAATAGTCATACGAGATGGAATGGCGTGAGGATTGATAATTAGATCAGGGGTGATACCTTCTGCTGTGAAAGGCATGTCTTCCTGTCTGTAAGTGATACCGATTGTACCCTTCTGTCCGTGTCGAGAAGCAAACTTATCGCCGATCTGAGGAATACGCGTAGCCCTAACACGGACTTTAACGAACTTCTGTCCTTCGGAATTTGTAGTGATGAGCACTTGGTCAACGATACCACTCTCTGTGCTCTTGAGTGGTGTCGAAACGTCTCTCCGCGTGTGCGTACGAGTACGCTGGCCCAACTCTTCGCTGTCGGGAGGAATCGGAGCTGTCTTTCCAATAATAATATCTTCTCCACGAACGCCAGTCCCAGGAGCGATCAGCCCATCATCTTCGAGTTTATCATATGTTCCGTGCTTCATTCGTAGCGTGTTCTCTCGTGAAGGTCTTTCGAACTCTTCCAGCTGCTGAACACCGCTCTTTTTCTCAAGATCCATGTAACTTCGATAATAGATGCTTCGGAAAAGTCCACGGTCGATAGAACTTTGGTTCATGATGACCGAATCTTCCTGGTTATATCCACTATAACAAAGAATGGCGACGATGGCGTTTTGCCCTGCGGGTAGTTCTCGGAATTTCAAATACTCCATGGAACGAGTCGTAGCAAGAGGCTTCTGAGGATAATAAAGGATATTTGCCATCGTATCCATGCGGATGAGGAAGTTCGTAAGGAAAATTCCCATAGCTTGTTTCCCCATCGCGGACTGGTAGGTGTTACGAGGAGACTATAAGACGCAAGTTAACAACACAGGAAAGCAAAGTGGGATGACGACAGACCTGATTATGATCTGGGAAAGGAATTATACTCGCACAGATTCCAAGAATCATGCTAGGATGAATCTCGCAGTGGGTCCAAGTATGAGCGTTTATGCCTGCCTTCAAACGAGCAGCAGGATCGAAGTCACCGTCGTTTGCGTGAGGATCGATGCCCTGCTGTTGAAGCCGCGAGTTCTCGAGGTCCTCGGGTGTCATCGAAATCATGACAGTCTCTTCTTCCTCAGCATCCAGCAACTCCACAATACCTCCTTTCACAAGGTGCTCCCACTTATACTCGGATCCTTCATCGTTTTGACCGTTGGTGAGCCACCTGACGTGTTTCTTCTGGAGTAAGAGTTGCTGGTTTTCCACGATGAACAAAGGTCGGCAAACCCGACCCGCATCAGTATACAGCCGCAGTTCTCTTTCTCGGATGTCTCGAACTACAGAAACTTCAGGGCTGATATCATCCTTTCTCCGAAGTTTCTTGATCGTTTTGACCAGGTTCGCTGGATCACGATGCACACCCATCCATACACCATTCACGAACACCTTCGTACACGGCGTGCTCGAGTGTGCGTTCTCTTCCAGCGATTCCAACCCCCACTCCTCCAAAAACTCGATGACGGGTGCAGAGTAAGACCCAACGGAGATGCAGGACATAAGAGCGAGATTCTTGACCAGCCCACAGGCCTGCCCTTCGGGTGTCTCTGCAGGGCAGACCATTCCCCAATGAGTATTGTGTAGCTGACGTGGCTTGGCGATCTTTCCTTCACGACCAAGAGGAGTATTACACCGACGCAAATGGGACAATGTAGACGCATAAGTGTAACGATTGAGCACTTGTGACACTCCTGCCTTTGAAGACATGGATTTCTTCTGGTCACCCCAATTGCCAGTGGCAAGAGAATACTTGAGTCCGTTCGTGATAGTCTGGTGTTTGACGGCGAGCGCCAGGTTGAACTCCTTGTGCGTTTCCACACACTGAAAATCGAGTGGGTCAACAAATCAGACTCGTTTGCTAGAGGAATAACCTTTTGCATGTAACGATACACGTCCTTGGTCAACTTTCGGAACAGCATCCGGAACAGGTTGGCCAATAGAGGTCCTGCAAGGTCCAAACGCTTCTTACCAAAATGGTCACGGTCATCAAGTTCACGTCTTTCCAAGGCTGCGAGAAGTAATCGATGGATCATGTATCCGAAGAAATAGGCCTTCTTGGATTCAGAACCCTCTGCCATCGATACGTGCGGCAACATCTCCTTTTGCAGGATCTCCTGTGCGTAACGGATACGTCTTTCTCGTGAAAGACCGGTCGTGGTACCACGATTACCGATGAAATCCAACGCGACTTCACGATCTTGAATGACGAATCCGTCATCTATGCAAGGTTTCAACATCTCCAGCATTTGGACATCCTGCATATCATAGCATATGTGCTCGAGAATATCCCTGTCAGAGATGACCCCGAGGGCACGAAACACGACCCAGATGGGAATATCGACTTTGATATAAGGTATTGTGGCTTTCATGACATTTCCAAGCTAGAAAAAGGTTATTGAAGCCTTGACTAGCAGGGCGAAACAGAGACTTACGGAACGCTCTTGGTTCCGGTGGAACATTTTGACCTGAAACTGACTGATAGTTTTTCCACCCTTCTCAACCGCGCTACGAATTTCTGCTAGAAAGTTGATGGGAGAGGGTTGTGCTTTGGCAAATACGTATACATGATTTGTAGCCATACGCTCCTGTGCAATGAGGACTTTTTCGGAACCGTTGATGATGAAGTATCCTCCAGAATCGTATGGACACTCGTTCAGGTCATAAAGGTCATGGTCCTGAAGACCTCGGAGGATGCAGAAAGTGGAACGCAGCATGATCGGTACCTGTAGTGAATGTCAAAATTGATTCCCTAGTAAAGCGACACTGGAGTGTACCTTGCCTATCCATACTTTCGTCCCTTCTGCTCCACTATCATTTTCTGTCTCCCACACCGTCTCCCCTCCGTCATCTCGGCCAGTCAGCACCCTCTTCTTCATTTCTATGTACAGGGGCGCCGAATAGGTCAGGTTGCGTAACCTTGCCTCCTGCGGGAAGACCGGTACGACAAGCCCATCTGCTTCAGTAACAGTAGGTCTTGAGAGATAGATTTGTCCAAATTTGATTTCGTATCTGCGACTGCCGGTGGCTTCGTTCGATGCACCTGTGTACTGTTCTGCTTGGTCCAGAATGAGATCGGAGTTCTCATCCACCAGTTCTTGCATAGTATTTTGAACAAACTCGTCGAAAGAGTCGAGTTGTTGACGGACAAGACCCTTCTGGTCAAAGAAACTTGAGATGACAGTCCAACAGTCCTCCTGCGTTATTTCCCCGTGATCTTCGCCTTCCTCATCCTCATAACCGAAATTGGGTTCATCGTAAGCGTATGGGTCTTGAGTAAGGTCATTTTCTGGGGGAAAATGTGAAGTTCTGCCAGAAAAGTAGTAACTGCCCAGGACATACCTACGCTCATGTTTTTTTTTTCACCCGAACGCGCCAGCTGGCACTTAAGACGCAAATTTAGAACGGAAGAGGGTCGGAAAGAGAGAAGGGGTGACCAAGAAACTGGATCTAAATGTTGCTGACCGTTGAACGACTGAGAAAGTCGAAGGTCCACAGTTAACGTTGACTAAGCGTCCCGATTGTTTACTTGTATTGAAGCCGCAAAATGAATCGGTTTCTCGGCCTTCCCCAATGTCTGTTGCAGCTTGAGTCGTCTTCCCATTTCTCAAGGAAAGGACATGCCGGAACATTTGAACGCAGAGCCCGAATTGCTTTTGAAACTTCTCTCGCACACATCACCTCCAGGCTCTACTGGACCTGTGATCGCCATAGATTTGGATGATGTTCTATCTCAGACCAATCGTGAAATTTGTGAATGTACGTTCTCTTCAGAATAATGGCCTTGCTATGCGAATTGACGGACATAGGATGATCAGGGCATAACGAAGTATATGGAACCAAAATGGAACTTTCGGACTTCTACTATTTTTATTACTGGAAGGTGATTGCCATCGTTTTATGCGCCGTCTGGTCCTTATCATAGCTAGAATCCGTACTGGGGAAATCTTCAAGAGACCTTCAGCAAGGTTAAAGACTTCTACGCCACGCAAAGAATCTACGATGCTCAACCCGTAGCGGGTGCGCGAGAAGGTGTTCAAGCTTTGCGAGACATGGGCTTCCGGTTGATTATCGTCACCGCGAGATCCCGAGATGTACAAGAAGATAGTTGGAAATGGGTTGATAAATGGTTCCATGGTGAGTACTTAGACTTAATCTCCACCTGTGGTTCTCAGTTTACGGATTTTCGTTTGAGGTTTGTTCGATTCTGTTGTTTGTACCGGCCAATTTACCGACGCAGATACGAATAGTCGAGAAGTTGTCACCAAACTCAGCAAAGCAGAAGTACTGTAAATCCTCTCAATCTTTGCGACATCTCCTAAATATGTGCCCATCTCCAGGTCTGTGATGGCCTGAATGCCATCTTGTTGATAGACGATTCTTCTGAGAATGCATTGCAAGTTTCAACCGCCTCTCCACCGATACGGCGAACTCCTGTGCTATTATTTGGAGACTATGAGTGGAACTCGAGGTTAACATCTGCAGCAGATGCAATCGACACGCGTTTCAGATTGAGGGTGGTAAGGAGTTTTGGAAGGAGGAGAGATTAGAAGATCATATACCAGAAGGCACGCCGTTGCATAGAGTAAAGGACTGGGCGGCGGTCATTCGCTGGGTGAAGCATGCAAAAGAGGAAGGAAGATTATAGAAAGCTCATTCAAATAGCGTCGTATGCTAGCGTATAATTAATATAGCAAAACCGAGTTGTGGACATTCCTTGTAGTGGTGATAGTAATAAACTATTTTGGCATCCAGTCTCGTCTCGGGAGCCGTCAGTGGACAAGGGTGTGGGAGAAAGTATTTGGATATTGTGCTTAAGATTCATAGTTGGCTCGACCGTAAGTCGTAACCCAACGTTGTTCTTCATCGTCGTAGATGATCAGAGAAGATTTCAAGATCATCCCTGAGTAGCTGCATTTGACGTCCTGTCGTTGTGCGCTCGCTCCGCGGATTCGGAGAAGAGCCGATGCTGGAAAATTGAACCTTTGCGATGACTGCCGAAAATCCGTTCAAATCCGTTCAATTAGCCTTTCCGAGGAATGTGAGCTCCCTTTCTTTGCCTTCTGAGACCGACCTGGGACGTGTCGTGCATTATTAAAATGTTTGAAAACTTGGAGAATGACTGGTCTGGATCAGTAACGCGACCATCGAGTGGTAATCAGCGTTGGCGTCAAATGGCAAGCAACACCGAAGTGGGAGATGCAGAAATTTAGCAAGAATATAAACTTTGAGGTATGAGTAACGTGCAACAAGAAGGCCTAAGTGCTCAAGATAGTAGATACAGAGCAAGACTTGCGAGGAGAACAGTATGTTGGCAGGTACTGGTAAGCGATAGATATGGTGAAACACAAGGTATGAGCTGGCGGCATTATACAGTGGAAAGATGGGAGGTCAAGAAAATTAGGGAAAGAGTGTGGCAAGACAAGAACAGGTACAGGTATGTCGTGCAGGCTGTCGACGACGACGGTGGAAGAAAGACAGCTGAGGGTTGTGGGAAGGTGACTGGACTCATTCGCTCGACTGGGCGCTGTGGATTGCCGCCGACAAGGATCTGACGGATACCCTGTCGTCCACCGCCATCATGTTCTTTATCGTGAGTTGTTGTTATTTAACTCCTGCACCCAATTTACCCCCTTGAAATGTTGCAGAAAGAACTGACCCACACAATTCTCCTACATCCGTCTTATTTCGGCCCTCGAATGCTCAACTTCCTTGAATCAAAACTATACTCGGATGTCGAGGGAACATGTTCAGGTCAATTCGGATATATCATCGCAGTTGTCTCGATATTAGACATTGGGAAAGGGATGGTTCTAAGCGGGAGTGGTCAAGCCGAATTCATAACAAGGTATCGTGCTATTGTGTTCAAGCCATTTAAGGGAGAAGTCGTGGATGGTGTCGTGAATAATGTTACAAAAGTACGTCTCGTTCTAGCTCACGTCCTGTCCTCCTCAACATTGCTATTCTAGATGGGCTTCTTTGCTGACGTCGGACCTTTAAATGTATTCGTATCGCATCAAGTGTGCTTTCCATCTTGCGAACTGTTTACGAAACCTCTGAATCAGGAATTCTAGCTGATACATCCTGATATGAAGTTCGACCCGAACTCGAATCCACCATCGTTTGCTTCTGAAGAGCAGGTCGGTTTGACACTCACAGGTGCCCAGATGGACGTCTGAAATGTTCCAATGTATAGATTATAGAAAAGAACACGAAGGTAAGACTGAAGATTGTGGGCACGCGTGTGGACGCCACGGAGATCGTAAGTTGCTTTTCGGTCCTCTCAAAGTGTTCTCTCTGCTCAGTGCTTCTTGACAAAAGTTTGCTATCGGGACTATCAAGGAAGATCACCTGGGTGTTATTGAGTAAGGATGCTTCAGATTTTGCCACATTGACAGAGGCTACTCATACGTCGCGTATTCTACTCGGTGTTTCTAATATCGAAAACATTGTATATCAGTCTCATCCGGAGGAGCCTGAGGGTCACAGTCTCATAGCGGCGGTCTGACACTACATAAGTGCGTCTTCTCCAGACCGGTACAACAAAGCCAGCCCAAGCATATGATTGATGTATGTATATGAGTCTCAACCTTTATGCCTGTGATGAATCCTGGTCCTTTCATGACATGATGGGTTGAGGAAAGCTTGAAACTGGCAGAATGGTAGACGTCGGAGTTCCGATTCTTGCCGAACTTTGCGATACCGTGTGAAATCTCCTGAAATAAAAAATTGTTCCCCACTGGCACTGCACAGCTCATCGAGCCTCTACTTTTCACCCTTCATTGGTGTTTAATAGGTATTCCACCGCTAACCTTAACACCGAAAATGCACTTCGTCAATCAAACTTTCAATTACGAGTGAGCCAATAATACTCTGCGTTATCTTTCTGCTATGCTCAACGATTTTGTAGCCATCCATGGTCTCACGTCGTTATTGGAATGTGGCACAAGTACCCAAACCCCAAGTGCTCGCATGTTATCAGCGTCGATGTGGTAGACCGGTCAGTGGACCCTAAGACTGGACTCATTCGAACGGAGCGAATATTGGGCTGCAAGCAAAAGGCGCCCATATGGATAGTGAAGGTGCTTAGTGACGCCCTTTTCATGATTGCCCTTGCTCATCTCAGTCTCTCGTGTAGCTTTTCGGCGGCTCAGAAGATGCATTTGTTCGAGAAATCTCTTTCATAGACCCCAAAACGCAGAATGCGACTATCATCTCCGAAAACCTCTCGCTCTCTCAGTTCGCTACAGGTCTGGAACAGATACAGTACTCCCCCGTTTCCTCCCACCAAACGATGTTTAGACAGACGGCGGAAATACAAGCGCGGATGGCGTTGTGGCGGAGTGCGGCCGATGGTTTAGAACGATGGTTGGCTCAGAGGTTCGAGCAAAACGCACAACTAGGCAAAACGGCATTTACGGACGTCTTACGACAGCTATGGGAAGAACGACATATGCAAGGCGCAACAGCAGCATAGAGGCCCCGTCGGGGCGTAGACCGTCTTTATTACGATCTTTATGGCTCTTTATCGGTTTTTCGTTTAGCACACCACTCTCACTTGCATACCATGCAGAATTATTGTAGAAGTCCAGACCCCTTGACCGCGTATACAGTTTCCTCTGACACTACTGTTACAGTTACAGTATCCTAATAATTGTAGGCCGCCCACAAAAGAATACTTGTAAGTATAGATCAAGATTAAAATCCCCTTCGGACCTAGTGGATGACACCATTACAATGACACCTACTTCCCGTACAAACGCATAGTAAACCGCTCTCAAGTACTTAGCAGCCGAAGAAAGTTGACGCGTCCCTCACAACACCATTTCTTTTCCCCTCCGAACCACGGTCCACCGTTACTCCTTCGCAGTTTACTCCATTGGATGAACGTTAACGTCAGCACAATCTTGCCCTCCTTACTACGTGTATCTTGAAAATAAGAAAGTCTATCTAGACACGGCTATGGGGTGGTGTAGTAAATATAAAATTACATTACTATGACACAAGCGAGCAAGCTGGCATGAACGGAGGACGAAGGTGGCCGGGAATTTGGAAAATAATAATTAACTTGGCACACAACACGACAACAAGAACATACGACAAAATCTCCACACACAAGCTGTACAAGAAATCGGTGACAACGCCGTCAGAGGTAACGAACAACACACCCCAGACTGGCCCAGAGGAACACTGGCGTCGAGTGTGCCCGTGTGCGCACCTGTAATACTTAAAACTACAGAAATGGCAAAAAAAAATATTGAAGAGCGAGCACAAGCGTCACAGAAAATGACAAAGATGTCACAGGCTGTGTCACAATCCGCTCAATAACTGTTTTAAATTTACTCATTCCTCAAGTAAGTACTCTAGCCCGAAACGTTGGAATTTACAGAAGCTAACTACTTATGAAAGAACGGATTGCGTCTATTTACTCAACAGGCATTCCCCCCACTCGACGGATTAGCTCACGAAGTTCATTAAAGCCCGAAGAATCTCAGTGCGAAATTAAGCAGAACCGAATGCAAACTGAATGGACGAACTTCTAAATCATTGTTTGGGAGAACTTGCTTTCGACGGAGACCTCGGTGAGTTCCGGATTATGGAAAGAGAGAGAACGTGTGGTTCGATGTTCGATCCCTGGCCATCGCTCTCCTACCACTTTAGCTCGAAAATCTTGTACTGATTGTTTACTTCAGGTTGTAGTGTGTCTCGTCTGAGCACATTCGTTCGCGGATTTTATGAAAGCCACCCATCTGTTCTTCGTCAGAACGTCGACGATGCTTTCTGTGCCTTCGTCTGGTCGCTCATTGTCCAGCAACCCACGGTTAGTGTCGGTCAAATTCCTGACGGAGTCACCTCGGAGGTTTGGATTGCTCCCCAGACCAGCGCAAAGAGAAAGGCCAACGCTCGAGGAGAGGTCCACGTCGAGACTCAACCGCGCGAATTGAATATTGTTCCCGACGCAAAAATACGACCATTGGAAGAACTACAGGCAGAATATGGAGAAAAGTTGCGAATAGCTTGCAATAGAGACGCGATCTACGCTTCGATCACGGGTTCACATATTCGAGTTCGTGGACTTCCATCGCGGTTGCATCTCAGTCAGTTTATCTCTTATCTTTTTTTGCAGTTCTCGAAACTCAGTCCCATGGTCTATTCTGCCCTTCAAATCATTACTCGAGGGCGGGAGGCAGGTGTGACAGTTGTAGAACTTGGCGCTCAGTCAAGCTACGATCAGAAGACTTGTTTTTATCTGGTCAAACAACTGCTAGAGCTCAATCTAGTGTGCGTAATGAAAATCTCTTCCATTGCCGTTTTAAACCTTCTGCGATCCTTTCTAGGATCAAGAGACGCCGTGGTGGCGTCGGTACACACTATGTAATCCACCGATACATCTACGACAGAAGTCCGTCTTGGAAAGCAATACGAGACGAGGAACGAAAAGCAGAGCTTCAGCTAGCGTCTTCTGAATTCTCGGGTATCGACGACGAAGAGGAAGAACAACCCGAACCTGTCATTTCCCCTGACTTTTCTCCACTGGACGCTCGCCATCTTTCCAGTTTGCCACTGGTCCGGGCGCGTGTTGTAAAGCTTCTAAAAGCTTCCAAAAACTACATGCACGTATCGACCAACATGATTCTGACTCTAGTAGGTGGCACTAAGCTTTTGTTCTTTAACTTTGACCATTGAAGGTCGCAGGGATTCTCCAACCCGACGAAAACCGATCGCCGGTTTTTTTCGAGTCGAATACGTGATCTGGTACGGCAAGGGGTGATCGAG
Source organism: Marasmius oreades (assembly GCF_018924745.1). Lineage (NCBI taxonomy): Eukaryota > Fungi > Basidiomycota > Agaricomycetes > Agaricales > Marasmiaceae > Marasmius > Marasmius oreades. The sequence goes on from NC_057323.1 coordinate 2,618,653, forward strand.
AAAGTCATTGTGCCCAGTCAAAAAAAAAGAACTAATAAAGCGAGTAATGTGTTGTGTCTGCGTCTGTTGGATGAGAATGCTATGGGTGGAAACGAAGTGGAAGATTTGAAACAGGTCGACGAGGATAAGGAAGCAGACACAGAAGAGCTCGGTATGCGTTAGTCATTGCAAAGCTGAAGTTTCTGCTGAAGGTGGCTTTATCTTTATCCAGTGAATGCCAGTGGTGTGAAGACGAATGTGACCATCCACAGGCAGATAATCGAGCTATTGGAAGAATCGGGTACGAGGGGACTGACGTTGAACGTGAGGTTTTTTACGACCTGATGCTGGACAATGGCCTGGTAACAGATTCTCACAGGAGCTATCTTCTGCACTGGATAACTTTGACAAGCGGACAATTGAACTGCTTCTGAATCGTGCGGAAAAAGTACCCCCACCTTCGCACCTTAGCGACCTTGGTATCACTGGACTATTGGAAACAAACGGGAGAGAACGGCGACATCGTTACTTCACGGTCTCGGCTTACCGAAATCTTCTGGACAGGGAGAATCTCGATAAGTCCACTGCGGGATTATCAGAGATGGATCTTTCCAATCGAGGAAATTTTCTTCCTGTTGATCCGAGTGCTTTCTACGAGAATGAAGAGACCGACCACCGTTACTTGGATGGTTTGCGTGGTGACGAGCCGATAAAAAACAAAACAACAGCCAAGAGCTGTGAGGAGGTGATAAAATCCCAGAAGCGGAAGTTCCAGTACAAGGATGATGTCCTCCAATCTTCTGAAAGTCATCGACCGACAAAGAAACGCCAGGTTAGCGTTAGCGGAGCTGAAGACGTTAGATCAGGTATTTGACGTTCAGTAACAAGCTCGATATTTGCTGAATCCGCGCCATAGAAACTCAATATACATCCGTGCCGAAGAAACCCGGACGTCTACGAAATTTCGATGTCCTGGAGGCCACCGAGTCAGTTATAGCTCCAGAACCGAGGAAACGCGGTCGGCCAAGAAAGAACGAGACCTCATCTGCTTCCATCAAACGCGGATGTTCCCGGAAGTCTAACACCGCGGCGGTCCTTAACAAAAATCAGGTTAGGGATGGGAATGAAGCGGCAGAGGAAGAAAGGGCACCAGAAGAAGGGATCGAGCTCAGGCCATCCGAAAGTGGAGAGACCAACGCCATCGAAGGTCCACCAATTGGTGATACTCCAAACGGAGAGTCGGTCTCTGCTCCAGTTTCCATGAAGTTCGGACGACCGGGAAAGGACACACGACCATATCCATATCCCACGCAAGAAAAGGAAGTGTCAGTTTCTATTGGGCAATGCTATTTCCCGAATACAAAGACGGCCGTGGATCGTAGTGAAGCAAGAGTTGGGCATGTGGATGAAGTAACTGAGGAAGAGGGACGAGAGGAGCCTGTGGAGGAGGTAATGCCCGTGTTCCCTGAGTGCGGCCAGACAAGTACCGTGGAAAATAGGTCGCAAATAGCAACAGAACTGACAAGTGTTCGACGTTCTTCTCAACTTCGTGAACAGGAAGCGGATGCCATCGAGTGTTCCCCAAAGGCGGTGGACACCAGTGACGACGGCTTAGAACCGGTGCAAACTCCTACACCAGTTCCCTTTGAGGAAGTGCAGCTTGAAGTTCCGGATCCTTCTCAGGTCCAGAGTCAACGACTTCCTACACCTACAGTGCAGCTGACAAAGGGAAAATCCACTTCTGCAAAAGTGAACGTTTCGAGTCTGCGAAGGGAGAACGAACTCTTACGTGTTCTTGAGGTGATGGGTGGTATCGCCAACATCCACGGGAAGGAGCTATATGACACCCATATGGCACTTGTGGAAAGCCTTGCAAAAGCAAGTGAGACCACTAGCACGCCTGTTGGCGCCAGGATTGATAAACGTACTGTCGTCCGAACCTTCAACACTTTAGAAAGCCGGGGGAAAGTCAAGCAACTTACCGCCTCTTTGACAGCCCAGCTCGGCATGAGTCGTTCGGTCGTCATCGCTTACCTTCCAAGTTTAGAGGATTCAAAACTGAATGGCTTTCTTGCCAGTTTAGGCCGGGTTCCACCTCCGGCGGTGCCGCAAGCCTTTGGAAGAAAGCTCGACCAACCTTTGGAGTACGGTTCGGAGGTATCGCGTACCTCTAAAGGACCAGCACCTCTTCAGATCTTAGAAGTCGAAAACCCCATTGCCGAAAATGAACGTTGGAGGAAAAACACTGCACGCGCCGACGAGCTTTTCAGCCGCGATGAGGATGCTGTTCGGAGTGTACTTCTTGCAGAACGTTCAACTCTCGGTCAACTTTACGGCACCATTATTTCCAGGGTTCTGCGGGCCCGAGAACTACATCTTATCGTGCTGGGCGCGTGCGAAGGGAATAATACCTCACCTCAGATAGTTTCTCATGAGAAGAGGATCATTCACCTTTCTTTCTTAACTCACGATCTACCACTAGTGAACTATATCAAAGTTGTCCCTCCGATAGAGCATTCTGAGGAGGCATTCGACTTCCTACGAAGCGAAGGCGGCGCTAATACGATAGTGCGAGACCTGCCCGCCAATCTCCTGGCGCAACTACAAATCGGTAGATCCAGAGCTCGTTCCCGAATCTTAGACAGTCTGGAGATATTGAGATCTCTTAACTTAGTTTCGCCTCTAGTCCCCTCGACCTCGCAGTATGCCTGGACCTGTTCCCCACAAGGCGATCACCCCGCTACCTTTGATGTTGTGCCTTTAGAATCGAATGCTCTGAGCCCAACGATGGCACCTGCTTATTGGGGTTTCAATGACCTCGGACCGATTTATCATTGGGCAGCATCGGAAATCCAGCCGCCTTTCATATGCGACGTTCCTATCAACTCGTTAGCGCAGGGCTGCACTTACTGGTCCTTGTTACGGGATGCCTCTTCCAATCCTCACTTAGAGGTCCTCGATCCTACCCCTCAAAGCTCAACAGGCCGGGTCAACATGGACGCAAATGTTGCGAGATCCCTTCGTCGCCGAGCATCATGGGAATCTGACTATATCTTGACATGGCATCAAATACGATACCTCAAACGATTCACTGATGACCTCGACGTACAAGATGTCGATGCCAAAATTAACCGGATCGCATGGGTTATCAGCGCTCCTTCGGATGTGGTATCTCGATACTATGGTAGCGCTCAAATGAAGCTAGTTAAACAGCAGGAAAAGACCCGCAAACGAGAATCCGTAGCACGAAAAGAAAGGATGGCCCGAGATGCAAAGGCCTCATTAGCTAAGAAAGCTGAAGAGGCGAGGAAACAGAGAGAGATTGAATGGGATTTGTTGGTGAAAAGGGTCCATCCAGATCCGTTCCAAGAAACTGCCGCCACCCGCATCAAACGAGTGCGAACACGCTTTCTTCAGTTGACGGCAGGGAAGGATACACAGAAATGGGAGAACGAGATCCTTGCTGCGGTTCAAGAAGCGGAAGTGATTGCAAAGAAAGTCTTGAAGGGTAAAATGCCTATAACTAGGAACCAGAATATCCACCCGCCTCAGCCGACCGCTGTTGGTGCTCCACCTGTTGCTACGAATCCACCCGAGAAGTCTGTCGGGGACCTCATAGCGGAACAAGGACCTCCACTTCCACGGACCCGTCCCCCACCTAAAAAGCGGAGAAAAACGGACAAAGCTGACAGTAAGCAACACAAGTTACCCAATGTAGGTGTAACACAACATCTAACACGTTTGTAGCCGAGGAATCGATGAGCACTATCAAATCACCTACCCGGCGACATCGTTTCCAATGGAATCGGGATTTTGAAGAGCTCGCTCGCGACGCATCAGCCATAATCAAGGCTAGATGTAGAGATGTTTCTCGTCTTGACTGGGGCGCATATGAGCAAGTTTTTCCCACTGTCCCCAGAAATACGGTTCGCCAACGTGTGGCACGTATCCGCGAAAACCCCGCCAACGATGCATACTTGAATCGTTTGGAAGACCGCTGGTACGAACTATGGGTGCAACATCGTGGAACTGTGCATCTACCCGACATCGATCCTACAAGTCCGACAAACTTCAATCTTATTGAGCACATCGAATTTCTTCGTAAACATATCGACAAAAGCGCTCTGTGAGTTTCATGACATCCTACTTGTTCGGTGCTTATAACTTTAGAACAGGCGCGTCGGCTATGCACAACAACCGAAAGCTGTTCCAGAGGTTTTACTCAATTCCCTCGAGCTTATGGAAGAGCAATACGACGTCATAGAGACAGGGACCACCGGACCTACATGGGAATTCGCTTGGAATGCTGCCGTAGAGGAAGGACGCGAAAAGCGTATGCTCACGAAGCCTTTTACCAAGACGCCAGACATCCTACTGTTTGGTGAGGCGCCGGCAGAGGCCGTATACGTCGCAGAGTCTGCCTTGAAGGTAGTTAAGTATATCATCCGTCTCTCTTCTCTCTAAATCAACGCTAGATGGCACTCGGAACACCGGTTGAATCATACGATCCAGAGCGTGCAGCTTTTATGTTACACAAACTCGGTGAAGACGTGACCTCTGTTGCGACGAAGAATCTACTCGGGCAGGGTGTGCTCTCAAAGCTTGTTCGAGACCCATCAAAGGCGAAACCTGGGAGACAACTAAAGATTTCAGACATGTAAGCATCTCATCCGAGTCCTCAGATTGCTTATACAGATCACTCCTTCATTTCAGTAATCAAAATTCTTTGAACGGGAATATTCAATCTGACGTGTTCCATGATGCTGCTTCGCTTAAAGAGCTGTCAGCTCAGCAGGAAGGAGAATGGCGCGAGTGGCCCTTATTAGCGACAGACGGTGATTCTGCAGCTCTTATTCAGCTCATCTCAGACGACAAGGTTTGCATAATTTGCATCCATGGCGTTTACGTTTTCACGTCCGATAGGTCGACATCCGAATCGATACTTCAGGACCACAGAGATTCTTTCCTGCCTTTGACTGGAATAGTAAAAAGGCTGGTGGGTAGTGAGATCACTCATACGTTGTTCGTTTCACTCAGCCTAATGCCAGATGATGATCACATTGAAACCGCGCTGCATGTTCGCTTCCACGATCTACAAGATTCAGCACCTCTTGGAGAAATGGACGTTGACCAGACTCCTGAAGAATACAACGCGACGCCCAATCATGTTCATGGAATGACGACTACGGGTGAGGAAGGGTGTTGTTCCAAGAACGGCGTTCGAGGAATCGTCAGTTGTGGATCGTGTTTAGAGGAGTTGTGGACAGCCCGTCAACGTGAGTTTGACCAAAAAGAATTGCACATCGCCCAGCTTGTGCTATGGTTGGTCGACCAGGCAGAAGCGGGAGGAGTCACCAAGGAGGAATTAGTAGTAAATCATCATTATTATTCCCTTTTCGACCTCTGTCTGAGATTTTCTCCAGATCAATATCAAAACTCCTTTGGACGAGCTGCTCCCCGTCGTCGGCAAGCTTTTAGTGGGGCCACATCCTGCCATTTATTGGGCTGGATACACGTCGCCAGTTCTTGTCGCTCCAGCGCATATGACAAAATGGACCGTGGTCATTCAAGAGAACCCATTGATGCGCATGCTTCCCCGACGCTGGATGTCACCATGCGGCTTGAAGACCAAGGAAATCTGGGAAGCGGGATTGAGGGCAGTCGTTGGAGGTATTGTGTTCCGTCCAGGGATTTCAATGGTATGTCGCACATAACCCAGTCTCTGATCACATACTCATTCAAAATAGTATGAACTTCGTTGGCGCCTTCGTTTAGTCTACGACAGGCAAGAGATTTGCGATCTCCTCCGTTTCCTTCAAGATAACGGAACTATCAATAATCGTTTTATGACCGCTGCGTTTTCAGGAACACTTGATAGCGTCATGTTACCGGGGGCCCACGAACTGCAGGAAACACAAGTGTTTTGGTTTTTGGAGAACTCTAAAGATTGGTTTTTATTATATGCCAATTGAAGTCGTTTTTACCTACGAGGAGAGGGAGAAGGGAAACAGCAGATGGAACCCAACCCTTATTCATCTGGGGGCCCCCAACTAAAGTTTATTATTTATGAAAAAAGGATAACAAACACACATATCTAGCTTCTCTTTTCATAAAGTTGAAATATAAATTAATTTTTTGAATGTGAATTTCCGGGCGAAATAGACACAGGTATTCAAGGTAGGTCTCTCTCTCTCTCTTCTCTCCCTCTTCAAAAAAGCTTGATTTCGGTCGATTTCTCCACAGACATACGCCATAAGCTGAAAGACGAGCTAACACATAAATGATATTTAACACTCAACGTAGAACGGGGCGTGAGATAAAACAACTAAAAGCTTTAGATACGGCTTGTTAATCACGTGAACTACGTTCATTTCTCCCTGTGCCTGGCGTCCTTGTGGTGCAACTTGTCAGGATTCATTTCCCTTTCCATGGTCTCTCAAGAAATTCAGACTCTCCTCAAGTCTACGAGCTTGGATTATCCAAAGCAAGAGGAAGTTAACTATCTGGATTCCAAGTTTCATAGTGTGGAGGATCTGGTAGGACTCCGGGGAGAACTTTCGGAGGCTAAGCGTTTGCACTCTGAGCTGACTTCCAAGGTGGGTACTTGACATACCGACCATATTCAGCGTGTTTGATGTATATCAGCTTAGCTCTTCACAAGCTAGGTTCAATGAACTGGTCGTCAACACGCGGGTTGCCGCAGAGTCTTACATGCACACCGCACAAGGGCTATCACTGATAAGACACTCGCTTGCTGACGAGCTTAGTGAATTATTACAGCGTTTGGCATCGGTTTCATCCTATGGACTGGCTCCCACCGTACTTGAAGATGTTGAAGCTTTACATTGGAATTTGAAAGAGCTAGAAAGTATCCGAGGTTATGTCAGGCTTATCGAACATGCATTAAGCTTGAGGTTCGTCTTTAACCATCTGCTTCTCTGCCTTAGTCGTCACATCTCTTAGTGAAGCTACTATCAACCATCTCCGTGACAAGACCGCATCTCAGGATTCCATAAATGTGGCCACTGTTCCTCTATACCAAGATCTTCAAGCATTTGTCTCAAGGGTTTCGGCCACTTGCTCTACTTCAGAGGATGGAGACCAGATGTTACATCTCATATCATTCTTATCTCGTCTCCTTGAAACAACGTGGCTCGATATGAAACAAGTTCTGGCGTCGTGTGTTTCTGTCCCATTTCGTCGCAATGCGCTCCTGATCACCATTTCAGTCCACTCTTGGAAGCCGCAGAAGAGCTCAAATGGCCTACACCCGTAAATTATGACATGTTTACGGCCGACGTCAGGGTCAAGTTTGAAAGGTCGTTTCTTCGTCTTCTTCAATTGCAAAGAATGTCAGCCATTTTCGTTGATCATGACTCACTGCAACCCAACTGACTCGGAAAAAGTGGTGAACAATTTGAAATACCACAGGGACAAACCTCGGGCATTAAAGGCGGTCTATATCCGTTGGGAGTGCTGGTACAACCGATATCCCTACGGTTCAAATATCATTTTGAGGACGACCGACAAACAAACCGACCAGATAAAGTAAGCAGTCTTCACGTTCACTGATGATTAAAATCTTGACCTGATTTTATCTAGCCAGAATGGTATTTTACACATATCCTGAATGTGATACACGATCATCGATCATTTATGGAGGGCACCGTCCAAGCACTAGTCTCGGCGTCAGGATACACTGCTCTGAATGCTTGGGTAAGTACTCCCTATGACCTTAACCGTGCAACTGAAAGTGAGATGCTTCCAGCACGAGTTCACCGTCTTGGTGCTTCCTCTACTGTCGAGAAAACTTAGGCGGACCGTACCACTGTTACTGCCTCACACTTCACTGTTTGCACATACAATATATCAAACGCTCTCTTTTGACGCGTCTTTAATCGAACTTGGGTTCGATGTCACAAAGACTTCCGTAGCAGGGGATGATTCTAAATGGCCTGGTCTCAGCGAGGTTATTCTCGGGCAGAAGGAATGGTTCGATCTGTGGATCGATGGGGAGAAAAGATGTGAGTACAGAACTGTCTTTAGTATCACTTACGCCTGACTATTCCTTGTAGTCGCCGAGGCTCAGTACAATGCAATCATCGGTGCCTCAGACGCGTGGCAGATAGCAGATGATGACGTGGGCGTGGACTACGATGTTAAAACTACCAATTCCGCAAGGCGAATAAAGGCTTTGACGGAACAAATCACAGGTAAATATAGACAGGTTTTCACATAATCGATGCCGACTCCCCTAGTTTTTAGAACGCTACTCCGCTCTTCCAAGTTTCTCTCACCGCACCCGATTCCTCGTTCAAGTTCAGCTACCAATCCTTGAATCGTATCACGGTCGAATATCAACCTCACTTGATGCTTTTGAAACCTTATCCTCTGCCCTAATTCGAGCTGTTCCTGGCGCTCTCGGCGTGTCTTTGGGCATCAAGGATGATAAGAGCATCAACGTAGATACACAACGTCTCACGACTGGAATTGACGGCGTACAGAGGCTCTGTAAAGCACTCCTCAGTGCTATGTATATAGCCACTGCTTTGAAAGCATGGGGGGAGGAGCTGGTATAGTCAACTCGCTGTTTCGAATCTCGCATCATTAACCTTACTATAGTCTTTCTTGGAACTTTGGACCGAGATCAATCACCGAGCTGGATTACGAGCTCAAGCGCAGGCCAATTCCGCACTGCCCAACCCGTCCACCGAAAATAACCCAGAGACCATCTTCGAGGAGTTAATTGTGTCATATCACAAACTGTCCCAACGCACTGAGGACATTATTGTGCAACAAATTAGTTCTGAGGTCGAAGCTGCCCTCAAGGTTCACTTCAACGCTATTTCCTCGTAAGTTCGCGTCGAACCTCAGAAGGAGTTAGCTGCTTAGATCTTGGTAGTAGCCCTAATTCAAACACATCGACGTCTGCTGAGGAAGTGGCACTATCCCAGACTTTACTAGGACCTCTGGCTCTACTTTCTGCCCACCTCTCGTATGTGAGGGCAACACTCCCCCGGTTAAATATGACTACCTTATATCGGCGAATCGCATCCAGGCTGGCCGAGCATATCTTACAGCGTCAAATACTTTATCGAGGACATATATCTTCATCGGAAGGAAAAGCTGCCCTTGCAGAGAGTGAGCTCTGGGTGGAGACTTGCCAAACCGGTCTCGCTGGTTCGTTGGGTGGTGGCCGAAAACGGGTGGAAACCCCCTGGGCTAGACTAGTCCAGGCTGGTAGAATAGTTGGAGCCGATGAGGAGACGACCTCACAAATCACTCATGCAACATTCAGTACTTTGAGCCAAAAGGAGTGGGAGGAACAGATGATCAGCATGATAGGTTTTCAGGAATTGGACAGAGAGGAGGTGGGAAGGCTACTGAGAAGACAAGAGTAGTTCATTTATCGATGTCTTGACTCACGCCGTACTTATATCGTACAAGTTTCATCGTATTTACATCGCCCCCACTTCAATGAATAAGGACAAAAGGGAAAAAAAAACATACTGCAAATACATGATTTGGACTACACCCGATATACAATGTTATCGCTGATCATACACTGGTCTGCATCCTGCATAGCCTGACACGCCAAGGTAGCCTCAGCAGTTCCAAAGAGTTGGTTTATTCCTAAACCCTCGTTCACGGCTTCGACCAGAACCGGTAATGGTGCGAATTCTCCGTCTTGTAAGGTATTCTTGAAGGCATTTAAGAACCTTGCGCGGAACAGCTCGAGTCTAGCCTAGTGTGAATGTACGGCTACTGAAAATAAACAACTGAAATTACCGTTCCGGGGAGATAGTTCCATCCGCCGCAGGTGCAGCAATGGTGGGCAACATGTCCACATCTTGACTCACGTCACCCCATACAGGATCCCGCTCTTCTGGCATAGCAGACGGTCGACGAGTCCCGGCGCTAGGGCCAGGCATTCGACTGGTCTCAGGTTCATCCTCTTCTCCAGACCCCTCGTCAGAGTCTTCGTCGTAGCTTCCCTCAGTGTCTGCACTCCGAGCAGTTCCACCAGTGTTAAGCTTACGTTTTTTGTGACGGCGTTTACGTTTGGGGACTTCCTTGAACAGAGCAAATCTCATGATTTCTTCGGCTAGGTTGGCGTCCCGTTCCTCGACTTTTGAGGAAAGTCTGGCTTTTGCGTGAGCAGTTGCAAGACGTATCAATGTTTCCAAAGTACGAGCTGTCAATGGCGAAGTCTGCAATTCCAAGGTCTAGTAGTGGAAATCTTCAAGGAAAGAAGCATATTGCACCTTTCTCTGATTGGCCTCCATGTCCTCGTTTCGGAGATTTGCATACACTTGAACGATGTTGTCCGCCGCACCTTTCGTTAGCATTGGCGGAGATTTACTCTTGGCGTATTGTATGTATTTTTTTGCAAATGCTATACTGAGAATCTTCTTTTTGGGATCTTTACTTTTACTGCGTGTCTGTGGACCTGATGTGGAGCCAACACCCATATGAAGTAGAGGATCGAACTTTTCATAAGGACTGGCATTCACATCGGCATCTGCAGGCGCTGTACCAGGCCCTTCTACCGAAAGTGGTTGAGACAGATTGTCATGAATAGGCGTTCCTTCTTCGAGACCGGGAGGAAGGTAGCGGTGCATACGCAATACGTGGTCTGCAATTTGTCGATCACGTGTTGCTTCCACGTCGTCGGTCACCACAAATAACAAGTCGAACCGAGATAGTAATGAATCAGGTAGGGCAATATTCCGATGCGGGTCTTTGTGAATGTCATACTGAAGCGGAGGTTATGAGGTCATCATACGGTAAAGTGAAGAATAGCATCCTACCTGACCGTAGATTGGATTTGCTGCAGCGACAACACTGCAGCGGGCATTCAGACTCGTATGGATGCCGGCCTTGGCGATTGTCACCGTCTGTTGTTCCATAACTTCATGGATAGCAACACGGTCTATATCGGACATTTTGTCGAACTCGTCAATACAAACTACACCTCTGTCGGCAAGAACCATTGCACCAGCTTCCAGACGCCTTTCTCCGGTCTCGCGATCGCTTGTTACTGCAGCGGTCAGGCCAACGCCCGAACTTCCACGTCCGGTCGTTGCAATAGCTAGAGGTGCTGTTCCAAGAATGAACCGCAAAATCTGCGATTTGGCTGTAGAGGGGTCGCCAACCATTAATAGGTTTATGTCCCCTCGGATATGCGTACCGTTGGCGAGATTTTTCTCTGCACCTCCCAGTAACAGTAAAAGGACGGCCTTTTTTATGTATTCGTGACCGAAGATCGATGGCGCAAGAGATTCAGAAAGGAGGTTGAAGATGTTCGACTTTTTGGAAAGCTGATTGATCATTCTGATATCGGTATCCGTGAGCTGCGTCTGAGCGATGCCTCCACCGAGTTTTGAAGATAATAGAATTATATTATTTGCTAGTATCAAGGACCTGAAAGGGGCCGCGCAGTTTGGCTGGAGGTTATAATGGCAAAAAGATCGGGAACGCACTTGAAAGCTCCGTTAGATCCACCGCCAACGCTTCGATAAACACCGACCAGCTGTATACGATCTCCTGGCTTGCATTTATCAACGAGATCATCGTCCAAGATGACGTCTGTGCTACGCGGGAGTTGGCCTGGGGGCGAACGCTCGGGCATTTCTTGTATACTAATTCTTTGATGGTCCCGGAAGTGACACTGACCGTATTCCATTTGTAGTTTTCGGCCCTCGTCGTCAGTCTGCGGGGTGATTGATGTCGTTGGGGGAAGATTGGAGTTGACTGAAGTCGCGTCTCGGCATTCATGCTGGTGAAAAAGTCGCGTCTCGGGGCAGTAATGAACGGATTTCAACATTTTGGGGCGAACAAGGGAGCAACGGGTAATGATGCCTTCCAAAGAGATCATTTTCCCCAATTGCTCGGAGTGTAGTGTCCTGGGACTGACATGGTGGTCGCCAAACGAACCACTGAACCCAACGTGGTAAGCTTTGTGTTCAGTATCGTGTTTTGTGCTGTCTTTCACGTTCTCCATAATGGTTTTCAAGGCCTCCTCCACCGAAGGAAAGAAATCGGAAGGTTTCTTGAGAAGTCCGTCTGCTAATTCGCGATCGTAATCACGAAGGTCGTCAATGTTGACGATGAGGCGATTTTCGTCTTTGCGAAGCATGCGAGCGATATCCTCCTTGTAGTTATACAGGTCAGAAGAGTCTGAATTGAGAAATTCTTCAAAACGACGGGTCCTATCGCGTATTCGCTCATCCTGGGGAATTGCATCGTCGGACATAGTGGTGGTACTGTCGAACGTTCAAGACGCGACGCGTCTATGGTCATCACAAGCATCAACAGGCAGTCCCCGCAAACGTCACCTGACGTGACATTTCTGTGACCCTTCGCACCATATATGGAGATTATCGACGCAACTGCCCTTCCTGTAGAACACGTAAGTACAGACGAAGATCCTCAGACATGAATAAACGGCTGAATTAATATACCTGTAGAACACGTAAGTACAGACGAAGATCTACAGGGTATCGTGAATGAATAAACATAGATAGACAAGAAGTATGTACTTACCCTCAGACATGAATAAACGGCTGAGGGTGCTAAATGTATACAGAAAGTATAAATGAGTAAATAGAATATGAAATAGAGATAAGGCATATGGAACATGGAATGATGAAGAAAAGAATAGTGATCGATCGACGATCAAGGACGTGTGGACGGCGTGCACCATATGTTCAAACCTGTACCTCAACACTTCCCACTCAATCCTCGACAGCGAACTAGATAGTGCAGCTGTCACTTGTAAGATACAAAACTTGGTGAGTCCATGGGCTGCTATATATAGAATATACTGACAAAATCCCTGTGATTCAAATTTTCTCTAGGCTTTTCAACTCAAGTTTTTTTTTCATTTGAAGGGATCTTGAAACAGGCAGTAAATGTCTGCTTTATGATTCTACATAATGAAAATGGAAAATTGGCTTCCATAGAAATGTTTTGCAGTGCTTTGCAGAACATAGGGCACAAGCAGATTTTTTTTCCATGTGACCAAAATATGATGTTCCAACCAAATCTTCCAAGTGAACCTTCCAACTAGGCTAGACTGTCTTCCCAAGTGATATGATATTAAGACCCAAATTTGGATACTGTCGCCTAGCCATTATCCATATTTGGGAGGTTATGTCACGTTGCAAAATGGTCCGAGACTACTGTTGGTCTCTGGATAGCATGTGATTACCCATGGGCAACCTTCATATCAAGTTTGAACTGGAATATAAGTCATGTTTGTTTACCATAGGAGTCCTAATATTAAAAGATATGAATGGCCTACAGAGTATTTAGCTTAAGGGAACTTAAAACTCAGGCTATGGCAAGCAACAGACTGATCGGAAGTTTTGGTCTGAAGATTGTGGTTGGAAGATTTGGTTGAACATCAAAATTTTTGTCGTACAAAAAAAATCCCGCTTGTGCCCTATGTTCTGCAAAGCACTGTAATATATTATAGGAATATTATGAGTCATTTATCCAGAGAAATGGGTTTGTTGTGGAGTTATATTTCGCTTTTTCTGTATTGTGGCACAGTTTCAGGAGAATTACCAACTACAAAGCCAATGTATTTGGATACTTTTAAAGGCTAAACCACATTTTTTCTCTCTATCTCACTCATCCATAATACCTTCTGGAAGTACACAGTGCCCTCAGTAGGTATGGGCTACCCAAGCAGCTCGCCTTCTGTTCAAACCACAGGCATCATATGCATGATGTGCGGGCTCAGGCTCAGGCCCTAGGCCAGCCTGAGCTGAGCCTAGCCCTAGTGAGGGCTTTGCAGGGCCCAAGGCTCGGGCTTGAGGTTTGGAAAGCCCAAGCCTTGGTCTGGGCCTGGGCTTTTAGTGGATAATAAATTACCCTGATTGGCATCTTTTTCTGCAACCAGAAAGTTACCAAAATTGTCCATAATTTTATAGAAATTGATGGCATTGACTCCAGCCTTATAATAATAATAATACACTTTACATGACCAGAGACACTCTGATTGCGAAGTCTGGTCTGAGATAGTAGAATTCTCTACTACTGATCTGTTTTATTTATATATCCATGAATCTAACAGTCTGAAGCCTACTTCAGCTTACAAAACTCAAACAATCTGCTGTGGCCCAAGTGCCTAGAGTCCCCAAGTGGACTATACTAAATACCAAACACCAAATCTGATGAAAGTCCCCAAGTGGACTTAACCAAATTCCAAATCTGTGTTCTGACAAAACCAATACACACTGACTGAGTCAGGGCAAATCACTACTGCTTTGAGAGTTCCTGCTTAATTGTACAATTTGGGCAGTACTAACTAAAGAATCCTAGCTTTTACAGGGCTCCTTATATACTGCTTGAGAACTAGAAAATATTAAAAGTAAATAACAAACAGATTTTCTACAGAATCTCTGATTTCAGATGAGAAAAGAATTGGAATAGACATAAAATTTCCTTCTTCAGGTCATTTCTCCTTTGATTTTGAGTATAATGATCTTCTTCCCTCTCTCTTCTTGGTCTTCTAGATTTCTACCATGTGCAATCCTTGTAGGTCCAAGCCCCTCTTTCTTCTTCCTGGATGCATGGTCTGCATATTCAATTGCTCCTTTCCATTCCACATCTTTCTGTTGCTATGATTGAATGAATCTCATATCTCTTGTTCTCCTAATCTGCTCGATGTCTGAAACACTTTCCCTCGGACTATTTCTAATCTCCTCTTATCTGACTTTTCTTATCATATCTCTGAGTAATCTAATCTTATTCAGAAGTTTTCATGTCCAGGATCTCTAACTTTGTTCTAATATCTGTCAATGTCTTAACAATCTGTCTGTAATCTGTTTTCCTCGATGTCTAATAGAAGTAAAACAGAATGGTATAATATCCCTTGATTACCCAAAGCATGTTACCACAGAAGGCAGAGAGGCCAATGAACATAGAAGGCTTGGAAATAGCTGTCTTCTCTAAGTCCTACAGGTTTTGGATTACTCTTCTCGAAGATCTCTCTCTATTAAATTTCCTTCAAACAGAGGTCTAGAGTTTTGACTAGCAGATTGGGCTATCTCTAGTCCTCTTATTTCCACTAAATATTATCTGTTCTTCTTTCTTAAAAGCAAAAATTGAAGTCTTTTATAGTATTGTGCAAAACAGGTGCAACACCTGGCTCAGGCCCAAGCCCGAGCCCACACAACACTACTTCGCATACATTCATTAGGAATTCTTTCAAGTGAATCAAGAGTATTCATCTGGAGTATATCCTTCTGTGGTGAAGGTGGTTTGAGGCAGTATTTACTCCTTCTTGCCATGCTAATACTGAATACGATGGTACTGAATATGGCAGATTGACGTTGAAGGAACAGAATCTGGAGCTGGTTGTGAAGCTAATTTTCGAAATTCCATGATGTCATCTGGTTTTCTTCACAAAATTTTGGTGCAGGTGTATAATACATGAAATTTGCCTTAAATCTATAGTTTTATACCTTTGCTCCCTGTAGATAAAGAGACATGAGAGTCAGAATGAGGGGGTGAAAGCCCTTTTTGCCTTATTTGGCCCATCACACTAGATCAGGTGATGTTTGTGGGGACTGGACTGCCCCTACCTTAGCATTTGACCTGTGCCTTTGGCATGGGGGATACATTGTATATATTTATTTGCATCAGTACAGTGACAAATTGAAAAAGAACTTGAAGTAGTTTTGATTGGTCATTTCCAAACCAAAAGCAAGCATCAAACAAGATGGAGCATTTATCTGAGGTATACAGTACCATGTGTTCTCAAGTGCAGCTAAAGTTGCTAAACTGACAATGAATGTAGTCCCTGAAGGCGTGTTTTGAGACATGACCCAGAACTATTTTCTTTATACAGATTTCAGTAGAAGACATTGTTGCATGTAGTTAAAAAGATGTATTATAGGAGATCTTCTAATTGAGAAGAACATCTTTGTAAACTATATTTGCTGTAGTTGTTGCTCCATCCAGGAGTAGAATCTTCAGTCAGTTCGTAGTAGTGATGTTGATGTTCGGTTCTGAACCATGGTGCAAACACCAAACCTCCGAACTAAACACAAGGTTCAGGTCTGGTTCTTGTTCAGGCTCTGGGAGTTGGAGGAGGTTTGGGTTCAGGGTTCAGGAGTCTGGAGGTGGTCTGAACCTGGTTTGAACCTTGAAAGTACTGTACAAGGCCTCAAAATTTGCTGGAAAAAGTTTGTTGGAAATACTTGGAATTCGATTCTAACTGGCCAAGACAGCCCACTACACCTTTATCCTATTTTTCCTCTCCTATTATTTACAAACTATTTATATTCGAATACTCATCCCCTAACACCTCAGTCATTCCACCTACTGTGTGACCATCTGAGGTGTGTATTCACTGGACTCTATTTTATCTTTACATTCACTGATTTACATTCTATAGTATTGATCTAATTGTACTTACTTTGACAGGTTATGGGCCCCAGCTTTTAGACACTGCACAAAGAAATAACGGCCTAACCACTCGCGACTATTATCCAACATCTGTCCCTGCCTGAAACACATTTATTATGATGTCATCCACTATCACTTCTAACAACTACATGACTGTACAAGTATTATCTGAGGATGAGGTTCAATAGAGAGAATCTTGAGAATCTTGTTACATGGACTGAGACGATGCTGCTCTTTGGGCAAATTAAAGGACTTGACCTTTACTGGCTGTTACATCCATGCCGGATGGATACGGACCGACGTGTCACAATCACTTACTCCACTTACCTTAATCTCCGTACTACCTATTAAAGCCTAGACTATCGGCTTGGGAGTCGGTGGTCCGAATGCGGATCCGACTACTGGATCCGTCTCGGACCTTGTACATTTCTATCCTATATAAGATGTATGACTTAGTAGTTACATTCTTTAGAATTAAACTCGACTCTGGTTTCCCAGTGACCTGGTCTAAGGCAGCTCGACTCAGGAAGCCGTTGTCCAATAACTTCGGCTACTGTCAAGACTCCGTCATTCTCTTCAACCTCCTTCACTCTCCTCGTCGCTCTCCGACACGCTCCGATCAACTCCGTTTCTTTCCTCTCTTCATCTTAGATCACTCCTCTTATAGTATATCCTTCAGTACACATCTTATATCTTATCTTATTGTTTCTCCCTTTGGATCCGTTCGGTTCTGAGTCATTCTGCACGTCCTTAACAGTAGTTTAATTCTTTTTCTTGAGTCGAAATGTCGTTCACTCCAGACGACGTCTCTGATCAGTTCAAGATCTTCGATTCTATGTTTCCTTCCTGTCCTACTCCGATTACGACCCATGTCGGGTCTCATCTTCGTATATCCCATCTTCAAGTTCCCAGTTCTTCACAAAGGGTCAGTAGCGTTTATGCTTCTGATTCCAACGACCCATACAATACTTTACTATCTCCGAGCAAACTCCAAGGTACCGTTAATCGTCCCCGATGCTCTTCCAGCAATCGCAGCTCCAACCAACGCACCCCCCGACAATCTCCGATCATCTCCGAAATGCACATCAAGGAGGTTCCGGAGACACCCAGGAGGAATAAAGGCAAGGGTAGAGCGGATGACGACGAGGATGACTCTTTTGACGATGGAGGATCCGTCGGAACCTCCGATCGGTGGCTCAGGAGGTGGTTCAGGAGGCGGTGGTCCTCCTAGCGGTGGAGGAGGTGGTCATGGTCTGCCACAAGGCGGCGGAGCCGAGGGTTTCTTTTCGGCTTATGCTACCTACCTCACCACTCACAATCTTCTGCTTCAGCAAATGCTACGCGAAAAAGCAAAACCGAAGAAAGGTGCCAAACCGAAGGACCCCGAAACCTTTAACGGCTCTGACCCCACCAAACTCAAAAACTTCCTCACTGGTCTACAACTCCAGTTCAATTATTTCTCCAAATCCTTCATCGACTCCGCTTCCAAAGTCAACTACGGACTTTCCTTCCTCCGTGGTATAGCTCTTGATTACTTTGAACCTGATTTGTTAGGTAGCGAGTTTTCCGAGCTGGATCCGCCAGCTTGGATGGTTAGCTACAGAGCTTGGGTAGTAGAACTCCAAACTAACTTTGGTCAAGTGGATGCCGCCGGAGAAGCGGCGGATAAGTTGGATTACTTGGTTATGCGGTCGAACGAGAAAATCGCGCCGTATATTACTAAATTCAACGACATCGCAGCTAAAATTGGTTATAGCGACTCCGCTCTTCAGCATGCCTTTTATAAAGGTCTTCCTGAACGTCTAAAGGACGGAGTTAGTAACATCACCGGCGGGAAGCCGGCGTTGTATCATCCTCTCAAAGCGGCCGCTAAAGCCGTAGATCTTCGCTATTGGCAGCGTGAGGCCGAAAAATCCCGAGCTAATCGCCAGTCCAACTCCAATTCCAATTCCAATTCTACCCCGAAACAATCCTCTTCCTCTACCTCTACTTCCAACAACAACTCCTCTTCCTCTTCGCAATCCAAGTCCAAGCCAAAAGGCAAAGGACAGACCTCGAACTCTTCCACTTCCAACGCTTCCGCTTCGGCCTCCGCCGCTCCCCGTCTCCCATTCTTGGAGAAGTTAGGAACGGATGGAAAACTCAACGCCGACGAGAAAGCCTGACGGTTGAAGGAAGGGTTGTGTAGTTATTGTGGGTTGGGTAAACATAAAGTTGAGGATTGTCAAAAGAAGAAGACTAATCAGACTGCGAAGGATGCTAAAGCCCGTGCAGCGACAGTTTCTTCTACTCCGGAGAAGGCCAAGTCCGACGAGAAGTCGGGAAACTAGGCTGCAACTCCGATGCCTCGACACAAGCTCGGAGTTGCACTGCACCGGATTGTGTCTATCCTGAGGTTACACTCAACGCAGCTGCGCTCTCTTCTTCTAATTCGCTTACGGTTCCTCTTACCTCCGATACATATAATTTCTTGGCCCTAGTGGACTCCGGTTCTTCCCATTGCTTTATTGATAAAGGCTTTGTTACAAAGAATCTAGTACATACAATACCTATTTCACCTATATCTTTACGATTACTCGACGGTTCCATCGGCTCCATTATTACGTCATCTGCCTCGCTTCCGATGAAGTTCTCTACAGGCAAAACCATTCTAATCAACTTTTACGTCACTTCTCTAGATTCTACTTGCAACTTAGTTCTGGGATACAACTGGCTCAACCGCTACAATCCGTTGATTGACTGGTCTGAAAACAGTATCACTTTCCAAACCGACATGCTTCCGAATCCGGCCGACCGTCCGACTCCCTCTGTCGAGGACTCAGACAAATCCATTCCGGCGGGCCCGAGCAAACGCCAACAGGCTAAACTCCGCTACGCTTCTAAAACTTCTCACTTTCCTTTTGAGCCTATTTACTCCTATGCAGATCTTCTTAACGCTCCTTCCAACTCGACTCCGCTGGTTTCCATCATCTCCGCTCGTGCTTACTTGAACGCTACGAAGCAATCAGGTGCGCGATCTTATACCATGCAGATGGTAGACACAACGGAAAAGTCGGTGACCAGAAGAGCCTCGGAATTATCTGATGAGGATCTCGCACATATTCCTACGGAGTATCACGAGTTCGCTGATGTTTTCTCCGAGTCGAAAGCCGGGGAACTCCCCCCGCATAGACCTTACGATATTAAAATCAATCTAGAGGATGGTTCGGATCCGCCTTACGGACCGATCTACTCTCTTTCCACAGCTGAACTCAAAGCACTTTGAAACTTCATAGACGAACATATCAGTGCTGGACTCATCACTCCTTCGAAATCCCCTTACGGTGCTCCGGTTCTTTTTGTCAAGAAGAAGTCCGGCGATCTCCGCCTATGCGTCGACTTCCATGGCCTTAACAAGATCACGAAGAAAGACCGGTATCCGCTTCCTCTTATATCTGACCTTCTAGACTCACCTCGGAGGGCTCGGATTTACACCAAGCTAGACTTACGTCATGCTTATCATCTCGTCCGGATCGCTCCCAGAGACGAACCAAAAACTGCTTTCAGGACTCGTTATGGATCCTTTGAATGGCGTGTTATGCCGGAAGGTTTAACCAATGCTCCATCTGTTTTTCAACGCTTTGTTAACAATATTTTCTCTGACATGCTTGACGTCAATGTCCTTGTTTATTTGGATGACATCCTTATTTACTCGGATGACCTCAAATCCCATCAGGAGCATGTTAAGGAAGTACTCCGTAGACTCCGAAAGAACGGTCTCTACTGTAAAGCTTCGAAATGCGACTTCCACACAGACACCATTGAATACCTCGGTTACATTCTCTCCCCCGAAGGCTTGCGAATGGACATGGCAAAGGTCAAAGCCATTACCGAATGGCCTCCGCCGCGTAAGATCAAGGATATCCAATCTTTCCTTGGTTTTTGCAATTTCTATCAGCGCTTTATTTACGATTATAGTGCCATCACTGTCCCTCTTACCCGCCTCACCCAGAAGCAGATCAAATGGAATTTCGGTCCCGAATGTCAGAAAGCATTTGAAACGTTAAAGGAAGCTTTTACTCATGCTCCTATACTTACGCACTGGCTTCCTGATCAGGAAATCATTCTGGAGACCGACGCTTCCGATTATGCATTAGCTGCAATCCTTTCCCTTCGGACTGAGGACGGTGAGATTCACCCTATTGCTTTCCACTCACGCACTTTCACGCCTCCCGAACTCAACTATGACGTCCACGACAAGGAGCTTCTTGCTATATTCGAAGCATTCAAACGGTGGCGACATTACTTGGAGGGTTCCGGAGATCTGGTCGACGTGGTTACAGATCACAAGAACTTGGAATACTTCACTTCTACCAAGATTCTTACTCGTCGGCAAGTTAGGTGGTCCGAATATCTCTCTCCTTTTAACATGGTTATTCGTTTCCGTCCCGGACGTCTCGGAACTAAACCGGACGCTCTTACTAGACGATGGGACATCTACCCTAAAGAGGGGGATACTGCTTATGCCAGTCTTAATCCTCATAACTTCCGTCCAGTCTTTACACAAGAACAACTCTCCTCCTCCCTCCGTGCTACCTTCCTTGAAGGCCCCGTCCTTCGCGCTAGTGTCATTATGGACATTGAACGACTTCACGAAGACATCCGAACAGCTCAGTCAGAAGACGAATCCCTTCGGGAACATTTCCGGTCCGCTACGGATCCCGAGAAATCCCGTTGGTCTTTAGATGAGTCTGGTTTTCTTCGTCTTGATGAACGAATCTACGTTCCAGATGCTAAGGATCTCCAACTCCGGGTCCTCCGCATCTTTCATGACCATATTCTAGCTGGACACTTCGGTCAGAATCGTACCCTAGAGACTATCCGCCGACAGTACACTTGGCCACGGATCCGTGAATTGGTCCGTGATTACGTTAAGTCCTGTGTTATCTGTAATAGGAACAAGTCTCCGAGACATCGACCATATGGTATGCTTCAGCCTCTACCGGTTCCGGCCCGTCCGTGGGATTCTATATCCATGCTAATGGCTATAATTCCATCCTAGTCATTATAGATCGTGCCTCTAAACAATCCATTTTCATTCCAACCGACACTACTATCACTTCCGAACAGCTTGCACGCATCTTCATTATTCACGTCTTCTCTAAACACGGGGTTCCGAATCATGTCACTTCTGATCGCGGATCCGAATTCGTCTCTCGATTCATGCGCTCCTTAGGTACCGCTCTGGATATGAAGCTTCACTTCACGTCCGGATATCACCCTTCGGCCGATGGACAGACCGAACGAGCTAATCAAACTTTAGAACAGTACATCCGAATCTACTGCAATTATCAGCAGGACAATTGGGACGAACTTCTTCCATTAGCAGAGTTCGCATATAACAATGCTCCAAACGCTTCCACTGGCATCTCTCCTTTCTTTGCCAACAAGGGTTATCATCCGAACATCACTGTCCATCCAGAACGCAATATCGCATCTGCAAGGGCCCGTGAGTTTGTTGTCGATCTAGACGAATTACATTCTATGCTCTGTGACGAGTTAACAGCAGCTCAGAAACGCTACAAGGAACAGAAGGACAAAAAGCTTATACCGCATCCCGAATGGAAGGTCGGAGACCGAGTCATGGTGACAGCCAAAAACATCAAATCGACTCGGCCGACCAAGAAGTTTTCGGAGAAGTATCTCGGTCCTTTTGAAATCATAGCTCAACCGTCCACAGTTGCTTACACTCTTCGGCTTCCGACAGAACTCCACTCTATTCATCCCGTCTTTCACGTCTCTCAACTAGAATCTATCCTTCCTAATCCTATTCCTAATCGTGTCCAGGACCCGCCTGGACCCGTTAACGTCGAAGACACTGAAGATCATTATGAGGTCTCGGAGATACTCAATTCCAAAATCGACCGACGGTTCCGATGTAAGCTGCAGTACTATGTATGGTGGTTAGGATATGAAGGTACTGACGAAGAATACTCTTGGATCCCGGCCGATAATTTCCAGGCCGAGGAGATCATTACGGAATTTCACGCTAAGTACCCTAATAGACCGGGTCCCTCCGGATCCTTATGATCCTTATTCACTCATTTCACTCTGTTCAAATTCAAGAAAAAAACTTTTTACAATTACAAGGCCCAATTGGCCAGTTCGGTCCGTACTATTTACAAATTTTCTACTTTACTAAAGGTCCGACTTCGGCCGCTTATGTTCCCTTACTCTCCCGTTCCCATATCCTCATCCTCCCCTTCTTTGCCGCTTTCTTTCGGCTCTTCCTCAATATCCTTCTCCTTCGGTACTACTACTTCCACCGATTTCACGATTCTTCTTCTCTTTTTTGGTTTCGAAGGCCCAGCCTCCGCTTCGGGGATCGCAATCTTGGAAGCTTCTGCAATAGTGAGCAAAAAGAAACGAGTAACAAAGAAAAACTTACTTTTAGAGCAACCAATCAACTCGGTTAGGAGTTGATTTGTCCGCTTCTGTTCTCCTATCATTTCCTCCACCAACTCTTCCAACCTTGTGTTATCGGCAACATTCACGGCCGATCGTCCTCCTCCGGTGAACGAACACCCAACCTTCTTGAGGTTACATGCTTCGCAGGCTTTCGCCTTGCTCGGTCCGTCCGGGATCCGGCAAGGGATCTCCTGCTCGGAACACCGCTTGCACTCTGTAAACCGATTAGTACTCAAAAAATTTTCAAAACAAAGAAAACACTTACTAGTTTCAGCCTCCACATAGGCTCTTTCCTTTCCTTTTCCCTTTCCCTTCGGATCCGGGTGCCCATGCTTGAGATAACCCACAATTGGACTCCTCAAGGACTCCTCGGCGTCCCGCTTTCCTCATTGGTATCCCAAGATCTCACCCTGCTTAAAAGCATCGTGAGTTGTAGCGAAAATGAGCTAAAAACAGTAATGAAAAAGAAGAGAAAAGATTGTTATTAAAAAACTTATGACTTACCTTCTCGCCCGTATTGGTTCCCTCATCCTCTTCCTCTTCCTCATCATCTCCATCACGTCCGGACCCGCTAGGAGCGACACTTACTTCTTTCCCTTTACTTCTCTTAGTTTCGGCTTCCTCCCTCTTCCACTGTTCTTCTACCCACCATGCTTCCAACAGACGTCGCCTTTCAGCCTCGGTCTCCTCCCACTGCCTCAATTCGGCCTCGACGGCCTCCGACCTCTCATCCTCAGCATCCTCATGTGCATCCCGCTAATGCGACTTAGTTGACTATGCTACAAGGTTCTTTTTGCACTTTAAAACAGTGCTACGGAGCGATATTTATCGTATTAAGAACTAGAGTGAGCCCAAATTGCTAGTTAAAGCTAGTGCCGCTAGTAGAATGTGCCGTAGGCGCAGCTAGACCAGTTAGAGAGAGCCGTAGATCGTGTCAGAAAACTGTATGACCGTTCGAAACCTGTAGAACACTATGAGCAGAGGACTTAAGCGGTAATTCACCAAGTTCTACTCTCTACATTCTACTATGCACTGGCATATCAAGGGATTGTACTATTAGAAGACTTGTAGTCTTCACAGAACCGTTCGTAGCAGAACTTAACAAAGTCAAAAGACCTTCATACTAGGAGTACCTACTTCTACGGGGAATTTAGTTAACAAGAAATCGGACATTGGACCACACAGACTAGGAGAAATTTGATATGACCGTAGATCGAGTCCCGATCTGAGGAAAAGACAAAAAGACATGATACAGATCCCAGATCACAGATAGAGTACCCAGGAACCAGGCAGGAATGAACAACGGATCTTGGAGTCCGCGCTGTTCATGTGCTATGGCGATTCAGAACTCTGGATCCATATGCTGGAACTACTTGGACACACAAAGTCCATATGACTTGATAACGTCGAAATGCAGGATAAGGTCCATAGGCAGGAAATACCATATGGTACACCTATGTAGGTCCATTCTACAGGCTGAAACAAAAATGAAGATCGGTCCAGATTGGTCCAAAACATATGATTCGAATATGGAAAAGCTCCGTAGACAAGATTCTGCACATGTAGCAGTCCCTAGCGATAAGATTCCACATGGATTCGTAGCTA
Source organism: Marasmius oreades (assembly GCF_018924745.1). Classification (NCBI taxonomy): domain Eukaryota; kingdom Fungi; phylum Basidiomycota; class Agaricomycetes; order Agaricales; family Marasmiaceae; genus Marasmius; species Marasmius oreades. The sequence goes on from NC_057323.1 coordinate 2,643,106, forward strand.
CGGTGCCTTATTTTTAGAGATGAAACAAGTAGAGATAGGATTACAAAGCTAGCGTAGAAGTAGTATAAAAGCAGCTCATGTATCCGTAGATAAAAAAGTACTACCCGTGCGTAGGAAAGTCCTGAGTGGGTTGCCCGTGAGTAACTGCTCTTGACACCAATAGAGAGATTTGCCCTGTCTTTGTGCAGTGAAACGATAAGATTTGATTTGAACTATACGAGACCGTCGAGGTCAAAACTAGAGAACTATCCGTCCGTAGGCCGCCGAGGTCTTGATTACTGTTTCGTGATCCGTCGAGGATCTTAGCGTTCGTGTCCGCCGAGGACTTAGTTTTCGTGTCCGTCGAGGGCAATAGTCTCCAATCGTTTGAATTAGTCTTACCGTAGACGAAATTCATAGTCCCACTTAGTCCACTGGACAATAAACAGAGCCCCTACAAACCTTAGAATCCCGTAGCTGTGGTGTTTTTACACTTGCAGTTACACATTGATTTCATAAAACCTTCATACGATATTGAGACTGTGATCTTGTGCGTAACCTTTGCCAAGCAGTCCACCCTTGCAATCTTTCCTGGTGTGTAGAGTTATTGATAGACTTTACACGGAGGTTTACTAGTTTTTGGGTTGATTTGGTGTTGGTGCTACTCCCGTAGCTCTGATATTAGGTTGACTCTTGAGTGGTATTCTTCGCCCATTATCTGGTGACCACCGCAGGGGGTGGAAATAAGATTACATTCAGTATCAAACGAAATATTGTGAAATTCCGGTAGTTTTAGCCCTACGGCGAGAACTACAAAAACAACAAAAACCAAAAGAACTTCTCTCAGAAAGATTAGTTCACAGCGACGTAATACTCGCACTTCACTAGCGGCTGGCAAACAAGTCTTACAGACACATAGTCTTACGGCTTTAGCATCTAGTACCCCAGCTCAAGTACCAAGAGCTGGTCAGTCTTCTCGATCTACGCGCAATTCTACGCAAAGAAGAGAAGCTACCCAAGTTATCCCAAACGATTTAAGAAACCCCGGTTTCTCTTTTGACAGAAGTCCGAGAGAAGCATTCCGAGATACAAGATCTACGCAAGGTCCTAGAAACCAAGCGTTAGAAACCCCATACGAAACCCCAGAGATTTTAACTGAAGACATTGAACCGTTTTCTTCACCATTATCATCTCTACCCTCCGAATACAATTCAGACTTCGACCTACGGGAAGAAGAGTTTTATTCTTTTGAACTAAACCCGAGTTTATTTCTTGAGAGACCGTTAACAAGTATGTCCCATATATCGAATGACCCAGTAGCGGCAGGTGCGCCAGATGAAGAAAGACCGATAAAGAAGTCCTGGACGGAGTTCTCTAAAGGTGCTTTGAAAGAATTGGACAAGGATACGTCGAAATGAAGGCTCCCCACATTCAACCGTCTAGATCCTGGAAATCTACGGGAATGGATGGCGGCTATCCTACAATATGGGAAAGTCAAGGGCTGGAAGTTAGATGAATCTTTTATCATTCTAGCAATGATTCAAATGGAGTTCGAGACCTCTCGACTCCTGGCACATCATTTGCCATCTACAAGAGGCTATAGTTGGGCCGCCTTTGAGAAAGAGATGTTTGATTCGTTCCCGTCGATTAGGGATTTAGAAATAGGAGCACTGGAGAATTTAGATCTGTTGAAGGCTAGGTTCTCTGGTATAGGAGAAGAACAGCTACAAAAGCTTACTTCGTTTAATATGGAGTTTGAGTTTGAAGCAGACAAACTTGCAGGAAGTTTGTCAAATCGAGAGAAAGTACAGAAGTTTGCGGAATGTCTAGACCCGACATTCTGGCAAGAGATCAGAAAGAGGCTACGGGACCCTCACTACGTTCGAAACCTGCAGGCAGAAAAGCCCGTAGAAGTAGATAGTGGGTGGGTGGCTTCCCAGCTAGACCCTTTTGCTTTCTCCCAAGTTAGGGATATGGCTTTGACCATAAGTAATGAGTTAGTAGGCGATTGCTACGCACCTCAGGGCTTAGATCCTGTTAGCTATACTCTAGGAGTGAAAGCGGCGGCTCCCATAGGAACCCCTTTGATCACTCGTGCAAAAATCAAGCCTACGATAGCTCCATTGTCTTCGTACAAGAAGGAAATAGCTTCTGACGAGTTGACAATGAAACTTTTGGCCTCCGTAGACGCACAGAATACTCGGATGAACGACTTCGCGCGTGCAGTTTCTGAACTTTCGAAGAAGATGCCTGACTTCAGTCAGCCTAACTTCTACAAAAACATGCAAGCTATGGCGTATCATAATGGAAGCCAAGGGCAGAGTAGCGGTGGATCTAGGCCTTCGAACCAGATCGCATCCAACTCTACGGCCGCGGGGCAGCCATATAGGGCGCCTACGGACAAAAATTGCATTATTTGTGATGAACCCGGGCATTTCTGGAGAGAATGCAGGCAAGCACAAGAGCTATCCCAGAAGAAGTGGATAGTTAAGAATGAACATACGAATAGATTGGAGATGTACGATGGGAATAACCTCCCACCGCCTGATCCAGTGAAGAAAGAATCACGAGCAGACAGAATTAGAGCTATCGCTAGAGAGAAGGGATGGCCAGGTGCTGAAAAGACCAGTTTCTTCTTACAAGGAGACTTGGATCTTGATGATGATCTCCCAGACCGTCAATCTGTGCCTACGATAGAAGTTTTGCTACAGAGAATTGCTGCTTTGGAGGTAGAGACTCGTCGCCAGTTGGGCGACAGCTCAAAAAACTAAAAGGTCCAATGATGGACTCCTCAGATAAGAGAGATAGATCTCGAGATACCCAGAGGAGACCGGAGGACCCCAAAAAAATAAAATTACCACCAAAACCCCAAGTAGTAATATCTACGCCGTCGTTCTTAAGGAAACAACCGTATGTGATACCCCAGAGAAAGCCTTTCGAAGAAGAGGTCTCTGAAGAAGAAGAAGCAGAATCGGATGAAGAAGAACCTCCGTCGCAGGTCGATAGACGTCCTTCTACTCCGCCGCCTAGGGTATTCGATAAAATTCAACCCGTAGAACGTGTCCCACAACCAAGGGATTCTGTATTGCCCCGAAGCGTAATTCCTGAAGACAAGGGTGCTTCAAAATCTAAGAAGGTTCAGTCCGAAAACGTGAAGAAAGCGTCTACGGAAAATCTTCAAAATGTTGAAACGAAAAGATATAAGCAACGGGTGATTCAAGACCTAATTGACCAAATGATGGCCAATCCGGCTAGTGTTTGCTTGAACAAACTCACAGCTTCAGAAGAGTTCCGGAAAGCATTGCTACGGCGAGTTAGGAATAAGCACGTTCGAACGAAGAACTATAAAGCGTTCCTTCAAACGTTAGACTATCCGATAAAAGACTCTATGGCGGCTGAGGAACCTTTTGATGAAGAAGCAGAGTTTGTGAAAATAGATAATATTGAGGCCGTAGATTCGTTCGAAACCTTAGAAGAGGAAGAAGACGGATTGGAAGCGGGGTCAGTAGTTCACCGAGATGTTGTGGAAGTTTATCGCACCGAGTTAGATTCTGAAGAAAAACAGAAGGTCGTGATAGTAGCTGGATTGTCCGAGGGTCTCAGATGTGTTTTTCCTGAGGTTAACGGTTCTACGGAAAGAGTAGAAGCAGTGATCGATGGTGGATCGCAAATAATCGCGATTGACGCATGGGTTGCTCAAGGATTAGGCTTGCAATGGGATCCCAATTCAGTGATTCACATGCAGTCTGCCAGTGGACAACTGAAACCAACACTGGGAGTATGCAGAAAGGTACCTTTCAAGTTTGGTGAAGTAACAGTATACTTGCAACTTCATGTGGTAGAGAAAGCTCCCTTTCAGATTCTCTTGGGTAGACCTTTCGATGTCCTAATGGAATCGAAAGTGCAAAACTTCAAGGATGGAGATCAGTGGGTTACGGTTTCATGCCCAAACAAAGGAATTCAAAGTGTCATCCCTACATACATGAGAGGGGAAGGCATTAAGATAAAACCTAAGCGGGAACCAACCCTACGGACGCAGAGTTCAGAGGAAGCGCAGAAAGAAAGAGAACAACGAGGGACTGAATCTTCAAATTTTCAGTCCACCTTGATGAATTGATAGAGGATCAAGGAGAGGTGGCTCTACAAATATCCGTAGATGCTCACGGTGTTCCACGAATTGAAAAATATAAAAATTTGATAAATACAAAATTCTCTCCTACGGAGCTGGCTGGAGCCTTCATAGAAGCTTCAAATAGTGAAAGGACTACTAGTCAGTCTGATTCGAGAGTGATGAAAAACATTGATATAAACGAAAAAGACCAAAAAAACACACAGAAGATACAAAACACAAAAACAGTGCTTCTATTTCTCCTTGTGTTACGGACAGTTTTCTTTCTTATTATTCATCAGCACCAGTTTCGAATTCCCTAGATTCTATACATGGTGAATCTACGGAACGAGAACGGTTGCTTTGTACTACTAGAAGAGGTTCAACCCTCGAAGGCTTCAACAGCCAAAAATTGGCACATCGATCGGACTCTTCTCAACAAGATAAGATAGATGAGCTTAGTGAGGTCGCCGTAGACGGCAGAGCTTTACTCTTGAAGGCTCAAGATACCCATAGTCTATGTGAACTTGTTGATTCGCTTAGTACGAATTTCAAGGATCTCGCCGAGGCGTCGAAAATCGAAGAAAATCCAAATAGATTGATACCCCCGTTGCTCCGACTATGAAGTTTTGTAGGGGGTGCGGTTGAAAATGAAAATGCATTTGATACAATGCTAAATGAAGCATCCGCGCTAGTAGATTATCATCAAAGGATGTACGAAAATCACTACCAAACCGACGAATGTATAGCTTTGGATTTGGATAGGTTAGCTAAGGATCCTGAGAAACGGGGAAATACTTTGTTCAATGAACTAGCTTTTCATAAGGAAAGATGGTTGCAAGTCTACGGGACTATAGACAACTTTCCTAAGGACCTTTATACGGGCAAAACCCCGATAGATGAGATTCTATCGTCTACGGACTCTCTGAATGCCTACGTTATCGAACTTGATGCATGTGTACAAGAGATGGGGCTTGCTCTACGCAGCTTAGAAGGAAAGCTTTCGAGAGAAAGTCTTCCTACGAATTCATATAGCACATTCTTGAGTAGCTCGCAGTCTATAAAGCGTGAGAACTATGTTTCCCAGGGTGCTACGGCGCTTGGAAAACATACGGTTCAGTCAGTCTACGGAAAATATAAGCCAGTAGCACTTAAAGTCCGACCACAATTGGCTAAGATGCCAGAAGAATTCCGAGTTCTTAGGAATATTACTGGGGATCCGCTTGAAGGGATGCCAGTACTATCGCCGCACCCTCCTGAGTTCAGTCCAGGAGAACAGTATACAGAAGAACGTAGGGAAATCATAGAAAAGAATCATAATGAAGGCTTTCTATGGCCCGAAGAAATGAAATTGGTACACCATCTGATGAAAATCCAAGAGAAAGGATTCGCTTGGAGTGCAGACGAAGGTGGAACATTTCGTACAGATTTCTTCCCGCCGATTAAGTTTCCAGTGTTGCCTCACAAGCCCTGGGTTGAGCGTAATATCCCTATTCCACCTGGGATTTACGAAGAAGTCTGCCAGATTTTGAAAGACAAAATCGCAGCAGGAGTATACGAACCTACTACGTCGTCGTATCGATCGAAGTGGTTCATGGTACTAAAGAAAGATGGAAAGAGTCTACGGCTGGTTCATTCGTTAGAACCATTGAATGCAGTCACGATTCAGCATTCTGGAATTCCACCTGGAACAGCTGAGATTGCTAGTAGCTTTTCCAGAAGAGCATGTATAGGAATGTTAGATATTTGGGTGGGATACGATGAAAGGATTATCGACGAGGAATCGAGAGACTTTACTATGTTCCAAACGCCCTTTGGCCCCTATAGATTAGTGAAACTACCTATGGGATGGACTAATTCAGTCCCGTTGTTTCATGAGGATGTAACGTACATTCTACGGGAAGAAATTCCTCATGTTACTAGACCATACATTGACGACGTACCTATACGAGGACCTAGTACTAGATATGAGTTACCTGACGGAGGCTACGAGGTGATTCCTGAGAATCCAGGCATCCGTAGATTTGTTTGGGAGCATTTACAGAACGTGAATCGAATAGTTCAGCGAATGAAGTATGCGGGAGGTACCTTTTCAGGTCCGAAGGCTTTCATTTGTTGCGCTGAAGGAATGGTAGTAGGCCATAGAGTGTCCTACGACGGTGAAAAACCTGTAGAGAAGTTTGCAGAGATCATTCTCTCTTGGGATCCAAAGAACTTCAGAAGCAAAACTGATATTCGATCATTTCTGGGGATTGCAGGACAAATGCGCATGTTCATTAAGGACTATGCTAAGAAGACAAGACCATTGAATAAGCTCACTGGAGCTTTTGTACCGTTTGAAATGAACGAGGAAGCTTGTGAAGCTGTCCGAGAGGTTCAAGATGGAATCCGTGATGCACCCGCGCTACGGCCCATTGACTATAAGAATCCGACGGGTATCACTTTGGCCGTAGATTCGTCTTGGCACGGTGTAGGCTATTACTTGTACCAAGTAGACCCCGAAAGTCCAAAAATGAAGTTCTACAATTACTTTGGGTCTATAACGTTCAATGAGAGAGAAGCTCGCTTCTCACAACCTAAAAGAGAGCTCTACGGGTTACTTATGGCGCTACGAGCGTCGAAGTATCAAACTTTTGGATGTAGACCGTTGACCGTAGAAACAGACGCCAGCTATATCAAAGGAATGTTGAACAATCCGGATAGTGCTCCGAATGCTAGCATTAACCGGTGGATTGAAGAGATCAGACTCTATCATTTTGAACTAGTTCATATTAAAGGACTTGTACATGGTCCAGATGGACTTTCGAGACCTCCTCCTGGTGGGATATCTACACCTAGACCAGAAGGATGGGAAGAATTCCTGGTCGACGACGATGGTCAGCCAGTAAAGTTTCGAATGGGAGATGGAATCGAGGATGAACCTTTTGACATTGATACGTTCAAGGATGATATAGATCTGCGGTCAGGTTATTTGGTTTCATTAGCTGAGAAAGAACCAAAGTTGGCTACATCTGTCTTTTGCTATTTAGAAGACTTACGATCTGCCGTAGATGAAGCAAACTTTGTAGATAAGATAAGAAATTGGGCGCTACGGAAACCTCCAGACTATGTTTCAACATTTTTGAAGCAAGTACCAGTGGTTCCGCCCGCCGTAGATGACAGTTGGAATGATTCTCATCCATATAAGCCTATACATGAATATACGAATGAGATTAAAAGGTTCGATGAGAAAGTTCCACAAATTGAAGAGTGGCTTCTAGATCCCGAAGCAGATTTTGTAAGCGAGTTATCTAAAAACGAAATGAACAGTTTCATTACATTGGGATCGAAATTCTTTCTAGACCCCGATGGGAGACTTTACAAACGGTCTACGGATGGTTCTACACAACATAGGTTGTATGTAGTTCCTGATAAGAGGATGTGGATGCTCGTAGCAAGTCACGATCATCTAGGACATCAAGGAATGTTTAACCGGTGGATTGAAGAGATCAGATCCATTTTTGAACTAGTTTTCAATATTAAAAAAGGACTTTACATGGTGATGGACTTTCGAGACCCCTCCTCCTGGTGGGATATCTACACCTAGAACCAGAAGGATGGGAAGAATTCCTGGTCGACGACGATGGTCAGCCAGTAAAGTTTCGAATGGGAGATGGAATCGAGGATGAACCTTTTGACATTGATACGTTCAATGGATGATTAATAGATCTGCGGTCAGGTTATTTGGTTTCATTAGCTGAGAAAGAACCAAAGTTGGCTACATCTGTCTTTTGCTATTTAGAAGACTTACGATCTGCCGTAGATGAAGCAAACTTTGTAGATAAGATAAGAAATTGGGCGCTACGGAAACCTCCAGACTATGTTTCAACATTTTTGAAGCAAGTACCAGTGGTTCGCCCGCGTAGATGACAGTTGGAATGATTCTCATCCATATAAGCCTATACATGAATATAACGAATGAGATTAAAAGGTTCGATGAGAAAGTTCCACAAATTGAAGAGTGGCTTCTAGATCCCGAAGCAGATTTTGTAAGCGAGTTATCTAAAAACGAAATGAACAGTTTCATTACATTGGGATCGAAATTCTTTCTAGACCCCGATGGGAGACTTACAAACGATCTACGGATGGTTCTACAACAACATAGGTTGTATGTAGTTCCTGATAAGAGGATGTGGATGCTCCCGTAGCAAGTCACGATCATCTAGGACATCAAGGAATGTTTGCGACTAAGTCGATCATAGAGAAACGATTTTGGTGGCCGCATATGGACAAGGACATAGATTGGTTTGTCCGTAGCTGTCAAGAATGCCAGGATCGAAGGCTTGATCTTTTGAGAATACCACCAGTGGTTACTCACACACCGTCGCTGTTCCAAGTGATCCATGTAGATGTTTTAAGCATGACTCCCGCTAGCAACAGTTGTAAACTGATTGTTCATGGACGATGCACACTATCGAGATGGTCCGAAGCAAGGGCTATTCAAAGTGATACAGCCAGAATACTCGCAGAGTGGTTCTTTGACGATATCATTAGTAGATGGGGTTGTCCCGAGGAGGTTGTTACGGATAATGCACCACAGATGATTGCTATGGCAAGGTGGCTTACGGACAAATATGGTGTCCGTAGCATTAAGATTTCACCGTACAATTCTCAAGCAAACGGAAAGATTGAGAGAGCGCATTTCGATCTACGGAGCGCGCTTTCGAAAGCCGTAGCTGGAGACCTTGCGAAATGGTACTGGTTTTTGAAGCATATTTTGTGGGCGGATAGGGTTACAACTAGGAAAGGACCTAGGTTGCTCCCCCTACTTCTTTGTTACCGGTGCAGAACCTATACTACCGCTTGATATTGTGGAATCTACGTGGCTAGTGAAACTACCCAATAGGTTTCTATCACGGAGAAGAGTTAATTGGCTTTCGAGCGCAAGCTCTGGCTAAACACAGAACGCATGTAACAGCTATGCGAGATAGAATTACAGAAGAAAAGTGTAGACGCTTGATCAAGTACGAACGGGAATATATACACACTATAAAACCCTTAAACTTTGAACCCGGAGACTTGGTTCAAGTACGGAATACCGCAATTGAAAAGAACTTGGATAGGAAAATGTTCCCTAGATACTTTGGGCCTTGCGTAGTCATTCGACGAACTAAAGGTGGCTCTTATATCTTAGCGGAAATGGATGGAACGTTGCTACGGGGAAAAATACGGAGCCTTTCGCATCCTACCTCACGCGGCGCGATACCACATTGACCTTCCTACGGAAATAAAAGATTTAATTCAGCTATCTAAAGATGAGTTAGAAGCCATGGCTAATGAAGATGAACCAACTGAGTACGAACTTGGAGTGGACTACATCTTTGACAGGGCTCAAAACCTGAGGCTGAATGGTAATGCCTCAGCTACGGCGGAAAATGATAATGAAATTGAGCTACCTAGTGAATCTGAGGATCCAATGGACGATCCAGTAAGAGTTACTAGGTCTGCTAAGAAGAAAGTTAGATTCTCTCAGATCTGACTGAACATATGAAACCGAAAAATCCAGTTAGATTTTAATAAAATCTAACTAGTGCACAAGTATACGAAATGACAGTAATATGAAAGGAGCAGACACCGTTTATCGCTACAGCCAGCCGTTGTTATAGAGTGATCTATGGAAAGATACACTACTGAATAGACTCCATAGGAGCACCTGCATCCGCCTCAGTAGGCTGGTTTGTAGACCTCTCCTGTACTGAAGTCGACGTAGCTGACTGTTCGACGGAAAGGGCGAGGCGGGAAAGGACTAGCTGATTTGCCTCGACGAGTTTTTCGTAGGCTGCCCGGTACGCTGCTCCTTGGTGAAGGATCGAAAAGGCCGATGCATTGACCTCCGTACGGAGGAGGGTTCTGAATGGCGGCGAGGTCGGACGCAGAAAGAGAGTCCATACCAAAATGGGCCAGCATGCTGGCTATGACCTTGAGTACAGAGAGATGCGTAGACTCTCTGCATTTCTTCTCCTCTGTCCAACAAGTTGTCATAAGTGATGCTACGGCCGCGAATAAAGAGAGGACGGTCCCAAGGTGGACACTCACCCTCGGATTCGGGCGTAAGGTCTACGCCTGCCTTATCAATATGAGCCTTCTTAGCAGGCTTTGCTTCGATCTACGGAAAGATTAGAAATGATTTATATGAAACGAATAATGCAATCTACGGACCTCTTTCTTCTTGGAAATGCGAATTTTCATAGGATCCTTCCCTTTAGTGGCGTCCTTCATCTTGAAGTCGTCATTCTGGTAAAAGGATTGAGCCGTAGATAGGTTTAGAACAAACTGGAGGGCTTACTTTATTGTTTGCTTCTTCAGTATCAGAGATTTCGATAGTAGCTTCGTTGCGAGAAGAGCTAGCTCCCTATGGCGAAGTCAATATTGAAAATTAGAAAGATTAATAAAATAAGAGCTTACATTCTTGCGCTTGATAGCAGATGCTTTGTTGCGCGCATCGCACATCTCGACATCGGAGGACTTGGCGTTTGCGAAGTCAGCGCCCTTATAGAGAGAACTGCTCGATGTCGGCGGTGACCATCTCGACGACGTTGCGATAAAGATCAAACGCAACATCGTCTTTGGCAGACTGGTAGCTTTGGAGCTTGGTCTGAACCTACGGCAGAAGGATTACAATGAAACAGAGATGAAAGAGCGGTGCTGAACGTACCACAACGTCGAGAAGCTGTTTGGTGAACAGCTCGGCGGACAGCTTGTTAGCGTAGGGACGCAACTGGCTGACTTGTTCAACGATCGGAGCAGCGCGTTCAACCCAGATTTTGGTAGGAACAAATTCGCTACGAGTGGACATGTTTTAGATAATATGAGAATGTAAGAGTTGAGAATTGGTTACTACGAATGCTGGTAGAGCTGGGTAGTGAAGAATTGACTATCTACGGTCAACCTTTTATACCTTTTGCACTCTACTATCCAGCCGTAGATAACTTTCTCTACCTTATGGTCCTAAAGGACTCCCGGATCCAACATCTAGTCAACAGGAGTTGACTGCTCATTTGTTTGGGGGAGAGGTACCTTAGGTTCCTGAAAATTTGACCGTAGATTCAAGTTTTGCGATTTACCTACGGATCCTGAAAAGATAATCATCGCTTAAGAAAAACTTATAAGCGAGAACCTACATGAGAGATGCATAGTGATTAGAATGATTGAACAATGTGCTACGGATAGATTCATCTAACTCCGAGCAAGACATGTGAGCTGCGGTTGATGAGACTAACTTAGCAATTAAAGTTTTAAGTTGGACTTATTGGATCTTAGCCACGCAATATGCAAATCAAACAAGTTTTGATTGAAATACAAGATATGAAATTAGAAATACAGAAGAAGGATTTAAGCGCTGAAGAGCGTACCAAAATACAAGATATGATGACTACAAGTCCACTACAAGAAAGAGTCAAGAAGGGCTACAATAATCGTAGGCTATGGATACAAACAAGATATGACAAGATATAAGGCAGAAAAACCAAATCTGTCCTTAGTAACACAAACAAAATCGATCCCGTAGAAGTTACTACTCTAGGGAACGGTTAGTAATAAGAAAGAACAATAAATGAAGAGCCTACTTACCAAGTAGCCTGCTTTCTGAGCTTAGCCTTTTCGCTACGCTTAGCCCAGAAGAGTTTGCGCTTCAACTTGCGCTTGCTAAGAGGGGCGGGGACTTCGATTTCCTCACCGGCGCTCGAGTCATGGTCAGTGCTCTAGAAAGAGATGGTTAGATACAATCTACGGAGGATAGAGGACAGACATACTGCTTCTTCTGCTTCATCATCGATGAGCGTAGCGACCGTAGACTTAACCTAATGATAATAAGAAATTGAAATGATACGACTTAAAGTAAAAGACTTACCGATTCGTCTGGGCTGTTGGAAGGAGACCTTGGAATCTCTTCTTCCTCATCCTCACCAGGAACTTCAAGATCAGGTTCAGGAGCAGCTACGGGGGCTGAAACCTCGTTAGGTGAAGGAAGCGTAGGTTCCTAGAAGAAATGATGAGAAACATAAATTAGAAGAAATAAAGAGAGAAAGGGAAAGAAAAGAGAATTATGAACCATAGATTGAAGAGGAGCAGACTCCGCAGCTTCATCTTCGACAGGAACGGAGCGTAGATCCTCGGTGGCTACAGGAACGGAATTGCCAGCAATTGGCCATCCGAGTACCTCACCTAGAGCTTTGACTTGATCCGCAGTCATTTGAAAGTCTTCATCGTCTTGGAGACCCTTCAAAACTTCTACAGGGTCGCGTCCAGCAGCCCGTAGCGCTTTCTGGCTGACTTGAATGTCTTCCCAGATGAGCCGAGCAGAATCGTATGCAGCAATTTGAGCCCGTCGAGCCTGATCAAAAGCCTTGAACTCTCGCTGAAGTCGATGAACAACCTTAGCCAGAACTGAGACAGCGATTAGATTCGATCTACGGAGCAAAGGAAGCACTTACAGATGTTATTGCTTGAGGCAATTTCAATCTTCTTGGCTCCAGTACGAGAGTCATCGGAATCAAAGTATGAGCACTTTTGTTTGCCCGAAAAACACCGTTGGCAAGTCGGCGTACGGCCAGTCTTCCCACTCGGAGCCCAAATGGGGCGACAGTCCGCATAGCCAAAGTACGTGCATCGATTGCACGGGGAAAGACGATCGAACTAGATATGAATTAGATGAGATGAACTATGACAAAATAAAACGAACTTACAAATGAGACAGAGCGACCTGCAGCTACGATCGACTTGAAGCTCAATTTTGCTTCCCCAAAATTGAACTGCAAGTCCATATCTGTGCTAAGGAGTAAGAATTCAATAGAGTATGAAAGAGATAAGAAACTTACTGCGAGCTTCTCCAATCCAACGCTCGGGAAAAACATGGGAAGGAGCCGAAGATGTCCAAAGATCATCTACGGAAGTTCCAGAGCGACTTGGAGTTGACCCTTGACCTTTGCGTTTTCCTTTGACATGGGATGGCGAAGGCTTGGATGACTGATCGGCCACCCTAGTCTCAGAATCGGAGGCTACGGCAGCTTCTTCGCCCGAGATCGAGTTTGATAAGGCTAAAACCAAAGTTAATAAGGGAACATGAAAGGAAATGAAGGCTGAACTCACCCTAGGAGGTGGAGAACCCTCCTCAGATGACGACTCTTCAAAAGCTACTCTCTTGACGAAAGCTTTAGAAGGCTTGGGTCTTTTGGGTTGCGAAGGACCGGCCGTAGATGAATCCGGAACCTAAGAAACGATAGTTAGAACGATAAGAGAAATGAAAATGAACCTTACCTTGCGCTTTTGAGCTGGTTTGGACGGTCCAGCAACCGAAATGGAAAAAGTGCCAGCTGCCCTGGATGAACCAAGAGCAGTGGTCGCTAGGGATGAACCCATAACGGCCCAGGAGCTTGAAGCTACCCCTGGGACTGCAGGAACTAGGCGAGGAAGAGGTTACGGCCGAAAGGATTTAGCCTAAGTTGCTGAAATAGAAGACGAGACGATCTTACCGTAGGGAGAGGTTCTGACCTTGGTGCATTAGGCAGATAATATGCTGGAATATCCTGGTCAAAGTCAAATCTCTGGAACAAAAATGAATTGCAAATATAAAATGAGAAGAAAAGGAAGACTTACGCCAAAAGCCTCGATCAAGGCAGCCCGGTCCTCCTCATTGAACATCCAGTCATCGTAGGGAACCTGCCATCGGTCGGCCAGCTCAGAAGCCGTAGCCAGCATCGAGAAGGCAGGCAATATCCAGCCAGCAGGTGCCAAGCGGATTGTTTGTCGGCGTAGATCCCCCTACAGCGAAATTAGATTAAGAATTAAGCAGAAATAAGATCCAAAACTTACCAAGAGACTGCTGTGCTTCCGGAACTCCTCGAACATCTCTGGTTCTTCCATGACCTTGGCAATTAAACGATTGTTAAGACTCCCGAACCATAGGTGCACGCGTTGGAGTTGTGATTCCAGCACATCGAAGATGATCTCGGAAGGAACATAGGGCTCCATAGCAGGCGCCTTGCCCTTGCCTTTATCTTGTTTAGAAGGCATTGAATACGATCTACGGCGTCGTGTTAATACATGACACCGCGGAAACGTATAAGAAAAGCGAAAAACAATCTACGGGCCTCGGAGCAGACTCCGAAGCCTCCGTAGATTGTTTTTCACTCACCTCGAAGACGTTGGGGACAATGACAAAGAAGATTTGAAGAGCGGCGGCGAAGAGCGACCGTAGAGCAGGTGGGAGAAGGGAGGAAAGAAATTTTCTGCTAAGTCCAACTGCTGCGGTTTTTATAGCCAAATCCAACATATGAACCAGCACATGACCGTAGAACATCGCAGAATGTTGTAGAATATTCCAGATCTACGGAAATTAAAGCCTCGAGGCTGTTGAAATCATCTACGGAATGATGAGGCCATAATTAAGAAATGATGGAAGTAATTAACGACGGAACATTGCATTGTAGGAGTTCTGGCGTGGGAAAATCATTTTGATGTCGGAACATTTCCTTTTGGGAACATTAGCGCTGGTCAGCGTAGAGCTCGAGCTCAAAATTTCTCTAAGTCAGAGACTTGACGGTTGGACACTAGAGTGTACACCGTAGATAAGATTAAGTAGATCTACGGGCCATTTTGAAGGCTTTTAGTAGAACTACCAAATGAAAGAGCCGTAGATCAATTCAAACGATAGAAGATGAAGTTGTGCTCAGTCCGTAGATGGACTGGGGACAGTCCTCTTTTGTTTGGGGGAGATAATGCGACTTAGTTGACTATGCTACAAGGTTCTTTTTGCACTTTAAAACAGTGCTACGGAGCGATATTTATCGTATTAAGAACTAGAGTGAGCCCAAATTGCTAGTTAAAGCTAGTGCCGCTAGTAGAATGTGCCGTAGGCGCAGCTAGACCAGTTAGAGAGAGCCGTAGATCGTGTCAGAAAACTGTATGACCGTTCGAAACCTGTAGAACACTATGAGCAGAGGACTTAAGCGGTAATTCACCGAGTTCTACTCTCTACATTCTACTATGCACTGGCATATCAAGGGATTGTACTATTAGAAGACTTGTAGTCTTCACAGAACCGTTCGTAGCAGAACTTAACAAAGTCAAAAGACCTTCATACTAGGAGTACCTACTTCTACGGGGAATTTAGTTAACAAGAAATCGGACATTGGACCACACAGACTAGGAGAAATTTGATATGACCGTAGATCGAGTCCCGATCTGAGGAAAAGACAAAAAGACATGATACAGATCCCAGATCACAGATAGAGTACCCAGGAACCAGGCAGGAATGAACAACGGATCTTGGAGTCCGCGCTGTTCATGTGCTATGGCGATTCAGAACTCTGGATCCATATGCTGGAACTACTTGGACACACAAAGTCCATATGACTTGATAACGTCGAAATGCAGGATAAGGTCCATAGGCAGGAAATACCATATGGTACGCCTATGTAGGTCCATTCTACAGGCTGAAACAAAAATGAAGATCGGTCCAGATTGGTCCAAAACATATGATTCGAATATGGAAAAGCTCCGTAGACAAGATTCTGCACATGTAGCAGTCCCTAGCGATAAGATTCCACATGGATTCGTAGCTACGGTGCCTTATTTTTAGAGATGAAACAAGTAGAGATAGGATTACAAAGCTAGCGTAGAAGTAGTATAAAAGCAGCTCATGTATCCGTAGATAAAAAAGTACTACCCGTGCGTAGGAAAGTCCTGAGTGGGTTGCCCGTGAGTAACTGCTCTTGACACCAATAGAGAGATTTGCCCTGTCTTTGTGCAGTGAAACGATAAGATTTGATTTGAACTATACGAGGCCGTCAAGGTCAAAACTAGAGAACTATCCGTCCGTAGGCCGCCGAGGTCTTGATTACTGTTTCGTGATCCGTCGAGGATCTTAGCGTTCGTGTCCGCCGAGGACTTAGTTTTCGTGTCCGTCGAGGGCAATAGTCTCCAATCGTTTGAATTAGTCTTACCGTAGACGAAATTCATAGTCCCACTTAGTCCACTGGACAATAAACAGAGCCCCTACAAACCTTAGAATCCCGTAGCTGTGGTGTTTTTACACTTGCAGTTACACATTGATTTCATAAAACCTTCATACGATATTGAGACTGTGATCTTGTGCGTAACCTTTGCCAAGCAGTCCACCCTTGCAATCTTTCCTGGTGTGTAGAGTTATTGATAGACTTTACACGGAGGTTTACTAGTCTTTGGGTTGATTTGGTGTTGGTGCTACTCCCGTAGCTCTGATATTAGGTTGACTCTTGAGTGGTATTCTTCGCCCATTACCGCGCTTTCCTCCACTGCTTAACCTCCTCCTCCAACTCCAGGTTAAAAGACCTGACCTTCTCCTGCTCGTCTTCCACTCTCTTAGCCCAGGTCCTCCTCGGAATACCCTCCGGCCGTGCACGATCGAACTCATCTTCATCAAAAATTCTCGGCGTCCGATCGGGTTTTGGTTGATCGAAAGCTCTGCGCACAAAGACAGGCTTGGGAGTAGGCAGGGCGAGGTGGGAAGGGGCTGGACGATGTTGGACATAATGAGCTGAATGAAAAAAATTTGAGAGAATGCGGAAGGAGGACAAGGAAGATTGGACTTTGAAATTTTCATGGTACGCCTTATATCACTCCTTCATATTTGTCTCGCTTTGGCCTATCGGCTATCACTCAATCATTTTTACCTTACGATTTACGCCTCTTCGGGCTCCATTCATTCCGAACTACTTACGATTTATGTCATTTTCAGTTTCCGTCTCGGAAAGGTTCTTGAGGGCAAGAACCTTAAGAGGGGGATACTGTTACATCCATGCCGGACGGATACGGACCGACGTGTCACAATCACTTACTCCACTTACCTTAATCTCCGTACTACCTATTAAAGCCTAGGCTATCGGCTTGGGAGTCAGCAGTCCGAATGTGGATCCAACTACTGGATCCGTCTCGGACCTTGTACATTTCTATCCTATATAAGATGTACGACTTAGTAGTTACATTCTTTAGAATTAAACTCGACTCTGGTTTCCCAGTGACCTGGTCTAAGGCAGCTCGACTCAGGAAGCCGTTGTCCAATAACTTCAGCTACTGTCAAGACTCCGTCATTCTCTTCAACCTCCTTCACTCTCCTCGTCGCTCTCCGACACGCTCCGATCAACTCCGTTTCTTTCCTCTCTTCATCTTAGATCACTCCTCTTATAGTATATCCTTCAGTACACATCTTATATCTTATCTTATCGTTTCTCCCTTCGGATCTGTTCGGTTCCGAGTCATTCTGCACGTCCTTAACACTGGCACAGAAGGGTCAATGTACTAAAACCCCCTGTTGCACCACCAGCTCCTTACCCAGGTAGTGGAGATACTGTTCCTCAACCTTCCACCGCACCTCATCAGATCCCGCTATTGCGGATAGATTCTACTAGTACCTAAATAAACACATTTTTAACATTTTTATATATAATATAATCAAAATAGGAACATAATATGAGGATTAGAGCAAGCCCAAGCTGCTAGTCAAAGCACGGGTCTATTTGCGGGTTATCCGAAGTATGAAAAGTATGAATTACCTTATAGACGAGAGTCTTTGACGTTCCGAAACCTGTAGGAACCAATGAAGCAGCCTTTTAAAAACCTTTGTTCATTTGCATAGGCCTTGTCTCACTCACAAATACTTGTAGCAAACATGGGGACACTTGATTTTACTATCAATTTATTGATTTCTTCGATATTGGTTGAAAAGACAGAAACAACTCTTAGAAGTACATCTGGAAGTAACAATTGGACAGATGTAACTATCTAAAGTCCACTTCGGACTTAAGGAGCAGAAATAATGCTGGTGGCTGTAACTTACAGCTGGAAACAAGAAAAGGGGCGGATGTCATCGATGTCTGGTCAGAAAGGATATTCTACCAGGAAAGAACCATAGAAATGATCCCTGGAATGTAGATCGAACAGTTTTGGACTATTCCAGATTGGATAGAACAAGAGAGAACAAAGGAGCACATGGGGACTTGCCTTGGAAACAAAAAGGGGTCAGGATGTATCCACATGCAAATGTCAAAGATATCCGACTTGGAAAAGGAATAAAGAAAATATGAGGAAAAGAAATAAGAAATACTATATTCTGGACAGTTTTATATCTAATTGACATGTACTATACCTGATTAAGGGTACTTTGGTATCTCTGAAAGGGATTTCTCTATATTTTTGACTTTTTACTATATCTTCGACTTTTGATTATTATTTATTCGAAAAAGCATATATAAGGAGGGGTGGTAGCAGCAGTATTTTCCCCAGTAACCTATGACAGAAGCCTAAGTGCTTTCACTAGGGGACTCTGGCTCATACTTTGCCCCACTTCTTCGAAAGTTGGTGTTTGTATTTGGAAAAGATTAGATTTGAACTTTGAATTTGATTTGAATTTGTTGCCACTTTGGTACTTGGAAACTTTGAACTTGTAGAGTCATTTTGACTTGAATTTGAATTGAATTTGATAGTTCTATTTGAACTTGGAAAGATTGGAACACCTCCTTGAAGTAGTGAACTTCGTAGAAAGCCTTTGTCATTTTGACTTGTGAACACAGAATTGAAATTTGTTTGAACCATATAAAGCCCCACCTTTGAAGTCCTATCTTAGAGTTCTCAGTGAACCTTGCTGAGAGTGTTCATTGATACTGACCTCCACAAATCAACTACGCTTTTGGTTTTGCGCACTTTGTGCTTGGAGTGTGTTTTGCTGCACCTAGTGGTAGTTTTTAGTGCCGTTAGCGAACATAGGGATTTTATTAAAGACTTTATTGAAACTTCAGCAAAGTCTGGTTGGACTGCACAGATATATGGAATTCTCAGATATAGAAATCCAAACAAAGATAAAGGAACATCCAGATCACATGAATGGAACAAGGAAAGAATAGGGATTTCTTGGAAAATCAAGAAAACATGGACTTCAGCAAAGTCCCCATGTGTTACATCCATGTCAGACCGATCCAGACCGACTGGTCACAATCACTTTCATTCTATTCTTACTTACTCCACTTACCTTAATCTCTGTACTCCCCATTAAAGCCTAGGCTATCGGCTTGGGAGTCAGCAGTCCGAATGTGGATCCAACTACTGGATCCGTCTCGGACCTTGTACATTTCTATCCTATATAAGATGTACGACTTAGTAGTTACATTCTTTAGAATTAAACTCGACTCTGGTTTCCCAGTGGCCTGGTCTAAGGCAGTTTGACTCAGGGAGCCGTTGTCTAATAACTTTGGCTACTGTCAAGACTCCGTCATTCTCTTCACTATCTCCTTCACTCTTCTCGTTGCTCTCCGACACACTCCGATCAACTCCGTTTCTTCCCTCTCTTCATCTTAGATCATTCCTCTTCTAGTATATCCTTCAGTACATATCTTATATCTTATCTTATCATTTCTCTGTTCGGTTCTGAGTCATTCCGCACGCCCTTAACACCATGGCATTTGATTCCAAGAGAGAAACCTTGGAGACAAAGCCTAGAATTGAGGCTAGACCTTCTCCAAAAAGGATAGAACATGAACAGGAAGAATGGATACACCTGAAACAGGGGACTCGTTCCCTAGGAAAACAGGAGGGTGTGGATATTTAGGGCACTTCGGCAAAGTCAAGTCCCTACCTCGCAACCAGGATACAAGGAAAAGATATTCAGTTAAACATATAAATCTCTTGTATTATACCCAATTAGGCGAGATTCTGTTCGACTGAAAGGGATTTCATTATTATTTACTAGTTTCATACATATTTTGGACTTTTACTATTAAGGAGGGCAGGAAAGAGGGATTTTCCCCAACAACTAAAAATGGTCAGTGGCCAATAACCAGCATTGTAACTGCTGGGGTATCTGAGATATGTCACGTAATCAGTAATATTATTTTTGTGTATAATAACTTGGAAAATGTCCATTTAAGGGTAGAATTCTTTGGATTACCATCCGACAGATAACAAAATTGCTCATCCTCAATCCATATCTGAGGTGGAAATCTGTCAGATGTCAGATGGTAATCCGATAATGCGACTTAGTTGACTATGCTACATGGTTCTTTTTGCACTTTAAACAGTGCTACGGAGCGATATTTATCGTATTAAGAACTAGAGTGAGCCCGAATTGCTAGTTAAAGCTAGTGCCGCTAGTAGAATGTGCTGTAGGCGCAGCTAGACCAGTAGAGAGAGTCGTAGATCGTGTCAGAAAACTGTATGACCATCTGAAACCTGTAGAACACTATGAGCAGAGGACTTAAGCGGTAATTCACCGAGTTCTACTCTCTACATTCTGCTATGCACTGGCATATCAAGGGATTGTACTATTAGAAGACTTGTAGTCTTCACAAAACTGTTCGTAGCAGAACTTAATGGAGTCAAAAGACCTTCATACTAGGAGTACCTACTTCTACGGGGGATTTAGTTGACAAGAAATTGGACATAGGACCACGCAGACTAGGAGAAATTTGATATGACTGTAGATCGAGTCCCGATCTGAGGAAAAGACAAAAAAGACATGATACAGATCCCAGATCACAGATAGAGTACCTAGGAACCAGGCAGGAATGAACAACGGATCTCGGAGTCTGTGCTGTTCATGTGCTACAGCGATTCAGAACTCTGGATCCATATGCTGGAACTACTTGGACACACAAAGTCCATATGATTTGATAACGTCGAAATGCAGGATAAGGTCCATAGGCAGGAAATACCATATGGTACGCCTATGTAGATTCATTCTACATGCTGAAACAAGAATGAAGAACGGTCCAGAATTGGTCCAAAACATATGATGCGAATACGGAAAAGCTCTGTAGACAAGATTCTGCACATGTAACAGTCCCTAGCGATAAGATTCCACATGGATTCGTAGCTACGGTGCATTATTTTTAGAGATGAAACAAGTAGAGATAGGATTATAAAGCTAGCGTAGAAGTAGTATAAAAGCAGCTCATGTATCCGTAGATAAAAAAGTACTACCCATGCATAGGAAAGTCCTGAGTGGGTTGCCCATGAGTAACTGCTCTTGACACCAATAGAGAGAGATTTGCCCTGTCATTGTGCAGTGATACGATAAGATTTGATTTGAACATACGAGACCATTGAGGTCAAACTTGAGAACTATCCGTCCGTAGGCCACCGAGGTCTTGATTACTGTTTTGTGATCCGTCGAGGGTCTTAGCGTTCATGTCCGCCGAGGACTTAGTTTTCGTTAATAACGCTGTGTAACACCACTAAATATGGCTAGCAAACACACCTCAAGCACGAAGTGTGCAAACCAAAACCACACCAAGAAGAGTATACACAAGTGTAAGGGGTGGAGGTCGGTATTCTTAAGGCTTTAGTTTGCACTAAGAGGCACTAAGAAAGAGAGAATATAGGGATATTCGGTTTTTAAGGTTCAATCAAGTTTCTATTCCTTCTTATCAAATGACAAGACAAAACACTAATTCAATATTTCAACAATAAGGATTCAACAAAGCTTTTCTCAAGACTTCGCAAAGTTCAAGTTCAAGTTCAAATTTCCGATCAAGTCCAAATGCAATTCCAATTCAATATAAGTCCAAATTGACTTCAAAATCCAAGTTCAATTCCAATAACAATCCAATCAAATCCAAATTGCAATAGGTCCAAATCAATCCAAACAAAACACAGAACACCAAACTTCGACGAAGTGAGGGGCAAAGGTAAAATCCTTGAGCTAGCACTAGTAGGTGAACTGCGTCTCCGCTCGTAGGCTGCTGGAGGGAAAATTCCTGCTACCCTCCGTCCTTATATACATTTTTCGAAATAAAATAATAAAAATCCAAGATATGTAGTAAACTTGAGAATAATAATAAAATCCCTTTCAGTCGAACAGAAACTCGCCTAATCAGGCATAATACAAGAGATTGTGCCAGAAACCATGAATAAAATAATAAGCCAAGAATCCCCTGTCTGTATCCATGTTACGATGAGACAGAGCCTAGACTTCCCGAGGTCTCCGAGCTGCCCACATATCCTTGGAAACATATCTCCTATGTCACCCTCGTCCTGTTGTCCTCTAAATAAGGAAAGGAACCAGTCGCTGCTCATGACATATTTCCTGGGTTCCTGTCTTTGGTAACAACTGTCATGTCAACCTTGCGAGGTCTAGATTTCCTTTGTTTTCGGAACATTGTAATCCTTTCCTTTTTCCTATGACTTCATGGGAGCCAGATATTTCTATCCTAGATCCACATGTAGGTCCTTTGTCCGATATATCCTTCGTTAATTCCTTTAAGTCCGAGTTGTCCAACAATACTTCGTGAAGTCAAAGTAAAGTGTTCTATAAATTCCCTATGTTTGCCCCAAGCATTCCGCAAGTAAGACAAGGCCTTCTATTCAAAATACGAAGGTTTTTAAGAGGCTGCTTCTTGAGGTTTCTACCATTTTCAAAACCTCGCGAAGTCTCTCATCTTTCTAATTCCGTACTTTTCATACTGCTAAAGTCTCACGTAGAGGCTTGTGCTTTGACTAGTAATTCGGGCTCACCCTAGTCCTACATTCCCTTATTTTATAACTCAAATGTTATTAAAATGATTAAAAATATGCATTTTAGGGTCAAATCCGATTTTCAGCGCGATATCGTGTCCGTCGAGGGCAATAGTCTCCAATCGTTCGAATTAGTCTTACCGTAGACGAAATTCATAGTCCCACTTAGTCCACTGGACAATAAACAGAGCCCCTACAAACCCTAGAATCCCTGTAGCTGTGGTGTTTTACACTTGCAGTTACACATTGATTTCATAAAACCTTCATACAATATTGAGACTGTGATCTTGTGCGTAACCTTTGCCAAGCAGTCCACCCTTGCAATCTTTCCTGGTGTGTAGAGTTATTGATAGACTTTACACAGAGGTTTACTAGTTTTTGAGTTGATTTGGTGTTGGTGCTACTCCTGTAGCTCTGATATTAGGTTGACTCTTGAGTGGTATACCTCGCCCATTACCGATCCGACAGCAGCCCTAATAATGATTGTTATTTAAATTGAAACTCTGCCAATACTCTTGATAAAGTCCTAATTCATGAAGAAAAACCATTAAATTGCTATAATATTGCTGAAATAGTGGGAATTTGTCTTACAGCTATTTGCATATACCTTGTCACTCCTACATCTTTATCGACAAAAATAAAAACTTGTATGTACCGAAAGACTTAGTGAAAATCTAACCTCCTGTCCCTCCTCTCATTTCCATTCCCCGAACCTGCTCCCTTTGGCATGCACCAGCTGCCCTCTTCCTCACAATTTATCGATGGAGCTCATATAATGGACAGGATGGCTGGAGGAGCCAGAGTGCTGAAAGGAGTGGGTTTGAAATGAGAGGTGGACAAGGGAGGGGGATGAATTTCATTAAGTCGTTCAGGTACAAGTTTTATTATTGTCAAAAAAAACTGGGCAAGTGACAAGCTCTATGCAAATAGCTGTAAGTCGTTCTTTATGCTGACCCCAGCTTAGACCATCAAGATGAGGGGAATGTTGTATTGGCTGTTGAAGGCAAAAATTAGTGATCCCAGTGATCTTGGTGATATAAGACTCATTGACAGTAGGTGCAGCAGATTGTTGGTGATGGCATAGTGGCTGAAAAAGAAATGATGCACAAAAATATAGATTGGCTACTAATCCTCCTTAGGAAAAAAGGAAATTTGTAGACCAATATGCTAATTGGATTAGAATGTGTAATTGCATCACTAAAGTGCCAAAATGTGCACCAAATAAAGCTAAAGAAGCACAGGTTTGTCAGTCAAAAGCGCCCAATCTGACTTGATCGTATCAACATGTTAAACCTCAAAAGAATCTTGTATTTTCTCTGTTTCACTCCAAATCTGTAATCTTTCCTCAATCCTTGTTCGTTGTTGTCTCGGCAAAAACCCTTATGACCAACTCGTGCTGGCAGCTGTATTACAGCTGTTTCCATAATCGTAGGCCGCTCAGAAAAAAATTTGACGATGACCAAGCAGATCCCACGCCATAATGCTATCATAAATATCACACAAATATCACACTTGCACCCACGTGAAGCACAAAGCAAGTCAAGTCGGCCACGCCGTAGATCTGGTGCGTTGGGGTCGTGGGACCTGCTTGGTCATCATCAAATTTTTTTATGAGCGGCCTACGATTATGGAAACAGCTGTAACAGCGTCGGATTTAATTCGGAATGGAGTCGGAGTTTGAATCTCAATCATCGGCCGTATGTATGCCACGTACAACCGCAGAGTCCGCGTGTTCACGGAATTAATCAAGTCCGTAGGGTGACAAACTTAAATATCGATATGAATATGAATATTAGGCGACATGCATATTCTTTTCAATTAAGCGTTCTCACGTTTTTATTGGCCAGTGTTCTAACTTCTTAACTGCGAACCAATCGCTTCCTCCTACAGTTGGAGTTGAAGATGATTTTACCTTCAAGTATCAACCGCAGATTACGACCCCATTCTCGACCGTCAAGAAGGTAGAGCCAGGCGAGCCTTGGCACGAGGTGGCGATGGCGTTGCCATCGTGCCTCAACGAATTGACACTGGATGTGCACGAGGCTTATGCCTCTAGACAGGTACATAAGTTACATACATAGTACTTCTTGACTCTCGAGTCGAATTCATATTGCACTCATTGGGTACTTGAGTATGGAAACCAAGGACCTGATGCTGAATTCAACGCACGCCGAGGACTTTCAGTTGCGGGAAATCATCGAGTCATCGATCATCTAGGACTCTCACATCAGAACGTTTGTAAAACCAAACGTTTATTACACACTTCAACACATATACCTAGTAAGTAAGTAAGGTTGTTATACACAACTCCGACTAATCAAACACTATCAGAAAGTTCGAATCCAACACTTAATAATGAAGGTTCCGGAAGGGTAGAATGGGAACCCTGCAACAAATCAATGTGTTGCATAAACAACGAAAGGTACCTTTTGGGACCCAATAATGTAAGCGCAAAAATAAAAGGAGAGCAAGTTGCTGAAAGAACGGGTAATGAGGTCTCAGTCTGGGTTCAGAGAGGCGCAAGGTGTCCATGAATCATGAATATACTATTTGAGGGAAAGAATGAGTTTCCGGGACAAGCCAGACAATGTACCAACATTCCGCTCACAGTGAAATTACTGTTCTCCTTCTCTGCGCCAGTCTCTGCTGCCAGTGATTTGCCTCCTCCAGTCTCGGCTACCCGTTATCTGTCTCCTCCAGTCCCTGCTTCCCGTGATCTGTCGTTCGGTGACATCAACCTCGGCAACCTTGAAGGTCAGGATTAAGATGATACTTGAGAGCGTCAGAAGGTGGGTACTCACAGGGATGGCGACCGACGACGCAACAAAGAACGTCAAGAGCAATGCGAAATAGTTGCTGAGTAACATGGTCAATGGCAGACTGAGTTTGAGGGGAAGAATGATATGATGACGGCGAGGGAAAGTTGCCCTTGTGGGACGCATTTTAAGAAAAACAAAATACCCAGCCAAACCCTAGCCAAACCTTAGCCAAACCGAACCGAATTTCTCCCCTTAATTCCGACCTTCGCCGTTTGGCATCGGATATTTTTGTTTCACTCCCTGAGATCCATCCCACCGTGCCTGTAAAAAAACGTGCTCCCTAGACCAGTCTTTCGCTCGACTAGGTAGCACGTTCCATTGCACTAAGCAGCATGCAGCGTTGATTACTCGTGAGCCTCTAAGGGCATTTACAGTGTCCCTCAGCACCCCATATTTAGGGCCGGGACCAAAGCTGACCAATGCGGTACAATAAAGCACATCAAAGGAACCTATGTCCACAGGTTGATCAAAGTGCTAGGCACCACGTCACTTTCAGGAACTGTACGAGAAGCCGTGTTTAGGACACGGGTCCAAGGAGGGCACAACTTCAGTTGATTGAACGGCGATAGGATATTTCGATTATAGCGACCCGCGACGTGCAGGGGCCATCCGGAGAATACACAAGGGACATGTCAGTCGAAAAAGGGTAACCGTCGCCCATACAACTTCCGCAATCAATCCTAGAAGCTTCGATCAGTTATCGTGCGACGGAAAATCACAGACAATAAATTTACCCAAAGTTTTATCAAGCCATCCCACGACGCTGTGATTACTTTTGACTGAATACGGTGTATGTGAAGAAGCTGGCGTTCCGTCAAAGGTTAATTTGCTTACTGTTTCGTGTGGAAGCCATTCATGGGCGATTACGACTTTTGAATGCGCCTTTAACCTCGACTTTATCCGGCCAGTCTTCCAATCCCAGAAAACAATATTTCCTTCACCATCGCCACTACTTAACCATTTTCCGTCGGGCGAAAATCCAACCTGGCAAGCATAACCTGCTACGGAGTGCCCTGCAAAGCGTTTCTTTCGATTTTGACGGAAATTATCCGTGCTGTACACAAGAATCTGGTTGTCCAGCGATTGGGCAGCGAAATAACGCTCTCCAGGTCAATTCAAGATTAGCCCCGGGTTAGTACTAATGGTCAGGAAAATACCCACTAGAAGGATGTAGAGTGACTGCGGGCATGGAATGCATATGTGGCTCTGCGATGTACTTGATGACGACAGGGATATCGAAATCCCAAGCTCTGATCGTTTTATCATCCGAAGTCGTTACGAACCGCCGATTTTCGTCCACAAAAGTTATGGTATTTACAGGCCCCAAGTGTTGGTCATATTCTTGCGTTATATCCCCAGAGTTCATATCGTACTGAGTGAGTGACCAAAATGAGATAAAGTAATGTTAAGATGTCCAATGATGGGAACATACCTGAATAATCTTTTTATCCGACATTCCTGCAAGGAATATGTGTTGCTTGTCCTGGTCAGGATGGAAGCGTACAACATATGGTATCTTGCCATTGCCGAATCGCTTCAGACACTGTCCCGTTTCTGTGTCCCATAACTTGATTGAACGGTCATAGGCACAGGATAGGAACTGCCTTCCGTCGTTCGAGAACGTTACATCTTTCACCGCTTTCACATGTCCATGGAAAGTGCGCAGACAGTTCCCATGGGTATACACATCCCAAAGCTAGAAAATACAATAATTAGACAACGCTCGCTTCGAAACTCGTCAAGATATACCTTGATTTTAGTATCCATCGAGCCACTCAGCATGAGATGACCGCTCTCAGGAAACAAGCGAATCACTGAAACGCCCTTTGTGTGACCGGTCCATGTATGAACGCAAACCTTGGGAATGAAGCAGTCCTGGGATCCTGCTTCTTGCAAGAGATGGGGAGCCTCCGCCGCGGGCGGCGACATGTATGTCCGCCCTTGATAATCTGTCATATGTTTGCCGTGGAACGTCGAAGTTTCCTGACCATGGGTGCCGGGGTTCACATTGGGTGGTTTCGATTTTCTGGGTGCCTTTTCTTCTTCCTCATCTTCTTCATCCCCATCATTAGCCTCAACACCAGTCAAAAAGTGATTTTCTGGCTCGTCTCCTTCCCAAGAGGCCCATGGGCCAACATACGCTCCGTCTCCCTCGACAGCTTCAAGACTTCCCCGTTGTTTTCTTTTGCGCTTGAGCTCCTTTCGCTGAGATTTCGTGGCCCGTATCGTGTCAATTGTTGCGAAACCATTAAATTGGGCATTATCCAGTGAACCCACAACAGCTGGCGCGTTTGGATCCACTGAGGGATTGGCGGAATATCCAAGAATGGAATGCGTAAGATGTTGAGAACGAAAAGCGTGTTCAGTCATAGATTGCTCTTCAACATGGCCAGCGAGTGCATTTTGATTTAAGAACCGTTTTCTGTCCCCAAAAGGATTTTCTGGACCTTGCAGAGGAAGCATCATGTCCTGGTACGGGATATTCACGTTCATTTGCGTGTCTGTCGGTCGAGTGACTAGTGAAGTTTGATTTAACGGGTCCTGATTGAGAAAATCAGAGGGCTTTTGAGAGACGAGGAGAGGTTTCCTACTCACTTCTGCCAATACATGAGGAGCTGCCTCAGTCGTTAAACCCTCAGCTTCTAAGCGGATCTTCTTGGCAGCGGAGATAGAGGATAACCCGAAGACGTCCTTGGAGTGAATGTCTTCATCTTCACCAGAAGAATAACCATGAACTAGAGACATCGTTTGTGAGCGACGATAAGAGACAAACAACTTTGAACTCACACAGTCACACGGTCGCACCTGATCAGGAAGCACTGCCACAATGTCATTGAGAAGTGCTGTGACGGTCCGAGCACTATTTGGAACATTAGACGAGCTCACCATTGTCATGCCAGAGGGATGGTAGAGAAAAAAGCCAGTCGACCTTGGACAAAGGCAGAAGATGAGCTCCTCAGGAATGCCGTCAGGATCCATGGCGCCCACGACAATTGGAAACTTGTGGCTCAACAAATCCCAGACCGCGATAACAAAGCCTGTCGCAAGGTAAGCATCCCATTTTTTCAGCCTATGACCAAAAACGTTATCGATGATCGTTTTCAGAGATGGCTTCACTCTCTTTGTCCCTCTGTAAAGAAGACATCATGGACTGCGGAAGAGGATAGTCGCTTGCTCGAACTTCTCAGTGTGCATGGGCAAAAGTGGTCTCTTATTGCACGCCAGATACCGGGACGAACAGATGACGCTTGCTCAAAGCGGTACAACGAGGCCTTAGATCCGAGTCTGAAGAAGAGTGAATGGACATCAGAGGAAGATGGGCTACTCCTTCGAGCTCTGAATGAAATAGGACATCGTAGTTGGAAGGAAATCGGTCAACGCCTGCGTCGTAGTGGATTGGATTGCCGCAATCGGTAAACGATTGCTCATGGAATGTGGCTAAATCAAAGTCTGATAGTGCTCTAGGTACAAGCTACTCGAACGGAAACGGAAAGGCGCAGAAACAACATCAACACCACAGTCTCAGGAAACGATGCCTCAATGTAATGTCGTAGGCCAAACACTGCCCTTCGAACCCCCATATTATCCACGAGAAGCGTACCCATTATTTCTGGAAGGTAATCCCTTCAGTTATCTGGACCCAGTTCCGGAAGCCCCTCCTCTCCCTCTCTTCCCTGAAGTGGCTCCCTTCCAATTTTCTTCATCCTCTCTTAGTGCGGCGCTTGAAGATTCCTCACAAACCCCAGTCACCTTCCTTCACCCCAATTGTATGCATCCTTCGTCCTGTAACACGCCGTCCGTGCGGCCATCTCCAACCCTTTCACCAACTGGACCTGACCATATCGATGAACCGATTTTTTTGGACGGCTTTCCAACTACGCCCCAACTCATCTATGCTAGCCAATCTTTGGATCCTGTTTATTCGGAAGGGTCCATACCTATCGACACCACCATACCTGCTTTAGATTCCGGATTCGAGTCAGCTTACTTGACTCCGATCGAAGCTGCGAAATCGCCGTTACCCGCACAACCTGTGGATATTTCTTTATTCTATGATCGTCACGCTGGTAGTCCCTTCACTGAAACATCACCCGAAACCAACGTAGGTGAAATTTCAGCATCCTGCAGCCCATACGAGCATGTCTCGCAACTCTCCCCATCCACCTCTGACGCAGTAGCCGACGACCTTCTAGCTTGCCCGGATTCGTTACTTTCTGAGTCTCTCCTTTTCTCAAATACTACCACGGGCAGAGAGACTCGAGTACGGATGTCAATGCCCAACAAGAAAACTATCGAAACCTCTACTCCCCAACGTCTCTCGACAATCATGCCCTTGTGTTCAAAGTTTGCTATTCTTCTTAGCCTTTCACTTCTCCTGTCATAGCTGATCGATGTGTTCCTCTAGTCGGACATTGCGACCTTATGCTTGCGGTCATCGTGACTGTTGGCCTGCCACGGCGGCTGTCGGTACCTCTTGCTTTGCGACCTCGAAGGAACTATGGGAACACAGCAGAGCCGTACATCTAGACGACTTCGGCGATGAACGGCCGTTTCGCTGTGCTCTAGAAGGGTGCGGTAAATCTTGGAAGGTGAGTTTAGGCTGTCGGGAATTTTCCAGCATACATTCAACGCGTTCTTCAGAGCTTAAACGGCATACAATATCACCTACAAGTGTAAAGGATATTTTTGTTGCTTCGAACGTCAGAGTTTGTACCGACGGTTATATTTTCAGCTCGACCGCTCATTTCCAGCAAGCTTTGTCGTCTACTTTCTCCTCCATCGGCAACGATGAATCACAGCAATCAGACTCTTTGGTGGAGCAAGACGGAGACGATCAGAACAAGCGTTTCACTTGTGACCAATCCAACTGCTTCAAGACATACAAGAATGCCAGTGGGCTAAGATACCACAAGAAGCATGTATGTAGAACATTTCCCAGAATCAATTCCAACTAGGTGCTGACAAGCAGACTACCGAAGGGACATCCCAGGAAACTTCCGATGCAGCTGGTTGTCATGCCTCCTTCTCTCGCACGGGATCTCCCGAGTAGAATAAGGAAGATGCGTAAGAAAGACGCCGCGAGCCACGTCGCAGTTTCCGACTAAGTTCTTCGGGTTCTCAGTTATCTAATCTGTAGCAGTTCACATTTATGTATGATATAACATTACGACTAATTGATAATTCATCTGCTGTTCCTCTGTACTGTGCTGTCAGTGCCACGACAGAAGGGTTTGACTTCGAGAAGTATATGTTCGATATCACATGAGATGTTCACTGTCTACCTGCGAACTGGCCCGCGCTGAGTTTACGGAAGGGAAGAAATAGTAAGAAAAATGACAAAGAGATATGCTTTGACTTACAGGTTTCGCAATGCCGGGTTGCCCATGAGTTCCTCCATGGAAGGCATGTCACCCGACTGGAAACGGTTCATCTAATTTGTTCATTCATCAAGTCAGCCTGGGCACAGAATGTATTTACCTCTGCAGCTTACCATTTCTGCCACGGCAGGATTTTGCATTAAGCCAGCCAGGCCTCCATTCGCCATCATTTGTTGTGCCATCTGCATCATCTGAGGATTATTGAGAAGGCTAGCCATGTCAGGCATACCACCCCCACCACCTCCCATGCCTCTGAGCGTATCAGCCATGGTGGAAAGGTCAGGTGTACTACTTGCACCTCTATTTCCACCAGATCTGCTCGAAGTAGCCGCTGGGGTAGAGCCATCGTCGGGTATTAAGGGTGGCGGACCGTCGTCGTCGTCATCTTGTGTGATTCGAGCTTTTGCGTTTTGCAAACCGGACTTAAGGCCTGCATTGTTGGGATCGAACTTCAGACCGCGTTCGAAAGCATCAGCTGCAGCTTTGAAGTCTGAAAGACAGTACTGGGCATGGCTGTAATATGGCTTCGTTAATATGCGAAACCGGGATGACAAGCTAAAAAATACAATACCAACCCTAATCGATGATATGCCTTCACAAATTTAGGATCGTTAGCCAAAGCCAGTTCTGCATCTCCGATTGCAGATAGATGATCTCCCTTGGAAGAGTACGCGGCAGCTCGATTCGAATAGTAGATGGGATTCGAGGGATCGAGGGCGATTGCTTGAGTGTAGGAATCGATGGCTTCATCAAACTTCTTACTCGACATCAAGGCATTTCCTCTCTGCTTGAGTTCCTCGGCTTTTACTTTATCTTCACCAGAGGGACCTTTCTGCTGTGTCGAGGTATTAGAAGCAGATCCCACTTTATCTCTAGTCTTCAAGTAAACATCGAATATGCTTTGTAAGGTGGCAGGTTTCACGCTGAGCTTCTCGACCTGTTTCGAATCAGAGGGATCTACACCAAAAGCTTCACCTATGCATTGCACTACGCGACAGGTTTATGTTCGAGTAGTGGTCAGAAAGGTATCACAGCGACGGACCTGCGACCTCCAAGCTTTCCCTGTCATCCGCCTTCACAGTTCCATCCGCGATAGATTGGTTGAGAAAGTTTATGATAGAAAGGACCAGCCGTTGCTGCTTTTCTGAAGACATGGCTGCCGCTTGGTATAAATGAAAGGCCGAGACAATCAAAGGTAAACACACAAATTCAAACCCAACACCTGTCCACTTCTGCCATGTTCTTCTGCGCAATATCTGGCCTTCCTCCACAGGAGCCAGTAGTATCCACCAAATCTGGAAAGGTTTACGAACGACGTCTGATTGTGAAACACATAGAGGCCAATGGCACTGATCCCGTATCTGGCGACAAACTGGAGGAATCCGACCTCATTGCCATAAAAGCCTGTGCGTAGTGAATTATTCATAGTCCGACGCGTCTATTCTCAATCTTGGTTCTTAAAAGCCCCCGAAAACGCTGCTCCCAGGCCGCCGAACCAAACTTCAATTCCAGCTCTGCTTCACACACTACAAAATGAATGGGATGCCCTTGTTCTGGAAACTTTTGCGTTGAAGCAGCAATACAATGCGACAAGGCAAGAATTGAGTTATGCGTTGTATGCTCAAGATGCTGCTAGTCGTGTTGTAGCGCGCTTGATTAAAGAAAGGGATGCCGCTCGAGAGTGAGTTTCGGCTACGCATACTCTTTTTGCATGGTCACTTACTGTATCATTAGAGCCCTTGCCAGCGTTCAGACCTCCATGGGAATTACGTCTAGCGGTGCTGAAGACGTGGAGATGGCCGAAGAAGCACCTACCGAGGGTCTTCCCAAGGAGGTGATAGCTCAGATCAATGAAACACAGCAGACACTCTCTGCCGCTCGCAAAAAGAGAAAGCCACCCGCAGGATATGCAACTGCCGACGAAGTCAAGTCTTTGTCACCTAAGCAGACTGTACCCTCTCTCCATTCCGCTTCACCTCCTGGTATTACCACCCTTGCCATTTCCAGCGCCAACCCCAGCCAGTTTTTGACTGGGGGCAACGACAAAATCGTTCAATTATATGACCGCAGTACAGACAAGGTACTTGCCCAGTTGAAGGGACACACAAAGAAGGTTACCCATGTCGCCATCCGGGACAAGGAGGGAGAACCGACTCTACTGCTTTCCGCCAGCGCAGATAAAATTGCCAAAGTATGGTCGCACGACGAAGCATCACAGGAATACATTCCGAAGTCAACTATTCGTATTCACAAAGGGGAGTTGACTGGTCTGGCAGTTCACCCGACCAACACTTTGTTTGCACTATCTTCCACGGATAAGACATGCTCTTTGCACGATTTGTCCACATTTGACAACGTTTTCCGATCGGCACCGGCAGAAGATCCTTTTACCGCTTTGTCTATTCATCCTGACGGCGCCCTTATTGCATTAGGAACACCGAACTCAACGATACAGATTTTTGACATTCGCGTTGGAGGAATTGCTGCATCGTTAACTCCTGCAGACGGTACACCATTCACGGTCAACTCTCTCTCGTTTTCTGAGAACGGTTACCACCTCCTTTCGCCGAACTCCTCGTCCTCAGTCAACATCTGGGATTTGCGTAAACAGAAGGTTTCTCAATCTATCGACCTCGGAGACAACTTCAAAATCAATACTGTCATGTATGACCTTAGCGCTCAGTATTTAAGTGTTGCTGGGAGTAAGGGAGCACGTGTCTACATGAACAAAACTTGGGAAGAGTTGGCTAGGTTTGAGGAGGGTGGGGAGGTGACCACTCTCGCCTTCGGAAATAGTGGGAAGGAGATTTTGGGTGTTACCGGGCGGGAGGTTAGAATTTGGGGCTTACCTGCGTGATTCATTTGTTTCCCCCCGTGCCTCTGAAATTTACTCTCCTTCCTTGACCGTCTGGGCATCGAAGAAACTCATGACGAGCACAGTTGTCGTGTTCTTAACAATAAACTCGTGACCATTGCAGCAGTCATTTCGTGTACGTAATTACAGAAGACAATCATGAATGGGAAAATGGTGAATGTCGAAGACAGAGATGATAGTGAATGAGCGTAAAAGACAACTAGTGTCATGATATCCTTGGTGGTATATGATACAGTAATGATAAGGATAAGTAAACAGGCTGGGTCTACCGGAAATCCAAAAGAAGTAGACAAATGATAACGCTCTACTACCAAGATGAAGGACCAAAACCTGTTTCGGGAGGCATTTTGAACGGTAGTCCCATGAAGTCGGCAGTATTTTGCATGATGGTATTCCCAATCCAAACGACCTGCTTATTTGTGGGTAGACTGATGCAGAAGAAGATGACGATGAGGCAAAGTGCAAGACCGGCATCTAAGCCAGCTGAAAGAATGAAGTTGTAGCGCATCCACCATTTGAAGTGGCGGCGGCGGATGACGAAGTTAAAGATGAATCCAACCAATGCCCACGAGGCGTAGTTAATTCCGGTAGCGGGAGGAAATGCACCAACTCCGATAAACATAAGGGGAATGTTCACGTATCTCCAAATTGAGAGAGGGTAGCGACGGGCGAGGAAGTAGAAAGGAATAGGAAGAACAGCTCCAATCAGAAGGAACCAGAGTGTGAAATTGTACGGCTGGCCAGGACTGAACATACGTTGAGGTCCAACAGCACCCCATATGACGGTGGCAGTACCAAACAGGTTCTGCGCTGGGCAGGTAAAGCCATTCTTCTGATGCGGTGTGCAGATATCCTCAATATTCACCAAGGCCCAGTTTTGCACGCCGATCACAACGAAGCAACTGATAGTCGTCGCGACGACCTGGATCATGAACATCATACGAGGAGGTACCTTCATGTAATGGCCGAGTTTCAGATCACCGGCGAAAGCGACTCCTTGATTAGTTCCAGTATAAGCAATAACCTTGAAGATACCGTTGGCGATAGGCCGGTTGGGGAACATATAACCAGCGATGAGTTCGTACAGTACCTGCATATTGCTGATCCTTTGGTTGGTTAAGGCTTGCAGGATGGACATGGGTAACGCGAGGATGGCGGCGATCGCAAGCGCAATGAAACATGCCCAAACGGGGAGCTCGGTGGGGAAGAGGTGAATGCCGATAAGCAGAAACACCAAGGAGACTGCTCCGAGGGCTCCGTACCACCACAACGGGGCTTCAGGGTAAGCCTGCATGAGACGGGAGTGCACATCGCGCTCGTCCTTCAGAGAGCTACGGAGGCGGCGACCGATGTCCTTTCGGAACCACACTGCAGTAGAGTTAGCGTCCGTGCACCAACGACGGAATCAAATACGCACAGACTGTATGAACGAGG
Organism: Marasmius oreades; assembly: GCF_018924745.1. NCBI lineage: Eukaryota > Fungi > Basidiomycota > Agaricomycetes > Agaricales > Marasmiaceae > Marasmius > Marasmius oreades. The sequence continues at coordinate 2,678,218 of NC_057323.1, forward strand.
ACTGCTGTAATAGAACCGAAGGCCAAGGCGTATGCGAAGATGAGAGTGGCCGGGAGGAACATTGAAGAGTACCCTCGGTACTTTTCAAGATCGAGTTTACCGTCAGTGATGACAGCGGTCACATTGTAAGGAAGTCCAAATCTATCAAAGGATATGGGAGCCGAGATTGGGAGGAATCCCGTATTAAAACTATTCGTAACTGACATTATTCGGTCAGAGTAAAAAGCTCTGGGAGGCTGGATACCACTTACAATAGACGATTGGGACGATGACCCAAAACCAGAAGAATGCGGAAACTATGACGTTCAATTGAGACCACCACTACACAAGGCTAAGTCAGCAAGTAAGAAGAAGAGATTGAAGAGACGTACGGGTGACACAAGGGGGCTTGCAAAATAACTTATCATGGCCCAATCGAACGTGAAGATGCCCATACCAAGGCCGGTAGCCGTGCCAAAAAGGGCATTAACAACAACATTCTCGGGTGCGATCCAACACACCCAGTTGAACATGCTAAGCGCAGTAAAGAGGTAGCTAGGCAGCCAGTGATACGCAAAGCTGCATATCACAACGATAAGGAAGAATCGCTCCCGTGTCATGTGTCCCCGCTCCCGCTTGCTGTAGTTCTTGTGTAGAGTGTTGAACAGCGCAGAAGTGACCAAGGCACCAGGCCAGATCATACTTGAAGGCCAAACAACGAATTGCCGCAGGAAGCCAGCCATCGAATAACCGGCAATTTGTATACCGAGAGCGAGGGTGATCTGGTAGGCGAAGGTCATTTGTTGACCGTAAAACATTTGTTGACCGAAAAAGACGTCAGAACCAGCGGCTCCATTGCCAACGATGCTCGACATCACGGTAATACAGGCATGTTCCTTGATGTTAAAGGGCCCGGGGTTGAGCGACCAACGATAACCAAATGTGTTGAACTGGATGGTAGGCAGCACGTGCTCAAACAGTTTTCCGAGGGGTAGAGTAATCAGCTGCACAACGACACTCGAGATATAGACGGAGGGGTCTACGAGAAGTGGATCAGTAGTGAAGCAATGAAGGCATTGACTTTAACAAGGACGCACATCTGAAATTGAAAAGTGTGTTCAGGCCGGCGACCAAGATCGAGAATACAATGCCCAGGAACCACATTCTAAAGGTATTTACAGGCATAGTGGGGTCATCGATGCTAGGAACAGCAGCGCGAACTTCAGGGTAAGGGGATTCGCTGTGGGAGAAACGTTAAGTATCGAGATAGCTTTAGAGGAAATGCAATGCAACCCACTCGTCAAAATCTACAGCCGCCGAGTTGCGGGATTCGGCCCTGGTGTACGACACAGTGTCAATGTTGGACTCTGTATCGAGGTCCGAAGGGGCGTATTGAAGCTGACCAGCTTTCTTGCTCTCGAGCTCCAAAGACTCTGTAGACAGCAGGGGCTTTTTCAAGTCCAAGTTAGGATCATTGAGATGGTCCATAACGTAGTCAATGTCTTCCGGAACATCGGGAATACGACGAAGCCGCGGGAGATGGGAGGGAAAGGTCGTTACAGAAGTGGTGGTGAATCCCATCTCGAGCAGGATTTTAGATGGGTGAGAGCGAAGGTAGGAGGAGCTATGGGCAACAATTACAAGCCGTCGCCTTTTCTATGTTCTCGCTTACGGAACTGGCTGGTTGCGAGTCTTCCCTCATCCTAATAAGGAATGGGATAAGACAATTAGGACAATAGACCATCCAAGTTGAGCTTGGACCAGGATCTCGAAACAAAAAACAAGTCACGCACCTGCCACGCATAGCAGTTTCACTATACAATAAGCCTGAGAACCTGGGTTTATGATTCTAATTCTTGACCATGTATCGAGAAATCCACCACACACTGTGGCCACAGCATCGACCTGGCATTTCTATAGACTCTTCCGACTGGATGGAGTCGCTGAGGGGACTAGGAGAGTCGTCCGTGAGCTGAATGGTCGGGAAGGAGAAGAGTCTTGTATTGTCTTATTGTCTTTTTGCGCCCGGCAATCTCCATTCAAGCCCGATCAAAGCACAATCTTATCGTACAGCCACATGTCATCACGAACACGCAATTTCTCTCCAAGACGTCGAATGTCTTTCGGCTCTTGCGATTGCACAATCCGGCTCGAGATGATGCGGGGATTTTCCAGCCTTTTAAATACGCCTATTCTCAATTCCACGCCTTCATTCCCTGTTCTCAACAAACCAACTTGCCTGCAATGTCCACCACAACTGTCACCCAAATTCAACAGTCATCGGTGCCTCAGGCTGCCCTGAAGCTTCGACCCCAATCTGACGAACAAAAGAATCGGGACGCAAAGCAATCGGAGTACAAATACTCCCATTTGCTCCCTGCATTTGACTCGCAGGAACGCTACCCGCCTCTGACGCCATTCGAGCACGTCGATCCTGGCTTTCGAGCACTGAAGCATGCTAATCCCCGTGCATTCCTGGAGAATGCTAATGTTGTGGAACTAACCCCGAACCTGGGGACGGAAGTTCACGGTGTTGACCTTCTCAGTCTCGACTCTGATGGACGTGATCAGCTCGCGCTTGAAGTGTGTGTTCAATGGTGCAAGGCGACTACTACTGGTTGCACTCTGACTCTATATATATATAGGTTGCGCGCAGAGGTCTCTTAGTTTTCAGGGATCAGCAAGCTTTCATCGACGCTGGGTCTGAATCTTACCTCGAGTGGGGCAGACACTTCGGCCGGTGCGTTCTCATCAGGTTTGTAGCAATTTCCACTTTCTCACTCTTTATCCCGCTGTCAGGTTGCATATTCACCCTACTTCTGGCCACCCTCAAGGTTATCCGGAACTACACCTCGTGTACAAGTGAGTGGTTTTCTATTTATACGTCGGCTTAACAGAAAACTCTTCATTATACAATTCGCATCAGGGACGAGAATAAATCCTTCAACTTTGAGAGGGACGAGAGTATAACTACTTCCCTCTGGCACTCCGATGTCTCTTATGAGCTTCAACCTCCTGGCTTGACGACGTTTTTCCTCCTCGCTCAACCTTCCACAGGAGGAGATACCCTGTTCACAAGGTATTTCGACTTCTATTCTCACTGTGTTCGCATGTTTCTCATCAAGTTGTGCTTAGTCAAGTTTCGACTTTGAGAAGACTTTCGCCTCAATTTGTTGCTTTCCTTCGCACACTGAAGGCCGTGCACTCTGGGGTTGAGCAAGCGGAATTCTCTCGCTCCGGCAAACGTGGTGGTGTAGTTCGCCGAGAGCCAGTCGAGCATGTTCATCCGGTGATCAGAAGGCATCCAGTGACTGGCGAGGAAGCTTTATACGTCAATAGACAATTTACTCGTCGCATCCTTGGACTCAAACGTGAGGAATCTGGTGAGCGACCGTTTCAATGTTTTATGGTTTGCGTATTAAATGTGATCTATAGAAACCCTTCTCAAGTTCCTATATGATCACGTCGACAGGAGTGTTGATCTCCAAGCACGATTGAAATGGACACCACACACCGTTGCTGTCTGGGACAACAGGATTACAGCGCATGTACGTATTCAACTATATTCTGTTTTCTTTGCCCCCTTAATGGCTCAAATCCTCCAATAGTCTGCCATCGTAGACTACGGAGAGTCAAAAGAACGTCGCCATGGTGCACGTATCACTCCTCAGGCGGAAAGACCCATTCCTGCACTAGACGGTTTGGACCTCAGCGCCTAAGTCAGGCATTGTCGTTGTCCTGATAAACTTGCCAATGACCATGTATCAGAATCGTTTTGTGTAAGCAACCGAAATAAAATCCAGTTTTGCTCACAAATAACACCTGAAAAAATTGCTCCCGCGCGTGTGGAAACGGGAAGACTCAAATTCGGTCGTACCCTTGCCGTGGATCAGATTGTCCTACCTATTGCATGTCAAGAGCTTTCATTAATTCATATATCTTGATCAAAATAGCCCAGATCCAGAATCGAACCAGTTCAGAGTCCTTGTGAAGCGACAACCACAAGGTCGCGAGAAAACAGTGTCATCTGTCCCCGTCTCCGTCTCCGTCTCCCTTCCGCTGAATATCAGATGAGGACCACACTCAATGCGAATATCAGAACGATCGGACAAAAAAAAAGTTTCGTCATGCAATGGGAAATTCTGGCATCAGTTTCTCACATTCACAAGTTTCTCCACAGCTGGCAGATAATGCATAATGACGCGGCGCAACTGTCAAGACTCAAGAGGCCTGCAACCTGCACAAACGCGATAGAAATAGATTCTAGAATAATATGCCGAGCATACGTGAACGCATAGATAACTCCGAGTATCGTAAATGGAGCAGCAGATTCGACCGTGATAGCTATAATGCTTGTGTACATTTTAGCCTATAACGTTGGTGCTGATGGTCAGCGCGATATACGTTACGCCAAAATCCAAGGCATGTCCGTTGAAGAAGTTGGCGCGCTGTCGTTCCAATTATAGACGTAAGTTATGTACCGTAAGCAGACGGTACCTCGTGTTTAGAATCAAAGCTTCGTCTGCTACATACTTACTAACAAACGTCACCATGTCCTCTTATTTCATCTTGTACTGCGGCTTATGCGTCTCGGTTCTGAAGGAAGTGAATCGGCTCGTAGACGAACCGTACATGGTACGCGTCCATGTTGGAGCTGAACTTGCTATCGTTTCCAACTCATGTTGCACATAGGATGAGCCTTTCCACGTACCGCAAGCACAGGCATACTGTCGTGGAGATTTTCGTGAATGGGATTCGAAGATAACAACACCTCCTGGATTGTGAGTACTGTATCTGATCTTCATTGCCCAAAGCAACACATCTCAACAGCCAATTTAGGTACATCATGAGCTTGATGTTCAAGAAAATCTTCCTCTTCAAGTGCAACTTGCAAATGCTTCGCCTAACTACCACATTATCTCTGCTCGCACTCCCCATCGTCTTGACGCGCCTCCTTTGTTTCCACAAAAGAATTCGACCACCATCATTGTTACTTTCACCGACACCAGAGGCAATCATACTCAGCCTTTTCCCAGTGGGCTGGTTTTTCGGATTTTTGTATTACACTGAAGTTCCCAGTCTGGTGCTGGTCGCCCTTACGGTCGTCTCGGCTTGTGGTGATCGACACTGGCTTGCTGCCTTGGTACGTGTCCTCTTTTCAGAAGGTTATCAACTGCGCTAACCTAGAGTAAGCATTCCAGTTCGGTCTCATGAGTTGCAGCTTTCGGCAGACGAATATCATATGGGTACTATACGCCTTTGCCACCAGTCAACTCACTTACCTTCGATTCCGACGCGCAACTCCTGCTTCTCCGACTCCTGCCAAACTCCACGATCCCCTTGCGCTGTCTGCCGGTCCCCGTTCGTGAACTTCCTTGTACATGAATCTCGATAACTCACTTCATGATCAAGGGGACATATGGAACGCGATTATCAGTACACCAGGCATCATTCCTGATATTCTACCCTCCTTCGTGCCCTACACGTTGGTCTTAGCCAGTTTTGTTGCTTTCGTGGTATGGAACGGTGGAATTGTGCTTGGTATGTATCCAACATGTCTCACTGTCGGCACGTACTGACTTATCACACCAGGCGACAAATCAAACCACATGCCAGCCTTGCACATTCCGCAGTTGTATTATTTGGCTGCGTTCTCGACTGTGTTTGGATGGCCAGCCCTCATCAGTGGAAGTGGAGGTATCTTCGTATTAATTCAAGAAGTCTACAGGCGTATGTTCGGTTCCAAAATGTGCGTTAATGGTCTCGTTTATTCGACCTAGCGTGTCTCTGACGTACACTAGCCGTATTCTCGTCAATGCGATTGTCATGGTTGGAATGTTTGTTACCGTGAAATTCTTTACGTGCGCAGATAGTTTTCCCCCCTCCAGACTTTGCCACTAAGACCGCGATTCAGTATCCACCATCCTTTTCTGTTGTCCGATAACCGGCACTATACTTTCTATGTCTGGCATAGAATATACATGTCTCACTGGACCGTACCTTATCTGCTCATACCAGGTTATTTGGCATGTGCTTGGGCGTGGTTTCTGCGTGTTGGTTCGTGGTCGGTGCCGTCTTGTGAGCGTCTTTAACCGAGTCTTTTGCAGGCACCGAGCAGACGATGTTACAAACATTGATCTTGCCAATGTTGGCAGCACTTACCTTGTTTCCTACCCCTCTCCTCGAGCCCCGATATTTCTTAATACCATACATTCTCCTTCGATCGCAGATCACGGATGTACCGGACTGGGCCTTAGCCTTGGAAGGTGTCTGGTATAGTGTCATTAATTTGCTGACCATGGGTGTATTTTTATACTTGCCTAGGGAAAGTGTAGGACGTTTCATGTGGTGATAAATATAATTGAGCGTGTTGCATATTATTATGTACAAACAATTTGGATACGCGACTGTTTGGCGCGGTTACGTTAATTATAAGTTCAACATCTTTCCGACCAACGCCACAACGGTAATAAGCCACTACTGGTGGAGACGCCTTTCACGTCCGTTGAACGCTCGGCCACGAATTTTTTACGACTATAGCGACGATTAATATCTCTCAACTACCATGCCCTCAGAGCCTTCTTCCAGTATGGCCACTGGTTCTCGAAAATCCTCAACTAGGAGCACAATCCGCCAGTCTCTGAACTTCGCTTCAGTAGGAAAGGCGTTTGCAGATGTAATGAATAAGGAAACGAGGGAAAAGGACAGCAGAGATTTCGAAAAATCCGGAAAGAAAGCAATGAAAGACTCTCATCGTTCTAGTGTTGGGTTCAAAGGTCTAGCTCCCCGACCATCTCTCGACACTGACAGGTCTTCTTCACCTCCTACAAAGAGACCTCGGACTCCAGACTCCAAAACCATAACGGCGCGCAGGAGGAGCTCCGTAGCACACCACCAACAACCGGCAGCTATTGAGAGTGGTGTAGGCGTTGCCAAATCTCCCGATTCCGCAACTCCTCAGACTCAGGGCGCAGCAGTTCATCGTTCATCCTCACTAAGGCCACGCCTCGGGGCCTCTTCTGGTCTACCGAAATACCGGCCCAAGTCCATCGTTGTGGATACCAACAAGAAGCCTGACTCGCCGGCAACGACAACGCGAAAACGATCTTCTATTTCTGACGAGGACAAGAACGAACCAACGACAGAGCAAATGAGACCGGATGGCGAGAAAACCTCTCGGCCCATTAGCCCACTTCCACATCGAGCTGCCTTCAAGGTTGCACTAACTAACATTCCTCCCAGTCCTTCTCTTAAACCCCAGTTGAAACACTCCACCCCTACGTCCAGTACGAGGTCATCTCCTACCCGGTTGGTTAAGCACAAAAAAGTTCCTAGCGCAGAGCAACGTCCACCATCCTCCACATCCTCTTCTAGCACTCCTCACACTCCGAAGGCATCTCCTGCCCGTAGTGGCCTGCGTCCTGGCAACACTCGTAAGGGCAGCACTACTATTGAATCATCTGACGATTCGTCCCATCCCTCGCATCCAGGAATTCATGATTCTCCGCTTGTTCGCCATGTACGACAACGGTCACGCACTCAAACACCAACCAAAGAGAAGGTGGCCAATGTGGCCAACATGTCTCACATCTTTGAAGTTGATAGTGAGGATGCAGAGGAACATGATGTTGAGATGCTCCTTGCGCCTGTCGCCGCCATTGGTGCGCCCACTCCAGCAATGCCCAAAATACAAACATCTCGTACTCGCCAAAGACTCGCACCTCAGACACCCAGTAAACCAAACCCATCCCCCGCTCGGGAGATATTGATGCCACCCGATGCAGAGAGCTCTCCTGTACGCCTACGAACGACGCCGGCGAGTGACCGTTCGGCGCCCCGAGGTTCTATCCTCTCTTGGGAGCAGTTTGCGACAGAAGCATCACGTACCCTAGGCGAGGAGGAGATCGGCACCATCTTGTCCGATATACCAGCACCGTTTCAACCTGGACCTCTGTCCCCAGTCCCCACTGGTGAAGCATCCATGCTCTTACCTGTTCCGGAAAGCCCGTGTTTGAGCGCCATGAGCTCCCCGAGCGGATATGGAGGGTCCATCTCGCAAGTTCTCCTGCCCACTGTCACACCCTCACCCGCGATTCCTCGAAGTAGGTTCAAAGATTCCTCTTCTGACCATTCAACGAAGCCTGAGGCTGCTGCTCTTGTTCCGCTACTTCGTTTGCAGTTATCCGCAGCAGAAAACACTGCTAAAGAACGATTAGTACAAATGCAGTTGCTCGAGGAGGCAGTCCATAATCTAAAACAAGCACGGAGTCGTGACGCGCAAGAGTTGGCACAACAATTTTCTTTGTTGGAGGAGCAAATGCAAGGGAAATTGGAAGCTGAGGAAAAATCAGCCGTACAGATTGCTGCACATGTTCACTCGTTGGAGGAACAGCTGAGGAAGGCCGAAGTAGCTCAACGGAACGCTATTGAAGAAGTAGTCGACCACACGCAGAAACGCTTACGATCGGAGTGGAAGTCAACCTTGAAAGCTCAACAGATGAAATGGGACACCGCTTTTGTAGCCCAGTCTGCAGGACGGGAATGGGATTATGTTAGGGAGCAGTGTGAAGATGACTTGGAGGCTTTGCAAAGAGATAAGGAGCTTGTTTCTTTCTTGCTGGGAGAGATGGATTTTGCCCAACGACACCTCATCCAAGCCAGGAAGATATGAACGTCTTTCTCTGGATCAAGCAACCGTGATAAATAATGGATTCTAATCTTGTTCGTTTATCTCTTCCAATTACAAAAGATTGTTCACTCACCAGCGCACTGATGTAGGGACTAAAACATTCACTATTACCACTCATGTATTTATACTTTCGATTTTGTTATGCTCATATATCGCTTGTATCCTGTACCAATACCTCTATAAACATCTATTCCTGAGTAGATATGCAGTGAATTGAAGCATACTGCCACAAACTAGGGTCGTCAGGTTTCAGCCGTTTCTGTACCTTGGTTTTCGTTCCTAAAAGTTCCAATCCGGCTAAATACGTATTCAGCTAACCAGTAAAGCAGACCAAAGAAAAGGACCTTAGGTACCTGTAGAGCGTTTATTTTTGCATTTAACATCGCCCTTTCACTAGGACTGATATCTTCATCGGAATCAGGGGAGAAGGCTTCCTCGATTTTTCGTTTCGAGGGAACGTGCTTGATTTCCGGCGGTTCCTCGAATTTAATCTTGGACGTTTGCACCGAGTGTAAGGAAGCCGATTCGGGTTCTGCTTTAGGCAGTCCGACGATTCGTTCTGAAGTTGACTTCCTCAGAGCCTTGGGTGTGTGTCGGACTGAAAGTGATGGCGATGTCTTCTGGGACTCTTCTTTGAGGCTTGATGGAGAACCTAGCATAGTCTCCTCAAATTTACACTGTGGCATGTGGACCTCTTCTTCAAGATACACGAGGTCATCTCTCTTCACTTTTGGGCGGGAGGGCGAATCGCTGACATCTAATTTTTGGGGGCGTGTACTTGGAACTGGAGTAAGCCTGGGATCACGAGGGTATTTAGTTCCATGGTTCGAAGGGGGAGAAGGTTTCATCGTCTCTGCAGAACCCCCACGTTTTACCCCATCAAGAGCATCAGAACTTGTGGAAAGAGGCGTTGATTTCATTGTTGACGAAGCCTTCGATCGTGGTAATTTTTCTTCCACACTAACTTTGACTGACTGTGGAGGAGAAACTAGGTTGCCTGGTTCCTGTTCAATGGCAGAAGAATTCGTCTGTTTGAAGGAAGTAGATCTGGATTTCCGGGTGGGCTCTACCGGTGAAGTGGTTTGTGCGGAAATGAGATCCTGCTTGAGCGATGACTGCACGGGGCGCTTCCGCCTGTCACTGGCTGTCGTCGTCTTCCAAATGTCTGAGGGTAAGGGTTTGATATCCTTTTCGGATTCATCCTCTGAGATCACTATGAGATCTTCTGACGATACTGGGTTCTGAACGGTTTCCTTGACAAAGATTTTCTCCTTAATGGAGAGAGGAATTTTGATCTCTGCTTCTTCATGATCATGATCATCGTCCAGGATAACAATTGGATCCGAAGCTCTTATTCCCGAAGGAGGTGCTATACCATCCGCCCGTAACCTGTCTCCTGAAATCTCAGCCAGAACAATGGCTCGAAGTTCTGGCACACGAACCTATTGACAGATAGCGAAAACGAAAACGAGCGACTGGATCTTCAGACAATAGCCGAAGCCCTACAGCCACCCGTTTTTTACCCTTTTGAGGATCCCCCAATCTGGAGTTAATCTAGTAAATGTTGTTCCTCAGTGATTGTAACAGCGGTCGTACGTTGTATGATGCTGAAGGCCCTTGACTTCTTTCTCGTAGTAAGTTCGGTCTTTCGGTGGTCCACGATGTATTTGACTTTCAGCTCCCTTGATCTTCACTCGAAAAATCAAAAGTTCAACAACACCGACATTAGCATTAGATGGGTCTGCTCGATCAGCGTCATCTAATGGTTTGTTTAAATAAGTTGAGAATGAACACCTAGAAATCAATGACCTGACTCGAACAAGAACATACCGGTCGTCAGAATTGCCGAAAACTGGAAAGGGTGCAATGTGCTGGATGTGGTTCTAAATCCGCTCTTATAAGCCGTGTCCGGCTTGTCCTTCTCATTAGAGATCGTCTTTGAGCCACACCTTTGGCCGTCAATGACTACCAGTCCGTCAGTGGCGGTACTTTTCTTGGAGTCTCGCCAGCAAACCTGATATTGCTGCAGAGCTTTTTCAGGAAAGATCATAAAGACGGGCTGACGTTTGACTCACCCGACCTGCTTCAGAGGGTATCCAACAAGATGCCCCCTTTGAAGACCCTTCAGCCTTGTATTCATCAACAGTGCGTCCTTCAATTGTGATCCATGCAGAAAATTCGTTGAAAGAGAGCACCATCGGGAGAATGGACCGATGAGGGGAAATAAACTTTGCGCGGACAGGGGTACCTACAGGATCAAAGAAATCCCGTTCACACGGTTCGGAGGCTCTGAACATGCACCGTCTCTTCCTGGGGAGGGCTTGTCGCCCTCTCGCACTACGACTACCTCACCGTACAGTATTCAGGTCACTCAATACCGAGGCTATTGATTACGACTCGAAATACGCCGGCAAGCTCTATCAACGGGCTAAGGAGTGAGATATTCACTTGTATGTGCTGTTCTATCACACTGACAGTGCTGGTAAGAAAAAGCATCAGTGTCAGCCAGCTCAAAGCTGAAGCCCGGCAGAAACTGGAAGAGGAGAAAATACGCGTTCGGGATACTCTTGCGGGTGACAAGGCTCAGGACCAGGAAAAGAAGATCCATGGAGCAAAAGCGCCAGTCTCATCGAACACTAGACGTGACAGCTCACCAATTAAGGTGTGTGCTTACGCTTGCTTAAGTAGTGTTGAACCCTCGAATTACAAACAGCCACTCTCATCTATCCTGAACCTTTCTCGCATTATTTCCCTCAATGCTTCCCAAATAGGTGCACTGTGGACTGCTTACCATGCATCTCGTTCGGACGGAACTGGTCGAGGGTATCTCTGTGCATCGATATCTGTAGCCCTTTACGAGAAGATGGCCAAAAATGGCATGAAATATCCTGTTTTCGTCCTCCCCGTCCCACATCTAAAACAACCCTCCACGACAAAGGAGACTCAGAAGGAGAAAAATACTGCATATGAGTTCTACTTCATGGAATGGGCTTTTCATGAGCCTCCTGTCGGCCCCTCCGCTGCCACCGCCGACCCGTTCTCTAAACCTCCACAGTGCCATGACGCTAGCAATATACCCATCTCCACTATCTTGTTTACTCCTCTGATAGAGTACAAGATGCGGAACTCGTTTGCTACCCCCTACCTCGTTCTAACGCACTACACTGACCTTGCTAAAACGCACGGAATCGTATTGCTTCGAGGAGAAATCACACCCACTTCTGCAGGAAACGGGCACCTGTTGTCCCAGGAGGATGCTCAAGTACTCTCCATGGGTTTACAAAAGTTCTACTTATGGGACAACACGACTGCCGATAGCTCAAACACAGGGGAGAAGATGTTGAAGGCTTTCCACGAGGACCCCCACAATTTCAATTGGCAGCAGCTGCTACAATATGGTACACACTTATAAGTAGAAGGTTTTAGATGAAGAGGATTGTACTATTCACACAGTCAATATGATAGAGAGGATAATGGACGCAGTCAACAGAAACAAGTGGGTACTAATTGATCACGCGAATCTACGAACATTCGATCCCATGGCCTTGCCAGCCCACTTACCACTCCTTTGAGCCGCTTGTTCAATTTCCGCTTCCCTGTAAACTGGTGCCATACTCAGGTTCCTGGAGACTGAAATTAGATGGCAGTACACGCGTTTGAACAGGGACGGACCTTTTCTTCTTCATTGTGCCACTCGCAGACGAACCTCTCTTCGGCATGATGAACATGGAGTCTTCTTCTCCAACCTCATCCTCAAGCATCAAGTCATTTAGCCCTTTGGTTAAATTGGAAACGCGAGTTTGTTGGTTATTTCCCTTTGGGCGGGTCGGTGATGAACTAGAGTGCCTTGGTACAACCTTAGCCCGAGGTGTAGGCAATGAAGGAACCCATTCATCGTCTTCTTCGGCGTCTTCTTCGGATTCGTCTGCAGAATCCCGGTCAACTAATTCGTCGTCAGAGGGGTTCACACTGCTTGTATCTTCCGTTTCACCATCACTGGTCACTGCCTCCTCGTTGTCTGAAGGTAGCATGGGTGGATCGGGAACGAATTTTCGAATTTCTCGAATTTCTTGAGAGGCAAGGCTTCGTATCCGTTGCGGGTGCTTCGCATGTTTAAACATCTCCTCGTCAGACCCAGAGTCAGATTCTTCACCATCTTGTTCAATCTAGGACACCTGTTAGAGGAAATCTTCATCCAACAAGCATTGAATACCAACCAAACTCATCTCATCATCTTCCCCTTCCTCTGATTCATCATCACTGTCGACTTGTAGTTGCCGCTTTTTGACAGGACTAGCAAACAGTCCTGACTGATGAAGCATGTCGATTTTGGCATCAGTTTTCACTTCGTTTTGTTCAACTTCCTTCATCAGACGCCTTGTATACATTCTCTCCATTTCTTGCATGCGTTCCTCCATTTCCCTCATCACCTCCTCGCGCGTTTCGGCTTCAATGAGGGCACATCGCATTTCAGAATCATATAACTGAGAGAATTTTTGTTGACCGCAACACATAACGATCCTCGGGAGACTCGTACCTGCATCCGTAGATCCTCAATCTCGTCAAATAACGCATCAACTAGTGGGTTGATTGGAGAGTCGTCATCCCCTTCGTCGTTATTTTCCTCGTCTGCTTCGTCAACTACACTCGCTGTTAAATAAAACGGGCGAATAAAGAGACAGAATGGCTCACCCTCCAGCACCTCCAGTGTCTGTTCACTCATCTTCTTGCCACTTCCAGGCCCTCCTGTGGATATCGTCACCTTACGTCTCAATGCATTAGGAACAATAGCAGGGTCTTTCAACGTCATAGGACCTAAACGTTTGATGGTTCTCCCTTGCGCTTTACCAGGTCCGACGACTGGGACCCGTTGAACTGGTGCAGGCGCGGGATTGACATAAACTTCTCTCGCTAGCGCAGAAAATTTCATCACATGAGAGTTTTCGTCGTATCCGGTGTCGTAAGGATTCACGTTCACGATCATAACCTAGAGGGAGTCTTGAGACAATCAGAAAGGATCAACTATTGTATCAACCCACTGTCTGGCCGTCTCCTACGAAATAATCCATCAACGCCTCAGTAAGTTTACTGTGTCTGAAAGGGACAATCGCGAGCCCTTTCTTAACCTCTCTGGTGTCCATTCGCCCTTCGTGACCTTCGCCTTCGTGAGAAAGACTCATCGCAAGCTTCCGCTGATTCTGGCGCAAAACTTCCAAACATTGACCCAATACCATGAGGGATTTATTGATGTTTCCTGCTTCCTTTAACCTATCCCCGGTAGTGTGTGTGTGCTTGGTACGTTCGGAGCCAGCCAAATCGACAAGAGTGAGGCGAGAAACCTGGATTGCAGTGAGATCCTAAACTCACTGGTCAGTATTGGCGAACCTAAACAAGTAAATACATACATTTTTTTCTCCACGATGACACCGCATGACTTTCACAATGACCATGCCATGGCTTCGGCTGCTTTCGCGGTTGGCAAGAGTCCCGAAAACTCGTCGGTGTATTTGTCCAAGCTTCACCAATGCTTTGGCTTCTGCAGCGCTAGCTACACGGAACTGTCGAAGCCCGTGGATATATTTACCGGAGATTCCAGAACCAGCACTATCGGTGGAAGGCGATGGTTTGAGAGGCAACGCAGTACGTGTCAAGACCAAGGAAGTGGCGCTTCCCGACCGAGGCAGGAAACTTTCGTTTTCGTCCGGCTGATTCTTTACGGTTTCCAGCAGATCGTACACCTTCTCATTGTACACCTCCGCATAGGAGATCCATATGGTGTATTCATAATTGCGGTCCAGCTTAACAACAGTGTCGTCTGCACCCATATCTATAAAAGACTTGGGAGTGGTCATTTGATTTCCCAACACTCGGACTACAGTTGGTTCGAGTAACGGCGGCGGCGGTTGGGAATCGGATGGATCGGCTAGTTCAACACCTTGAAGCCGAACAGGACGGTACTGTTCGCTTCACGATCAGCTTTCAATGGCCAGCCGATGAAGAGATGAACACACCCTATCATCCCCTTGCAATCCCTCTATACTATTGAATATAACATCAATGGTCCTTGGGAGTATACCTGCACTATCTTCGGTTGACCCTCCCTGAACAGTGTACGTTTTCCCCGAATTCGTAACACCGTAGGTGAAGATCAGGCCATTTTGGCCGTGTAAAGCATCGCGAACTATGGGAAGCGTTGTTTTTTGGAAGAACTGAGATTGAGAGGTATTGTGTGGGAAAATGTGAGAGAACATGTAGGTTGAAGACGGTGGAATGGTCGACGGTCGAAACCGGGAAGGATTTGCTTGGTGGTCCTGAGGGTCTGTCATTCGGACTGAGGTGTCGGAAAGTTGTGTGAGATATGGAGATGATTCGTCCTCATCTTCGTTGAGTTTGGGACGAATACGCAGATATGCCTTATTCTCGTGAATAGTGGAATACATTCTGTAAGAACGTGCCACTCACCATAATTGGTTCTCGCTCATTCTCCTGCACTGATAAATTTGTCGCCTTCCGAGGGATGATTCCGCTCTTTGAAGTCAGTTTACTTGTGGGAATATTCTGCTCTGGAGAGTTGTTTCTCTGAACTAAAGGTTTTCGACCGGTCATCTTCTTGGTCGTGGGGTCAGCAGGCACGACTGCAGGAGAACTTGATGCTTGTCCAGCTGCCGCAGTTTTGGACCTTGTGGACCTCGTTGTAGGCTGAGGAGCGGATGTGTTGGTCTTCGTCCTCGCAGAGGCTCTCGTTGCCGTTCTTGGTTGGTGGGCCATACTGGTGCCAACGATGACGGTTTCAATCAAACTGTGGTGGTCCTGAAAAACATTGTCGAACGCGTGTGCAACACGTGATCGTGACGCCTTCGCTCTCCTGGGTGATTTTTATGTGGTCGGGGCAAGATGATACATAAGACTATGTACGGTTCACACAATCCGCGTAAAGATATATTGATGTAAAAAGAAAACGAAGGGATTGCCTGATCGAAGTAGTAAGTACATTTATGTGAGTGTTCTTGTTCGTGCAAAGCGTCCTCGAAGAATTCATGCGTTGAAGTGAGGGAATGAAGTAACGATGCTATATACAGAAAGTGGGTATCCGTCGTGGATATGCGGGTATGCTAAGTCCCTGGGTATCGCGTCAGCGACTCCAGTAACGTGTGCCATAAGGTAAGAGGATACAGTAGGATTACATATTGATAAAGAGGTGTGACATAGACGCTGAGCACGGATTTCAGCGATTATACATATGCGACACGTAAAAAACCAACTCACAGCGTATTTTTCGTGTCGTGAAGGTGAATGGTTTACATACGTAGGATTGGACATAGAGACGTGATAATCGTCGGAGTTGTTATCTGGAGGTTAAATTAGCTGTAGTTGAGGTTATCGAGTTCGTGGAGTGTGCTTGATTATGTACACTTCATCACTCAAGTCAGTGGAAGGCGACTCTACATAGAAACGTCTATACGCACTGTCATCATGAGAGACGGAAGCTATCGCTTGTTTCCGGTGTACCAGGAGAGGTTTACGCTGCCGACGCCAGCAATGTATACTTTGGCACGCAACCGGCAAACCTGAGAGGGTGAGCGAAGTTCACCAGTTCATTGGGCAGGAAGACCTACTGTGTCTGCTACTTCTGCACTTCTGAAGTGCACGTGAAGGTCACCATTCGGCATTCTGACTATCTGGCTCACTTCGCCGAAACTCTGCAGAAGAAAATATATGAGTAAAAAGAAGAAGAAAAAGCGCAAAATCGCACCTCGCACCAGCGCTTAGCACCTTCGAATTTGCGAACATCGTTGGTAGCGATGCCACTTACGACAAGTTTCTTCTTCTTCTGATTCCGGGAGCTCAATGAGGCAAATGAAACGCGCGGAATGGTTTTGGTTGACGCGGCAAACGCTATTTGGGGGCGTGTAAGTCCCGGCCTGGTTGTGGCGTAGCATTCTTCATCGTCCTCGTCTTCATCATCCTCCAAGAGATCGTTTGTGGGAAGATTCCCTGTCACGAGCGAGCCTCCCTTGGTAGCGAAAGGAACTCTCAGACTGCTAGCTTTCTGAGGGCTGGAAGTGCCGAAGTTATCGGAAGAGGTGTTCTTTAGATTGCCATGAGAACGGCGGCGCAAGCGAATAGAAGAGACCAGAGTCTTTGATGCCTGTGGTTTATAGTGTGTCGAGGGCGGGTTGTGCTCTTCGCTTGCAACAACCGTTGAATGGGAATTGGTTGTGGTTGCAGTGTTGCTCGAAGACATGCTGGGCCGAGATGGGGCACACAGGGTGTCAGACTGTAGCACAGAGACTTGTGAAGTAGTCGGTGATGAAAAGAAACCCAAAACACTGGGACGCCATCTTGTGGGAGGGGATAAATCAGGTATCGAAGTTGCTGCTGTTGAAGTGTTGAGAGTAGACAGGCTAGATGACCTGTTGTGCTGTTTTGGCATATGGTTTCTTCCGGTTGGCGTCCCGAAACCTAGAAAAGGTATTCGCGAGGGAGATTGTCGATTGGGGGTACTTGGACGGAGTGAAATATGGAGATGTCGAAGGGTAGAGGAAGGAGAGCCAAGAAAAGTAGATCTTTTTGTAGACAGTGGAGTTGAGGGCGTTCCGTTTTGCTGTATCTGCCAATTGTTCCAGAAGTTAGAGAAATCTCGAAGTAACAGATAACAATCTTCACCTCGGCCGATTCCTCTCGAGCCTGAGCGAGATCTTCCTCATCGACCACGTCGTAGCTGTCCAAAGTCGCTGCTGATTGGCAAGGACCAGGGACAGGATTTGGGTGCTGAGATAAATCCGGATAGGCAAGATACGGGTTTAAACGGAGATTCCCGTCGTTCGGGAGGTCTTGAGTATGCCCACTCGAACTAGCCACAGAAGACCTTTGCTGCTCTTGTATCCATTTATCCAACATACTCGACCGCCTCCGTCGGGGACGCAGGGGTTGAGGGCTGAACGGGTCCTCTTCAGGGGTCGTATAAGGGAGGTCATCCATGTCCTAAATCTACAAGAAATGAGCGACAAGAAAGGTCATTTTTGGCCATATTAAAGGCCATTGAAGCAGATACATGCCTGAGTGAAAGGAAGGGAGGGCCGTGAATGATATCGGGTGAGGAGATGGTATCGAGTGTGGGGCCGTCTTTGGGTATCGTGGAATAAAAGGTCGTCGAGAAGGGCAGGAAGAAGGTACAGGGTTGGTCGGACACGAGGAGGGGATTTTAAAGATGAGGCATGACGGGAAAGAACAACTCAAAAAACGCGTCCTTCGCCTTCGCCTCAACGCGTATGAAATTCCTTATTTGGAATTTCAACATATTGCCTCGAGGCGTATCAAGTGATACACTAAGTTCTCGGCTCCTGGGTTCGTTCTTTCTGTACTAGTACATAGGCCTATATATAATAGGCATTGCTTCACGGAATCATGACATCGAGGTGAGGGCACGACAGATGCCACCACAAAACCAGAATCAAATGTATATGTATTGGCTGTCGTGCACGACGCAATCATCTTAAGGGATGCACATCAAAGTGCGAGGCGTATCATGGGAACGCGATAGGAACGCGAACTTCAAGGCCGATAGTCCCAGAATTTCGACTCGTGGTCATGGTGGTCAAGGGCGAACAACGCAATTCCAGTACAAAGGAACGTTGTACGGCAACGTTACCCTCCTCTACGAACAGTGGAATGTTCTTAAATATACCTGTATGGATCAAAGAACCGTGTTAGGCGCACGTTCGCGAACAATGAAAGAGCCTGCATTGAACTAACTCACATGCAGCCTAAGAAGCTTGTCCCTTCGCTTTCGCAAGCCCTTCGATTGAGTTGAGCAGCTTTGCGAGGATATCTGCAAATAAGTCTGCAGAAGGAGTGGCTTTGTACAGTCGAAGAAGCTTGAACGATGACGAAGATTCTGTAGGGTTCTGCTCCGAGGTCTCCACAGATTTCCCAGTAGTATCCGCATCATCTAAAAGACTGACCAACTCTGTGTCGACCGGCAGACTCCCAAGAAAGGTTAGTTGCTCTCGTTGAGCCATGGCTTTTCCGCCTCCGGTGGAGAAGACATTGCTGACTTCCCCGCAACATGGGCACACATAACCGCTCATATTTTCAATCAAACCCAGAATTGGAAGGTTGACAGCCTTGGAAAATGAGAGACATTTCATGGCATCTGTAAGGGCTACGGCTTGTGGTGTGGTGACGATTACGGCAGAGAGTTTCGAGTGAACTGGCGCAAGGTGCTCGAGTAACGACAAATGTTCGTCAGAGGTACCTGTTTGGGCATAGGTCGTTCGATGGTGAGAGAGAAGTTCGGACAACACGCACCCGGGGGTGTATCTATCACAAGGTAATCCAGCTCTCCCCATCTCACGTCACTCAAAAATTGCCTGATCATCCCATTCTTCTTTGGCCCTCTCCAAACAACCGAATCTCCCTTCTTCTTGAGGAGAAATCCTACACTCATGGCAGCCATCCGTGCCTCGCTCCCATCAGCAAACACTGGAACCCAACCATCACTGCTTTGATGAACAGGTTGGCCGTCTAAGCCCAGCATACGAGGAATTGAAGGTCCTGTCAGGTCTACATCAAGAAGTCCTACTTTCGTTAAGCTTGAGGATCTATAGAGGCTCAAAGCGAGCTGAGTTGAAACGGAAGATTTGCCGACACCGCCCTTGCCCGATAACACAATGATAATGTTTTTGATCGTTCTGCAACGCCTGGCCACGGGTGTTTCCATGTCGATTAGCAGTCGGAGAGGATGTCAGTACTTTATAATCAAGTCTTTTTTTACGGCCAACAATCTCCCGCGGGTCAGAATCAGCCCGATATACACAGGTACTGTAGTAACAAGTTACTGGATCAGTAAACGTAATATTATGTAATTGACGATGATAATGATGATACTCCATTGGAGTGAACTCTGTTCTCCTTACTGTATTCGCACTTTCGAGCAGCACAGTCCGAACACCTTCCAAGCAACAGTTCATTCAACTTGCAATACGAATAATCATACTAGATTTGCGTGACCATACGTATCTTGAGCCTACCATTTGATTTTCCGCACTTCATGTTCTGCGGAAGGAGTTCGCTCATAGTACCAGATTGTTTCATTGGTAGCGCAAGTCGAGTTGGTGGTCGTGTCAAGAGTCTTGTAGGTACCAAATTGCTCCTAAACACCAGCGGGGGTCGAACATGTTAAGACATCCGCACAGAAAATGAACTCACCGTCCCTAAGACATGACTAAAGTACCACACTTCTGTCAGGATAGTGCGGTTGAGGCATCCAAGGTATGGTGTAGCCCCGGTCTGCGTCCGGAGGGCATTCTGAATGGAATGCAGCGGGTAACCCGTTTTGTTAGATGGCATGATTCCGTTACTGAAAATGACATGAAGTTTCAGATAGACAATCGAGCTGTGGAATTTTTACGGCTTACGCAGCGAGAATGTCGAATGTAGGGTACTGTTGGAACACCCTCGTAGCAGTGTGGAAGAAGTCCACGACTTCCATTTTGTCCTCGTATGAATCCCCATAGCATTGAATATCAAACGTAGACGTGCAGGTGGCGTGTTTGGAATACTGTACCAAAGTCATTTCTTTGTGCTGAACGGCGGGAGTAAAACACGGACCTCGTGTGCCCAAAAAATGGCATTATCCATCGATTGGGCGATCCAGTACTTGTTCACTGTGGAGTGGCATGCGTCAATGGGGAAACCAAAACTCAGCGACTTGAACACGAACTATAATCAAGTAGATCATAGCGTTTAAATTTCTCAATGAACGTGTCAATTCCTGGACCCCTATATGCAGGTATTTCCGTGCCATTGGGGAAGGCTTGTGGGGATGGTGCAGGATCGTATTGTCTGGAAGGATCACAGTATTGCTCGAAAGACCTTATCAAATGGACTTTCAGCGATTATGGATTGAGAAATGATTCAAATAATCACCCGTCGCAGTTATCCGGCCACAAGCCATGAATAGTCCAACTACCTTTCGGTAACTTCTGTCCTGCATCCTCCCTCCCGGTGAAGGTGCTCCAAAACTGTGTTTGCAGCACAAGTCCTCCTGGAGTGGGCGTGCAACATGTGTTCTTGATCGCAGTCGTGTTTTCGCAGGAGAACGTGAGAGGTTCGAGAGCACAAGCAGAGAGATTTGGATGAGTCGGTGAGACTGCGCAGTTAGCGAGCGCAGAAACAACTGTCCAACCACTGAGGGCCAAGTAGAGGCCAGAGTAGCGACGCATTCCCTATACTCTATGAGCTATCAGAGTCTTCTTGACGCATCATTCCATCTGGTTATGCGTATATATAGAGAATGCGGTGATCAACGTGCGTTTAAATAGATATTAAATAAATAGATAGCAGGAGATACAGCGTGCACCAACCCACGTGTGCGAGCATAAGTATCCTACACTTGCTCTTTCAAATCGAATTCCGCTTCGTCCACAGAAGACCATGGTCTTCCGCCCACGCACGCCGTCTTACATGAAACTGAGCGTTCATCACGATACAACCCTACGATCCAAACAAGCATTTGGCAAGCCTTTGAACGATCCAACTTCCCGTTTCTCGCTGCACATGTTGTTGTGATCCCGCTGCAGGCTTAATGACAGGTACATACCTCAGATGACGGGTTCCTTATTATACGGAATGGAATGATCACAATATGAATTGGCAGCAAATTACGGGATTCTAAGTACATATAGGACGATAGTCAGGAGCGAAGAAACCTGCAGGTGAATGCATGAATCCACAAAGCATAGACTGCTGTGAAACAGAGGAAAGCGGCACATTTGTATCCCAGCAGAGTTCAAACATCTGCCCAGCCACCTTCGTCTAGTTTATAAGAAGCTTCACTTTCAGGGCGGTCAGGACTGTCGACGAGCTTTGCCACACGTTCTTCCGCTCGACCTGATGAAAGGTTTGAATGTCAAGATACCACAAGCGGAGGAATGTTTATACCTTTACGAAGGAACATTCTTGTAGCGGACGCATGGGACAAGATATGACCGCCAATGGGTTTCAGAGCACCGCCAGCAACGAAAGTCATTGTGGCGCCAGGGTCAGCTTGAAGGAACATTTCAGTGGCGCGAGTGTGCAATACTCTAAAGAATCGAGGTATGGAACACCTACACTGGACTTGGTTGGTCAAGAGGACCACGATCTGACAGAATAAGAGAAAATTAATGAAAGAGCGAAAAGCGTGAGTGACGACCGATACGATACGTTGTATTCCTCAGATAGTTTCGTGAGTTTCGACAGCATCTGTATTGATAAGTAACCCTCTTTTGAATGTATCGGAAACCTACTTGGGCGAGCTAGGGGGAGCTGACTTAGCCTTCGGTTAATGAACACTGGTCAAGAGCCGTGCCTTTTGTTGTCTTTCTCCCAGTTCCCCTCGACCACTGAAATCTACGCGAAACAGGGCCATTATGCTGTCCACGATCTGCAAGCGACATGGGTTAAGAAGGGTCTGCTGAACAATCGAAAACCCGTCAGACCAGAAGGCGGAAGTCTTTGTCTTCAGCGAAACGTTGAGAACACTCATTGATGAGTTCCATCTATCACAGAAAGGATTTCATGATAGTATCATAAGATATTCAAGAAGGCAAGTTAGTCGTACCTGATGCTCGCTGTTGAAGGCTCGAGCTGACAAGGGAATAAATGAAAGGTAGGATCGAAATATGGAAATACTCACCGTACAGAATATTTTCGAGTGCCATGTTACCGTCTACACCAAATCTATCCGCAATTGATTTGATACGGTCTGGACGAAAGGTTCCTGTTAACAAAGATGAGGGGGTTTCTTGATGACTCTTTAAATAATCAGGACCTACCTTCTGTGTCGATGTACGCGACCTCACAGAGTGGTCGATGAATTCTGAGTCCTTCGATGGCCATCAGACTGGAGGCTCACCTTTCCAGATGCTCCGCCGAGATCAGGAGGAAGTTGCGCGACAACGCTCATAGTGTGAGCTAACTGCGTCTTTCCGGTTCGAAACTCTCCGTAAACTTAAATTCCGTTAATAGCCTATTTACTCCTTTGAGGACTGCCACTTGCCTTCTGAGATTGATTGCGACATAACTCCCCCGCCTAAGATACCATCTACGGATTTACTACCAGTGCTGATGGTAAAGACCCGTTTCCGTTTATCCTGGAGTTCTACGCCAGTAGAAAAAGAAGATCCCTAGAAGTTCAAACGGTCAAGGTCAGTGTGCGCACAAAATGAATACGGTGAGTCAACAGACGAGGATCTTGTGGGCAGCTTCCTGAATGAATACATAAGTCTTTACACGCTCGGGTAACTGGAAGCAGCTTCACTTTGATCTTTTCGACCTTGGCTTCGGACATTCCCTTGATTACGAAGGTGTGAGTGCGCATATAGCCGGACCTGAATTTGCTTATCACTTTGATTTTTAGCATTTGACGTCTAGTCGTCATATTTACTCCCGAAACAGTATTGATTGCAGCAGACTAAGGATAGGAGCGTGAAATCATGGCACAAAAAGACGCGTGGAATACGGGAATGGACACCTTGAGCTTGAGTATGTCTTGCACGTTGATACCCTGAATAAATGGGAACGACGACGATTTCAGGATAGGGGTACATTTGAGATTTGAAAATTTACATGTTGCTGAAGCTCGTCTACGTTGTCAAACCAGGGTGTCTGAACGCGCTGTGAGCTTCATCATGAAATGAGATGAAATCAATCCCAACCTCGTCCTCGTCAGGAGTTGGGCTCTCAGTCCGAGAAGGTACTTGAGAAGGTTCACGACGTGGAGGCATGGGACAAAAAGAAATAAGAGAAGAAAAGTGGTGGTTGATGAGAGAGAAGGGCAAACACCAGGTGACTGGACGCCTCCGATTAGACTAATCCAAGCCGGAGATCTCCAGCCTCACTTCTTTCTTCACTACCGCCACCGTCAATCGCATTACTCGCATTCTATACCCGCCATTCTCTTGAATAATGAATATGCCTCGTTCCGCCGTTCAGTTTCCAGAAAGTCTCGCTACACCTCCTTCAGATCGTGTCCGGGTGGGTATTCGAAATTTCCCCTCCGCAACCGCCACCCTGACGCGCTGGGAATTAAGAATGGGCTCGCATATCCCCGCGTTGCGCAGTCAAAACGTATCCCCGACCGAGTTTCAAAGGATCTTCACTGGAAATTCAAGACATTGTCTGCTGCTAACTCAGAGCTGAGATGGGAGACGGAGGTCAACACGTCACCTGTACTTGTGAGTGAAACTCCTCTGCATTATATGGGGCACTCCTTGAGAGTGGGACTCAGGTTTTGGACCCCAAACATCAGTCATCTTGCGAGAGTAGATCACCACTGAGGTTCCCTCTAAACCTCGTTAGGACCTTATTACTCTGCACTCCTCCAATGCTCTCATCGAGTCGGACACCAACGGACATTTTGTCCAATTACTCCTACTCGTCATCCTCTGCTTCGTCCTCTGGATCGGAGAATTGAAGCAGGGATGTAGAAAACCTGAGAGCACAAGGAAGATGCCTTCGATTGGATTTTGTAGTGTATAACACGGATCTCCAAGGAAGCCTGTACGCACTAAACTCTTCATATGCCACCAGTTAGCTACCAAGTCGCCGAAAATGTACAAAAAAGTAAGCAAACCAAAGAAACAAAAAAGACATCAGTCCGCGTCAATGAGCATGCCGCCTCGCCCTCTGCGGATCCGCTCTTCCAAACCACCTGATCCGCCGAAGACTTTCTTCTGTTCGTGGCTTAAGAAGTCGCCCGTGCCTTTTGACTTCAGCCTAGCCGCTTCATCAGCGGCCAATTCCGCCTTTTCCTTCTCCAACAGAGCCTTTAAACGTTCTTGGCGTTCAACGTCCATGGCCTTAGCATCGAAAGTCATCGCCGCTAGGCGTGCTGTACGGTTACTGATGGGCTGGGGCGGAGGCGGAGGTGCAGCTGAGCGATGATTTTCAGCGCGGGGTAGAGTGCGGGGCCTCTTTGCATTTATATGCGAGCGATAACCTTCTTGACGTGGGCTGGGACTCCGAGATCGTTTCCTGTAACCTTGGTCGAAGCTTCGACTTCTCGATCTGCGGCGGCCGACGTCTCGATCAGCCCTATTTTCATCTGAGCTAGGTCTACTACGAGACCCATAACCTTCATCTTCAAGGGGTTCATCGGTATCTCTGTACCAATGTTCCGGGCCGCGACTGTCGCGGGGCCTGTCACTATGGTGTTCAAGTCGACGACTGTCCCCACGAGAATAAGGCGGGGGAGAGCGCCTCCTTTCGTAAGGACTGGAGGAGCGCCGATTCTGATGATGATCTCGGGATCGAGACCTTCGCCGGTATGACCTCTCATCGTCGTAGGGGCTAAGAGAGTGTGAATACCTGTCGTCCAGTTCACGCCGTTTCCCTTCCTTTCTTTCACGTCTGAGCCTCTTCCTTTCTTCTTTTTCCCGTTTTCCTTCCTTCCTATCCTTCTTGGGTTTGATACCATTTCGCTCCTGCATTGCCCTCAGACGAAGAGGATTGGACATCAGCGCTTCGTAGGCAGCCTGTTCTTGTTGCTTGATGGCGAATAATGGATCCTCCCTAAGTTTGGCAGCAATGTCGCGGGCAGTATTGGCGTTCTGGACTGCTATAAAGTTCTTGTGCGATGCACCGAGCTGCAGAAAAGGTTTAGTTCACCATTAGCTTTCTTATAGTTTTGGCTCCACACCTTCGCATTCTCGTCAGCAGTGAGTATCTTGTCTACCCTCTTTTTGCCCAATAGGTAGTCCTCGAGGTCATTTGAGTTCTGACTACTTCCTGTAGCGGGAGTCGTGTACATCCATTCCAGCTTTTCTGTCCGTTTCTTCCCAGTCTGTTCTTCTTGTAGTCGCTGAAGTTCTTGTAGTTGACGCTCTTCTTCTTTCTCCTTCCGAAGTTGATCAAGTTTCTTTTTCTCTTCCAGCTATGATGCAATGAAAATGTTAGCCATAAATGACGTTGAAATTGGAATGACAACTTACCGCTTTCTTCTCCTCTAGCCATACCCGCTCCTGATTTTTCAGCAGGAGAGGATGCCAGGACTTCTTCATATTAAGATCACCCCCACCCATCTTGACAAAATCGTATCAATTAGTGGGATTGTTGTAGAACTGGGAAAGAGCAGCAAATTAGCTGTTTCAAGACAAATCGGATGACTGTTGTCCGTCAAGCGCAGTGCCGAGTTTATTGATGTTTGGCCCATTTGAACTTCTCAGTACACAGTTCCCACGCTCCATCCCCTACAAATGTCATGGCCCACCGAGAAGCAGAAATCCCAGACGACCTACAATACGGCGAGTCGGACCCTCTGAACCACGACTTTCACGAAGAATCAAACTCAGGGCAGCCAAAGTAAACTCTTTTCCTTCTCAACCATGGTTGACATACAGTGCTCACAGAAATGGATATCCAGACCAACCCGCTCCATCTATGCCCTCACCCGGAAGGAGATCACTCGCGGTCTCGCGAACCGATTCGTTCATTCGAGGGTCTACATATTTCTTTATCTCACAATGGCAGCACTCTCCATTACGACAATAGCCCTAAGTATCACCGACGGATGTCCTGGACTTGCTTTCTACATTCTGGAGGTCATCATCAATGTATCTATGATATTGGAAGTTGGGATACGACTTGTTGCATTCGGAAAGGTGAGTATAATTTGTCGCCTTGCGATGAAGAATAATTTCCCCATATTGTTTTATGTAAAGCAATTCTGGAAGTCACCATTCAATGTCGTGGATTTAGTCTTGACGGTGTTTTGTGCTTTGACACTTCTTGTTCTGGCCTTTGCGAAGTGCGGCTCAGGGAGTAAAGAGGAGGAGATTCTAGACACGCTGCTCCTCGTTGCACGCAACGTGCTCCAGTTTAGTCGTTTAGCTGCGGTCATGAGGCAGTACGTATTGGTCACGTCTTTTTGAGTCCCTTCTCATACACATTTCCCCCAGGTCAGGGCAATCTATTTTTTCACGCCCGAAACCAATCGATATCAACACTGCAAGGCGAGCTGGGTACAGTTTGGATATTGACATTGAGAGTGAAGATGAGGAAGATCCAGAGTTAGGAAGACCGCTGGTGCGGCATCCGGTAGTGTTTGAAGCAGACGACGAACCCCCCTATTCCGACACTAGACCTCCAGCCACAGAGAATCCTGTATTGGTTTATGGGATTCAGAGCGAGCAGGAAGCTTGGGCATCATCTGGACGGTAGCACGCTCCCGCCGTGTTGCATAATTATCCAATCCAACACCTTGCATCCTTATTTACTTATGCATGTAACTTACTTACTTTACTCCGTCCCGTCGCTAATATCAACCTCAGCTTTGTCTATTCAAATTTAGATATGCATATAGGTCCACAGAAGAATTTGAATCCCAACAATAATCTGCATCCATGCCCATTGCAACTGAACCCAGGAATCCACTTCATTTGAGGCCTGGGTCTGAATGTAAAAGGGGGGGGGGGGGGGGGTCTAAATCAACCAATGCATCGCTCTCGTTGTCCATTGACGCAGGCACAACTATTCCCGCTCTCGTTTCTATTCGATGAAAGGATATGATTGCTCATCATTCGAGCTAATCCCCATAACGGAATACTGATTGCCCATCTCGCCCCCGTCCGGCGAAACAGAAACCAACCTCAGCGCAGCTTCTTCTATTCTTTTGGCCTTTTCAGGATCCCGAGTACGATGGTTTTTCATTAACTTCAGTAAGCGTTCCTTCAGCCCCATTGCCTGAAGAAAATGGCTTTGTGTTAAGGGCTTGTACACCGGCACTTGGAGGGACGTTGAGCTCGGTGAATGGACTCAGAGATATTGAAAGAGATGCATACTCGAATCCTCTACCGCTTCTTTCAAATACGCAAAATCCACGTTCGCGGTAAGATCACACTCTCCGGGTCGATGGAAGAAATCGACTATTTTGTGGTCTTTGAAGGCCTGGTATAAACATAGATTTCATTATAGCTTCATCTCACATTGGAATTGGGAACGATATTTACCCTTCGAGAATTGTCATAAAACGTGTCCCCACCGTAGTCAATAATGAGACCACATCCTCCTTTCCTGAGCAACTCGCCGATTTTGTGAGCTATTTTAAAGGCGACGGGGGAAACTTCGAGGAACGACCCAACAGGTATTGACTGGAACCGCGGAGATGAGGTGCCGAGTAGAGTCGAGATGGGGGTAGGTGCGGGAGTGAGAACGGGGTAGAAGCATGGGTAACGTACTGACGATTGAGGTTCTGGAAGGGGTGGTTCAGCGAAAGAGGAAGAGGAAATTAAAACCTCATGCCATCCTTCTTCCGTTCGCTGTGAAGGGGAATGGATTCAGTAATGTGAGATCACGAGATTAGATGGGAGACATCCGAACCTTCAGAACATGAAACGGAAGTGCATCAAAAAATTCATGGGCCATTAACATGGTGTAGATGTCTCCGCTCGGAGGAATGGAGTCTATAGAGGCGTGCCATTGTATCTCTAGATTCCCCTGTTTGCCGAGTCTCTTCTGTTGCATCGCACGCATTGCAGAGCTATTCTCGACGAGATGAACTTGAACTTGAACTTGTGCTTTCATGGTCCGTGTAAGTTGTGTTATAACCTGAGAAGTGAAGGTAAGGTGACGATCGTTGAAGAACTGGCTGCTTACTCTCAGCATGTCAGCCATTAGTGTTCCTCTGCCCGGTCCAAGCTCAATCATTCGGATTGTAGACGGCGAACCCGCGTTTTTCCATTGAGAAAGAAAGAATATAGCAATTAACTACATCTTGAATGCTTGTCATCCACAAAAGTCGCCTCAACGCAGCTTAAAGAACACGCACCTCGCCAAAAACCTGACTGATATCAGGGCTTGTAATGAAGTCTCCTTGAGAGCCAAATACTACATTGGATTCCTTCATGTAATACCCCTCCGTTGGATGTGAGAGGCAAAATTGCATGTAAGTCGCGAACGAAATCGGTCCTGTTGCCTGGATACTTTTGAGAAGAAGATTTTCAATTGGCGTTACCTTGGTAAGAGGGGGGGGGGATGGAGTCTTGACAGAATCAGAATAAAGACGGTGGTCAAGGTGTCGCAGACGAGGTATCGGAGGAGTCGAAAGGAGGGTACGACATATCCTAAAGCGTGTTATCGTGGTCAAACGCAAGCCCTGGAACATCTGGTTCAGGATTCGAGTGACCTAGCAAGGACTTGTGGATGACTTGGTGACAGAATTAAAGTATGCAGTAAGAGACCGATACTCGGTACAATGCTTATGTAAGTAGCTTGAGGCAGAATTCGGAACCTAAGAGCAATCTCGACTCTCTACTCTTACTAGGCGATCAATAGCCTTGTAATTGCTCAAAGCATTGTTTGTCAATTGTTTGTCGTGATCGTGCTAAGTATCTTGAATCGTGTTTGTTTAACTTGAATGTCACCTTTAGATACATTCAACTCAGCCGCTAGGCGAAGGAAGGTCAAGGAATGCTTTGCAGCTCTTATAAGTACATTGCATCGCACTACATATTGGAATTTGGCACCACTCCTTTTCTTCTCGCTAAGACCTCTTCCAGAATCCAGATCTAGCAAAGTGAGGAGGCTACCGCCTGGGCTTACGCGCCAAAATGAAAGCCGCCCGTCAGACCGAGCATTATCCCACGTGAAATACCCTACTGTGTCGCGTTGGCTCGTCACGCATGGCCTTCGTATGGGGTGGGGCAACTTACACTTGTTGCTTGATGTGGGAAAATAACGATTACTTAATCACCTCCGCCTCAAGCCTCCTCTGAAGTGCGGCCCTGTAAACTACACTTTCCTCAGACAGTTTCATGTCAAATAAAGTATTTGAATCACATTTAGAATCAAATATCTAAATTTTGTCCGGAGGGATTTTTATTTGACCACCAGTAAGGGTGTGTTCGTGAGTGTAACTCTTGACACAACTGGAATTTCAAAAATCCCTCCGGACAAATACAATGTTTTTGGTATTAAACATTAATGCGCGCAAAAAAAATGAGCAAAAACAACCCAGTAAAACAGAGTTAACCTTTCGAAGATGTCGCCCCTAACTCTCAGCAAGCACGAGTGTAACGCAGAGTAACACTGTGACGACGCGTCGCGCTGTACGAGAAACGCTGCGTCAAGTGGAGGGAACGGTCCCACAGCACGCCCAATTCCGGAAATGTGCAGCATTTACTACGATACATCATAGATAGCGTATTTATTGTGTTAGAGGCCTTGAACCGTCAGAAACGGCTGGAGACGCGACGCGACATCCAGGTGCCATGTTTTTGGTGGCTGTGAACCGTGGGTTGCTTATTAAGCAGCACGACGCGGAAAGTGCAGTTGCCCCACCCCACTTCGTATTTTACACGCACGTCGTCTCTCCCTCTCTCCCTCTCCTCCCCTTTTCCCTCATGTCCGATAACCAAAGAAAACTGCCTGGTACCCACATCAAGATCAAAGCATGATCAAGACATTGTTGAATGCCGCTGGGGAAGCAAAGCAAGCAGATGGAGGCTGATGAGCTGTTGTTGCTCATCAATGGTACTCAAGGTGGTAAGAAAAATGCGAAGAAGTGTCAGGATCACTTCAAGAAGGTACGTCTTTATATACATTTCATTCTACTTATCTGAATTTGTTTTTAGTTGAAAGATATGTATGCCGACGTAAAATGGCTTCGCTCAAAGAGTGGCTTTGACTGGGACGACAAGAAAAATATGGTCACCGCTTCTGAGGAGAGCTGGAAGGAGCTGAACAGTGAAAACAGTCAAGGTTCGTTATGGTGATTTGTTCTTGTTGCTCGTACTGATTCATCTCTACATCAGGCTAGATCGAAGAAGAATTTCTCTTTATGGTGCAACATTACGACTCTCCACAGAGGCATGCACACACCGTCAAGCTACTCGAAGAAGATGGCGAACTCTCAGACGATACTTGGGATGATGTTGTTGTGTGCTTTGAGCAAAACAGCCACTCGACGGTCTCCTTCCTTGCCCTCCCCTCCAAAGAATGACATGTTCAGTACGCCACAAGCCCGCAACTCGCACTTTCTGATTTCTGATGCTTTATGTGGTCTGTTTCGACAACTCGTTATCCTCAATTCTCAGTCTCCACTGTTGTACTATGTTGTCGCAGTCTCCAATTCCCATGTAATAATTGTCGGAAATATTGATTCCGGTGTATAAGCGTTTATAAACGTCCGCTTTTTCTCACAAGGCGTTACTAGGTGGCCTTACCCTTTATGGAGCCTTATTTCGGCTTTATAAAGCCTTATTTGGCTTATAATCGTTAATAAGTGGGCCGAGAATTTTCACACACCTGGTTATGAGGTTCCCGGAAAATCTCTGACACGCGGTTGTAAGGCAAATAAGGTTCCGTAAGGGCTACATAAGGCTAATTTCCCTTGTGAGAAAAGGCGTAACGCTTATAAACGCTTATACACCGAAATTCCTTTTCCGACATAATACATAGTTCATGTAAATTAACTACGTTCATGAAGGACCTGTTGGTACGATTCCCACATCTCCATTGCAATTGTATCCCTCATTCTCTCGGCTTCACTTACATGACACTACTTGTAACAGACGTGATGCTGACCCAGGCTGGCCGTGGCTTTCTCCGATCGGAGGTCATAGCCGGCGCACCCGAACAGGCCGTATCTTATCCCGGGCTTCCCCGGAACAGCCAAAAGTTCCAAGAACACCTTCATACTGTACGCCTCCTACATGTCATACTTGCAACTCACGTACAGTATCCTGTTCATTTATACATACACCATAATAATAATACGCTATAAGTAACAAGTGGTAATTAGTAATAGTCATTCTCTATGAAAGCGAGCGAGTCCTATGTTCACCAAAATCCCGAACCTCACGTAAATAGCCCGACACACCAACCCAGCCACCAACACACAGTCACCGCCTGCAGGAGAACAATACAGGTCGAAATCCCCACTAGAATCCACTGTCCTAATATCACGCCCCAAAATATCGGTAGAATTACCCAACGTACGTAAGTGATGGGCTGCAGCCTGAGATGAGACAACATTGACAGCCCAAAATACACTTGGAGCAACGTTAGGAGCGCGCAACCACAGAAAAGAACTGCCAAGGCAACCCAATGGCGAAAGGATCGTTTTGGTACGTGAGTGATAGGGTACCGCTTCGCCTCCCCGGTGAACTCGTTACGATAGAGAGGTATTATAAGAAAGTCCTGGACGTCAACACCAATCGTCCTGCCGTATGTTCTCCAGAATGGTGCGACAACGTCCAAGATAAACGTTAGGCTGTTCATACCCAGTTCCCAAAAGTGCTGGTAGTGGTCTTTGTAGCTTTCTTCGAGAGCTTGAATTTGGGAGATCTACAGAAGTCACGGTGAGCGAAAGCCACTGGAGGTAGGTGCAATACCTTACCTCAGGATATATAACCGAAGCGTAAGCCGCAGTGCGTTTATAGTCATATTTAACCTGATTGTGCACTGCTTGAGTTTCTTCCAATATCTCTAATACTTCTGCATTCTTCTCTGTAATGGCATTCCGATGCGCTTCTAATTGGGTTATAGATTCTATTAAAGCCGTGATAGGATCTTGCAGGACATCATGCGTAATCGGAAACCCCCCCTTCCCTGAATCTTGCTGGAGAAAAGCACGAAAGATCGCTCGTTGACGAGCTAAGCGAGCGTGGATATCATCAACTGCTTTATAACCAGTGTACCGTCTCGTATGCCCTGTGACCGCCGCTGGGTCGTGCATGAAGGCGTCCATGAGTTCTGGGGAAAGACCGGTGTGTGGCAACCCCAAAAAAGTCATCAGGATAGTCTGACATGTTTCATAGTCCTTCACACCGGTTGCTATACGATTCAATAATCCGCGGACCCGCAAATTCTGAGCTTTGCATTCCTCGAGTAACCTGCGGGTGATTTAGTCCAGAGAAAGCCTGAAGGGAGAAAGGTGCTGTACTCAGTTTTCAATCGATACTCATGATCCGCTTTGATATCGTCTTCCTCTTCTTCCTTCAGATGGTCCACTTCCACAGAATCCCTCATTGGCGGCGGGAGCGATATTCGGACCTTCGGTCGACTTGAGAACGTGTCTAAGGGCGACTTCAGAGCTTTTTCGCTTTTCAAAGAGGTGGGTCTGTAAGGGGACTGAGGACTTGGACTGAATTGCGATCGCATTCCGTCCTTGGGCGAGGACTTCTGCACGCGAGATTCTTCCCCAGAGAAAGCATCGTGAGCTGAGTCCTGGCTCCTCTGACGTTCAATCACTTCGCCTACTTGCAGGGAAAGTAGCTTGGGTTTACGACCGCTATCATCCGAGTGCCCGTGGACAGAATTCCGAGGTGAGTCAGCATTGTCACTGCCACTCGCAGCGTGATAACGAGCACTATCTAGATGTGGAGCACTATTTCCTGGAGACAAAATGTCCGGAGCCTTCAATGACCAATTCGGAATTGATGCGCCGCTGACGAGACTGCTCGGAGCAGAGTCGACACTTTTGCGAGACTCAAGCGACTGACGGCGTGTCTCTACAAATGGCTCGAATGAAATACGTCCTTCTGAGGATTTGTGCCTCGATGATGGCTGTGCTGAGAAACGGGAGGAAGCTAGAGAAGGAGAAGGAAAGGCGGGTACACTGTGGTGGTGAGAAGAGGGTTTGGGTGACGTTTGAGTTGGATCCTCGGGTATAGTAGTCATTGTGTCGCGAACGTTTTGTGCTTGGAGAAACTCCTCCATGATCAATGCTGATAAATGCCAACCTGATGATGGACCCTTCCTTGCGAGATGTTTCAACCATGTCAGTGGCTCCGCTTTCGTGAGTGCCGACTGTACAATCTTATCTTGATCGTCAAACCACCTCACAACTTTTGCAAGGTTGTATCGCTTGGAGCCACTCGATAAGGCGGTATAAGCCAAGTGGTAACGACGCTGCAACTGGTCGCTTGTTATAGCAGCCTTCTGAAGAGTATGCTGTGAAGCCAAGGTCTTTATCCGCGAAAGTTTGGCTTTGGATCGTTCCTGAGCAAGTTGAGGTCGTAGTTATTGAGTGACTCACTGGAATATATATTCTCTTGTTTCTCGATGGACATAACACTTGTTAATTGTTCTTTATCCTTGCCCTTGCCTTTCGATATAGACAATGTCCAACGCCGTTCATGTTTATCGTCTTCAGGTATTCCTGACCAATCGAGGGTAGAGCCGTCATCAGAGGACCAAGGGACTGGATGACTAGGAATCTTCCTCGATCCGAGAGGAGTAGAATAATTTGTAGTTTCAGTGGAGGGACTGAAGTCAATGTCGACCGGAGGAGAACCGTTACTCGGAAACGCAGTACCAGTGGGAGAACCTGGGATAATCGAAAGGAGTTTCGAAGGAGATGAACTTGTTTGAGAAGGACTCGAATTTAGGCTGGCTCGGTTGTGATTCGACTTTCCGGCCTTCAAACGGGCTTCACGACGAGCCTTCATCTTTACCGCACGCTCTACATCCTGGAGTATTCTAGAATCTGGAGATAGAGTTAAAAGGAATACTCTTGATTTTAGCGGTGCTACTCGCCTTCCTGCGCTACTGAGGCTGTGAGGAAAATCTTATGATTCGGTAAAGCGTTTGCCACTCACATAGTTCATACTCGTCGGAGAACGGATTCGAACTATCATCTTCGTCCTGTTGTAACATCTGAGAAATGGCCGCAGGATGGTAAGTTGAGGAGCTGATGGAATGGATCCTTCTGCGATGCTTCGCCGAACTGCTGGTGTACGAGGTGCCTAATTTCGCGTCAATTGAAACTACTCTTCGACCCGTAGTTTTCCCGCTAGAACCATCTGCGAGCCTAGCATTTCCCGCTTCTTCCTTCCGTGAAGAGTCATCTCCGGGGGCTTTCTTGCTGCGCGAAGCTCGTCGACCGAGATCGGAAGGAAAACGAGGATTTGGATTATTCTTGGAAGTGATTTGTGTATTAGGAACAGGTAAGTGGTTGGCACCATCCAAGTCAGAGAGGCTGGTAGACATGGCATTTGGTGGACAACCAGCAGTTGTCAGAACTGCTGCTCGGCTAACCGTCCCACGTGAAATAAGATCAAAGCGCTGACTTTGCAGAAGACGCATGCATCCAGTGCATCGAGTAACGATTATAAGTATGTGCAGTGCATAATGATATAAATTCAAAATTGGCATATTATATATACATAGATTGTGATAATGTTACCCATAAAGATATAAAGATCTTATGTAAAACCGAGATTCGATGCAACTACTCCGACCACAGGCTGGATCATGCCAGTGGATCATGGTCGCAACGACTCTGAGTAGTCTTGACTCGGAGTCCCAAAGCGTCAGCCCGTTTGTTAATCCTACCAAATAGGTCGTTCACTGTTTTCATTCGCCTCAACCTCGTGTCAGAAGTGGCATGCGTTGTGGGGTTCCGCTCAGGCTGCTTTTTCGGTGGGGGACTGTAACAAAGCCTGCGATCTTCTCTCACCGCAGACAGAGAGTCTGCACGTGGACGAGCATAAGGATCGAAAGGAGGTAGGGGTGCAAGCTGCTTCGGACTCTCCCGGTGTACCGGGGGTAACTTTCGAGGCGGGGTGGAGCGACGCGTTGCATTGGAAGTAGAACCAGAGTAGACTTGTTCCACAACGACATGCCGGTCCTGTTGGTTGATACCAGGAGGAAGGTAGAGCATCGGTGGCTTCGCTTTAGACTGGGTTCGAGTGCGAGAGAGGTAGGGCAAGGTCAACGAGTCTCTCACTCTAGCAAAGCGGTCGCTATTAAGCCGAGCTTCCAAGACAGAAGAAATATGAGCATCGGAAAGTCGGTTCGTGGGGAGACTCACCTAGTTCATCTGTCTCATCTGCTGTTACCACGACAGGAGCCGCATTTCTTATGTGGGTAGTGGGTGTATCCTGCAGACAATTGTTATTATGAGATCATGCGCAAGAGTTCGTGGGAGGCGACACACAAGAGTACTGGACTCCCGAGATACGAAGTTATAAAACAAATCCACTCGCGCCGTAGGCGGATATAAGGGAGCATTTTGGTGCATCTAAATCAGGGAATCAGACTGATGGGAATAAGGTGGGATAAGAGGGGAAGTACTGGATGGACTGCGTGCGTTACTGCAGTTCGGTGGGGACTGGAAGAGTGGACTGCTCTCCTGGCGTGTGCCCATCCCTGAGCTTCTGAAGGGCGATGAACCTCATCGCCCACTGCGATTGGAGAGGGAGTGTCATTTGAGTGTGCTTTTCTGTAGCGGTCAACATGGATAGTACCGGAAATGAATGCGCCCCTCATAGTTGTGTTCCTGCCTGAAACGATATATTCTGAACCGTCAGAATACGCGCTATATTAAAATGCGGCACTCTCGGTGAATCGCCGCCTGTGTTGGTGAACCTGAACGTAGGAAGGAATGACTTTGTTGCGGGTATGACGAGAAGGAGTTTTGGGATCTCAGCACGATGGCCGAGGGTTTTATAGTGGGCCAATGATACGTTGCTAGACAATGAAGTCAGGACTTCCCATGCCATATTGAAATGGAGAGGATAGAAGGGGATGGGCCACAAAGATGCCACAATAGTGCTCCATTAAACTACTGGAAAAATGGCGGGAATCCTTTATTGTAGAAGAATAGTCACACTCGCATAACATTGATCCCAACAGGCCTAGTTCATTGTTTGATGAACCATGCAGTATTTCACACCCGAGCATGGGGCGAACGTCGCCCAAGTTCAGGAATTTCACTCGCCAGAATAGATGCCATCCATTACTCCTCGAAACTGATTTCATTATTCAGACTGCTTGTATCAAATCAATTATGACATTTGGCTAGATTTACCTCTAAGTATAACGCGGTAATTGACGGGTACGGGTGCTCCTTCGTTTCATGAGTAAACGGATAAAGAGGAGGCTTGTTAGGGCAGATAAGCCGTACCTACAACGGCATGTTCAGTACTACATACTGTTGCAACAAGCAGAACATACCAGGTTATAACGTAGGACAAGTGCGCATTTCGGAGGTCGACTGTGGCTGGCCGACCCACGGGCACACCTTTACTCAGACAAAAAGCTGCGTCGCCGGCGTGTCCATCTGACAGAAAGGATCGTTCAAACAAGCTCATAGCAGGAGATAGATGTTACTCACCGAAGATTTGTTCGATGTAAACTGGTTGTACTTTGCGCTTTTCTCCACCTGCGAATTCTGCCATCCCCTCTACGTCTGTCCAGTACCATTTTCCTTCTTCAGGACGATTGTCGGGAGTAAACATATTACGCGGTTGGGACATTCGCAACATACCCGTAAATTCGACTTCCCCCTTCTCTTTACAGAATAACGCGCTTTGAGCGAATTCAGTGGAGACAAACCCTCGATTGACTAGAACCGTTGTTCCGTTTTCTCGATCCAGCGGAGTTACCACATGTGCTCCATGTACTCCTTCTCTGACACGGGGTGATAGAAGCATTGTATGTTCATGATCCCATCTTCCTTTGAGCACTACCTTGCGCCAGACAAACTCGGGGAGAACTGAAAGACTGAAAAATGATTGAACTAGATAAGTCATAATCAAAACCCGTCTGCTCACTTGATTTTACTAGGGAGTGTTAAGGGATGGAGTTCTAGTTTCTCTTGCAGTTCATCAATTAGATTTATCTTCCATTTGAGTCGCCCTAGTTGCCATGTTCCGAGGGCAAACGTGAAAATGGGAATGACGCCAACAGCGACCATGGTCGGGCTCATCCAGGGCTCCCGTCGAGGCTTGTATATTGAGGGAACATTGGCATTGTCAGAATGGACAAGCCTAGTGAACCCGTTACGAATTGTGCTGGACGCCCGTAGCTTAAATCGAGCGGAATGATATCGGAACTGTGGACGAAATAAAAGATTCATTTTGGAAGAGTTTCGCACGACTGCGCCTACTTTTGACCCTACGCGGGGTCCTTAAATTTGGCTAACTCAGACTCTTCCTTGGTATCTCATTGATCTTATTGTCTGTAACCCGATTTCCCGTCCACATTCTGTACCGCAGCCGCAATTAGCACTGCACTTCGAAGCACGACCTTCAACCGAATTGTGAAGGGCGCTCATCATGAACGACGACATTCACTTTCCTACTCGACCCGTAGACAAGGATAAGGCGGAAGCGGAGTTGGCCGTAAACATCAAGAAAGCTACTAGTCCAGAAGAAGCTGCTCCGAAGCAAAAACATGTCCGAAGTGCGTGGCATGAATTCATCTATCAAACTCAAGTACTTATAGCCATTCCAGAATGTATTGTCTTCACCTGGGATTACCATTCCTCGATATCGTTTTGGAGCGGCTTGCGAGTTCAGCCTATCCTTGCCGATGAGGTTCAAACGTTCAAAGCGCTCATTACCGTGCACAAAGTTCTTCAGGAAGGACACCCAGTCGTGCGTGCGCTGTTGAATCTTCACTGTCACCTCCTCTCAATCTTGACTCGAAGACAATTAAAGAGGCTCATGGTCAAACTTCGTGGCTGGAGACTTGCGCTCGCGCGGTTTCTAGTGACGGTGCGAGAGGTGCACAGTATCACCCTTTCTCCGAAGCGACACTGAACTTCGACCTTCAGGCTATGGTCCTCTAATCAGAACGTATGTCCAATTTATTCTGTCGAAACTTCGCTTCCATCGGATTCGACCTGAATTCAACGGGCTCTTTGAATACGAAGAGTATGTCACCCTGAAAGGAATCAACGACCCAAACGAGGGGTATGTACCGTTCCATTTGTTTGTTTGCAAGGAAATAAACTAGCAATCTTAGATACGAAACCATTTCTGACCTCATGGGATTACAAGACCAGATCGACTCCTTTCAGAAGATGATCTTCTCTCACTTCAGACACTCAAACAATAATGAATGTCGAATCTCAGCCCTTGTCCCACTGGTGAAGGAGTCGTGGGGTATCTACAGATTTATCACAAGTATGATGCGAGCAATGTATCGCCGTAGGTTCTTACTTTAACTACCGCCGTCAACGGCTCTTCTAATGAGGACTACAGGGACTAATGACGTTGATGCTCTGGAGCCATTGCGACAACGCTACGCCACGCAGCATTATAATCTACGCAAGTTCTACTATGAATGTTCAAACTTGAAGTACTTGACCGGTTTGATCAATGTACCCAAGCTGGGCCAGGTGAGTTGATCTATATTCCAATCATCATGATGTGCTCATCCTTGCACAGGAACCGCCTAATCTGATGGATACGGGGGACGCGCCAGATTTGCCCGCGCGCCCCACTACAGCAGCGAGAACGTCTCCTCCGACTGTTCCTTCCCCGGATGCCAAAGCACGAGAGGAGCAAGCACGCCTTCTGAAGCAGTATGAAGATCAGCAGAAGGCCCTACAGGCAGCCAGAGAAGATGAAGAACAACGCCGGCTAGAAGAGGAGCGACAACAGCAACTCGAGTTTGAGCGAAGGCAAAGAGAACAAGAGGAAAATCAACGGCGTGCTCAAGAGCAGCTTCTACTACAACAACAGCAAATGTATCGTAACCAAGCTGCTCAGCAAGCCGGCGAACTGGAACGCGAACTATTGGCGATGAGAGGGCAATACGAGCGGGATCAGATTCTTTTAGAACAATATGATAGGGTTCCTCTACATCTTTTATCCCTAGTGATATTGCTAACTAGTTTTTTAGAGAGTCAAGGCTCTGGAAACTGAGATGGCAGGGGCTTCAACTCATATCAGCTCTCAAATGGCATCCAAAGATGAGATGATCAAACAACTCCAGGACCAAGTCACATTATGGCGCAACAAATATGAAGCTTTAGCGAAATTGTACAGTCAGCTACGGACAGAACACCTCGATATGCTTGCCAAGTTCAAGCAGTTCCAACTCAAAGCCAATTCTGCTCAAGAGGCTGTGGATAAAATGGAGCGGATGGAGCGAGATCTGAAGGCCAAGAATCTGGAGCTCGCTGATATGCTTCGGGAACGGGATCGTGCTAGGTTCGACGTCGACAGGCAGAAATCGTCACACAAGGAGGAAACAGATCGTTTACGAAGGGAGATCAACTTTGCGAATGAACGAGCCGAAGATGCTTCGCGTGATAAGAGCTCAGAAGTTTC
Source organism: Marasmius oreades (assembly GCF_018924745.1). Classification (NCBI taxonomy): domain Eukaryota; kingdom Fungi; phylum Basidiomycota; class Agaricomycetes; order Agaricales; family Marasmiaceae; genus Marasmius; species Marasmius oreades. The sequence goes on from NC_057323.1 coordinate 2,717,935, forward strand.
TCATATCATGTCCAAGTACAACAGACAGCTACAAGAATTGGAAGATTCTTTGCGTGTATGTCATCTCCTTTTACGTCTGGCTTCGTTCAACTCTACATGCTTCTCCATTAGGCCAAGCAATTGCAAATCGACGATCTTCTGTCTAAGTTAGATGATTCCAAAGCCGAGTTAGAGAGTATCCGAGAAGAGAAGGACCAAGAAATTCAAATTCTCAATGAAGAGATGAACAATACACTCAACCAGATCGCCGACGAACAAAGGGTAAGTCGATCGAAAAGGTCTCTTGAAGCGTCGACCGACATTGACAACGTACCACTTATATCAGGATCGTGGCTTGATCGACCAGACCACCAACGCGCAAATTGACACGCTAATTTTGGATAATCGCAAAGAGTTGAATGGTATCATTGGTATGAACCTTTGGTTGTCGTTCATGTTAGCCATGTTGATGACGTTTTCTATATGTAGATTCGATCTTGAAATCATGTCAACTCAAGGTTGAAGAATCCCTTTGGGACTTACAAGCACCGGATTCCGGAAGCCAAAGTTACACGCCAGAATTAGCCCTATCAATGGTTGAAAAGTCCATGAACAACGCCACAGACTTTGCGACCGTTTTCAATCTCTTTTTGGGAGAGGAAGAAGGTGGCGAACACGTCGAGGTGATCAAAACTGCGAACGAGTTGGCCCAATCTGTCACCGATGTTCTTGCCAGTACGAAGGGAGTTACACGGTTGGCAAGTGATGACGACGCTTCCGACAAACTCGTCAATGCTGCCAATGTCGTTGGACAATACGCTGTTCACTTCTTCCTGAACGTCCAGTCGTACAACGTCGACCGTCTGCCACCAGGTCAGCGTAAAGATGTTGCTATGCGATGCAACGGCAACGTCCGTGGTGCCCTTACCAAACTCTCGGAAGTCGTCGACAGGCTCATACCCAAGGGTGCTAAATCTGACGCTCTTGCCCGAGCCAATGGTAATATCGGGGACATTGTCGAGAATGAGATGAGCAATGCCGCGCTCGTCATCGAGAAAGCCACACAACGTCTCCAAGAGCTCATGAAGCGCCCCCGAGACCATAACAAATACAGTGCTGTGGATCTCCAAGTTCACGATTCCATCCTAGAGGCCGCCAAAGCAATCACTAGCGCCATTGCACGGCTCATCAAAGCAGCAACCGAGTCTCAACAAGAGATCGTTGCGCAAGGCAAAGGCTCCAGCACCGTCCAGCAATTCTACAAACGTCACAACCGTTGGACAGAGGGTCTCATCTCTGCCGCCAGAGCCGTCGGTTTCGCTACGACTCTTCTTATCGAAAGTGCTGATGGCGTTCTTTCGGGTTCACACACTCTCGAACAACTCATCGTTGCATCCAACGAGGTAGCAGCAGCGACTGCTCAACTCGTGGCTGCATCACGAGTCAAGGCAAATTTGATGTCCAAAACTCAAGAGCGATTGGAAGATGCAGCTAAAGCCGTGACCAACGCTTGTAAAGCACTGGTTAGGCAAGTCAAAGCGGTGGCGGCCAAACAGATGGAGGCAGAGGATGTGGATTATAAGAATATGGCTGTCCTTGAGTTCAAGAAGCGGGAGATGGAGCAACAGGTTGAAATCGTGAAACTTGAGAAGGAGTTGAATGCCGCTCGGCATAAATTGGGTGCGATGAGACGTGCAGGATACCACACAGATGAGACTGATTGAAAAAAAGTGGGAAGGAGGTTTTTTGCCGTCTTTTTCTTGGTTAAGATCTTATTCATACGCTGTGATTGTGATGTACTTTCTATTCAATCAATAATTGAATCAGCTGCTGTTTACTTGAGACAAGCTATAGACGTATGTAGTGGGAACTATAGAGGACAAGCAGGAAGGAAGTAAGCACTTGGGCTACGAGTAAAAAGACATGTAGGACAGGGTGACAGCTGAGCTTGAGATATTCCCGAGGGGGGTAATGTAATGGAAATGAAGAGAAAAAGGACAGTGAGTAAATGACTGATATCCGGTCATCCATGGTAGTGATGTGCAAGAAAAGACAAGAAACTAAACGTAAAACAAGATATATCAATCGCAGAAGAGCGTCCAGTGAGTAGGTTAATTTGGTAACTAGAAGAAAGGTGTATAGCAGCAAAACAAGGAACATAAATTTAATAAAGATATAGAGGACTGTTGATCGGTCACCAGGTCATTCGTCACTCTGTAAAGTATCCAGCGAGTCTCTTGCGAAGTCCAGGAAACTGTCTTCATGTTTGAAGATGATACTGGCCCGAAGTTGTGGCTCCGGAGCTTTAGTTGCGCGAGTGTGGTCGACTTGATCGTCGTCTATATGGAGGAATGACGGTTTCTTTACGATCGACTTGCGTGTCATAGACATTACCGGAGGTGTTGTCATCGCCGTGGGTGTCGACTTGAGCGACGCAGAAGCGTTGGATCTTAAGCTCTTCGATCGCGACCGCGGGGGGGGTGGCAATGACACCATCGTAGGGAAATCGTTGATTTGTCGACTGTGATCAACAAGTGGTGGATGGTGCGTTTTTCGTCTGGGTCGAGGTGGGGGAGAAAGGCTGACAACCTCTGAGGGGTTTGGAGATGGCTCGTTTGTACTACAGTCGTTACAACTTTTCAACCCCACCATGGGTGAACCTTGTGATGTCGATGGGCGAACGGAAGTGCAGGAAATACTATCCTCATTCCGAGGAACGAGCATGGAATGAGATCGTGAAGGACCAGGCGGGTTACTCGTCAATGATATCCCGAGACTTTGAGACGTAACACTCATGATAGATGGTGTGTGCTCCGACTCGGATGTAAACGTAGAAGACGCCGACGCGATTGAAAGTCCTCTAGATCGTGTCACTTCCATGGATTCCTGAACACTCGCTTCCAATTTCAACATCTCCGCAGGGGACATAATCTGCATGGGCGTATAGTCCATCAAAGAGGGTTGAGGGCTACTAGGCGGATCGACTTCATCCCAGAACGAAGAGACTTGAATCGACTGTTGAGCTGGACCCGTTGACTTCCGCGACGCTCGTGATACATAATCTGTCTCAATCGGGATGCTGAAGACCGATCGTGTATCGTCTTCAGGGACTGTGAACTGTGACGTCGAAGGCCGGCGCATGCTAGATCCTGAAAACAAGCGCTTGCGTACGGGGTTAGGAGGGTTATTACTATTACTCAAACTATCCCTTTTTGACTCTGTGACCTGAGGGCCTTCGTGTGTGGATGTGCTAGTGTGGCGCAGCGGAGTGGGCATGGGCGGAACAGGTACGCGGATCTGGTGAAAAGAACGTTGTTTCTTAGGTACCTTCTCCACAGATGTGTCTGTCTTAGAGGGGGTTATCGTTCCTTTGAGCGACTGCTGTGACACGGCTCTCTTTAACATCATTGAAGAATCCGCCCGCTCCTCCGATGTCAGTGAGGTTCCATCTCGAGTCTTAGAGCGAGGGATGTAATGTTGATTGTGCATTCCGGTATCACGGGATAAGGAAGAGAATATGGAAGATACGGAGTCCCTGCGTGTGCGTCGTGGAGTGGCAGGTCGGTCTTCCAATTGGTCATTTGCAAGAGGTGGTGGTGGAAGCTTTTGGCTGGGAGGGGCCGTAACAGGAAGACCCATGCGTTGTAATGACGGCTGGCGGACGATGACACGTGGAGAAGGAGAGGTTGGATCACGGTGGTTGAATGAAGTGGGTGGAGGATTGACTTTTGGGGACGGCGGTTTTAACTCTCTTTCATCGTGGAGAAATTTAGACCTTTGAGCGACGATTCCGACGGTCATGCCCCTGGCGCGCACGGGGGGTCGTGAGGAACTGAAGTTTTCACGGTCAGGATAGCTTAACCGATTGTGGTCGGTCAAGGTGGTCGAAGAACTGGATTTGATCAGGATATCCATGCTGGCTGGGTCATACAGTTGGTCCCAGACTCGGTCGTCTATGGTTGGATTCTCGTCGCTATTGTAAAATTCCAGGTTAATCACCCCAGAATTCGACGAAGACTAAGGACATACCTCTTCAGACTAGAGTAATTGGGCAGCTCAGAAATCCAAGACGGGCCGTTTGGGAGTGAAATATCCTCTGCAGGATGTAAATAAGATTGAGGCGAAGACGAAGCGTACGAATGACGATCAATTGGAGGTTGGGCGTCCGACTTCTTGGGTTGTACATGATAGTCAGGGATAGAGGAACCGGAATAAGCTGAGAGTCGGCTAGATTCGGATGGAGAGGCCAGTGATATATTTCTCGCTGCGAACGGGTCTGTATCGGAGAGGGTCAGCAGAGAATGACGCTGAGAGCCTGAATCTCTAGGATCCGAAGGAGTTCTTGGCTCGATGGAATCTGACGTGGAGGAAACGGACTTTGAAGGAGGTCTTTTGGGCTGATGTTGATTTGGGGGGGACTGGGGGCGGGTTAAGGGAGATGAATGCGATTTAACGGAGAGTATGGCGGGAGGTGGGCTCTGTATGGTTAGCGAGGGATGTTTCTTCGATTTGGATAGGCCAATTGCTGAAGCAATCGTGTTGAATTTCTTCTTGTCGCGCGAGGAGGATTTGTCGGAATGAAATGAAGGGTTGGAAGAGGATTTTGCGAGAGCCCACCAATTTCTGGAAGACGACTCGTGCCGAGGAGAAAGAGTAGACATGGAAAGGAGAAAAAAGAGCGACGAAATACAGGATTAAATAACAAACAACAGCAAGAAAGCTTAGACTGTGCTATGTCGAGGAGCGTAGGAGGAGTTGTCGTTAATGCCAGGACATCGTAGTGGGTCAAGTAGCATCCTCAAAACGTGACTTTTTTTTTTACTCAGGGCACTGATGATTTGAGTTTTATGAATCCCTGGAATTAAGTAGAATTAAGTACTAGAGTTCCACTTGTCAGCTTCATATAGCCTAATGTTTCATTCCATACTTCATGCACTTCCGTGTACAGAGAGAAGCTTTTTGTAACAGCAGGCATCGAAGCTACCGGCTGTATCCACGTTACACACGGTTAATTACAGTGCCCGGTCCAGGGGTCACTATATAATCCCGCGCTTTGGCCAAGCTTTAGCAGTACAATCCCAGAGGGCTCATGAAGTACGTTTCATCTTATAACAGAACGGTGCTGACTATCCTTATATGTAACAGTCTCCGGACGGAAGCGAGCTCGAGGAGGCTCCGAAGACCCGCGTCCCAGACTAACTCCGCAAAACTTAACAAATACATGCAAAACTGTGTCGAGATACATATGTGGTAAAGATGAAAGAACGAAGGCAAAACTAGGATGAAGTTCGGTATGATATGGTAGTAGTTGATACAGATCCAAGGAGAACGCCAATCCCTGATGCAAACAATATGTAGAGAACATCTTCAGACAGATAAGCACTGTGACGGTACTGAACAGGTCAACCATAAGGGAGATCAGGTACCTAGACTCAGCCCACCCACGGCATCTCCTGTACCATCGACCTCTCGCTCATCACCGTCTCGACGACCGTTTCGCGCTAACGGTCTCAACACGGGACTCGACAGACCGATCGTGGAGCGAAGAGTAGGGCTAGCAGCCATGGACACGCCTCTCGTCAGGGAAGAAGGGTAGGGGCTAGTAATGGTAGGTGATGAAGTCGCAGAGGGGGTAGTAGATGCAGGGACTGGAACCGGGATCGTCAGAGGTAGTCGCGGAACGTTGCGAGTGATAGGTGATCCCAAAGATGAGTGGGAGTGGCCGTCGCGAAGATAGGATATAGATGGGGAGACGGCCCGTCTTTTAGCAGCTGGATATGGGTCAAACCGATCTTCAACTAGAGGCGCAGTTAGTTGGTCACCCTGATATATGTTATCCTTACGTGTCAGACTCACGTTTCCGTTTATTCGGCCGTATCGCACTCGCAGTTGGAGGTGGAGTGTAACGCCATGAATTGATGGGGGTAGATGAAATAGAAGGGGAGCTTAAGCCCTGAGGGGGTTGATCAACAAACGTGCGTGGAACAGAAGGAAAGACAGAACGTACCACATCAACATCCATGGACATACTACTAAAGAAACTGGGGCTTTCCGATAAAGACATCGTGTTGAAGTCATCATCATTTACACTATTCGTTGGTGTATGACGCTTGGGTATGGATATAGGTTCGCTAACGCTTGACGAATACGAGGGCATGTAATCATCCTCATCTTCACTTTGTGTATCTTCCGGTTGGGATTCGTTGCCAGCCTCTTCGGGATATCGCCCACGATCAGACGATGCGCGGGGTGTACGGGGTTGTAACGGTAATTCAGCCCCGGAGGCCAACAGTCGTTGAAACGCTGCTTCCGATTTAACTTCATCTTCGACAGCAGGGCGACTCTCAGAGGATACAATGTCAAATATCCGAGGTTGCTTGAGCTATTTCAGAACAAGACATCAAAAGGGAGATTTTGTTAGACATGTTTCACTGACCGGAAAGGAGAGTCGCCGCCTGGCGTGTCGGACATGAGAATCTGCGTCAGAATATTTACGTGGCGGGGTAGATACCGATTTTGATCTAACGGCCTTTGTTCCCAATTCCTCTTCGCTATTGTTCGGTGCTAAAGGTGGTGTAGGGTTTTCGGAACCGCTGGACCCAGAACTATCTGAATAAATTCTGTCACGGTAAAGATGTGAACCATCTAAGCAGTTATCGTAATCCGCTGCCTTGCGTTTAGAGGATGGACTGAGGGTGAACGACGCTTGGAGAGGACTGTGAAGGATGGCTTTGGGAGCCAGTAGACTGGGCCGACGAAATCTTTGGAATAGGAAGTTCGTTTCCTCGATGGTGAGAGCAGAGGTAGACGCTACCGAGGTCGGAAGGGCAAAATCTGAGGATGAGGTGGGAAAAGACGATTGACTGGAATCTTTGGGCATGCTTTTTGAGAAAATGGTGGGTAAGGGCAAACAACCTTCAAGGGGGGCCTACCTTATATGGTAACTGGACCAAGTACTTACATATTTCGGTCACCGATGTCTTGTCTGTGGTAATTATCCTAAGAAATCGAAATAGGCATCGAAATCGACTCGCACGATCTGGACAACATGCTAACCAGCATTTATTCGCTGACAAGATGTTCTCGCCGCTGGTCTGAGGATTCGTCACTATAAGCATCACGTGCTACGCCTTTTTTTTTGTCGATGATCGTCGACTGAGTACTGAACGTGAACGGTTACTCTCTCTTATGTGTCAATGGCAAAACGGTCGGCAACAGAAGTAATAACCACTGTTTCCAATGATGGTCAAGCATATCCCAAGGCTTCCAGTAGTGGCGACAAACGGGGAGCTGTAATCCACGATGAAATGGGCGAATTCGAGGACGCCTGGGAAGACGAAGTTGAAAGCGACGAAGATGTGGTAGATTCCAATGCCAATGAAGGAGAAGACGGTATACCTATGACTTATCTTTACCGTTCAACCATCCCTATTAACAATGGCGTAGGGATGGACATTGATGAAGTGATGCCTGCCATCGAGGAAGAAGACCAACCTGCACCCACAAATACGTTCATTCCTGGTGTTCACCAATTGGAAAAGGATGAAGTACTAGAGCCCGACCCTTCAGTCTACATCATGCTGCATTCGACGGGTGTTGCCTGGCCATGCTTATCTTTCGATGTTCTGCGAGATAATCTTGGCGATGAACGTCAACGACTGCCTGCGACTGCATTCATCGTGACAGGAACTCAAGCCGACATCGCCAAAAACAACGAGGTTATCGTATATAAATTCGACTCACTACATCGGACCCAGAGGGATGAGGGTACGTGGAGTCAAGTTTGTTGGTGCCCGTCTGTTAACCACGATCTCCCAAAATAGACGACTCTGATTCGGAAAACGAAGAAGATGACGAAGGGCTAGACGAAGATCCTGTTGTTGAATACCGCTCCATCCCTCACTCAGGTGGAATAAATAGAGTGCGCGCGCAGCCTTTGCCATCATCGACACCCCTTCCTCCAGTTACCCAGTCGTATCACGTTGCAACATGGGCAGACACCGGAAAGGTTCACATATGGGATGTCCGACCTTTGATAGAGTCCCTGGAATCCCCCGGATATCATCTCGACAAGAAAAGAACACAAAGCCCGGTATTTACGATCGATGCCCACGGCCGCGCAGAGGGCTTTGCAATGGATTGGGCTGCTTCTAGCCCAACCTCATTACGGATTTTAACGGGCGACATCAGTTCCAAAATATATCTCACCACGTCTACTGTCTCAGGATTCAACACGCTGTCGCAGCCGTTCACATCCCATACTTCGAGTGTTGAAGACTTACAATGGAGTCCTTCGGAACCTACCATTTTTGCATCTTGTTCCGCGGATAAGACGGTCCAAATCTGGGACGTACGGAATAAAGGACGCAAGAGCGTTGCTTTTATTGACCCCGCCCACGAAAGCGATGTGAATGTCATCAGCTGGAACAAGGCGACGTCTAACCTCCTGCTCACAGGTGGAGACGATGGTCGTATCAAAGTGTGGGATCTACGCAGTGTTCAGAAGAAAGGGTATGTTTCCGTCTCCCCCACCCCACGATAAGTTCGGTGTATGATAATTTCCTTTTAGGTCCGCAAGCAGCACGCCAACACCTATTGCATCGTTTGACTTACACAGGGGGCCAATAACGTCTGTCGAATGGCATCCAACCGATGCTTCGGCATTTGTCGCCTCTGGCGAAGATGACCAGGTGTCTTTATGGGATCTTGCCGTAGAACCAGACGATGACGAAATGAACAGTGCCGGGGACGCGGAAGTGCCCCCACAACTGCTATTCCAGCATTTGGGTCAAAAACATGTAAAAGAAGTCCACTGGCATCCTCAGATACCGGGCATGGTCATCAGTACCGCACATGACGGCTTCAACATCTTCAAAACGATATCAATATAGGAGCTTCCTACGGAAGTTCTGTAGTCTAATACATTGCAGTTCTATTATTTCCCTTCGGAGAGCGGAGCTGTGAATATGTGAATGAAAGGTAGCGACTGACAAGTAACATGAAATAACCTTGGTTATGTTCTTTTGTAGCACGTCCATTAAAGCTGCATACAGGTTCCGTATGTCGTGGATTCGTTGGCGACAAAAGTAGATCTGCTTCTCGTCGTGCTCTTGCAAGGCAAGCTTCAAATAAGTCCCGTAAGTGCGAAGCAAAGCGTCAGAGAATGATCATTGATACCTTGTAGTCTTCGACATTAACGTATTTGATCCGCTTGGAGGCTATTTTAGCTCTTGCAAGGTAATCCTGCCGCGGAAGGTCGCGCAAATTATAGGCACTGTCCTGCGCACGATGTAGTTCACTTAGACATTCTAGAACAGATTACACCGGTGAAAAAGAGGACAAAGTAAAGAAGCTACCTTCTTGCACTTGCACGCCTAGAGGTCACCTATAAGTGTCTGTTGGGAATCGATGCAGGGGGTTCACGTCTCACCGAAATTGTCGCCGCTGCACACAAATGCGACACTCAACGTGATGCAGAATTTACAAGACCCTTCGGTGGAGGACTCACTCTTCTATCCTTTAGTGGCCATCTTAAGTAATAGATTGGGCTGTCATCAAGAAGGAAATTGTTACCTCGGCATCGTCAAAGTCACCCACAACTTTACCTGGTCCTACTTGCGAACGCATTGAGTCGGAGAGGTCATAGTGGGGGAGTGACTCACAATGAGTCCAGCGAGTTGCTCGCACTCTTTCTTCACACTCTCATGCAGAGTTCTCGTATGCTGATTAGCTTTCACGAGTGGTGTGTAGAGCGCGCCGTTCTGAAAATCGCTCGATTCCCCTTGATCACTCGTCGAGTCTGTCGTCTTTCGCTTTTTGGACGGTGGCCCGTTTCCCCCGTTCTCGCAAAGAGGTGGGTACACGTTGACATCAGTGTGAGCCTTGGCATGAGATGGGTGAAAAGGTGTAGAAGAGTCATTCGAGGAAAATGTTGCTATCCGCTTGTTTAGCTCTCTGCAAACGGGTAAGGTCAAAGGGACATAATCGGCGTTAGGAGACAAAGTCCCTACAAAATCTAAAATGTAGCACAGTAAGCAAATGAAATAACACGTTTTGTTATGGGGAGCGAACCTTGGCTGGAAAGGTCTTAAAAATGATATCCTCGGCGTTCTTTGCGACGTCTGTACGGAATTTCTGGTAAATTTGCCTTCAGTCACAAGTTGAGGCAGTTTCTCAGTAGACCAACCTCTATCTCGGCTGCTACAGAGCTATCCATCGAGGTTGTCGACGTCGACATGGTGGTGGAAAACGGGAACGGTAAACGTAGGACGTCATGATAATTCGTGTCACCTGACATCACTTGAAGGTTATTTCTTCCCACCACCGCAATTAATTACTGCACGGTATTCAGCCTCCAGCAGGCTCCTCACTCCAAATGGCCAACAACGACGAGAGTGAAGCTGTTTCAGCTCTCACAGGCTTCTCTCTCAACAACATCCTCGGTGATCTCTCTCTTCCCACCGGCGGTCTCACAAACCAACTGGGCCTCTCTGGAACTGAATCCTTCACCGCAAACCAAATCTATAACGACAATTACGACGAGGATGCAGTCGGCCTCGATCAGGGAGAAGATTGGGAGGCTCAAATTGACCAAGAGATGGCGGAAGAGGCAAAGACGGGGATAAAAGTCGAAGCCGAATCCCTTAGCGGTGGTGGTGGTGATGGGACGATAAAGGAGAAGCAGAAACGAGTTAAAGTTGTACGAAGGCTAGTTGAGAGGCCCAAGAGTGTATACGAACGATTTCCTGCGTTTGAGAAACATAAAGTTTTGGATTTCAGTGAGCTGTTCAAGGGATATACTGTTCACAAGTCGAGATTGGGGAAACGGCCGTTTCACGGTTCGTTTCGTGTTTTCCGTGTTCAGATATAATGCTTACCTGACCGTGGACAGTGGAAACTGTTTATCCTCGCAAGAAGGAGGCACCCAAAGGTTTCCTGGAGTCTGTGGCAGGAGACGCGAAACGGATAGTCGAGAGCAAACGTGTTGAAGAAGTGATTTCTTCAAGCAGCATTGAAGCAGACTTGCGTCGTGCCTTGGAGGTATGCTGTTATGCTCAAACATTCTCGTCGATCATAACAGTTTCTATTGCTCAAGGTTCAGGATAAATCCAACTCAGCACACTTACACGATCGCTCATTCGACCTCGTTCTCCTCTCGAATTGGGAAGACCAGATCATCTTTGAACCAGATCCTTCAACCTTCTTCGCCAGTGGAGACCTTTCCGAAAAATCTCTTCAGAAGAACCTGACCACTCCCGTCAACAAAGTTCTCGAGTCCGGCGCTTGGACACAAAGCATCATTTGGGGACCGAAAGATCCTTTCAGGGACTTCACGCAACTAGAGCTTAATCACGAAGATGAAGTAGTGCCTGAGGAGAAGAATGGTATGTTCAAATACTTGACTTTATGAGTACCACAGCACGAAACCCGCACTTTTTTTCTCTAGCAGAACTCGTAAGACCGAGGAAACGTCTTCGAGCGGAAGTTGTTCCCCGTGATAAATTCAACCTATCGAACGACCAGTTTTATGAGGTTGCTAAAGATGGTCGACATCGTGTTCGACAAACCTTTGGACAACTCACTGTCGAGCACGCTTACCCAGCTCAGAAGCTTCAGCTACCTTTTGTGAGTCGGCTTGCTTTACTGGCGTCTTATACATGCTTAAAACAGTGTTATTGTTTTTTTCTAGTTCAAGACCCGTTTGTCAAAACAAGAAGCCCGCTCTTTCCACCGACCTGCTCTCCAATTCCCTCTCAATGTGGAAATACGTTTCAATAAAGTTCGTACGGCCAAAAAGAAGAAAGACAAAGCGGGTCGCAAACTCGGTAAGGGTGGTAATGTGTCTGAAGGGCTGCATACGACCGGTGATCTAAGCCTACGTGACACGAGTAATTTCGTTCTCTGGGAGTACTCAGTACGTTTCCGGTTCTGCCTCCGCATGTCGTTAATGTCTTCATAGGAAGAGCATCCTCCTATCACTCCCAATTTCGGGATGGGGAGTGTTTTAGTGAATTACTACCGTAAGAAGGACGAGAAGGACGAACACATACCGAAGGTAATACCATCCATGTGTGAGGACGTCCTTTGCTCTTAAATCCTTTCCCATCAGTATGACCTCGGAGTTCCATTTGTCTTGGAACCCCAAGACGAATCCCCTTTCATGAAGTTTGGTTATGTCTATCCAGGCCAGACCGTCCCTGCCCTTTACAACAACCTTGTCCGCGCCCCCTTATTCCGCCACAAGGCTAAACCAACCGACTTTCTCGTCATCCGAAGTAGCACTTCCAAGAGCGAGCCCAAATACTTCATGCGCGAAATCAAAAACCTTTTCGTCATTGGCCAAACGTACCCTGTAACCGAAGTCCCCGGTCCTCATTCACGAAAAATCACGAATACCATCAAACACCGCTTACAAATCATCGCCTACAAGCTCCTGCGGAAATCAGCAGGGGAACGTTTGAAAATATCTCGACTTATGAAGTATTTCCCTGATCAGAACGAGTTGCAGATGAGACAACGGTTGAAAGAATTCATGGAATATCATCGGCGTGGGGCGCATCAGGGCTTTTGGCGGCTCAAAACAGAGCTGAATATCCCTACTGACGCGGAGATGCTGAAGATGGTGGATCCTGAAGCTGTTGTCTTGCAAGAGTCGATGCAAGTCGGGCAACGGCATCTTCAAGATTCAGGATACGGAGAGACAGCTGATTCAGCGGACGGGGACGAAGCCCATCTATCTGTGGAACAGCAGTTGGCACCTTGGATCACGACAAAGAACTTTTTGTACGCCACTCAGGCGAAAGCTATGCTCAAGCTTCACGGCGAAGGAGATCCTACTGGTCGAGGGGAAGCCTTCAGCTTCATCCGGATCTCGATGAAAGACATCTTCGTGAAAGCCGGGGAAGATCCAGAACAGAAGTTGGCTGAAGCCGAGAACCGCCCAAAATCCGCTCATCGGTATAACGTGGCTGAACAACAACAGATCTACCGGTCTGAAATCGAACGGATTTGGAAGGCACAGTACGACTCGCTCAGTAAAAAGGAGGAACCCAAGTTGACCGCTGAGGACGAACAACGAGACGCGATGAAGAGAGCTCAACTGGCGGCACAGCAACAAGCTGCCGCTGCCGCTGCTGCGAGTCGTGCTTCTTCCGTTGCAAGAGACGGGAGTGTAGATCCTGAAGCAGGGAAGAAGGTACTTAGGATCAAGAGGCTGGTCGATGGGAAATGGGAAACAGAAATCATCCGGGACCCAGCCGTCATACGAGCGTATGTGAAGAATCGGCAGGCGATTGAAGAAGAAAATACGCTTACAGATAGCTTGGCGCCGACTGGGGATATTGAGAAGGATAAGAGGGCGAAGAAACGGTGAGAGAGAGAGAGACAGATGCCCTTTCGTCAACCGCTAACGAATTTAACGCGCGAATATAGACTTGAGGAAGAGCTTGCGAGGATGAAGAAGAATCAAGAACGTCGCTTACATCGGAAGAATGCGAAGATTGTCAAGGAAGGTGGGACCCCGTTGCAGTTGAACAGGCCACTTAAGCCTGATACCACCGTGAGTCTGCTTCCAATCCTCCTTCATTCATAGTCAACCTCATGCCTTTTCCAGAGACGTTGCGGCAATTGTGGTCAAATGGGACACATGAGTACCATCCTTTTCCTCCCTCCCCTTCTCCCATTTACTGATGCGTTCTAAAACATCAGAAACAAACCGCAAATGTCCCCGTTGGGCCGAATTCAACAGCGGTGTTGCTCCAGCAAGCCCTGGGATACCCTCTGCGTCAAGTCCTATTCCCAGTGGCGTCGGAAGTGGGATGATGGGCTTTAACTCTGGCGTCCCGGCTGTTTCGTCGCCATTGGCTACGAGTCCGCCTATGACATTCAGTAATCTAAGCGGTGGTGGGGAGTTGAGCGGAGGAGAAGATGAGGACGGCGGCGGCGGTGGTGGAGGGGCCGCAGCACCGAAGATCAAGTTGACCCTCAAGAAGGGATGAGGATCAGGTCGTGCTCGCATACTTTCCCCTCCTGTATTGTACGCTGATTGTGCTTGGATAAGTGTTTTTTCTGTCCATGGGGAAGAAGAAAGATAAGGAAGAACACGTGTCCACCATCCCAGCTAAGAAGAAGTTGCTGCCACTATAATACTCTAGTAACGACGCTGCAATGTGCAAGCGGTCTGGAAGGATGATTTGTGATGTGTCCTCTCCACCAACCCCATTACGATATGCAAGGACCCCACTATCCGTTGGCCACTCTGTTTTTTTTTTTTTCTCCCGCCAAGTCTCGATTGCTTCTAAAAGGTTTACACCACTGCGGAGATACGCCTTGAGATTTCTTGGATTAACATGTGGATGTCCCAAGTACTTTTGCTCTACTTGGACGACCAAAAAAAGAAAAAAAAAATAATTCTCCCATCATCCGATCGCGATGGCGAAAACATTCTGCAAATAACATAACATCATGTCATTTCCTTCTTTTTTGTTTTCCTATGATTTCATAGGAAGAAGGCGGCGCCGAATGTTTCCACCGTTTACATGGGGCTGCTTGGCATCATGCATCGTGGTTCAAGGGTGAACTGACACCTTCGTTGCAGATTTGGGTCCTTTCCACGAAGAGAGCCTTCCCCCCCTAGCTCTCGAATGAAAGAGGGACCTCCCTCCCCCTCCCAACTTCAACCCCCCCCCCCCCCCCCTTCAAAGTGGTTAACCCGCATTACAAAGCCCCTAGTACTTCTCCCGCGAAGCGAGTTGACAATTCAATTGATATCATATCATAATCCCGCCCTCCTCTGTACTCTGGGGGGAAGGGCACAAAGTCTTGGTATCCAGGGCACTTCTCCCGCGATGTCGGTGGGGACGCGACAAAGCTGGCCCAAGTGTGTTTGACCTCTGGCGCAGTCCCGAGTCCCGACGCTTTGTCCCTACCCCGCGGTGGTGGTGGGTGAGAATCGTGGCCGCCACATATGGAAGATAACAAAATAAGCGGCGGATGACGGATGACAAGAGGGGGGGGGGGGGGGGACAGGAAGAATGGTCCCTGTTTACAATTAGTATCTTTCATTCAAGGTGATTATTTATTTGCCGCCTCCCCCTTTCGCTTACTGAAATTAAGGGCAGACTTGACTTTCACAGATAAAAGACCATTTATGTCTACGGCGACTTTTATTCTTCAAGCTGGTACTGCAACAGTTAGAGGTCGCGGTACTGGGACTGCAACGGTTCAAGCTCTCGGTACCGATAATTCAGTTGGGCTGGTGCCTGTTCGCAAGACCTCGTGATTCACCTCGCAATTGCTGCCCGCGGAGAGAGAACGATGTATAGAACACAAAGCTGGAGGCAATACCAGGTCCGAAAAAGGAAATCAATACCTTTTTGCACGCATAGTAAAGACCTCAAGAACGAGCATGAGTGGACGATTGGCTTCTCCCGCGAAGCAAAGACTTCTGTTTCTATTTTTACATGTGCGCCGCCAGCGTCCCTTGCACATATATTTATAGGAAATTCTCGCGATGAGCGGCGGTGGAGAGCCACTTGAAGAGGGACTGTTACTATTTTTACACACGGAGGGTTATTTTTGGTGTGGGATCGTCCGGAGAGGAAGATCGCCCTCGGACTTGCCAGCTTGTGGGTCTCAGTTCGTTGTTCGTGGTCGTGCTTCTCGAACCGGCCCGGATAGCTACAGATGGACTACTGGTCTTCGCCTTCCTCATTTACCCTCAACACCTTGACCCATTCTCTGTAATTGAAATTGCCCTGACGGTCTGTGAACGATCCTTTGAGAAACTTGTCAATCTGTTAGGGTCACGATTAGGTAAATGAATCGAAACAACGACAGGCACGTACCTCTCTATCATCCATGCGATCGCCCATTTCCTTGAGATATTTCCTGAGGTCGTTTACGTTGACCGTGCCCTGGTCATTCTCGTCAAAGCACGCAAAGGCGTCCAACAACTCTGGCTCGGTGTCGAATTCAAAGAGACGCTCGGACATCATGGTGAGGAACATGGTAAAGTTGATGCCTTTGGGGTCGTTTGAGGAGACGTGCTGACCGCCTGGACGAGAAGAGAGGAGACTTTTGAGCTGAGAGTCAGTGGGTGTTATGCCTTGGGTAGGTAGGTAAGTAACAGGGGAGTGGAGAAGAACAAACAAAGGCACCTAGACTGGCAAAGATCTGAGTGAGATCAGAATGCGTGACCCAGCCATCCTTGTCGTGGTCAATGAGCTGAAAGGCCTCTTTGAACTGCTGGATCTGGGACGGCTGAAAGAGCGAAAAGACGCCGGAGGGTTCCCTGCGGGCACGGGACTTGGCCGGCTTGTTGACAGAGAGATGGTCGGGGTATGACATTGAAAAGCGTACATAATGCTTGGCACGGAAAAGGAGACTTGGCTGCCGAGTGCCGAGAGCCAAGAAGCCAAGTCGGCCTTGGCACTGAACATAAAACCGGCCACTTTATTCTTTTGGGTGGTCGCCAAAATGTCCTCCGCTTTGCCTCCCTCTCCTCCGTACCAGGATTCTGACAAGAGCCCGCCGCCGCCGCTGCTCAGCTGTGAATGGGCGGACTGCTCGCTGTCGTTCCCCGACCCAGAGGCCCTCTACAGCCATCTCTGCAACGACCACATCGGCCGAAAGAGCACCAACAACCTCTGTCTCACCTGCAGGTGGAAGGACTGCTCCACCACCTGTGCCAAACGAGACCACATCACCTCCCATCTTCGTGTCCACACCCCGCTCAAGCCTCATATCTGCGAGGCGAGTCGTCCCTTTCTCTGTAGCTACTGTAGCTCATTTCTCTCTCTTTGCAGGTCTGCAAAAAGTCTTTCAAACGCCCCCAAGACTTGAAAAAGCACGAAAAGATTCACACCGAAGAGCATCATGTTCAACACAAACATTCCAAAGCCATCACTGTCGTCGACCCTCTCTACGTCTCGAGAGTCAGAGGCCAACATCAGCACCAGCACCAGCACCAACACCAGCACCAGCACCAGCAGCTCAAAGTCCCTGCCAGAGCCACATCCCACTCTTCCTCCAGTTCAGATTCCTCCCATTTCGTCCTTCCAACGCCCTCTCCTGAACTCACTCCTGCTCATTTCAACCCTGCTCTTCCCACCTGGCAGGTCCTCGATGCTTCAACTCATCATCAGCAGCAGGGTATCAAGCGTGTTTACGACCACTCTTCCGACTACAATGTCGACGATTTCTTTTCAGACATGAAAAAGCGTCGATTCAATCCTGCCTACGATTCTCCCATGGCTCAGCGTCTCAACACCCTTGCCTATCCCAACTCCAATTTCAATCCCCGCTCTGTTTCCCTCGACATACGGTCACCCGAAGAACTGGCTGCTGTAAACCAATTCCTCGTCACCTTGGGCCGTGACGTTTCAGGTACTGTTCGTACCACCCATCCGCACCCCCAACATCACCACCACCATCACCACCACCCTACCACCCCAGACTACTTTGATCCTGTCAGTCTCAGTCAAATGGGTTTGGCTGGTATGCCTGGCATCCCCACACCCGAATCAGACTTTTCTCACCAAGCCTACTTTTCTCCTCCTCCTCCACCGCCACCTCAACAAGCACAACACCAGCATCAACGAACGTCGTCCTATCCTTCCAACAGCCCTATCTATCCACCCATCCAGCAACATCATCGTCCTTCTCCACCTTTCGACGAGTTCGATTACCTTCGTCCGAGTAGACAATCTCAACCTCAGGTTATCGGACTCAGTCCACCGGATTATGGGACGAAACAACTGAGAACGATCGTGCCTCTCAAGTCTATGGGTCTACCTCCGGTTACTGTTGTCAGCGGCGGCAGTCCCAGGAGAATCACGCCTGTGCCTACGACGGCAAGCACGGTGTCCAAGACGAGTTCACTCTATCCTTTACTGAACGACGAGGACGAGGACGTGAGGCTTCCGCCTTTACGGATGAGAGATATTCCTTCGCCCCCATCATCATCCTCGTCATCATCCTCATCCTCATCTGATAGCGGGTCATCATCCCCTTCTCCTGAACCGGAAGAAGTTCGGTCCGAGAGGGCGAGACATGTCGAATTGATTTGGGAATTGCTGATGGAAGTGAATGAGAGATACAAGAGAAGACGAGAAGAAGATGTTAATATGGACTAGGGCTTTGTCATCCATGTATGTATGTACCTGTACTACTTTCGCATTCAAGTGCTTGGCACGTTTGTTTCTCCAGAGTACACGGATCTAAGCTAAAAAGAGGAATGTAGGGCGGCTTGGCGCGTGACTGGATCTTGGCGCCCCGCCCCTCGTCACCGGACCTCCTATGCAGGAACATGTTTAATCCGCGCGAGTCGTCCCTCCACCGAGTATCGACCTCCCTATTCCTTAATTTCCCCACAGGCAGGGGCCGTACGCAGTGTTGAGCAAGTCACTGGCGGACAGTAGCCGGAGTCATGTGTAGCCGCCAAGCTACTGGCGGACACGTTTTGTAGCTGCTGTCACTCGGCTATCATATATCAGGGCCTCCTCTCGTATTTACTGCATCTACATGTAACTACAGTCTCTATTGGAATATAGCGTCCTCTGTATCTGGGTTATCGTCGTCATCGTCACCTTCTACATCAATATCCAACCACTGAAATACTAATATCTCATCATCGAGACCTTTTCGAGCATTGTTCTCCCATTTCTCGACCCAGAATGGTTTCAAAATGGTTTGGTGAAGTCAAAAAGATTGCTGTACTGATGAATCCAGTCGTTCCAGTCTGAAGTCGTATATGTATAGGTGGGAGTTGAGAGGTTAAAATATTGTACATAGAAGTGCTCGCGGCGGCGCGATCATACGAACTAATTAAGCTTCCTTGGGCAGGCGGGGCAGGCGGACCGGGAGCGGGCCACTGCCTTTCCTGTGTCCGCCACAGCGGTCACAAGGGTGTCCACTACTGATGCGTCGGCTAGGCTACTGGCTGGACACCAAAATGTAGCTGGGACAATGTGTCCGAGCAACACTGGCCGTACGCGTCTCCCTCTTCTCCCGCGCGCCCTCCCCTCCGAGGACTCTAACACCCTTTTTGATCCGAAGCGACGCGACACGTGTCGTCAGAAGATCAAGCCACCCTATGCAGTAGTTTTTTGGTCAAAGCTTCGGAGTATCGTACGGCGCGTGTGCACGTGTCAGGCATTTGAGGCGGTTGGTGGTGTTCTAAATATGGATTGAAATAAAAATATCGCCAGTTTGGAACTCATCGGCTAGTGCGACGACTTCACTAACACCGCGCTAGACAACTTTTAGACAACGCGTAACACGGTGGTAAAGACACGCTAGTGCACCGCGAGGGTGGGTAGTGTTCTAAAAATACTGACGCTAACGGACCCGTGATTCCGAGAACTCATCGGCTAGCTACGACTGTTCACTAACACCGCCATGAAGCAAAAAGGACTCGCTCACCGCCAAGCAGTCCCGCCACAAACAGACAAAAAGCCGTAGCCAATCCTCGGATAGAAAATCCCCAACTCGTTTTTGACGATAACCTATAACTTCTAACACCGCTCGGCTATCGAACATCAGCCGAACAGGCTCTTCGCCCCGATCGGCTAATCGTAAGAGAAACAGAACGCCACGAAAAATCTCACCCGCCTTGTTTCCTCCGGAGCTGCCAAGTGGGTGTTGATTTAAGAAAGTATTTTTGCAAAAGACTTTGTCGATCACTAGTATCGGTAGTTCCGGCAGTTCCCTTGCGGGACCACGCTGTGTAATCTATCTATCTATGTATCTCTTGAGGATAAGACCGCTCTCGCAGGCCGGGTGTTGATATCATGATCCGAAACCAGCGTACTCCCCCAAAAACATGACTGCATCACCCTGCGTTGTCCTCGAGTTTGTCTTGGGGACTTGGCCAAGGATGTGGCTTCAACTTCTGAGCGAGCGAGTAGAAGACTGTGCCATTGGACTCGGTGAATACTCAATAACAATCATCTCGCCAAGAATGACAAGCACAATGGTGTCGTGTCCGATTCGGACAAGCCTACGTATCCAACTTCTCTTCACTCCGTCTTGTTATACGTCCTCCACATCAACCAAAGCACCCATTTCCTTGGCAACCACGCCAGAATCTTGAAAAGCCACTTGTTCTGCCCTCCCTCCATCAAATGCAACGGTGGCCTCCTAGAAAGCACCCGTCTCACCACTCTTCTCGCAAACTCACGTGTTTCCATCGACTTGGGTCCCTGACTAGCGTTGATCCTCTTTATCATACCCGGCAAATAGGCCGAGAACAACGATCCTTCTGGCACTGTGAATTTCGTCAACTGGTTCTCGGAGATCATCGACGTAACAGCAGCAGGCGCCACATTAACCACTTGGATGTTAAAAGGTCCACACTCCATCGAAATAATCTCCGATATCGCGCGCACTGCTGCTTTTGTGGCGCAGTACAGGCCGTTCCATGGCGTGGATCTGCATTCTTCAGTTCTGGTACCTGGTAAAAACTCGGGGAATTCAACGCACACGTCTTCGACGACAGAACTGATGTTGACAATGATCCCACTCTTTCGTGCTGCCATGGACGGAATGACCGCTCTCGCTAAACGAAGGACCGAGAACGTATTCGTGTCAAACGCCTCTAGCACTTGTTGAGATGTTTGGTCCATAAGGGCACCTGGGCCATTTCAACAGATCATCCATGAGAGCAAGGACAAGGCACACACACCAGCAGCAATCATCCCTGCATTGTTAACCAACACATCTATCTTCCCTTCTTTCTCCAAGATCTTCTGGACTACATCTTGCACGGCAGAATCACTGGTGACGTCCAACTCTAGCTTTTCGATATTGTTTTCAGGTAATCCCTCAAGTTTGGAGAGGGCGCGAGCAGTAGCGTAGACTTTACAATTCTTGTTGGCGAATTCTTCACAACTTGAGTGAGCGGTCACGTTGAGACTGTATCTTGTTGGACAAGTTTTTATAGACTCACAAAGCGAAACCGATGCCACCTTTTGAACATCCGGTCACTAGTACTATGGAAGTCGCCATGAAAAGAGGGTCGGGTTATGATGGTTAGCCGAACCGATCGGACGTGGGACATTATCTACTTCACGTGCTTTACATTACAGTTTGGTAGTACTTGATCTTTGAGAGGCTTTCA
This sequence comes from Marasmius oreades, assembly GCF_018924745.1. Lineage (NCBI taxonomy): Eukaryota > Fungi > Basidiomycota > Agaricomycetes > Agaricales > Marasmiaceae > Marasmius > Marasmius oreades. Next base: position 2,739,032 of record NC_057323.1, read on the forward strand.
AAGCGGCATCTACGATCTCTGACATCGCCAGCACGGCCTCTTCTTGCATCGTTCGTCCAACTACTTGGATTGCAATCGGAGCGTTGGCGAACGTCGCTGGGTTGTCTGGCAAGAAAGAAGGTTAGTCATTCAATAATCCAGTCCGTCACGAATCGGGATAACCAACAGCTGTCATGGTGAGCCTTGTCGTGATCATTGAAAAACGTTTGTCGTTCCCTTTGAACGTCGAGTCGTTGGCTGACCTTTGAAACAGGAATCGCGAGTGCCGAGTAGTCGAGAACATTGAAAACCATCGTATAGTACGCCCGGTTCCTACAAATAAAATCAGTTGATTCACACCGGAACAGGACTCCATGTTCACATAGTTCGTCCATGACCATGAGGGGGTGCAGCAACAGGCGCTACTGGAGATATAATGGCATCCACTGGTCGACCTGTGCCAGTAATCGTGATAGTATCTTGCCAATGTCGAAGATACTCTTCTCGCAGATCTCTTCTTTTCTTCTGCACTTGCCAAAGCTGATACGCAGAGATTCCTTGTCCTATATAATCATGGACACTGGGCGTGTCCACCGTCTCCGGAAACATACTACGGATGATCGGCTCGCCAGTCACCGCGGTCACGACTTCAAAGTCTTCCTTTGAACCAGCAGTGTAGATACGTACCTGTAAAATGCGGTTGTTAACCCAAGTCACCTCGAAACAACAGAGACCAACAACTTACAGCACACTCGCAAATCTCCTCATGCTTCAGTGGTACCCAGTCAATGACTGTGAAAGAAACTCAGCTTGTCAATCCAAATTGGCATTCAATTCTTTACCCTTATGTCCAGCCCTAATCAACGCTTCCTTTGTCATCTCCAACCCTCGAAGGATCGGAGGGTGGGGAGCTACAATACCATCGTCCCATAAAACAGCAAAACATAGCTGCTTCCCGCCGCCATGGTCCGCTAATTGATACTCTTCCTCGCTCCAGCGTTTACAAGCTCCCAACGGGTCTTTTGTCCAAGGTTTTGCATTAACGACGGTTTTCATGAACAACCTCAGACCGGCGATGGAGTTCGACATCGGACCGAGAACTGACAATAGGGAATCTTGACCCTCGATGGAATTGGCGCATCCGCTGTAGGGAATTCGTCCCGTCGATGGCCGTAAGCCGTAAATGCCACAGAAAGCTGAAGGGATTCTAACGGATCTGGTTTCAATCAATAATACTTTTCAGCCATAAATCGAAAGTGGGCATGCTACTTTCGCTTACCCAGCGAGGTCAGAACCCACACCTGCACAGTGATAAATAACGAATTAACCCAGATTACTGAGTAGTGAGTGAGGCACGACATTACCTAAAGGTGATCCTCTCAATGCTAAGTGTTATCGGTCAGTCTGTGATGCGGTGATTGCTGCATTATAGCAGTTTACCGATGAGAGCTCCTTCTCCACCAGAGGATCCCCCTGCAGCCAAGGAGCGGTTGTAGGGATTCAACGTTCTTCCAAAGATGTGGTTGTGTGTTTCGGACCACTGGACCAGGATCAAATCATGGTTTGAACGCATCGGACAAGACTGCGTACCATGAGTGTCTGTGGGACGTTCGTCTTTACGTACAGTACTGCGCCTTCTGCCTCCAATATTTCCGCCAACACAGCGTCACGATCGGCAAATTTATTGATATAAGAAACGTATCCTAGAACCCCGGAACGTTGGGGGAAAAAATGATTGAAATAGTTGACAAACTCTCATACCAATCGTAGACTCAAGTCCCTTGATGTTGACCTGATCTTTGAGCGAGACAGGAAGACCATGTAGTAAACCAACGACTTTCCCGGTTTTCTTGTAGTGTTCATCGAGTTCCGCTGCACGTGCTAGAGCACGATCTATGAATATCTCGGTCAAGCAGTTTGTCTAAACAAATCCCCAAGTTCCAGTTGGTCGGAATTGCCAATCAACGAAATTTAAAATTTTGAAAAAAACTTACAAGCTGTTGCGCGACGATGGCTCTTTTGCAAAACGCTGTCGTGACTTCTACAGCAGTCCATTCGCCAGCAGAGAGCTTGGGAAGCAGAGTTTCGACATCGGAATGGGTGATATCCAATTCCCGGCCGTCGAGTAAACCGCAGGTACTGGCATATGAAGTGACATCGAGGTCGGTTTGGACAGGAAAATTACTGGTAAGCCGGGCTAGCCATTCTTTGGGGACCGATGTCAATTGACGAGCCTTTTTTTGCGCAGCAAGTATTTTCCAGTCGAGAGTGCTCATGTTGGAGGCTTTGAATGTTTGCTCTCACGCAGGTGGAATCAGAACGCTCTTTTATATGTTCTGTTGTAGGGTGATACCTGCCTGTGATATCAGTCATCTGACCTAATTGTAGGAAGACATTTGATGTTTGAATATTTAGACGCTCGCCTGGACCTGGACATAGAAATGATTTCCGAGTTCGAGCCTCCCTTTCGAGTATTCTTACATAATGCTGTGAGACGGACACTTGACAGTGAGAGCAAGGTCGAAGTGGCATTCATTCGTTTTTGTTCCTCCTTCTTTCCCCATCACCATGCTTAAACTTAAACTTACCATCCCACCCCTTGCGCTGGTCGCGATCGGTTCTTTCCTCGTCTCCCCCGTTCTGAGTGGGCTGGCCGGCGGAGTTGTCTCAAGAGCCACTACATGTAATGGGTATAGTGAAGTGAGTGCGCTCGTTTGTCATTTATTTTTTCCCCCATTAAACGTTCGAACCGGTTTTTTGCAGCTCTGTGAGCGAGGCTACGGAAACGTCACCTATGTCGGTGCCCATAACTCTTACGCGGTCGGAACGGCCGATAATCGTGCGTTCTTTCTTTCTTTTCCAAGTCGAAGAGAAACTTACTCCTTTCTCAGTTCTGGTCAATCAGGATCAGGATGGTAACGCAGCTGCCTCGAGTGTTGAATGATCATTGCCTCACTGAAACTAACACTCTAGTCACTCAACAGCTGAATGATGGAGTCAGGATGCTGCAGATGCAAGCCCACAGCAACAACGGGGTCATAACTCTTTGCCATACGTCTTGTGTGAGTGAAGCCATGCCATTTACACGCCGACCTGGTCATCTAAACAATCATCCCGCGCATGTAGACTCTATATAACGGCGGGACACTGGAAGACTATCTTAAGAAAGGTAATTGGTCAATTGATATTCCCTCGTCAAGTTTCAACTCATCAGAATTATCATGCAGTGAAAACTTGGCTCGATGCGAACCCCAATGAAGGTTCGTGCCATCCATGATTAAGAACGCCCTTTGATTGAAGGCTATTCTTCTAGTGATCACTCTGTTGATAGTCAACATCGATAATCGGAAGGCTGCCGAATACGATGCCATATTCAAGTCAACGGGACTGGACAAACTGTCTTACGCTCCAGACTCCTCTCCACTCCCTGCAACGGCATGGCCAACCTTGGGGTCACTTATCGAACGAAAAACTCCCATATTGACGTTCATGGACAATGGGGCTGACCCTACAGCTGTCCCGTACCTCATCGACGGTAAGCTATTGCAATCAAATTGACTGTGGTCTATGTTGATGCTGATGATGACGTTTGTGATAAGAGTTTACCAACATTTGGGAAACCGAATTTGACGTGACTGATATCGCTAGATTTGACTGCAGTGTCAATAGAACCAAAGGCGAGACATCAACGCAAATGTACCTGGTTAATCATTTCCTAGACCAGGTTCGTTCATGAACATGGACATGATTCTTGGTTGACCAGTTCCGTAACTACTACAGATAATTGCAAACTTTCCGGCGCCTTTTCCCGCCAAGGCGAATGAGACCAACGCTGTGAGTGGAGATGGATCCCTTGGTGGGCATGTCAGTGCATGTCAAAGTCAACTAGGCCGACCTCCTAATTACTTACTGGTCGATGTAAGTTTTCTATATGATTTCTATCCGCGCAGCTCACGCATTCATTTGGTCCCATTAGTATTACGAGTACGGTAACGGATCCGTGTTCCAGGTCGCCGCACAAGCTAATGGGGTACAATACAACCCTAAGCCGATTGCTTCACCTGCTCCAACTAAAAGTGGTTCGGGATCCAGCCCGACCGGAACCTCCAACAGTGCTCGTTCGAAGGATCACACCGCAATCGTTAATGGTCTATTCCCTTCTGTTATTTTGTTAAGCAGCCTCATTATAGGTGCACTGGCTGTCTCATTGTGAACTGCTTTGCTCGCTCTCGTTTTGCACATTTACTTTCGTTTGATTATCACGGACAAACCATACATGGACTAGACGGACGGACTAGACGGGACGGCATAACTTATATCTCATCACATACATAATGCATCTTCAGCTCGTAGTTGCTATCGTTTACGCTCGAGTCGCCATTTGTACACTCTTGGCTTGTAGGTGCCCTCATCAACCCTCTTGACGTTCTTTTTATTCCTCCCACCGCGAGCATCCCAAGCATCCTCGTCATCTTTATCCTCATCACCTCCATCCACCGGCTCAGCTCCTTGAATTTTCTTGCGAGCACCTTTCCCCATCATCAACCGCTGTAACTCAAACTCGCGTTGTGCATATCGCAATTGCTGGTCTCGAGTAAGACGGGCGGAGAGTTCGTTAATCAGTCTAGTACGGTGTTCTCCTGGCGCTTCCAGTTCATCGACTTCATCGCTCATCAGGTCGTCATGATCATCACCGAGTTCCCCATCGACAGCCACCGAAGAAGCTTTACGCTTGCCTTTACGGCTGTTTGGTAGCGACCAGCCTAGGTCAGTGGGTTCAGTCCTATCAACTTCATTGACGCCTTCATCGGAAGGTTTCGCTGTTGCGTGCGGGGGTTTGTAACTTTGAACTTCATCCTGATGTCAACCTCAGGTGGGAATAAGTAGAATTTCCAATCGCACCAGAAGCAAAGTCTTCGACAAAAACTATATGGCGCTTCTGCTGTTGTTTTCCCTTACTCTTTGGAAGAATACCAGCTTGTTGAAGCACTTCTTTGGCTTCCTCATCGAGAGTTTTGCCCTGTGGACCTGTTATATCAATGATACTGGACAACCGGTTCTTGATTTTGTCTATTTTCTGCAACGCCAGGATGAGAGAGATGTCTCAATGTCTGATAAGCAAACTAAACACCTTCATATTTGAAGCTCTCATTGTTCGAACGTAGTTTTCATCCTGAGTTTTGAGTACCTTGACCATGTCCGTCGGTAGGGCGACATTCCCTCTATCTTTCACATGAACACCTCCCTGTTATAACGCCAAGGTCAGCAAACTTTGATGAGAAACTCGATTGAAATCGCACCTTCGTCTTCTCCCTCGCCATCGAAAAGTAAAATTCATCCTTATTTCTCTCTGCAACCTTCTGTTTCAGGCGCGTCAAACGATCCTGTTTTGAATGGTAGTCTCTTGCTCGTTTGACATAGTCAGCATGCTTCTCTAGAAGTCCAAGTTTAGCACGGTGAGCGAGCTGCGACCGCTCTTTGTGGTTGCGCCTGTGAATGGAATTTCGGAGTGAGGAGGTCATAGTTGTGTTGGAAGACAAAATATCAAATCAGTGCAAAGTTGTGACACAAGTGTGACGAATTACGACGATTTGTGAAAGTTGCAAGATCTTCCTCAAAAACCACCATTTCCACCCTATTTTCATTCAGAATAGGCATATACATCATTCCCTCCGTCCAATAACGTTCTCCGGTTTCCCAAAAACTACGCGACCAAGGGCTGGATACCGTTTTTCGAAGGCCAATATGAGCTTTCAATCGTTCAGGTTGGGTGAAATGGTGATGCAACACCCCCTTCCACCTCATCTCTTGCAACTTCAACAACAGCCTTCAACTTCCATAACACCATCACTTGCCGGACAAGATAATACAAAGATTGGTCAGAGAGCTCCTTACGGCTCCGGCGACTCCGATGATGGCTACACTCTTGTTTTTCCGAGCCTCGAGGCATTCCATGAATGGCGCAGAAAGGAGGAGGAAACACAGGTGGTCGAATTTGTGAAGGTATGTTGCATTTTTAGTACCAAACTGCGGGACTCTGACACAAAGTGAAAGGGTGACACACATGGCAGCAAAGCGGTACCCCCTCGCTTCAAAGAACATACGAAGTTGGTATGTGCAAGGCACTCCCGGAGTGGGAGGAAGAAGTACGTGAAGAAACATCCGGAACGTATTAGGAAGGTCCCTAGCAGAAAGGTGCGAAACAAGTCGAAGTGCCGGGCTTCACTCACCGGTTGCAAAACTAGATTGAGGGCCAAGGTTGTCCTGCTTCCATCAGCTTCAAGACTTATTTTGATACCGATGAAATCCGTGTTTGTTGTGAGTGTCCGATATCACTTCTAGAATCGATTGTAATCTCCCTAACTAACTTCCCCCAGATATATCCCAGCATTCCCATGAAATCGGATTAGCCAATCTTCCGTTTACAAGAAAAGGACGAAAGGCTGCAGCAGAACAACAGAGGACGCCTCGTAGACAGAGACAGACGAGTGATGATAATTCCACTGCTCCAACTCTGGCACCTGCTCAACCACCACCGCCTCCACCACCTGCAAACGCAAACGCTTTCTCGTCTGGAGTCTTGGTGCCTCCTCCTCCTCCTCCGCAATATGCCCCTGGTCCTCCAGCCGCCGGGCAACCATACTATCAACATTCATACCCGTATCAACCTCTTCAGCCTCTTCCTCCCAACCCTGAGGTCGGTCAGGATCGCTGGCAGAACATGGAAACGCTATTTCACTCTATCCGAGAGCACGCTAGAACGTTTTCGTATCCCGTCGCTAGCATAGCTGCTTTGGAAAGTGTACTTTTACGACTCTTTCTTGAAAGTCCTGCGCAGGCCCAACCAATACCCATTATGCAGAATCATCAACATCAGCATCCTCCACACCCGCCACCACCACCACCACCACAAACACAGACTAGTTCAGCGCCTGTTCCTTCGGGAGGCGAGGAAGAGGAAGAATCAGGGTCGGATGAAAGTTCCTAACGAGATATCTGTCTGACACAAATTGTTATCGCTACCAAGGAAGGGGTTCCAACGATGTCCGGACTAGATGAATGGGGCGGTAATTCAATGACATATTGTTGAAGTCCTTGGATACCCAGTTTCGTACTTAAGATTCAGATTTCAGGTCCTCTTCCGTGGGCAAAGACGGGAGCTTCAACTGGGCCAATGGTGGACCATTACCTCAAATTTTGTCGCCCGAATGCCGTGGCAGCGATCGTTGTATCAGTGTACCTAGAACGAAAGTCAGCTTGAGGCGTTCAATACTCAGTGTTCGAAAGGCTTTGGCTCTGCGGGAATTTGTGGGGGCAAGTTGAAACAAGGGTGGTGTCAGTGCCAATTCAGCTACTTCTCTTTGCAACGTTCGTGACTCTCGCTAGCATTCTCGACGTCCTCTCTAATGAGGTCGATCAGCCATGGAGAAGGATGCACTCACGAAATTGCCCCGCACTACGCTCGACAGTGTCAGTATCAATCCAGCACTCGGCTGAAGACAGGGAATTCTTGAGCACGGAGTCAACTAGTGTTTTCCCATCTTGAGACTTTGGATCGAGTCTCGCAGACTGAAGAAGGGATTTGAGTTTACTCGCACTGATCAACTTCACGATATCGCCGGTTCTAGGTCGAGTGGGCTGTATATTTAATTGAACTGGCTGGGCCGCCCATCTTTACGCATACACGAGTGTATATTCACCTACAAGTAAATAGCCAACTGATGATACGGGAATTGAAATGGTGGATGCTTATGGTCTAGTACTGTGCAGATGCAATGAGGACTGGGGTATTGAAAAAGCACGGGGAATGTCAATATGGCTTCGTGAATCCGTAAAGGGGATGAGGAAGAAATGTCAGATCGATGCGACGGCAACATATATCGAAGGCAGAGGACTGAACGTTGTGTAGAAAGTCGAGTGTAGGGTGATTAAGTAGCCCTTCTGGGTGCGGGAAGTCCTCGAATAGCTACGCCTCCGCTGACAGCAGTGGTTGTCCCTTTGAAACGGGCAATCCCAGATGTAGGAGCTGGAAGTCTTGACCCCATTCCCGCAGGTCGAGGCACACCAGAAGACATACCTCCGATATTATATGTAGTACGAGCTGGAGGCGCTGAGCCCATCTTCACAGCTCTTCCCAAGCCTTGTTCCGTTCGCTTTGCTGCTTCAAAAGAAGGATTGGGCTTGGCTACGAGTTTCTCATGATCAGCTTCAGGCACCAGTACCCTTCTTGAGCTGATCACATTCCCATTTCCGTTCGAGCCCGCTCCAGATGTCTGATGCGAAAGGCCGCGTTGCGCTAAGATATTTTGTGGTCGCGAGGTTGAAAACATTGCAGGAGCTATGCGCATGGGCATGGGCCCCCCAGGTTTGGCTGGTTGCACTGGTTGCGAAGTCCTAGTGAGTCGGATTGCTGGAGCACTGGGGGCTTTGTCTTCCCTGATGGATGCAAAGTCGCGTCGCATTGGGACAGTCGTTGAAGAGGATGGAGGTCTGGCAACTTGCTCCTTTATTATTTGAGGCCGGTGACCTGAAATCTCAGAACTTTCCCCAGAAATCTCCGAAGCAGGTGACATGCACAAAGGAGGACATGTTGCAGCCGCATCCGATGGTTTGGGTACTTTGGCTTGAAAACGTTTGGTGCGCTTTATTATACGCAGTGCTGGTACGGGTGGAATGAAAGGAACGCTATTGCGGTAACCTGGAGTGGAGAAGATAGCTCCACGTTCCACCGCAATGGGAGCGAGAAGTGCGGCTGTATCCGGTTCCTTTGGGACCATGGATGAGACTTTAGATCCTTTAGGGGACGATATTCCGATGGTTACTAAAAAGATGTAAATCAGAGTCGCAAGATCTGGCAACTAACTGAAGCCATAACTTACACTCTACTTTTGCCGTAGTAGGTATCATAGCTGTCGGGGAAATTGGGGACGTTGGCTGAGCACTAGGGTCGCCTTCTGGTGAAATGTCTATAATAAGGTGAGTAATAAATCGAAGACCTTTGAATTTCACCAACTTTCATATGTAACGGGTAGTTTCTCGGGTGCTATTTGGGTATTGAAGAAGGTTTAGACTAATGATTGTGAGATGAGCTTAGAACGTACTTAGGGAATTGGTGGGAGTGACACTTGAGCCTTCTTCGGCTGTATCCTCATCGTGCATCTTGCCTTCGAAATCGTCACTGTCATCCTCCAATAAAAATGATGGTAACGCTCTCGAGCTTCCATCCAGAAACGATATCTTGTCATTGAGAAGATCGAAACTGGACTCGGGGAACTGGAGTTGGAGTTGAAATGATGTGTGCAAATCGAGAGATTGGCGGATAAGATCGTCTGACGAGGCTTGAACACGGTTTTCCCGTGGAACAGGTGGTGCAAGAAGCGAGGTATCGCTAGATGTATCGGGGTCATTGTGATCCAATTCTGTCATGTCAAAGGGCGCAGAGACATGGTTGAGAAGAGATTCCGGTTTAGCAAGGTCCGTTTCAGGAGAATGGACCTGAATACGAGGAGTACGTGGGGGATTTAGGGGATGACCGTTGTCTTCAGGTTTGGGCAAAGCCGTTGGACTGGTGGCGGACTGGGACTTTCCAAAGGCAGTCCCCGTTGAGTTGATTGTGTTGATTACCAGTGAGAGTGTGGAGTGGAGAGGTAGTGACTGAAAGCTTAGGGTTTTCTTGGAAAGTTGTGGCAAACAATCACAATGGGTCTGGGATGTCTCCCTATGAAGAGGAACCCCAGTGGATTCTTGAAATGGGATATCTGCGAGAGGCGTACGGGGTGTGTTCGAAATGTGCTTTACAATCGTAGATTTTGGTGTCGTCGGAAGGTACAGACCCTCGTCATTCTCGTCTTCCTGGTCCTCCCCATTCAAATCGCCTTCCTCGCCCGCTGATGCTACGGTCACATCACCAACGTCAATGAGGCGCTTGGTAAGCTTGACCGGCGTCGAATAGATCTTCTTGTAGCCTTTTGTAAAAAATGTATGCATGGTGATATTGGCTGGTACAGTGTTCTCTTTCTCTGGATCTGAAAGTTCGTCTTCACGGTCCAAGTCAAGAGCTGTGGGAGTAATTGGTTCTGTCTGTTCAGCAACAAGAGGATCAAACTCCTCGAGAACGCTGAATCGTGGGCGGTTCATGGCAATGGTCGTGATGGTCGTGTGGAAAAGAGGTAAGGCACTGGGTAGGACCTGGCCAGGCTGAGCGCGGTTTGTTGTTGTCACGTGGGCGTGGTGCAATATACTGGCATCTACTGGCATCCGCAGTCTCACAATCTCGCACCATTCAACGCGCTTCTGGCAGTGATGACCGACGTCGCGTCAGTTCGTTCAGAAATCAAGACTTGGGAGCGCTCATTCAAGGAGGAACATGGAAGGCACCCTTCTGTAGAAGATGTCAGAAATAATCCTTCAATTGGTACGTCTACCAACAAGTTGCAATAAACAAAGACTCCTTTGACTTATACCTCAGTAGCCGATAAGTACAGGGTTTACAAGAAGCTCACAAAGGCATTACAAAACCCTGCGCTGCCCAAATCAGGTCCAGTTAAACAAACTGTACCTCTGACCAGCTTCAATCCATTTTCACCGACGAAGACCAAGGGAAAACAAAAACAACCTGAATCACCTCTGCAAACGAAGTTTTGGCAATCCAATAATCCATTTGCCACACCTTCCAAGCTGACTCCAAACCCTCGCATTCGCGAACCTTCACCTTCACCTGCTTTGCCGCATTCGGCAGCGTCCATCTCTACTTCTGCGTTGAAACTCCCTATCGCCCCTCTTAATGCGATCCCCGAGCCACCTGATGCTGTAGTACGGGCTCGTAAGCGTTTACGCGGTGAACCAGTCTCGCCATCTCCTAATAAAGATAAACGTCGTCGTGTTCATTCATCCCAACAACCATTCGCACGCCGGCACAGTGCTGAATCATCGAGTAGTGGTGACGACGACGACGGGATCGCCAGCTCTTCCTTCTTCGATGATTCTCCCATGAAAGCGCCCTCCGGCTGTGGATCGAGGGCCTTCAAGGTGCTCTTCGAAGACAAGGAATCCCTCAGTGCTACTAACAAGAAATTGCAAGCTGCGTTGGGAAGAGCAAGGTCGAACAATTCTTCGACTGGGCTATTTGGTAAAGCTGTTAAATATACCTCTTCTATAAGCTTTGACGACGAGATGGGTTGGGAGGATGGCACTAGTGCCGGAAAACGGGAACCTGCGGCCTCGTCAAAGGCTATCACCGCGAAACAGCGATTGAGACGATGGGCACCTACGAAGGACAATCTTAACGAGCCCGGTCAGCAAGGTATTCGAGAACCACCGAGCAAGGTCAATGTTGCAAAGAAACCACCAAAACGTGTCGCTGTCTCCGACGCCTCGGACGACGATCGACGTCAAGGCTCATGTTCCACCTCCGTTAAACCAATACTATTTCCCCTACTTCCACCTTCGCCCCCGCCTGCCGATTCCTCGTCCTCTAACGTTCCAAAGAATTCAGCATTAATAAAGATCAAGGGAAAAACTAATCATAAGAAGGCAAAACTAACGGCTAAGGACAACGAGGACGAAGATGAAGACAACAGTGCCTCGGATACAACACGCATTAAAGTCGTTCGTCCTCGATCGTTTACACGCGGTGTGACACCTCATATAGGAGATGATAATACTGCGGGTAGTGACAACGAGGATATGGATAGTATAGATTCAGATCCCATACTACGGTATTTCCAACACGCCCGTCCAAATAGTGGTGGTGGATTTACCTCATTTGTATCATCGGAGGGAGAAGAAGATTTTGCAGAAGATGAAGACGTGGATCATTTTGCCGAAGTCGAGTTTGACACTACTGGCAGGACACGGCTGTCACACCACAAAAAACGCGATGACACGCATGGTGAAGGCTCAGTCGAAGTCAATCTTCCGGATAAGTTAAAGGACTTGTTGGCATTATCAGCGTCTGATTCACGGGCACGCGATGAAAACCTGAAGCAAGATTTGGTTGTGGAAAAGCTCTTATATGGGAGGCGCGGGGGACATTACGACGGTTCGAGAGGAGGAGAGATTTGGGAAATTGGTGATGTAAGTGGGGTAGACTACGAAGATGACGGGAACCCACTGGATTTCAAACATAAACGTGTAGAGGCGAAGGGTGAAGAGGATGATTGGGAAGGAGAACCTATTCCCTGGGAAATCGGAGAGCTATAATCACGCCCTTTCGAAAGGATCATGTTCATTATGTATGTGTCCTCTCGACTTCTGTTACTTTTTTGCTTGATCACTACAATCGTTCGAACACGTGTTGGTCCTCGTACCGTTTCATGCGGCTGTCTTTGAATTGCCATTGTGACATGGCGCAGTTCATCTCAACTCCATCTTCGCACTACCAAAGCATGTCGGTCCAAATTCCGGTAATTGAGTGAGCTGCCTACATCAACATGGTTTCCCCATGGCCAACAACATGTAACACACGCATAGCGTACGGATACCTTAAGTACCTCTGATCCCCTTCACGCAACTGCAGGTTCAGGCTTATGCCTTCCAGCGAATCTCGGTTGTCCGAAGCTCTCTCACACCTCAACCCTCTTCGTCGTCGAGCGAGCTTAGCCAAAAGCATCCGTAGCATCTCTAGCGCTTTCAGTCGTAAATCGAGGGAGTCGATCAAATCCAACTGGGACGCTGACAGTCAGCGCAGTGAACGTAGTCGCTACTCCTACATCGCAGAAGTTCAAGAGCCTGGTGACAAGACCACGGAAGTAAAGGAAATGGCAGGAAAAAAGAAGAAAGCCCAAGCTCAAGCTGAGCAGAAGACATCCACCGTTCCGACTCCTGTCACCTCGTCGTCTCAGGCCATCGACGCTAGCGCTCGAAAAAAGAAAAAGAAGTCCGCACCTCCCTCCAAGCAGAGCAATGCCATATACATGCCAAAGATTCATCCAGCTATCCTTCGTGACCCTGAAGCCACGAAGAAACTGCTCGATACAATCTCGGAATCGCCGGGAGGGAAGCGATCACTTTCCAGATTGGCTAGGACGTGCAAAGGGTTCTCAGAACCAGCATTGAACACCCTTTGGAGAGAGCTCGACTCATTAGTTCCAGTTGTCGGTGTGTTCCCGACCGTTTTGTTGAAGAAAGTACGGAAGCCTGGGTTAGGCCTTGTAAGTTCCGTCCATTCGTTCGCGAGAAACTTAATAACGTTCCCTTTTCTATTCTAGTCCAAAGCTCCAGAAGCAGAGGATTGGAGTGGAGTCATGTCATACGGCGAGCGAGTACGACAGATCATTTACAATGAGGCCTCGAACGCATTGTCCCCTTCCATTTTCCCCCATTTTGAATCAAACAGGCCAAGAAAATACATGCTCCCAAACCTTCAGCACCTTCTTTGGAAAACGGAGACTTCCGCAGGGTTGGATTATTGCGAGATGTTCCTCAACCCTGAGTTGGAGAGTCTTACTCTTGAAATGGGTGCTCGATCTCCAAAACTTGTACCTCTCCTCTCAGACGTCTCGAAGAGGATGACACTCAAATCCTTCTCGTTTTCCTCTTCGATCGCATTGCCGGAATCGTTTGTTGACATCATGGCACCTCAGGACGCCTTGCAGAGAGTAATACTTGTTGCTCCTGGCGCACTGTCTCCGGCAGTTGGGCGCTGGGTGGCGTCTTTGCCAGAGTTGAAGAGTCTTCAGATGGATCTATCGCGGAGATCCGTGATAGCTGTCGAAGGGTTCTTCGACGAAATGCCGGGATCTGGTGCTTCCACGCCGAGTTCTGTAGGTACTACCGACAGCGGTGTGTTTTCTGGCGAAGAGCTTGATTTTTCCGACCATCGCAAGTCTGCACTTCGATTGACGGGAGATCTGAAGTCTAGAGGCACATTCGTTACGATGCGCCAGTTGCACCTGACCGGCGAGGCGTCGAACGTCGCAGTTTTCCTGAAGTTTTTCGCCAGTCCTCTGACACACCTCGACCTCCTCATCGATGACCCTCCGGACAGTATCGACTGGCAGGATTTGATAAACATGGTCGGTCGTTTCGCCCAATCCCTCCAGTCATTGCGGATATCAGCTACAGCTAGCTCGAGGTTCAGCGACCTGGTTCGTTCAACACCAAGAGCCGACCAGCCAACGGGGAGGTTGTCCCTCGAATATCTCTCTTCCTTCCCAGCCCTGAATCGTCTGGAGATTGACTTACCAGAATCGATCCACTTTATCGCAGCAGACATCGCAAGAGTAGCGACATGTTGTCCCAATCTCGAGGAGCTCAAACTCTGCCCTTTCGCACGTTTCCCTGTGGCCACCGGTCCGCCAAAACTGACGCTAGAGGCCTTGGCGCCTCTGATGGCTGAATGCCCGCTTCTACACACCATCTCTGTTGCAGTGAACGGACAGAAGGGGAGTTCTGGAATGTTGTCGGAACCCGGATATTCTTCGGACTCCCTACGCAGATGTCACTTCGGTCATTCGTGGATCAATGACCCGCTGCATGTCGCTATTCTGTTAAGTCACCTCGCTCCAAAACTGGATTCACTCAAGTGGTTCCACGAGCGGAACCGACCGGGTTTCATCGAGACAAACGCACGGGGATGGGAGAAAGTATCCGATATGCTACCGCATTTACAACAGGTCCGGTTATCTGAGAGAAACCGCGCACGCAGACCACCACCCGAGAAGATCATCGAATACGTTGAAGTCCTTCCACCTCCTATCCCCACAAAGGATAAATGCATAGGGCCAGAAATCGTGATGCACGATCAAGGTGTTCTTGTCCGACCGATGGTGGTTGAGTTTGCGGCACAGTGTGCGCCACAGTTGGTTCATACCTCAGTAGAAGCTATACCGGAGACTACCTCCGTTCAGATTGATGCTGTCCCATGTGTTGAGGAGGTTGCAGTTGATGCCTCAGTGGACACCATGCACAGGTCCGTCGACGCCACGCCCGTCACCATCGAGCTACCGGTAGACGCAACCCCCTCCATTACTTCAAAATCAGTCGAGGCTCTTGTTCCGAAAAACCAACAAAGATATCGGAGAACAAGTTACCATATCCTTCCGTCCATCTTCAGTATGCTTTCCTTCACATGCAGAGTTTTGATTGCCTACCCCATGTCCATCCCTATGCGAATTATCCATGCCATCATGTACAATTCGTCGATTCGAAGGATGCACTCCAGCGAACGAGATTCTTCGGAGTCATCCTCATCTCATAACGACAACGACGATATCAGTATGACTACCGTTCAAGTCCGTTAAATTAATCATTATGGTCGCCTAACCGTTTACTTACTTCATATGTACTATTGTGCTGGTAACAATTTTAGGACGCTGATTGTGTGAAACCCACGCCAGAAAATTGGTGGAGTGTTTGTGTGTGTAAGGGGAACCGAGAGCTCATGAAACAGGAGATAAATATCAAGGAAACACTGAAGGAGATGGAGAGAGAAGTGCAAGTCCAATTTTGGTATGAACACTGTGATGGTCAAACAAGAAGCAACAAGACCGCGACGCGTCAGACTCAGACTCCTCGCTCAACCTCGTATTGCTTCCAGTCCCCAATTATGTCCGACAACAAGAAGCAGGAGAAAGATTTCACTCCTGAAGTTGAGGTTCTCCTACCAGAGGCTGAATCCCTGGTTAAAGTAAGCCTCTCTCAATTTCCTCTTCGTAAATCCTGACCGTCCTCTAGGCCGGAAAGTTACAGGAAGCTCTCGACAAACTCTTTAGTTTGGAGAAACAAACAAGAAATGTGAGTCAATATGCTTATTGACTACTCTACGTACATTTTATGACGACTCGAAGGCTGCCGATCTTGCCTCCACAACCCGATTGCTCAAAGTTATCTCGCAACATTGTTACGATGCCCGCGATTACACACAGCTAAACAACAGCATTTCGACTCTCAGTAAGAAACATGGACAGCTCAAAGCTGCCATTCAAGCTATGGTGGAGCTTTCGATGAGCTGGTTGGAAGAAGTAAGGCAAAGGGATGGAACTAAGAAATGGCTGGAGCTGGTCCATACACTCCGAGAGGTAACGGAAGGAAAGGTACGCTTTCATCAT
This sequence comes from Marasmius oreades, assembly GCF_018924745.1. Classification (NCBI taxonomy): domain Eukaryota; kingdom Fungi; phylum Basidiomycota; class Agaricomycetes; order Agaricales; family Marasmiaceae; genus Marasmius; species Marasmius oreades. The sequence continues at coordinate 2,755,060 of NC_057323.1, forward strand.
GTACTTCCCTGACCTTCCCAATACTAAACCTTTGTCATAAGATTTTTTTGGAAACACCAAGGGCCCGCGTAACTTTACTCCTATCCCAGTATCATGAAGACCTTGCCAGTAAAGCCAAAGCTCCGGAAGATAACCGCAAATCAATGGAGACGGCTTCAGAGTTACTTTCCGATCTTCAAGTGGAGACTTACTCGTCCATGGAACGTCGGGAGAAAACAGAGTTCATTTTGGAACAGATGAGGTTGTTAATCGCGGTGGCGAGGCGGAAGGACGAAACCGCGAAAGACAAGGGCAAGGATTCTACCACAGATGGCGAATCAGAGTGGGTCAAAGCTCGAGTCGGTGGAAGGAAGGTCAATGAAGAGTTTCTAAAGGAAAAAGACAACGAGGTCCGTCGTTCAGCTACCGGGTCGTTAGTCAATTTCTGAGGCGTTCAGCTTCTAGGATCTGAAACTGAAATATTATGACCTGATGATTCAACATGCTCTCCATTACTCTTCGTATCTTGATGTCGCGAAATACTACCACAAAGTATGGGAAACTCCGTCAATCAAGGAAGACGTAAACGACAAAGGCAAAGCCGTGCGTGTTATGACATGTTCTAGTTGAACCTCCCCGTGACAGCGTCTTATAGGCCCTCGAACATATCGTCTACTACGTAGTACTGGCATCCCATGATAACGAGCAGTCTGATATGCTTCACCGATTATTTGTTGACCCAGCGCTTGAAAAACTGCAGCTGCACTAGTAAGTGGGATCCTCGTGATCACTTCTCTTCTGTGCTCATCCGTTCCTTCAGCAATCTGGTCAAGTGTTTCACGACGCGGGAGCTTATGAGGTGGCCTGGAATTGTTGAGATATATGGAGAGTTCCTCCGCAAAACGCCTGTATTTTCCCTCGAAAAACGATGGGAGGACCTTCATACCCGGATTATCGAGCATGTAAGTTAGGCCAGTGTGACGAAATTATTCTCTAACCGTTGATCATCAGAATATTCGCGTCATAGCCGCATACTACACACGAATCACCATATCTCGTTTAACATCTCTCCTGGACCTTACCCGCAAACAAACAGAGGAAACGCTTGCGAGGCTAGTCGTCTCAAAAACCATCTGGGCACGCATAGATCGACCGGCAGAGATAATCAACTTCAGAAGTCCACGAAGTGCTGAGGACGTGATGAACGACTGGAGTTCAGACATGCAAAAGTTGTTGGGTATGGTTGAAAAAACTTGGATGGGAATGAACGCTGCGCAAGCCGCTCAGTCAAGAATAAGAGCGACTGCATCCTCGTAGTATTAGATAGTGTATGTCATACTCTGTTCATCCTCAATATTTCCCGGATCTACTATCGACGGACGGGTGTCGTCTTGTAGTCTGGCATGATATGGGGCCGAGGGGTTGCTTCTGGCTCTGTCAGAGCCGGAGCGTATTTCGGGGTAACACCCTCTTTCCACAATCTCACATATTGCTGTCCTCTTGACCACTCTCTCGTCTCCGAATGAGGTTGAGCAATAGCACGCCAACGTTTTCTCGCAGCCATGGCACCCTCGTCCAACTCTGCCTGCCTCTCCCATGTCGCTAGACTCTTGAGTTCCTTCTCAAACCCTAAAGTAGTTTCTGACGGCTCAAATAATGCACCCATCGTGTCCGCCTCTAATAACGCCATCGTAGACGCGATATGATGTTCCGAACGAAGTGCACGAAATTGGGCGACAGCTCTCGAATATGCGTAGGAAAGAGGGACTTCATGATACAAGTGAAGATTCAGAGCAAACTGGACAGCACTTTTGCGATGTCAACAATTTATTGGGATCAAGATAAACCAACCGAAGAAGACTCACTCGTCAGGAGACGGATTTCTACCTCGCTGCCGAAGCCTCGTCCATTCCTTTCCTTGTATATGATGCTGTTCCTGAATACCAGCTTTTTCCGACAGGGTTATTGGCCGAAACGTTTCGAATGGATGATCGCGGAAGAATTGACGACGAATGTCGTCCTCCAGGTAATATATAGGTAATGGTTTCGGATCGTAAGGCCGCATGTTTTTCTTGGATCCTGATGCAGATACTACGTCCTTTGCGGGTTTCGTGTCATAGGCTGTTCGGGATGGTGGTGCCTTCGCAGGTAAGGGAAGCGGGGGATGAGCGAGAACAGCTTTGAACCATACGGGCTCATTTGCAATGATACCTCCACGCATCAGCCTGGATACCTGCTGATGTACTTGCGAGGCTACCCGACGAGACATGGCGTAGGCGAATTGAGTGAGGGGAGATTCGAGAGAGAAGGTACACGTATCGTCAACAGCCGTAAATAGCGCGTGTGCTAGCGACGGATGTACAAAATTTACTACAAATGTTATTCAACATTTTGCACTTTCGTATCATAGAGTTGCAGAGAGATTCTTGTTAAGCCGGCTGGAAGCTAAAGCTTTCAACTCGACACCTCTCCTGCCCGAACATAATATTAAGTATAGTGATAGCTTATATACACACCGACTAAAAATCCTAAAGCTTGGCCTTGGCACGGCCCCTCTCCTTCCTCGCAGCATCCCTAAGAACCCTACGAAGCTGGACAAGAGACAAACCTGTCAATAGCAGCCTATCTTCGAACACAGAAAACTTACAATCTTTCCAGACGGGTTCTTTGGTATTGCATCGATAAATTCGACGTCCACGAGTCGTTTATACTCGACTTTGTGATCCGAGACGTGCTAGAAAACAGTCTCTCAAGGAAGTGTATATCCATATCATTTGTAAGTGCACATACCTTCATTATTTCGGCTTTTAGTTTGTCAGCTTCGCTTGACTTGACGGCGGATCGTAGATTTTCGTTGACGACGATGAAGGCTAATGGTGCCTCTCCCTTGTATTCATCAGGAATTCCGACAACGCAAGCATCCGATACCGCGGAATGTGTCAACAAATGTCCCTCTAGTTCAGCAGGAGCCACCTGGAAACCCTTGACCTTGATAATTTCCTGCATGTGTTGTCAGTACTCAATTCCGTGATAGCCTGAATGATTTGACCTTGAGACGATCCACAACAAACACTTCTCCGTTCTTTATAATTACCTCATCGCCGGTGTGAACCCAACCGTTGACGAATGTCTCCTTCGTTCTGGATAGAGCAGACGTGAGGAGGGTGTTCGCGGTGCTCGCTAAGGACTTACGCTTCCGGGTTGTTTAAATATCCTAAAGACATTGATGGCCCTGTCACAACAAGTTCCCCTTGCTCCGCCTCACCGGCCAAAGTCCCGTCTGGCTTGACTACCCGAGCTCGAATTCCAGGGAGAAGCATGCCCGCAGATCCAGACGTACCGATTTTTTGAGTGGGAGGAAGCATAGCAATAGTGGTGCAAGTTTCGGTAAGACCTGCATGACGTGCACTTTCTGATCAGCTACCAAAAATGAGAAGAGAGTTCGGTTTCATACCATAACCTTGTCCGATGATGGCGTTCGGGAAGATTTTTTCCATCTTTTGAACGAGTTCTCCGGAGAGAGGTGCAGCACCACACATCACGAACTTGACGTGGGTGAAATCAAAGGCACGAGTAGCGGAATGCTATATGTGAGTGAGGAGATGTGGCTAAGACAGTGGTTACGACTGTACCTTGCACATCAAAACGACCTGGGGCGGTACAACACTAAAAGAATTTAGCCAGCTGGATGGTATGAAGAAATGAACTTGACGAACAATAAATGAGATATTTGGTAGCGGTCGACGCTCCTCAAGTACTCCATAAGACTGAATTTTGGCATCACCACGAGCGTCAGCTGGCGAGCAGGCATGAGCTCAATCATTGAACGTGTTTCCCCTTCACGACTTACCCCGCAGAAGAGATTGAAGTGCATCTAAAGCAAACTTGATTGACATGGGGGACAGTTAGAAGAACGGCTACGTAACCTACCTGAACAACCAGCCCATAAATGTCTGTACAATGTATTGTTGATCAGAAATGTCAAAAAGGGCTATTTATATTTCTCCGACTTACGGAAGAAAGGCAGTACTGAGCGCACATCAGATCAAGAACATTCGCGATAGACTGGTTTGAGCTTACTTGCACCAACAACACCCCCTGGAAGAAATGATCCGCTTTGTTGTGACGACAGGGCCTTAGTATGCACAGCCATTTGTACCACGTTGGCAATCAATGAATAATGAGCAATTTCGACGGCCTTGAAGTGGGGGATTAGAGAAGACTGCTCTTTCACATGAGATGCCCTTACTTTCGGTTTCCCTGCCATGAATTATCGAGTAGCCCGTGAGCCAATTCGAATTCTCGCATACAGTCCGATCTCACCTGTCGTTCCGCTCGAGAAAGAAAGGAAGGCACGTTTTGTTTTTGCTTCGCCCGTTCGTAACTTCCGTTCAAAAAATGTTTCTGGTTGGCTCGATCCGAAAGCAACCAAGTCGTTAATAGTGATCCTATCAAGTTTAGCACCAGGGGCCGGAATTATGACGACCCGATCATCAGAAAGGCCTGCTTTTTTGGCCGCGGTTAGCGCCGCTTGCATGAACGCGGAATGTACGACGATTAGTTTGGCCTTTGTAGCTGTGAGCTGGTAAACGAGTTCTTCCGAGGTATATGCAGGGTTGGAAGGGCTGAGACGCAGATTATTTTTAATCCATTCACTTTGGAGGCAAGAAACGCACGTTATAATTGCTCCAAGGATGTGAGCCGCCCAAATGGTGACTGGATAATCTGTCGGAGTGTCAAGTTTATGAACGACACATCAACGTTCAAGATACTCACCGACGTCGTTTGGGCTGAAAAGACACACTGAGGCGAGGATTGCGAGTTTTACACTGGCTGATGGAATCTGGCAGACTTCACCTACCAACATCGTCTTCCTCTATAGATAGTACTGGGATGAGATTGATGGCAGATACGAAGCAAAGATAGACACACTAATGTTCCACCTCAAGCTCAAAGCATTGGCCAGACCACGCGTTCGACGGCGTAGCTGTAAGCGCATGAAAGTGAGTCGTGGGGGGAAACGCGCTACAACTCATTCCCAACTAACCTCCCGAAGATGAATGGGCCGTCCAGAGTGGTCTTCAATCAAACAAGGAACATGCTCTGGGCGAAGAGGACGTTGAGGATACTGGAAATCAAGGATGAACTGAGGAATGGTGAGGTCGTCGGGAATGTAAGGGAGAGGAGCAGCGTTAAGAGGAGAACGGAATTCGGTCATGATGCAGGGGAAAGGGATTGTGATCCATGTCTGGGAATGATTCTCTTTATAAGATGAATTGGGAGGATTGCGGGAGGAACTTGGTTGTCATACAAGGCCCTACACTACAGTATGCGGGAGTTTCTCGTACCTTTGATACTTCAATTCTAAATTCTCAAACGTCTTTAATTCAAACTCCGCCGCATCGTCGGTTCGATCGGGCACCCTGGTCTATTAGTTATATATTATAAGTAATAGCTGTTAATGAAGCTAGAGGGAAGTTTAATCTGGAAGATCATAGAAAATATGATAAAATATGCATGCCAAAAATTCTGAACCTTATAGGTGACAGCTGCACCGTGAGGCTGGATGTCGAGCGAGACGGCAGAGACGACGTCCGCTTAATTACATGCAACGTTAGAACAGCCCTATTAGTCTTTACCGCAGTTAGCGGGGCTATTTGCTGGCAACAGCTGGCATCAGAGTTGGCCGATATGTAACCGGAATCACGTTTGTGACATTTTCTCATCGCCAACTTGTCATGGAAGAAGAGGAAGCGGAACTCAGAAATCCCTTCCCCTCTCCGCCTTCCCACTATTATAATTATTCTAATCACAATCTTAATCTCCTTGCTATCTTCAAAGAACGCGCCGAAGATCCGTACACCGCCAGCCAACACCAAGTCCTTAGCGACCAGCCCGATGTTCCCGAATGGCCTCTCATCCAGCTCGAGAAACCACGCGTAGATTGGATCCTAGAAGACGAAGAGCCCTATTACGATGTATTTGGAGATAGGTGGTATGTGAGTAACGCGTATGTTTATTTATCATCGACCAAAGCGTACAATTGTTACCCGCAGGTCAAGGATAGAATTCCCTCTCTTGCAGAACTCGGTGGGACCCAGCTTTACCCTGCGGACCCAAGCATCGGTATGCGCACATCCATACCCCAACTCTACTGTCCAGTGATTCGACAGAAATGTACTAGACCGGCGACCCGCACTCCAATCAGTGTTACGATCCATGCTCGTAACATATTCCTCTCTGACGTCGTCACTTCTGGCACCCCCTCCAACAACCTCTGCCACCACTCCACCTGCTTGGAGGCAACACGTTGAATGGCTCACTGTTTTAGCGCAAAATCTCATGGCAGCTGCTAATGACCTTCGGCCCGTTCAGGTGCAGTACAACTACAGCATGCGGTGCCGAATGAAACACTAACAGCAGAAATATCTAGGCCCGAGTCCATCTCGAACTCATGATGAAGAGACAGTTAGAGTTGCGACGCGAAGAAACTAACGTTCTTAATAGAAAATGCGACGAGTTGGAAATTAAACTCGCCGAGCTGCGTACTTCTCTCAATGATCTCAAGCAGGCCGACAAGTCCTTAGACGTACGTGCTCCAGTCCCAGTCGATATGCCGTGATTCTTGCCTCTGATGAGTTTCAATACTAGGTCAAACCTCTTGACGATGTTCCCCCAGAACCGACATTAACCGCCGAAGATGTGTATCGATGGGCAGAGGAAGTACGATAATCTTCGAATTGGAATGTGTACTATTGGCTGTATTTTACTGACATAATGTTGAATCACGTGCCCAACGATGAACGAATTTTGAACGTGAACAGCTGTTTTTCCTCCCTGCGAGATACGTACACCTCACCCGCCGGAGTGACGACTTCGACCTCGTCGCGAATCGAAGAAATGGGCCTAGATGGCCTGATTCTGGCCCTTTCGAGGGCTTTCTTGATGTCGTCCTCCATCTTGTTCTCGAACGGAGACCAGCCAAAGTAGCGCATCACTCGATCGCCTCTCTTTTCCACTTTTGTGAAATTCAGACGTCGGAAGGAGGGGAGGGATATCAGCCGGGCGATTAGCGATGTCTACTCCATTTGTGATTTGAGTAAGTATTACCACTGGTTTGGTAGGTTACTCACAACCACATCACGTTCGTCCACACCAAAATGAACATCCTCCCACTTCAAACTCACAGAGACAAAGACTAACTTCTCAAATCCGTCGAAGATGTCCACGTTTTGCAGCCCGATGGTCCATGGCCCTTCGTAAACAGACCCAACATGAACTTCCTGGAGGGATTCACGATGATTATGAAGGGTTCTGCGGTAGAAAATATCGACTCGCTGGTTGTCATCCGAAAGTCCGTTATAAGGGGCAGAGAGCTTCTCCAATCCAGAAAACGAGTCAAGGTAGGACATCAACTCGTCTTTGACGGAGTGGCATGAAATGTTACGAAGAATGATATTCTCCCTCAGGAAAACTTTCCATACACCAGGATAATCTGCGAAATGGCCGCAAAGCTCCAATGAAGAAAGGGTCCGTATATGAGCCAGTAAATCGGGATCCGAAAAATCGGCAAACCACCCATGTAAATGGAGGGTTTTCAGGGGAAGCAACTGGTGCTTAGTGCTACGGAAAAGGTCGCCGAGCGCGACATTACGCCCTCCGATGGACGAGAAGTCGTCGAGTTTTAAATGAATAATGTGGGGATTGTGAATGAGAAGATCAGAGATGGACGAAAGAAATTTATCCCCAGATAGGGAACGACCAATTACGATGAGTTTCCTCAACCTACCGGTATTGAAAAAGTGGAGCGGTATACAGCGTTGTGATTTTTGGTAGAGGGTATGATATGAATGGTCCTCCAAGGTCAGATCGGATAGGAGAGGGAGATTAGCGAGAGGCTGGAAGATCAACCGATGAAACCAGTCCGGATCGTTGGTGATCATTACATGCAATCTGGGCATATCTGAGCGGAAACCATAGAAAATAATGAAAACAAGCTCTCACCGAACCGAGACCAGTCCTTGAAGTGCAGACAACGCTGCAGGAAGCAGATTAGGCAATGTTTCCCTGGAGAGCTTCTGTACGTCGCTGTTAAGTGGTTGCGCGAGTGTTCCCCAAGGTCCCAGTTTGATTTCTAGGTTCTGTATAAACTTGGATGACGGGGTCTGAGAGTTCAATTCGCGGAGAAGCATCAATGCTGCATTGAACTTGGTGACATCGAGAACGGCGCATCTTCGACCTTGTGTGGTCTTAATGGTGTCGACGGGCCCAATATCAATCACCAAGGTATGTGTAGCCCAAAATACTCGTTGGGCTGCTTGGTTAATGTACTTGCTGACTAAACGGAAGTTCCTGAGGTCGCCTCTGATCTATGTAGACAATATGTAGAAGGACGAATAATGTTGATCATGGATAATTTGATCATCATCCTCATGAATTGCAATGAAGGCTCACCCACGAAGCTATCTCCTCCAGCACTTCAACAGGACAACGCTCTAAGGTCGACATGTTCAAGTTTTGCTGACAGAGCTAATCTTCGAGCTGCCAGTGAATGGCACGCGATCCCTAATATCAATAGTAACTGTTTCCCGCAGCACTGCTTTGGTATTCAATGCCGCTATGCTTGCCATGATTGACATTCTACAGTAACTAATAAATGTCAGCATATGACCAGTGTGCAGCACTTATCCGTTTCTAGGGAAAATGGAAAGATGGGAGAGAGGTGGTAACCTCTCGAGTTGTGTTTCAGGGTCCTGAGGCAATACTCGGGATAAGATAAGATGAGATGAGATAAGAAAGTTACCGCCTCATATTCGCCTCACATTACCTCAACTCCAATCCACAATGTCAACGCGTCGAAGAATTGGAGTCAGCGCTGCTACAACCGAGGCGGCTCGCCGACAGCTCATGCAGCCTGTGACATGCTGGGAAAAACAATGGGTTACTCCAGAAAACGCCTCAGTTGATTCTACTTTCAAAATTTATAAGTGGGTCAAAACCGACAAAGTTCAGGCGAGTCACAGTATACGTTTTTCGTATAGCGTTCCCTCTCAATTTTATATAGCAATTCAATGACGATGACGGTGGTGTTGACGATCCTCTTGCACCTCTCCCTGACGAACCCGAAGTTGTGGATGTCGAAGACGAAGAACAGGACAATGCCGCTGAAACGCAACCAACGCAACCTCCAACAGAAGCTCCAAGTCGTGATCCGGACCCTGAACAGGAATTGAATGTTGACATTTCGAAACCCCCTTCCCCAAAACCTCAGCTTATTATGACTACTGCTGAAGATAATATCGGGGTAGATGACAACCCCGACGCTTTAGTCGACACATCACTCAAACCCATGGATACCAATTCAGACAACGTTGTTGAGAATCCCTTGACCGGGGCGGCCTCCATGCAACTCGACATATCTGGCCTGGGACCAGATGGGCTTGAATTAGAAGAGGCACATGAGTTGAGTCAAATTGAAGGAGCAGATACATTGTTAGGAGGTCCTATTATGGACAACACCATGGACCCGTTCTCTTCTGAGGATACGATAATCCAATGAAAATGTGGTTTTGTTTCCGTTTCCTTCTTGAGACAAGACGTCGAGCTAATTTCTATCGTCTAGAAGGTACACTTACTCTACAACACCGCTGGGCCGTGCTCTAGTACGACGATGCTAATTGGGTATTCGGCCTCCAGTACCGTTTTGGACTTGTGGCAGCCGATTTGGTTCCCTATCAGTATGTTGAGCTCTAGTCGAAAGCTTTGGGTCGTGTACCCCAGAGTCGGGGCGTGATTTGGTTGGGTACAAGAACTACTAAACGGCTTGGATCACGATTGATGCAGGATGCTGTTCTTTCTTTCCCATAAAATATTAATATTACTGCCAGCGTGTATTTATAGCCATATCTCGTCTGTTAGACTTCGCCAGCCTTACAGCAGTACTAAGGATAAGCACCGATGAGTACTAGTTCCTGCGGTTCCCTTGTGGGACCATACTACGTAATCTATCTGTCTATCTATCTGCCACAACCTTCGATCGCTTTACATCTGCGTCATGTTTAACTCTCTTCCCAAACCCGATAAAAGCCGTTGTGCTGTATGCTTTCTTTCAGTTTCAAGAAGGCGAGAATCTTCAACGTTGTGGTCGTTGTAGAACGGTTCCTTATTGCTCTGTGACTTGGTAAGTAGCGCGTATTCGCCTTCGGCTCATTGGATTTGACTATCACAGTCAAAGACAAGATTGGAGTTCTCATAAGAAACAATGGTGGTCCTCTCTGCTTCTTTTGTACGACATCGAGACTGAAATGCTGTTATGATAGCCTAACATTTCTGGCGGATAAAGTCATGAATTACAAAGGAACAACTTTCGGGGAGAAAGCACCCAAAGGCAAAGCATCAAAAGGCAGACGGACAAGGTTAATGCGTATTGTCCCCTCATTATTTATCGAATCTCAAAAGCAAATGCTACATGTAGAGGTGAGATCATCAGTGATCTAAGTAAATGTGCAAATCAACACAACGGGTGCGTACAGTAGTTTGCACTCTCCGGACTCACCTTGCCAACGACCCCCTTCTCAGCGACACCTTCGCCGCTGTGTGCTGGCAAGCCATGGATCTCGTGAGGAACATATCTAAATCCCGAACACATTTCATGGCTTTGACCTTGAAACGGAACCTCGAGAGCTCTGATCCACTCACTATGTACTCCCTAATTGATGCCGATGTTCTCCCTCTCACCGTCCTGGAGAAGAAATTTGAGCATGCAGCGCTCCCCGACCCTGTGATAGGACAATCGACCAATCCAATTACTATTCTGCAGAAGGACGACGAAGAGCGCAAAAGGAACGGACATCTTGGATCAGTTCTCGTGGTGTCCGTGGAACTTGCGGAAAGCGAAATGAAGAAGACGCCAGAACAGGCTGTGCGTGAGGTAAGTCTTTGGTTCGATTTAATTTTCTTGTTTTTCGTTAAACTAAGCACGTTTCAGACTACATGTCCTACCTTCCAGCCTTTAGGCTTGTTTAAAGAAAACAAGAGGTCGTTCGAAAGGCTGGTATGTCATTTTTACCTGTGACGGATCGTGTATACCGTTTTTACTGAACTCTCTTTCACCAGCCAACACTGCCGAAACCAATTTGGATGGTTTGTTTGAAAAACGCTCTGGACGGAAACGCGTATGCAATGAATGTCCAGCCACGGCCATCACCTCCTTGAGCTGGTACTAAATGATAGTCTACCGTAGACTCAATATCAAAGTCTAGCCAGATATCCCGACTTGTTAGACCTTCCATAGACCCTTTACGATTACATCTTCCAAAACTGCGTTCACGAACCCTCAGCCTGCGGTACGAGCTATGCCGTAGTTGAAACGCAAACAGTGCATCCAAACCGTACAAGGCAACCCCGGTATTGGGTGACATGGTTGAGGAGAGGGCGGAGGACGAACCAGGAGGTGGAGAGGAAACTGAGGGGGGCTGTTGGTGGGGTTGTAAATATGAGTGCTGGTTTGAGTGTGCCGCTAGAGAGGAAGGACATTGACATCAAGGAGAGCACAGAAACAACTGCAGGTTCCAATCTTGGACGCGACGGAATAATTTCACATCATCAATTATTTGTCCTATCTGAATTGACAGCAGATTATTTTATGAGGGTATGTCGATCACTCGTATCTGCGTGGTGTATAAACTCAGGTCATCAACAGTCTGAGAACATACAGCCTGTAGTTTGTACCCGATCTGGTGACGGGAAGAGTGGAAGCTTCTGGACTTCCCTACGGAGAGCCTTAATCGACGAGATCGTTTTCAGAAAACCTTGGCTCTCCCTCTCACGTCGTGTATGCCTCACACCGCGTTCTGAGCTCGTTAACACGGTGACCTCTTCGACTCTTGATCCGGTGTTTGGAAGTTGGAACTCGCTTTCTATGCCAGTGTTGTTTTGCGAGACGGCAGCTGTGACGACGATGTCCCCGGCCGTCACATATTTTTGACGCCACCTCAAGGCAAGCCAATCGATGGCTCGAGTGCAGATTGTCGGAGGACCCGTTGTGCGTGTTTTTTAGGTTCACAAATTCGCTTGTTGACTCATCAAGGGCGATGAACAGAAGGCCGCGCCGAGTTTGAGAGGGTGGCTACGGCGTTGTATTCTCATGTGGCAGAGTCCCTTCATAGGGCTTAGTACTCTGAGCGTGGTTTCCCAATGATAGACATCGCTGGAAGAGCGTGTCACGGAACAGGTTAATGTCAATTGCATGAGGCTGCATATCTGATCGATCGAGGTGGGGCCTACACGTACAGTCACCCCGGCATCCTGTTCATGTGTTTGACCCATGCCTCTCAATCTCCTCTCGCGATACATCGGTCCTCGAAGTCGCCGTTGTCTTGATCAAGGCCCATCGGCGTCTTCTTTCGCACCTGGAAGCGTTTCCGCTTGCGTATTATGGGTGACAAAGGGTAGTTGAACGGGACCAAATGAAACCAAATTTGAGGTGTAGTCCTCCACCACACCTTAGAACAAGACTCGACATCCTCCGAGCTACCAATCCCCCCAAATCTCCAAGTCCAAATTCCGAACGGTTAGAGACAGCGAAGGCTGTAAGCATATGGTACTCTGAATACCCCGATTTTGAAGCTCTGAACATTCCCTTCGACAGATGTCAGAAAAAATTCCACCAGTTCTAAACGTACTTGCCAGTGACGGCGTGTTGGATGCAGCGAGTGACTCGGCGGAGACCTTGACCAATGTGAGCCTTGACCTCCGCTTCCTCATTAGCGTACTGTACTAATACTCATTGCAACAACCCCTCCACAGGAGCAGAAGTTCGACCTCGGATCAGACTGGGGCGAGGACCCCCTTCACTCCGATATCTACCGTTGGTACCAGGGCCTTTGCACATGTAACCACTTTTCCAACGGCAAGGATCCCACCAAGATATCAAAACTCCAGGTCTGGAGTCGTAACCGATATTCCCAAAGGCTCACCCATCGGTTCGTTTTACTGCACATGGCGGACGATACTGTACACCGACTGGATAGGCGCGCCACCACACAAGGGAATCCCGGCTTGCTCTCCGGTCTATCCATGAGAACACCAGGGGTAACCTCTACAGACGAGATGGTCATCAACATCGATGATGATCTCCAAAAGAATATGGCCAGGAATAATCACCTCGAGGTCGAGATCCAGCTAGAGGGTAAAGTTGACTTGCTCATCGTGCTGTTAACGTGTTATCAGATATCCCATCATTCCCGGGCGAGGAGATACGACCTGAGGGATTACAACTGCTTCTTTTATTCGTGGACAATCTTGATGATCGCTGCACGACGTCTCTTGGATATCGTGACCCCTTCGAAAGACGAGCTCATGGAGCGCTTCCGTCGCAAAGAGCACCTACACATCCTTGCAGAATCCGTCGTGGGGTTGGCGGTACGGACGCTACGGGACTTGGTCCTCGCAGCTGTCGGTGTCTTCAGAGAGCAGCAACAAGGCGACACCGATGAGGGGAAGCACATCAGAGAAGGGATGAGTATCATTGCTCGAATGGTTTGGGGACTACCGAGTGGGGTCCTCGAGACGTTCGGCAAGTTGGTACTTAACTCCAAACTCCCATCGAATCTACGGGATACGTTACTCAAACAGATAAAGGAGGTGGTCACCGAAAAGGCGCCTGACGTGTACAAGCAGGTCCTTGACCATATCGACATCCCTCGGGCTGCACGTGACCGTTTGTGGGTAAATGAGGGCGTCAAGGAAATCGTTCGGCGTGAAGTCGAGAAATCACTGATTGAGCAGCTGTGGCCGGCTGTTGTTGACGCTATTGCTGTTGGATTTGGGCAGGATGTCCACTCGGCAAAAGATATAGCACAGAATGTCGTTGCCACGAAGTCCTGGTGGCAGCAAGTTGCTGGGACCAGAACTGCTCAGCTTTGGGCTGTTCAGACCGCCGCTTTACATGGTGGTTTGAAGGAGGTAAAGATTACAGCACTAGCGGAGGTGGACAGAATCAAGGCGGAAGCTCAGTCGAATGCCCCAGATGATCCTTCCGAACAGTTGAAGCTACTGAATGCAGGGATGTTTGATTTGGCTTGGAATAGTGCTCGAGACGGGGCCCTACGCTTTGCGAAGGATGCTGTTCAGGCGACTAAATCTACGCTGCATCCAGGACACCTTGAGTCCAGGGAAATCATGTGGGAGACGATCTGGGGAGTGTGGGACAAGTGTTGGGAGAAGGCTTGCAAAGATGCAAGGACTAAGGCCCTAAACACACTTGATACCGTCGTGCAGGCTGTCCTCAATGCCAGTGTCAAGGTTGTACTTGTTGAGCTCGGCGTCGGAGAAAGCCAGCCCACTGTCCGTGTTCGTAGGCCTAAGAGAGTGTTCGATATCGAGTTGAGCCCGGTAGGTCCTCAATTTGACGTCCTATTGCCAACGGTGCTGACAAAACATCCAAATTCCAGTCGATTTGGGATGAGGAGCCCTCCATGACAGGTCTAGCGCTGCAGCAGTACATGCAAGTGTTGATGAAGAAGGCGAAACTAGGCAGTCCTGATATTTTACAGCACACCATGGCCGAGATATGGAAAGATATCGCAGCCGCCGATTTTGATTTCGGCAAGATTAAGATTGTGCAGTGAGGGTCGATACCACACGCCAACTTTGTACCCAAGGGATACAGGTAAAGCGCGTATTATGTCTTCAGGCTTGAATACTTTGCAATTAATGGCAACGAGTAAAAATTTGCGGCAAACCATTTAGTGTCTCAATCTGATAACAGCTACGTCAAGTGTGTGAGCTACTGCGGCCACTGCGGATGAGGGTTCTTTTAAGCGCTCACCTCGTTTTTTAAAGAGAGTGAACGAGAGAAAGATTTCTGTTACCGTCGACATGATCAGACTCAGATATCGAGTATTCCATGAACAACCTCACCTTTTCTTGGGCGGGGCCTCGGTCGTCACCTCCGCCTTTGCTTCGACCACTCTCCCGTCATTCCTCCCTTTGCTACTACACCTCACCATCGTGCTTATTTATGCTCCCAAGGTCCTTTCTCGTAGCCCTTTCACCGGAATCACCTCACTCTGGTTTGGTTTATCCATAGGCCGGTCGATCTCATGGTTCACCCCCTCTCTGCACACGTTAGACACACCTGGAATATCGGTTCTAGTACTCCTCGGGCAATCCTTTGCCACATCCGCTATCTCATTGACAGCGGTTCTCATTTACGCTCGATTAAGGACACGCGTTTCATCAGGGCTGGCCCAACTGACCCTTTTCCCTGCACTTTGGGCGTGTATATGGTGTGCTGCTGCCTACATCAGTCCTGTAGGTTATCTGACCTCCTGGAGCCCTGTCAACGGCATCGAGTATTATGACTGGATCATCCCTTTTGTGGGTCCCGCAGTCAAAGACTGGTTGGTTGCTGCGTGGGCGGCGATTTGTTCGCAGATGGTTGAAGAATGGATAATGGGTTCACAGCTACCAGAAGAAGCCCCTCTGATACCTGACTTGGATCGCTCCCCGCAAAGAAAATATCCTAGAGGAAGTGCAAAGTTGATACTAGCTTCATTTTTAGTCGTTCTCGCCTTTCCATCTTTCTTTTTCAACGACCTCCCGCTACCAGTAATCTCCTCAGAGACTACGCCTTTCACTGTTGGATGTGTTCTTCCTCCCTTTCAGAGATACAAGGACTATAACCCCACTTTGGAAGATTATATTCGTGAATCCTCGACACTCGCTCCCCATGCAAACCTTTTATTGTGGCCCGAAGGGGCAGTCTCTTTCCAGGACGAAGCAGAACGAGAAGCAAAGTTGAGTGTAGTCCGTGGGAGGGTTCTTGGAGCTTGGGTTGGGGTCTCTTTCGAAGAGACGTACCACGATCCACAAGGCTCGAGGGGTGAAAGAGGAATCAGACGTACCGGTATCGCACTCGTGTCGAGCAGACAAAATGAAACTCATTTCATTTACTACAAGCGACATCTCGTACCGAGTGAGTGACGCCTCGTCTCTTATGTTTTACACGAGCTTGCTTATTCTTTCAATGGCGTTCAGTCGCAGAGTCATTTTCCTTGCGCTCATCCAGTGAACCGCCAACTATCCATACTCTCGACCTACAGAAGCCAAACTGGATGAAAATTCCAAAGGGTGATTGGGCTCCGGCACCGAAATTTACACGTCCAATTCCCGTTACTGCTTCGATATGCCTGGACCTTGCATTCCCGCTACATTCATTGGATTCAAGGCCAGCTCTGATTCTGGCTCCCGGTCGAACTTGGGACGTGACTGTCGCGGAGGTTATGTGGAAACAAGCGAAGCTGCGTGCGCATGAACTCGGAAGTGCAATCCTTTGGTGCGATGGTGGAGATAGGGGTGTAAGTGGAGTTGCTGGCGAAGGTATCTCAGAATCCGTTCAAGTGGGGCATGGGTCATGGGTCAGGAAGATCGCCTTGCCCTACCCATTCGACGAACAGCCGACTCCTTACGGAAGAGGCGGAAATTATCTTGTTCTAATCTTGATGTGTTTACCTCTCGTCTTTTCATTACCGGTTGCGTCCACTGGATTCCTTCCGGGAAGTGGGATTAGACGAGTTGGCTCAGCTCTTCAAAGTTTTTGGCAAAGAAGGATCAGGAGTAGTGAACTTGAAGAAGATTTAATCTGAAGTTAAAGTCTGCCCCGGTACTTGTTTCTGTACGATCAGTGTAGCACCCTTTAATGCCTCTGCATTGTTGCAAACACATTTTTCTGTGAAGTTCGATCGCAGAGTCGGAAGTTCCGGGCTGAGAGCAAGCACGAGGCTTTAACCGGACACACCTTGTACACGCTCAACCTGCTCTTAGTTTCCTCAAAATACGAGGATAGTGGAACTCAGGTATAGCCCTTTTGCCCCATATCTCTTTTGATTTTTCTGATTATGGCCGGTCCATCAGGCGCCCCATCGCAGACCAAGTTTCGTAGTCCAGGTTCTCGTTCGGTCTCTGAATCGAGCAACGACGACACCGACTGGGTAGACATCACTCACGCCGACTTACCTATTAAGCTTGACGACCCAATCTGGCGTAATCATCCTTCCCTCTCACTCAACACATCAGTCGCCGTCGTCAACGACCGCACCGACAATAGGTCGATTTCTGAATCTCTAACGCTCACCCTTCGACCTGATTCATCAGAACCTCCTTATAATCATCCCCAGCACGTCCGTTCGCGGCTTTCGTTAGGAGTTTGGAAGAACTTTTCTAAAGTATCACTACAGAGCCCTCAATCCCTCTCTCACCGTTTCTCCAAGGCTTTACGTCGAAATTCGACAAAGGGCGACACACATTCTGTTCTTGACGATTTTCCGGTTCCACCATCACACCTTCCAACTCCAGTTACACCTCTTTCTGCAGGGCAGCCCGTTTCTTACGTGTGGCCCTCTAAGAAGACTTCAGCGAATAACTGCAATACCAAGGCATTGAAGCACGACGCAAAACAGCCAGCCGTTTCTCATCCCATAAAGTTGACTGCCAATCCCCTGAAGACATTGGCAAAAGTATTCTCCTTCAACTCCCGACATCATACTCAAACAGAAGTTCCTGTGACCTCTGTTGTGCCTCAAGATCCGCCTACTCAACGCGAAGTTATTGAGATTTTAGAGCCCCTTCCAGAAGCACCAGACGAAGAAACGCCAATTGAGGTCAATTCCGAGGCACCCTTAAATCCTACTAATTCCATTTCATACGAATTCGTCGATCCTCGTCAACTTTGCCCTGAACCGTCCCCTTTAATTGGGGCAGAGCTTTTTAACACAACCTATACCACGTCCGCACGTTCCTCATTCATTCCACCGTCGCCATCTTGGTTGAGTCGCAACGTTCCTCAGGTTGTGATTCCAGATAGTGCTAGCCAGGCGACTCCCCTTGGTGAAACAGCAGGACCTATCACCCCACCCTCACCTGCACCGTTGCCCATTCCTCCTCGCATCTTCATCTCTTCCTGTTCATCACCCACCAACACCCCTCCTCTATCACCTTTGGAGGTTACTGATTGTTGGCTGAAACATCTTGATACTGTCGCTCAAAGTCGATACTCACGTATCTCGAACATCTCCAATCTATCCCGAAAGACATCCGCGGCTTCCATCCACGGTCTATTTTCCTCAACAGACGACCGATCTGATAGCAAGGTAAGCGCTCGTAAAAAGATGCGAGTCATCGTCCTGATCATCTGATCACCTTCTACTTGAAATACAGAACACAATCCTCACACCGGTCCTTCTCCTTTCTTCCCCTAGTGTTGAGAAAACCTCTTCTTCATCCCGCTCTTCCGGCTTTGGTTTCGCATCATCCGAATTTCTGCAAACACCATCATTCGAGACATCCTCTACCAATTTCGGCAGTCCACGAGGCACCCTCGAGGCGACTTCTCATCCATCAACCAGCACACAACACGTGCGCTCTAGCGATCTCATAAATTTACTCTCAGTCCTCTGCGAACAAGCCCGAATTACTATGGAAGAACACGGAGGAAACGATCTGTGGGGAAAGCGGACCGATGTGGTCGATTTTGGAGGCGAGGTAGATTACAGTGGTATGCAGTGGTTCAAAGAGCCTCCCCCGGAGAAGCCTCAGGTACGCACTACTGCGGCTTTGACACGAGAAATTTCTTTTTGATTCTAATTTATTTCTAGCCCCCGCCACAACAACAACAACAGGCGTACGATCCTGAACCTGCTGTCGTAAAACAAAATGAACATTATGGCTACGCTCTGAGCGCTGCAGCAAACGTGCTTTATGGTCGATGGAAACAGTACGGGCAGGTACGTGTTTATTTCCCGTTCTACAAATCCTATCTCGTCTGACATGGTCGAATCCCTTTTTCCAGCTCGGAGTTTTAGGTTGGTGTTCGGAGTTCGGCGAACTTATCGATAGCTTGAAAGAGCTCGGAATGCAAGGGAACATGTTTCTTGAAACTCGACGGAAAGCCTTGGAAGCTTGCAGAGACATTTTAAAACTCAAGATGGATATCAAGATGCAGATCGTCGTTATGTATCTCAGCGCTCAGATTCAGAGGCTGAGAAGGTTTTTGGACCCGGACACCATGTATGATGATTATCCGGAACCTGCATTCCCCTTAGACCCATACCAGGGCCGGTAGTATTTTCTATCCTCTCTCTATACGTACCTTGCACTACAATGCTTTTAGGTAATCTTCATCTCTCTTTTTTCACCCGATATCTTTCTCTGTGTTCCAACTCCGTACCGTTCGTCATCTGCAATGTATTATACTGTGCAATATCTTCACAAGGTGAAACCAAAACCCCGAAGAGGATTGATGATTCGTTGTGGGTGGTTCAAATAAAGAAAATCCAGATGCTCCATTAGTGAAACGTGTAAAGTTTTCAAGCAGAAAGCATGAAAGTAGACTTAGATAACTCAAAGATGAATTGAAAACCAGAATGAATCCAAAGGTCCCCACGTCGTAGAATAATAGCAGTAGGATGTACTCGCAATGCAGAGGTATCATATATATAACGTTAATGTGCAAAACTAGTGTACGAAGACCAAAGTTCAGGTGAAATAGATGCGACCTGACGAGGGGGTTCAGGTAACGGATTCGGTGAGTGTGAAAATATCTCATGCGCTGATAGAGCAGTTTGCGACGTCTGTCGGGGCATCGAATGCGAATGATATATTTGAGGAATAGAGGAGGATGCATGTTCTTGGGGAAAGGTATTTTGAACAACGAAAGACGTATGACTCGATCCATGTACTCCTCCTTTCCAATCAGAACTGGGTTCATGAGCAGTGGACATTGGGCTGGGTGGAATAGTAGCAGCAGCATTGTCCGTCATACTTCTGGCCTTGTACAGTCTCTCCATTTCCCACATCTCCCTGGCGCGGAGCGCGTTCAAGTCTGCCGATGGCGGAACTTCAGAAGTCGGACGTGCCGACGTTGAAGGGTTACGTGCTAAAGGACGAGTTGATGGCTCGGGGGTAGGTGGCGAAGGTGATTGAGGCTTGTTGACGGCTATTGGAGGAGTACTGGATTGAACGGCTTTCCGACTGCTCCCACGTTCCCGAGTTTGCTCTTTTGACCGATTACCCTTGCGATCGTCTCTCTTCGAGCTCTCGGAGGGCGGTCGTTGTTGCTGCCTCTCAGTACTACTGCCCCGAGGTGAGGAAGATGTGCCACCCATGTCTGCAGACCGTCGTCTTCGTGAACATCTTTCACCGTCTCTCTCTGCCTTTGTTCTTTCTTTCTCAAGCTTTCTTGACTCCTTCCGACTCACCCGCTCATTAGAATCCCGCTTACTTGACTTCTGATCATTCCTTGTTTGTGATGTCTCCCCTACATTGCCACCGTAGTCTTCGACAACTTCCCATTGTTCGCCCGCAGCTGTAATGGTTTGTGTGGAAGCATACACGTTACCTGATGCACTCCTTACCAGTTTAAAAGTCTCGGTTTCGCGGGAGGTCACCGCGCTGATCCCAGGTGACGGTTCCCTTGACTTTTTGTTCTCCTCCTTGGGCTTGGATAAACGTTTGGATGGAACGCGGGGAGGGGGTTCTGATTCCGTAGAAGATTCAATGGGGATATTCTTGGGCATCTGGGGTGTAGGTGGGTTGGCCAACATCGACGCGGTTGAGAGGGGTGAGTTGCTAAAATCGCTCTCCGATATATATGCCGCCAGGTAAGCAGCATGAGGATAATCTTGAGAGGGCAGTTTGGAAATATGAGGTGCGGGGAATGGAACGGTTGACGGTATTTGTTGAGGTGGAAGAGATTTTGGTTTCGTCGTGGTTGAGGGTGGTGGAGGAGCAATGCCGGACGACGGCTGTCGCCTTTTAGAGTTGACTCTGGACTGAACTTCTGGATTGAGTTTATGGTCGGATGGCTTCGGTAACGGCTTATCCTCTAAAGAGTACCTTGACTGGGGGTGTTGTGTAAGTACCTTTGAGTCCGGGGACAAGACTCGGGGCAGAATGGGTGTGGGTGACTTTTCGATAGGCTCAGGAGGCTCAGGAGACAGTGTACGTGGAATGGTGGTTTGTTGAGAGAAGGAGAGGTTCGGCGAAGAATCGGCGCCGGTGGGTGAAGGTGGTGAAGGGTTTGAGACTCGCAAGGCAGCTTCTGTTGAGAACGAAGTAATAAACGATGAAGATACTGGAGTTTCCGGGTCATTATGCACAGATCGAAGTAGCTGCTCATTCTTTTCGGGGAGTAAAGGCGTCGTTCCTTGCGCCGGCGTCATGCTGGCTTCGGAGTTAGGTAAATCTGGGTTTGCGACTGTGAGTCTCCCTATTGAATATGGAGTTGCCTCTACCGAAACATACGAGCCCCGATCTTGATGTGGTGTTGAAGACGAAGGGTCGCGATGATTTGCAATGTCGTCGAGGAGACCCGTGGCGTCGATTGCTGGTGGAGGAACGCGTCTCTGCAGTTTCTCTGGGGATGGCTGTCTCTCTTGTACTAACGACTGTCGCTGCCGGTCGGGGTGTTGTACATTTTGCGAGTCCTGTTGATCCATTAAATCTGAGACATTGGGTGGTTTTCTTGTAACACTAAATTTCTTGGCGAGGCGTCCAAGGACACTGCCTCGTCGGGCTTGCTTTGGCAGGGGGACGGAGGATGCTCGATTGTGATTGAGATGCACCGCATCTGGACTAATTTCTGAGGGATCTATGGGCACTGTATTTACGCCGTCAGATTTCTTGGCTCCAAACATAACACTCCATAATGGTGTGCGCCTTTTGCTCAGTTTGCGAGTCACTCGAACGCCATCCATCTCTGGTACTTGAAGGTGGATGGCTGATGTAGATTGGGATAAGGGTGAGGGGTTTATAGTCCTGCGGCGTGTTTCCCGTGTCGTCATACTGGAGCGGCGAGAACGAGTTTGATTCTTCGCCTAAAGTACAATATTAATTTGGCGCGTTGGAATTACTATATAACGACGTACCTCGACCTCTGCTGATACCGGACCATGCCCCAAACCCACGTCATATGGTGATTCATGGTGCCAATTTGTGCCCCAAGGATCGGAAACATCGAGTAGGTCAACGCCATCGTGAGCGGTCTGCGACGTTTTTCGGGATCTGGGTTTGCCAGCTCCGTCAGTTACACGTGTTTGTGAGGAACTAGGAGTGGGAAGAGGTGATGGTGAGCCGGAAGGTGTTCTGCTGTTGGGAGTTGGAAGGCGGGTGGAATCTTCGGAACGGTCGTGCGTTGAGGTCGTCATCGGTGGAAAGAATGGAGAAAAGACTGTGGGTGGACGAGCAGTTCGCCTGAGTTCTGAAGGAGGAATAAGGTGAAAATTCCTGTAATAACGAGGGCCAACGGGATTGTAAATTGGGTATCGCATCCTGAAAGCGGCGGCGGCTGAACTATGGTCCTTAGAGTACCATTCAGGTAATGTTTTCAGAAGATCTGGAACTAATGAACGACCGGTGGGGAGAGCAGCGAGTGAATCTGTCCTTTCACTGTATTCCAGGGACTCCATGTCCTTGACCGAGTCTGAGTCCTCTATGGCGGGCGTTGGTGACAGTGATGGGTGTTGTTGAGGATGCCCTGCTGAGGGTGGCTCGGCGATTGGCTTAGCCGACTTTCGCTTGAAGATGCTGCCCTTGGACCGCTTGGATAGCTTTCTTTCGAGCTCTTTCTTTTCCATATCTGCGTAGAATGCTTTCAACGCCTCGGCAGATGGTTCTTTCCGACTCCCTGTCCTGCCATATTGCTGCAACCACGACAAGAGCATGTCAGCATTTCATCCTATGGCTACCTCATACGTAAATACTCGCCTCTTCGAAAGGCTCTGCCGCGAAATATGGGTCTCTGTAATAAGCCATGGCAGGAATATTGTCGCAGGAAAAACGTTGGAACGGGCTAGAGAGCCCGATGTGACACGTGCTATGTCCCAGCTGCGAGAAAAGTCATTTCAAAATAAAGTTTTCTTTTCGCTTTATGAGCCTCTCAATTCTCCTGCTTGGTGGTGGTGGTCGCGAACATGCTCTTGCCTGGAAACTATCACAGTCTGCTCTCGTAAAACACATCTACATTTGCCCAGGCAACGGCGGTACTACATCCCTCTCAAAATCTTCCAATTTGGACATCTCACCCTCCGATTTCCCTCTATTGACTCAATTCGCTGTCGAGACTGATGTCTGTTAGATCCAAGTTATTACTCACCACATAATAAGCTCATGCTCGCCATGTTAGGTTAGCCTAGTCGTGCCTGGTCCTGAGCAACCTTTGGTGGATGGCGTTGAGTCCTACTTCCGGAAAGGTGCATAATTTTTTAAGCCCCCGATCTACCCATCGAAACTCAATACGTCTCAGTGGGGATCCCTGTTTTTGGACCTACTCAGTTCGCAGCGAGGATGGAAGGGTCCAAAGTCTTTGCAAAGAATTTCATGGCTCGACATTCCATTCCAACAGCACGGTATCGTACCTTCAAGTCGAACCAAATCGACGTCGCCAGAGAATATGTGAAAACATGTGGACATAAGGTAGTTCTTAAAGCGGATGGCTTGGCCGCAGGGAAGGGCGTCCTGATTCCAGAAACCGTTGAAGAAGCGATAGTTGGTCTGAATGAGATCATGGTCGCAAACGTTTTTGGTGCTGCTGGTAAGCCATCCTAGTTACCGTTTTTGACATCGAGTACTGACATCAAGTATCAGGAAGCGAGGTGGTAGTGGAAGAACTTCTTACTGGCCCTGAAATATCCGTTCTCGCGTTTTCGGACGGATACACAATCATCCCCCTCCCAGCTGCTCAAGATCACAAACGCATAGGTGAAGGTGACGTCGGGCTCAATACTGGCGGAATGGGTGCCTATGCACCTGCGCCTGTCGCTACCCCCTCAATAATGGAAGAAATAATTACAAAGTCACTGAAGCCCACTGTTGATGGAATGAGAAGAGACGGTAATGTTGAATATTCGAATACTTCACGACCCTCTAACGCATTTCGTCAGGTTTCCCTTTCGTCGGCCTTCTTTTCACCGGTTTTATGTTAACTACAACAGGCCCCAAAGTCCTTGAATACAATGTTAGATTTGGAGACCCAGAAACAGAGGCTCTCATGCTTCTCTTGGAGGAAAAGGCTGATTTAGCTGCCATAATGCTCGTGAGTCGAACAACGTGATACTTCTCTGCGCGTTCTTTCATCGATCTTTAGGCCTGTACGGGACATCGTCTAGACTCTATTTCAGTGCCCGTTCGTCCAGGTTTTGCAGTGTCCGTCGTTCTGGCTTCAGGAGGATACCCAGGAAGCTACCTAAAAGGAAAGCCCATCACTATTGATACCCAAAACATCCCTCCTAGTACGCCGAATCGATTCAAACTTTCAAAAAGTCCATTAAATCTTTCTTTGCAGACGTGGTCGTCTTCCACGCTGGAACAACGCTGCATAATAACGCGATCGTCAGCTCAGGCGGTCGCGTTATCGCCGTAACCGCTTACGCGTCCAGTCTCCAGGAAGCCCTTGAAGCAGTCTACACCGGCGTAGATAAGGTTTCCTTTGAGGGTAAGACCTTTAGGGGAGATATCGCACACCGGTCAGTGGCTTCCGCCATTGTTTGATGACATTTGATTGAAATTTCTTTCCCCAGGGCTCTCAATTCATCGCCAGAAGTTATATCTTCCTCTCAAGCGCTGACCTATGCCCAGGCCGGCGTTTCTGTAGACACAGGCAATGCATTCGTGGAGGCGATCAAACCCTTGGTGCGGTCTACTCGTCGGAAAGGCGCCGAGGCTGAGATCGGTGGATTTGGTGGAGTGTTTGACTTGAAAGCCATCGGATACAAGGATCCTGTTCTTGTAAGCGGCACAGATGGGGTCGGAACAAAGCTACGTGTTGCTAGTGACGTAGGCATCCACGACCTGGTCGGTGAGTCTGACTACGATTTTGAGTTCTAAATCTCTAACAGCTACTTGAAATAGGAATTGACCTTGTTGCGATGTCTGTGAATGATCTATTAGTTCAGGGTGCTGAACCATTGTATTTCATGGATTATTACGGGTGCAGTAAACTAGATACTGCCGTCGCAAGCCAAGTCGTCAAAGGAATCGCTGAAGGTTGCCGGCAAGCCAACTGTGCTTTGATTGGAGGCGAGACTGCAGAAATGCCCGGGATGTACCAACTTGGTGAGTTATATCTCAGGACTTGAACACCCCTTTACCAACAGAATCGGACTGTCGTAGGTGATTATGACCTTGCTGGTTTCGCAGTAGGAGCCGTCGAGCGCAAACAAATTCTCCCTAAACCCAACGTCCAAGCTGGAGACATCCTCCTCGGTATCGCATCATCAGGTCTCCACTCCAATGGATTTTCTCTAGTGCGAAAAATTGTTTATGAAGCGTCTGGGCTCTCCTATTCCTCAACTTGCCCCTGGGACAACAGACTAACACTTGGCGAGGCACTGCTGGAGCCGACCCGAATATATATCCGCCAGATCCTTCCCGTTGCTCAGTCGGGGTTGATTAAGGGTATGTGTCACATCACGGGAGGCGGGTTTGTGGAGAATATCCCAAGAGTGTTGCCAAAAGGTCTCGGATGCTACGTGGATGTAGAAGCATGGGAACTACCCCCAGTATTCAAATTTCTTAAGAAACATGGTCGTGTGGAGGCTCTGGAAATGGCGAGGACATTTAACAACGGTATTGGGATGGTCATCATTGTTAGCCAAGACAACGTCGATGCAGTGCTCAAGGCCTTGAAGGAAGCGGGTGAGGCAGCGATCTACGAAATCGGACATGTCACTCCAAAGGAGGGAGTGGAGATGAGGAATGTGCATGTCTGGACGTAAGTACACAAGTCAATGAGGTGCATGTATCTGTAGTGGGCAGATTAGCCGATGTAATTGAACCATTACAAGGGAGTTGAGGAAAGGAGACATGGGGGGATAAAATGTACACATGGGTCATGGTCATGAACAGTGATGCAAATAATAGGTGATGCGACGACTGACGAGAGAAGGAACAAAGAAAAGAAAGACGAGGTGAGGTTAATTTGTGCGGTTTTGATGCAGTTAGAACTGAGGAGCAGGGAGAAAGGGAAGCAATGAAGAATGAACAGAAAACTCGGCTCACAAACAAGAACATATCTACAGGAAATAGAAGAGACATAAACAGCAAAAAGATATAATAATAAATACGAGTTCATTTCGTGGTAAGAACAACATGTACAAGGGGACAATGAAGTATAAAAAACAGGGAGGCGCGACCGGATACCCAAGAAAGCAGATAAAAGCAAAATCTGATAGTGGCACTGTGAAGGAAAGAGAAGACACACGATTAGACGGACCACCAACCACCCAACTCACGATAAATTAGGCAAGATGACTGGTAGTCCACGATAATAATAATAATCTAGACGTCCTGTGAGAGCAGTGTACAAATCGTCTACTACAAGGAAGTCGATACTTTTTCACCTGATAAAGGTTGCACGACAATCAAAGTAGACTCCTCAAGCAGAGACGTAAACCTCCACCGGGGCTTCGGGAACGTTACTTGTGGCAGTGGGTGCACTGGCAGTGACAGCCGCAAAGGAGATAGGAAGCTTCGATGGAGGCGCAGGTTTCACGAATTGCTCGTCGGGGGCAATTGAAGGAACAGTCCCATTTATCTCAGCTCTAGAGTCCTATGATAAGTTACTGTCAGTGTTAAAACATTTGGAATGGCAGAGAATTTCAACCTTTGCCGAGCTCGTAGAGTCGGGGGATGTTGTACGAGTGACATTACTACTGGTGCTCTTAGTAGGAGGAGGTGGTGCTTGCAAGATTTGTGCAGCGGTCGGTCCATTGACATGATTAAAAAATCCGTTTATAGCTTTGGATGAAGGAGGTGTAGTTGACCCAGCGAGTACGGGGAAATCGTCTGCGTTCGGGAGGCGTTGCTTCGGTAATAACGGGCGCTTGCCGTTTGATTGTTGAGCAGCATTGTTGAGGAGGTTACGGTGGCCAAATCCGTGGCGCGGGCGGTTATCGGGTTTGCTGTTAGAATCATTGCCATTCGGAGAACGTGGTGCCTGAGGTCTTCGTCAATAGTAGTTAAGGTGATGCGTGGCAAAAGAATACATACATCGCGGACAGACAGGTTTGACATTTTCTGTTCCAGACCTGTGTGGCCGTTCAAATGAGCTCGCGGGGCTCGTGGGGCACCGCCCCGACCGCTAAAATATTGCTGTGTGATGGAGTTATTCTCGGGCAAGATGTGAGGGAAGCGGCAATCGTCGCTGTCTAGGTATTAGTTCGGGAGTTCGGCGGTTCTAAGAAAAAGTGAATACACGAACCCATTCTTGCATTTTCCTGCGGGGAAGAAGAGGCAAGGTGGCTTGGGACGAGCGCCAAACGAACCGCGTCTAGCACCGCCGCGTCGGTGCAGGCCAAAGTTATCACGAGGGGGCCCAGGAGGGAAGTTTTCTGGCAGGGGGTTGGAGTGAGGGGATTTGACTAGAGCAGTATTGCCATCCGAGTATGGTACCGGCGCAGAGCCAGAATACGTAGATACCACGTTGGCTTGCAATACGAAGGGACCGGGAGCTGAAGTTCCGTTGGGGGTGCCGTGGTACATGGCTGGAGGTGATTGAGGTTGGCCTTGGGGGGGAGATGGATGGTATACAGGTTGAACGGGTGGGGGAGCCAATGGCATGTTACCCGGCTGGCCATGATGTGGAGGATAAGGGGAAGGACCAACCATTGGTTGATACGGTAACTGAACGGGTGCGCCGTTTGGAGTGAATGGGGGAGGAGGTGGAGATGACAGTTCGGATGATGAAGGAACTTGGGACATTGAAGGTGGTGGAGACGAAGGGAGCGTGTTCATGGGTACACCATTAGCAGGTGGTGGTTGTGGTTGGAAGGAAGGTGGTGATATTGGATAATAATTGGGAGAATAATTCTGCTGACTCATGGGATCGTACGGAGCGGGATATTGGGCAGGAGGCGGAAGCGGGCCTTGGAAATAAGGTCCTTGAGGATGCGCAAAAATACAAGAAGAGCCGTAGCGACAAGCTGGGAAATATCTGCACGGAATCAGGCGAGCGATTTCTGGTGGAGGAAGATTTCCGGGACCACCTGTGGGATTTTGTGTATGATGAGGATCATGAGGGGGAGGAGGGTAGAATACAGCGCCTTCGGGCAGAGGATGAGGTTGATAATAAGCGTAACCAGCTGGAGCACCGGGGGGCGGCGCCTGTGGATAAAATGATTTTTCTTGGGATTGTGCTGGGTATGACCTGCTCTGGTTCAGTAGTTCAAGCATCGAAGGGTCCTGCGTGAGGTTCAGAGCTAACGCAGAATCAGCACCTACAAGTATTTTTTTGCGTGTCAGTAAAATTGAACCACAGTAAATGTAACGTGGAACTATACCCTTCTCCAGTAGAACCCGAACGACCTCCACATGTCCATTTTTCACTGCTTCAACAACTGCAATAGCACCTTGTTCATCTGTAGTATTATTTCGTAAGTGCTTGGACTCGACGGCCAAGGATTTTAAACGACTCGAACGAGGGGACTACTACCTTTTCCGTTGATGTTGATCGAAGTATTCTCGCAGAGAATTTCTACTACATTTTCAAGACGGCCTTCAGCGGCTGCTGCAATGAGAGCGGAGACCATTGAGGGAAAGAGAGAGGAACAAGTGAGGGAGATGGACCAGAATCGACCAAATGGACCTTCGGTAAGGGTTGGAAGAAAAATCTTACAATCGCGATCCAAAGAAAATTGTGGGCGTCACGTGACCTACACCGGGTCATCAAACCCGCATCGCCGTGAACCGTAACGGCATCACGGCAAGCCCAGGATCTGAAATATCCTCCAGCTTAAGTTGATTGTAACCAGATACACCGCAGCCAGTATTTAACGGCCTCATATTGTTCTACGGATCAATGATAATAGCTGAGTTTCTCATTCTCCCGGCCTGGGTAAATATTCGACATTGACGCTTAC
This sequence comes from Marasmius oreades, assembly GCF_018924745.1. Lineage (NCBI taxonomy): Eukaryota > Fungi > Basidiomycota > Agaricomycetes > Agaricales > Marasmiaceae > Marasmius > Marasmius oreades. The sequence goes on from NC_057323.1 coordinate 2,783,952, forward strand.
GGCCCAAGTTGTGGCATTGTTGCGTTCGCTAAGTAACTGATTGGACGAATTGGCAGATGTTTCTCAATATAACGCATGTCCTTATGACCCGGTTTTTCCAATTCGCTCGTCAGTTTGTAGAGTCCAACCCTAACTTCTCCATCAGTTTCCTCGCAGGTGCGCCAGTTGTTGGAGATAAATCCAATTCCCTTGAAGGAGGGAGCTCCATCAATTCCCGCACAGCTACAAGGACATCTTTTCCTGTAATGATCGTTATAAGCATGTCTCGGATGACTCCCAAAACTATTTACCTTCGTAAAGGACCTCATAAATCTGGTTACCAATTCATTCGTTGAGCATTTTATGAACCGACTCCAAAACAAGAATGGCACATACGAAGGTTGCAATTGGGGCTTGGATGCCTAATTCGTCCACAATGATTTTCACACCCTTCGCCGTAGAGACTCCTTCCGCAACACTCCCAAGCGTCTTGGTGATCATGTCGAGAGGTTCACCTTTCCCCAACCGATATCCAACTGTATAGTTACGGCTGTTGGGCGAATTACATGTCAAGAATAGGTCTCCGATACCAGCGAGACCCAAAAATGTGAGAGGGGAAGCACCATAAGCGGTCCCGATGCGAGTCATTTCTGCCAACCCACGGGTAATGAGCACTATCCGGTTTGCAATACATCATTGGCCATGAGTTGACGTGTAAGGCCGGAGATTTACCCACTAGCTCTGGTATTATTCTCGAAGCCGAGGCCGTCGGCGGCCCCAGCTGCAATTGCGTACACGTTTTTGAGAGCGCCAGAGAGTTCAAGCCCAATGGGGTCGTTCCCGGTGTAACTAAATGAATCGTGAGCAACACACGGAGAAGTGACGTGAGTCGAGAACATACCAACGAAAGTGTGGTTGATGGAATAGTAAGGCCGCCCTGTCCGCTTCCGATTCAGTTAATGAGGCGACGGAGACTGAGGTTGGCTGTCTTTGTACAACTGCCGGAATACGAAATGGACATTATCTTGAGTGTTGAAGTGTCATTTCAAAGTTGACGAACCTTCCTTAGCAAATGATGGACCTGACTGCACCATATGAAATGGCCCCCGTGATAAGTGAGCGTATACCCAAGTGAAATGAAGACGTACAATAAATGTGGCAGCCTTGGCGACATCAGGGCCACAGGTGTCTGCAATAATTTCCAGAGTCAAAGCATGTGTTCCCACTTCAATACCCTTGTTAACGAAGATCAATAGAGGTCGGCTTTCCAGATTCTTAGTGAAATGGAAGTGCATTTTCTTGAGTGTCTCCCTGTAGTGAAAATAAAAAGTGAGCTTCTGCGGCAAATACGACTCCGACGCGCCTCAAAAACGGAATACACAGTGTCACAACAAGAGAGAAAGGGTGTGCGCTTACCCACCTGAGAAACTGCGTAGGTATGGCAAAGAGAACCACATCCATATTTTGTATGAATTCAGCATCTGGAAGCTCAGGTCCGACGGCAGTAATGTTGCGAGAGAAGTGGTGGTGCTTGAGATATTTTGGATTTCTATGATGTTCGTTGAAATGTTTCACTATTGCTGCTTCTCTCGCCCATAGATAAACTTCATGGTGTGAGTCCCCAAGGTGGTCAGCAAGACAACTGCCAAAATTTCCAGCGCCAAGAACGAGGACTTTGGAAGGGTGTTCGGGGGGTGTTGGCGGTGAGATGGGAGAAGGTGGAGAAGAACGCTCTATAGTGCTCATTATCGTCGAGGTCGATATTTGGGATGGGCTGGTCGTCGTTCTGAGTAAAAGTTTAGACAAAGCGTTGTATTTCGGGTAAACTGAGAGTCTTCTATGCTGGAAGCGCGATTGAATGCGGGTGAATTTAGAGCTATTTTCAAGACGTGTATGAATTGATATTGTATGAAGCGATCTTGAGGTATTGTTCGAGATGCGCGCAATAAGCATCCAGAGGGAAATGAAAGGTGAGAATGAGGGGGTAGTGTTTAAACTTGGAAGGAGTTAACGCATTCCAAAGCTTCAGAGGACGACGATACTGGATGCCTATCCACAACGTGTTTTTGAAATCGTTCCAGACTCATGTCGTAAGTAGCCTAAATAAGTAACATCAGCGCTCGCTTACATATTGTAGGTAGTTCGATTATCTCGCCTCTCAATTACGGGGGTAGAATACTGCAGCAGAATCTATGGCCTGGAAGAGCCATTCCAAACGTGCTCCACCATGTTACCTCCCAAAAATCTGGAACTAGAATCTGAAAAAAGTCTTATGATGGATAATTGGCGGTGTTGAATCACGTGAGGTGACTTCGCCACGTTCCCCAGCCTGAGCGGAAGTTCTTCTGTTCCCCCCTTCACCAACGCCCGCTCAAATGGCAGTCCAAGACCGCACCAACGAATTCAGAACATGTGTAGACTCTATAAGGAAACGTTCACCGCTTGCAACAGAAATGAAACAGAAGTTGCTGAATGGAAAGACGGGGAGAAGCAAAACCGAGTTTACTAGAATGGCGTCTGCGATAGGAAAGGACCTTAGCAGTACCAGCCTCAAACTTGGCAAACTTTCACAGTGTATGTATTTGTGCGCTCTTTCTATTCAATTTGTTGAGGTATCTTCTAGTGGCAAAGCGCAAAGCACTCTTCGATGATAAACCAGTAGAAATTAGCGTACGGGCCGTCATTCATACTCAGAAGTCCTGCGCCCTGAGTTATGCCCCATCTACAGGAGCTCACCTTCATCATCAAGCAAGATCTCGCAAGTATCAACAAACAGATATTGTCACTACAGAATTATGTCAAGCAGCGAAAGCAAAATGCCACCAAATCGGCGGAGGCGAACCAAATTCATGAGCATAACAATAATGTGGTGGTTCTACTGCAAAACAAACTCGCCAGTACGAGCATAGCGTTCAAAGATGTGCTTGAAATTAGGACACAGGTGAGTTTCATTCTCGTCAATGATATAATACATTGTCAGAATTCTCCTGTTGCTGTCACAGAACATGAAGGAATCAAGGGAGCGGACAGAAAAATTCATGTACTCAACATCATCCGCTGCAAATCAGGCGACTTCGAATTCAATGCTCTTCAATCAACGAGGAGCCGCCGATCCCATGAGTGACGGAAGTCCAGGCCGCTTAGACTCGAAGGGGAAAGGACGGGCCCCGCAGAATGGCGACTTACTTGCTTTAGATTTAGATTCAGCCGAGGAGGGCGTCGGGGGTTCGCAAAATGGAGGCAGTGCATTTATGCAAATGCAGTTAATGGAGCAACAGGTGGGCCATCTACTCAGTTTTTTTGAAGAATCTTTTCTCATTCCCTTTAGGATACCTACATACAGCAACGATCCACCGCTATTGAATCCATCGAAGCCACTATTGCAGAACTTGGTCAGATCTTTACTCAACTCGCCAACATGGTTGCCGAGCAGAGGGAAACGGTGCAGCGTATCGATGCGGATACAATGGACATCGTATCGAACGTGAGTGGGGCACAGAGGGAATTGCTGAAGTACTACGCTAGCATATCCAGTAATCGATGGCTCATGCTCAAAATATTTGGGGTTTTGATAGTCTTCGTGAGGCGTTCTTGCTACACTTACGACGAACGATAACTCACTGCGTTTTATAGTTCCTCGTTTTCATCCTGGTTTCTTGAACTGTATCTATTGGGCCGGACCCTCCTGGACATTTTTATAATTATGATCATTTCTGCAGAACACTTACAGTTATCCTTAGATACGTAGCATATATTCCATGGTTACATCAGGAAGTAATAGGTTGTGAAATTCATTCTGAACTATTTGGCCATGACTGGCGTTTGAGACGCGATACGCGTCTTTTTTCGTAACTATCGCTCACAACAATGGAAACACCTCAACCTCCACCCGACTTTGTCCTTCGTCCCCATCACATCGCTCTGTGCGCTATCTTCGTACTTGCCTACAAAGATTTTGAGTTCAAGGGCTTTCCGCCGCCCTTCCAGCTCCGTCTATATCGTCTGCTGCTCGATGAAGTTTCTGAAGTAACCAAACCAAGATCTGCCGCTTCACTACAAAATCTGCTGACGGGTTGGCCTGAGATTGACAATCAAGAAGCACAAAGAATGATCAGCTCCTTTTGTTCATTCGTAAGTACTCAGTTCAAGTATGGCCTACGATATGGTATTGAAGGAATTTCCAGAAATTAGAGTCAGCAGACCAGTTAGTCAATTTCTTTGCGGGTGGGCTTCCAATTCATTGCACTCGAATATCCATCCTGAGGCTTAGTCCAGGCGTACCTCCATTGTTCATAGAGAAGAGCGACGAAGACGTACGTCCTATTACTCATGGTGCTATGTTCCTGTTGACACCTCAATAGGAACCTTCTATCTTTGTAAACTAATGTAACCTCTGTTTCATCGTTCCCAGCAATAATCAAACGTTGTAGACACCAAGGTCAATCTTCGGGTATTTCTGTCGGCGATGTTTTGTCGGATTCTTGAAGCTCTCCGTTCCTGGGGTCATCAAACTTCGTGAAGATTTCGCGTTGTGGTGGAGGGGAAAACCGAACGAGGGCTATGATCCCATAGCGAGAGATAAATTGAACCATAGTGAGTGGCACGACCCAGGTATGTATATTCGAAGGCTTGCTGACATTATGATCCTAGGTGGCCAACAGATCTTTAAGACCATCGATGATGCAGAACATTGGGCTTCCGCCGATTCTTATGAGCAGTAAGCATGCGATGTCCGTCAAAACTTCTTTGCTAAACCCTTGTAGGTGGTTGAAATCCTTAGCGACTGGGGATGAAACTATATCCGTCGAGAGCATCCGAAATTTTTTCGAACAACACTTTCACGATGGAAATGACTCGTAAGTATCCAGACGTAGCCGTCCTTTTGATGCCACTGACCACAGTTCCGAAGGGGTTTACGCCAACACGGATTATTGAATCTCTGTCGCATGCATTTCATCCGGGCTGAATTTAGTGCTGCTCGAAAGGTCTCGCGTCTTCCATTGATCACTTCCTCGTACTGAACAGCGTACCTCCAGCTTTTGTTGGAAGCCATTAATGTCTCTCGGACATCTGGTGATAAGCTGACATTACAGCAGTGTATGAGGTATGATATTATCCGGCCCTTCATTCGAGCTGTTGAGTAACGCATTTTAGCCTTCTCCATCGCTTTCCACCAGAAGAAGGTCAAGAAGAGCGACGACCTCCTTTGAATGAGGTACAGCCTCACCTTCATCCATTGGAGATTCTATATGATGTTAAAAAGCTAATGGACGAGAAACACGTGCGTGTCACTACTGCCGTCGCCTTCCTTCCCCCTCCCTCCTCCATTCCTTGACTACTAAATAACTTTGTTGAATAGGAACAGCCCTTGACAGCATCTTTCAGTAAAATAGTGCAGGCTATAGGGGTCTACGACTATTGGTTCGAGCATCGATTTAGCACGCTACGCGATACCGACCAATGGGCACAACATGCAGTCCAGGCGGTGGTGTGGAATGCAGCCGGTACGTCGTTTGCACTTGCTTCGTGTACATTTCCCATTCATGAGAATCCAGGTTGCGAGGAACTCGGAAGCATTGAGTGTGACACTGTCATCGCTTTTACACCCAAAGGAGGTGATGACAACAACCGACTGACGTGTATCCTCAATCAAGCGTACAGGGTTTGTTTCCTATATTGACTCATAATTGTGCTGAGCCTTTTTCCGACCAGCGCGCTCGCCAGGGATTCTATGAAAATGCTTTGGCTATGCTCCTTGAACCCTGTGTATGGAAAGGACTCGCAATCTCTGACTATGGACTATGGGCTCAAGAAGTATGGCACATCCTCGCTTTGAGAGCCAGTAGGCGGTGCGCAAGACTCGACCATTTACCAACTCGAACTGATCGCATACTTGCACAGTGGCCAGCACCGACTATCTCGCGAGTATATTTTACCGAGGCGCCCTCCCGGCGACTTCAATCCCAGACACTATTTGCACAAAGTCCCATCCTCAACTAACAATAAGATTGCCGATCCCCTCTACGAGGTCATTCAAATGAAGGTATGTAGTACTTCTTCTTTCTATTGGTTGGATGCTGATGGCTGGTCTAGGAATGTGACCATGCCTCAGTTGCCATTGAACCACTCCTGACTGCTTTGTGGCATGCTGAGTTCCTCTTCCGTATACATTACTATCGAACGGGGATGATTTTATTGGCAGATGTGGGCCTTGAATTTGGGCTTTCACGACAATGCAAACGAATGGTGGAAAACATTATGCCTCAGGTTTGAAGTTTTGCCGTGCGTTCGTGACGCACTGATACCAGCCTCCTCCAAGGTCATCACCGGAAAAGACGTCGAGCAACGCGCACTAGCCGCGTTCACCCTGGCACGCTGTACCTTGGCTTGCGATGATCGTACCGGTATGTCTTGTTTGTTCTGTCTCCTTCGGATGGACATGAATCATTTCTTCACAGCTAATTCCTTGCAAGATGTTGTATACTGGTTAGCTATGGCGGAGAAGGATTATTTGACTCTTGAAATGTACCGCTCGGCCACCGACGTGCAATATCTGCTGTCAGTGGTATATCACAACCTGGGTATGGAGACAGAGCGAGATGGGGCCGCTCAACGACACATCGAAACCGAAAAAAAGCAGAAACAGGCCGAAGACGCGCCAATGGACGATATAGTGGCTATCTTGGATGTGGTATCGAGTGTCGGTGTCGCACTCTCTCTGTCTCGCTGACTACATAACACAAAGCTCCAGCAAGTCCCGTACCATTATTATCGTGTAACAAGGCTCATCATGCAATTTCTTATTTAAATATTAATGCTGCCCAACGAAACCTGGGTTGGCACTATATAGAAATTTAGGTTGCTTCCTTGGATGATCTTGAACATTTCCTACACAACACTTTGAACCCCAGAAAAACCCACCGCTACCGTCTTCCTTTACCCTTCACCAAAGTGAATCCATCTTCGTCGACCTCTGGCTCTTCCTTCTTTTGGGGCTGATGTTCGATAAGCTGAGGCGCTGTTTCTTCGTCTTCGTCCATGTCCTCGTCCTCGTTATCTTCACTATCGTCGTCCTCCCAATCGCCATCTTCGTGGACTTCTTGTATCTCAGTCACTTCCTTTCGACCTTTTAACTTATCAGCTTTCTCCTCCCATTTCTGCACTAAGCTCTCCCCCCGACCGGCATGAACTTCCTCCCACATGGTCACCACCTCTCTTGCTACGTTCTCTGCACTTCCATCCTCAACCATGATGTCGAATTCATCTGCCAGAACCTGTAACAGGAGCTCTTCGATGTATTGGTCGTCGGGGGTATCAGATTCTTGTTCAAACGTATCGACGATCGTTCCATACAGCCATTTGCACTTGTCTAATGTATTCGGTCCACCCCATGATTCCTGGATAGCTGATCGAAGTATGGTCCATGTTGAAAAGAGAGCGATGACTCCACGAGTGAACAGGACTGTGGTCTGAGGAACGGTTGTTGTGGATGTACTCATCTCATGATCATATGTATATACTGTATGTGAAAAATTTCCAAAGAAACCGTGGCCCGCGTCAACAGATCCCTCATCCTAGTCTGACCCGATAATCTGGAAGCTCAACCGTGCATCGATATTGCCTCGTCAACTACGGAATATGACCTCTGATTCTAAACTGACAAAGAAGCAAAAGAAAGCGATCGCTTTCAGGGAACGCAAGAGTGAGAAAGCGCGGAAGAATGTTGATACGGATGGCATGGAGGGTAACGAACTACCTACCATGGAAGTTCAAGACAGCATTGATAACCAGGGTGATAAGATGGAAGGCGGAGAGGTGGGCAAGCCGAAGGGTATCGCGAAAGACAAGTCGCGGACAACGGAAGAAGCCCTATCGTCTGAGGAGAAGGATATGGCCGCTCGAACCACTCGAAATAAGAAGGGCAAGGACAAAGAAACGGTAGACGTTGAGAAAGGGGAGCTATCAAAGAAAACCAAAAAGAGGAAGAGAGATGGCGAACAACATGCAGAAACAAAAACGGAGGGCCACTCTACGTCTCCCAAACGCAGGAAAACCGAAGGTGGCAGGGCGAGACTGATATTATTCCTCGGTACGTGAAGGCTAGTAAAACTTGATCCATCGCTACTTACCTTGCTCATATATTCTTGTTCTCACACGACAGGTAACTTGAAATACACCACGTCTCAGGACTCAATACTAGCGCATTTTCAAGCGTGTGGTTAGTTTGCCATCGGTTGTTCAGATGCCATCCCGAAACACCTAACGCATAATTGCCACCAGATCCGCCTCCTAAGGTTCGGTTACTCACCCCAAAAGTAATATCCCCGAAATCGACCACTACGAAAACCAAAGGTTGCGCTTTCTTGGAGTTTGAGACCCCGGCATCACTACAGCAAGCTCTCAAGTTGCATCACTCAAGATTGGATGGACGGACGATCAACGTCGAGCTCACCGCCGGTGGAGGAGGAAACAGTGAAGCTCGTCTCAACAAGCTGCGTGAACGAAATCAGAAATTACACGGCGAACGAGTAAGTATACCTCTCCCCTAGTTGCACTCAGCCTTAAAATTTGGCAGAAAACGGGCAAAGCTAGCGAAGGAAGCATCACTTCTAGCGTGTCCGAATCACAACGATATTCAGCGACATCGGGCGTCGGAGATGCACCCGTGAAGAAAATTTCTTGGGCAGTTGGAGATACTGTGGCAGATGGGCCCACTCATCGGGGTGGCAAGAAACATAAGAAGCAGAGGGTACGGGAACCTGCGAAATGGGGGACGGGTGTCAATGCAATTCCCGTGGGCTAATTTACTAGCGGGGGTCGGATATACTAGAGTCGTCCAAGTTTTAGTGTACCCTTGCGAGCTCGGAGTCGGGCTGCCGTCGATACGAACACCGTGCTTCTGACAGACTCATTAAATTTCCAATTGCTTTGCGTATGTAAGTACTGGACTGGAATTACCTTCGTCAAGGGAGAGAATGGCGACTGGTAGACAACATAGTTTACAATTGCAGAAAAAAATAGCAGTGGAAGAGATGCAGAAATAAAAACAGTTGTATTTACGGTGCCAAAGAAGAGAAGATCATGAAGAAAAGCAGTACTCGCGCAAATTCAGAGCGTTGGTAGGAAAGATTTTTTGAAAAATGGTTGAAAAGGGCCTTGAGAAAATGAACGAGTAAAGATAAAAGGAAAATTAAGAAAGATGATAACCTTTAATGGGTTCACGTCGAACCCAACGAGTGTTGTAATTCCCAACGTTGCCATCGGCAGCGTTAGTAGCAAACTCGCTACAATTTTCCTCTCCATATCCCCCGTTGCTGACCGGTACGTGTGTCTCCCTTCGTCCTTGTCGGTGAGTACCTTGTCGGATGTACCCGTGCCGTGGATGGAAACCACCATCTCGACGCCCACGCTTGCCCATGTTCCCATGCCCGTCGTACTCGCGAGAGGCATTCACGTTCGCATTGATTGGGAAACCGACAAGAGGTGGTCCTAATCGAGCGCCTCCTGGGTGCGGAACCCAACTCGGCGCATTTCCGCCAGTTTGCTTTGGTACTTGAATATATCCTGGAACAGGAGCGATCCTGAGTGGTGCCTGGCTAGGGGCGGTGGGAGGATATGGGGACGGTTGAGGGTATTGAGACCAAATTCGAGGAGGTTGAGATTGCGGAGGAGCTATGTTTCCATTCGCCGACTGATGCATGTAGTTGTCCAGAGCATCTTGACGATACACTGCAATAAGGGTACCCTGTTCGCCTTGGATAAAACCTGAGGGTACTACCGGCGGTTGTGACTGAGCGTGTGGTGGTGGTGGTGGTGGTGGTGTTGACTGCTCAGCCGTGTGGGGCGGCCTAAGGTGGTAAGGTGCAGGATAAGGGACATAGTGCTAGAGATACATGTCAGTCGCAGGGAAGAGAGGCAGAACCCAGAACCCACATACACTGTATATCGGCCAGTGGTTTGGCGCAGTGGACGTTGTACCATTAGTACCATCCGAGCCAGATAGATTGGTATAAGGAGGTTGAGTGGGATTTGGTATCGGATAAATCGGATAGCCAGGAAGGTAAGGCATCGGATATTGCACTTGTGGGGGATATGGTTGTACCCACGGCGGTGGAGGATAATAGCCTGCGGTCGGATATACTGTTCCACCGGGGACGCTCTCCGACCCCGACAGGGGAGTTGATGGCGGGGGCGTGATGCCCGTCGAATGGGTGTCCTGTGAATGGACATCTACTTCGTACCACTCACGATAACGTTCGGGTTGAGTAGTTTCAATGGGATGCGGGGAGCTGGATTGGCAGAGGTTGGGGAAATCAATACTATCCTGCTTTTCGGGAAATTTTCTATCCGTAACCTGTTCGAGGCCATCCGCTCCGGCCACTCTGGGCAGAACAATACTCGACTCGGCTGTAAAGGGTTTAGATTCCTGCGTGCGGGTCCTGTCTGCCGTGGACATAGACATATCCGACAAGGAGTCCCCAGACCTGTCCGCAAAAGTATGCTGCGGTTGCAATTCCTGGCGAGGAGGGTGGTTGGCAACCTGGAGGAACCGTCCGCGGCCACGGCCTTTCATGAAAGTCGCTCTGGAGGGGTTGCATTCTCGGAACTGTACTCGCATAGCTCGACCTTGATACACCCGGTTATGCTAGTAATATATGAGATAGATTTGAGGCGGGGGGCAAATCGGAGGCCAAACCTCTTGTTGTATTGCTCGAGCTGCTGACTCCGTATTGTTGAATTTCACAAATGCGAACGCAGCCTTGCCGCTCGCTAAACACACAAGATGGTTGTAGATGTCGATCTCAAACGCACCATACAAAGCGCTTACCTGGGCGGACTATCTTCACGTTCTGCAACCCTCCGAACCTTTGAAAATAGTTCTGGAGCTTGGCTTCGTCCCAGGCTCCTGGTCCATGCATATCAAGTCCCCCTACAAAGAGCGTCGAAGTGTCCACGACTTTCTCCATGCTGGTACGTGGGTTATGCAAACGGAAGTTGTAATCGTCGTTGTCTACTTCCCTGATTGAACGGCCATCGGTGCTGGTTGGCGTCAACAAGAAGGCGGAAGCGGGCGACTTAGGCGTGGACGTAGTAAGAGCTGTTGCAGCAGGTAAATCCAACTCGACCTCCTCAGAAAGCGGGCTTGGGCAAGATACTACCGCCGCAGAGGTGACCTCGAGCTCGTTGCACATCTCAGTCCCTGCCGTAACAGGACTTAGCGGACGTGAGTAAGAGGCATACACTGCAACGATCAGTACTTACTCAAAATTCTGTACGTTTTCCAACGTTTCGGAAGAGAACATAACCACAGAGTCTTCTTCGGCGTCACGGAGAGGAAAATCGGACCCTGCCCACGTCGATACGTTTACTTGATCCGCTTCCTGTATGTCAGATTTCCAATCTGGTGGCTCGAGAGACTCGCAGGAATTGCCGTGGCGCGATTGCTGGGTTAGCGGACAGTCGGTATATTTGGTCGATTGCAACATGCTGTGCACAGGACGTCCCGTACGATCGAAGTGGGATGGTGCAGAAGCATGAGCCCAGCTGATCTTAAAATGGGGTACTTTACGAAGGGTCTATGAGAGGCTAATCAATTATCAAAGTCAAAAAGATTGACCATGAGCCTACCATCAGTGCGTTGACGCAGTCATCACGGTGTTCCCATTTTACTTCGAAAACATGATTATCCATCACAGATTTGCGAGGAAAATTGTGCGGAGCAGGAAACAGAGTCCACTTGACGATTTCTTCGTCAGAGAGACCTGTGGGTCCTATGAGCGAGTATGGTGCCAATCAAACACAACCATTTACCTTCGGGAAAAGTACCGGATGGCCAATAATGTTGAAAAGTCTCCAATGCACCAAAATGAGTACAAATGGTTCGAAGGGTCTAAATATTAAGGATCACAACGGCTGGACATGTGAAAGAGAGGAAGGATGACCTTTTCGTCGAACATCAAAGGCTCGATGTGTAGGTCATGTTCAACAGATGGCTCCTGGCTTTGCCTTGCCTTACGTTCTAGCTCAACAGCCACTTCATTGTAATGGATAGTTTGGGTTCTACATGTCATAGAATCAAGATCAAAAGAGGGGCAATAGCTAGTTACTTGCCTTGATTGTCTGGACCGAGATATCCTCATGGCGCGAGGGAGATCAAGTTCAATAATCGCGTTCCCAGAGATATTTCTGGCTTCAGCGCTGTATTCCGGAACCGTGACGTGATGTTGAGGAGTGCTATAGTACTCATGTGAGGAGGCCGATAATAGATGGAATCGATAACACTGACCAGTAGGAAATTAGCAAGGTTCTGAAGGCCCTAGCTTGCTCATAGCGCAGATGTCTCCCCATGAATGGCTTAGGAGGATTTGAATGAAGCGTGTGGATTAGTCTGGCGGCGGAGGCAGCGTCCTGAGTTAATAAATCAATGTTAACGAAAGTAAAGGCGTGGCATAGAAATCAATGCGCATATATATGGGGGAGAGACCAACCTGACACTGTACAAAGGCACAGGCGCCACCTTTGTTGTCGCGAATAACTTTGACGCACTTGACCTCGGCATGTTCTGCCAAATGCTCTGAGAGCAGTCGAACGAGCTCATTATTGTCGATATGTGGGGGAAGACTGGACAGGATATGGTTGCCCGGAATTAACAACTCTCGTGGAGAGCGACATAAACAAAGGCTTTCTCACCTTCCTACGAAGACACTGGCATCGTGAGGCATCTTCTCATGCTTACGGTTGACAAAAGACGCGTCGGGCTCGACGGTTCTGGCGTCGGAATCCGGGTAGTCTTGAACGAGAGCGCCCTCACTTTTGGGAGAAGGAGGAGGAGATGAAGGGAGAGAATCAAAACGAGTCCCCCACTGACGGGGACGAGGAAGCTGGCTGGGCATAGTTGCAATTAGTGATTAGAGATGGATGAGGATGGCGGTAGGAAAGAAAGAGGGTGGAGGAGGGAAAGAAAGTGTAATAGTTGCCAAGTTTGGACGGATCGAACATATATGAGTATCGAACAGAAAACAGAATCCGAGACTATCCTGGACCAATTATTCAAAAACCAACCAAAAAGAGCAGATCAAACGCGCCGGTTCGCGCCGGTTCGCGCCAGTTCTTGCACCAAAAACGCACACGTTTAACGTTGGCCGACGGGCGACGATCTGCTCTGCCCTAGTTGGGTCCTGTTTAGACCGCTAGTACCACGCCAATATCCTTCCTGTCATGTCAAGAAGCCATAGCCGAGTCGGGAACTTTCCCCAAGTACTCCTTTATCCTCTATCTGCAATGTCGCCTCGCAGGTCTTCGCATCGCTAGGGGATCGACGGGAAAGATTGGTCTCGAAAGACGATGTTGATACACAAAGTTCAGCCGCTCCTTTTCGTTCCATCTCTCTAGCCCATTTTTCCATTATTTTTTCTCTGGCTCGTATCTCTGCTGAATCTCAAAGCAACCATTTAAGGATAAATAACAGGACCCAGTATCCTTCTGTGATGTGCGAGCGATGCTTCTTCACGCCAGTTCTGTCGGTCCCGAGAGGCTCCGTTTCGTCCGGTAATTTGCGCCTTGTTCCTATTATTCATTCTTCTCCTTTGGTCAACAGGATTTGAGCTCGATGTCGCAAGGACAGACTTCCTACATCGAGGACCACTTGAGTAAGTCAACAGACCGAGAAGGATCAGACCAATGCTGGAGCCATCATCAGTACGGAAGACTTTCCCGAAAGGCAAACGGTAGATATTCAATCGATAGCTGAGCCAGTTTGTAGAAGGAAGCACCAAATCGAAACAGCGAACAACGTAAAACCTGACAGACTAAGAAAATTGATCCAATTTCAAACTCCGCCCCCTTCCCTCCTTCCAGTCAGCATTCAAATATTCAGATTCCACGAATCCTCTTCCCCAACCTAGACACGTCTATTTTCTCCAACTTGGAAAATGTCTGATGATGGTTATGGTGGAGGTGGAGGTGCAGCAGACGATTATGACTACGACGGCCCTAGGTACGCTCAACCGACTCATATATTTCTACGACAGGAAAAGTTATATCTTTACCATTAGTTACGCCGAAGATGCTTTCGTTGTGTGTATTTCTATGCCTTTGAATTTCTTAATATCAATCGTCCTCAACACTGCACGACCCTCATGATGCGAAATTCAACGTAGGACGACAGCTATGATCTACTTGCAAATCAGGACGTTGAAGGTCAACAAGGCGAAGAGGGCGCCGATCAAGGGCCTCATATAAATGGAATCAACGGGGCAGATCATGACCAAGAGATGGCGAACGGTGAAGACGGTCAACAACCACCTGTCACTACAAGTGCACTTGGGGAAAGGCAGCCCAACAAAGAACGCGTAACGACACCATACCTAACAAAATACGAGCGTGCACGGATTTTAGGGACGAGAGCGCTGCAGATCAGGTTAATGTTATCTTCAGCTGCACATAACAGGCGTGAACTGAAATTTCCATCTAGCATGAACGCTCCAGTTCTCGTTCCCTTGGATGGTGAAACGGACGCTCTTCAAATTGCCATCAAAGAATTGTCCCAACGAAAAATCCCCCTCATCATTCGACGGTACCTTCCAGATGGTAGTTTCGAAGATTGGAGTGTGTCGGAATTGATCACCGACTGAGATGTCATTTGGCGTTCTTGATATCGTTCTTAGTTTTCTTACATAGCACGTACGTGTCATATACATTGACGATAAAGACTTATTAAATAATAAAATAAAAAATCAGAATAAGTTCCTACACGAATATCGGAAAACCATCCTCCTTCCGAGACGCGTAACGTCGGTGGTCAAGATTGTTGCTTGTTGTGCCAGCGGGGATCGTGATGAGTTCTCAGTGAGGATGGACTGCTGAATTCCGGTTTCCGTCATAATGGGTAACTTGATAAACTTCCCCAACCTCCTTTCCTTCTAAATAATACACCCAGAACGTAAGCGTACAAGACAGGCTTTTTTACTATGTACTCATTGTGCATACCAAGCTCTGAAATCGCACAAGAAAGACAAGAAACGTCACTGGCGTGAAGAGTCTTTTAAGAGTCGTTCAACCTTTGCAACCGAGAAAAAGAATGGAACTCCAATTACTATCTCCATCAGTGGCCAAACTAACTGCCTGCATTCCCACCGTACCGACTGCGTGGTTTGGAACCAGCTCCATCAAGGTAGTCTGCACATGTACCTAGTGGCAATATTTTGCTTCAGAGGTAAGTGGACATAATACAGTGCAAGTATAGCAACAGACGACAAAGTGTGGGCTTAATCATTATAAGAGATCATAAACTTCCCGATAAGGCCTTATTTCCGCTTATCTGTGACATATTTGTGACAAAAAACTTCCTGATAAGCTTCCTAAGCCGTGACAAGGCGACCGTCCACTTATCAGGCCTGAAGGCCTGATCAATCGCCTTACAACCGGCGATAATGGGGCTCGGCTTATAAGCCCGGATCAAAATTTCCGACAATTAGGTGGTAAGTTGAATGTCCAAGGAGTCTGTCGAAATCCAAGTCCGCGAACTGAGGTTCCTCCCCATCGCGGTGAAGCTTGAAAAAGTACTTTACTAATCGCTTTTGTTTCCGAGTCACGACGACTCTTCATCACAAAAAATCGCGAATTGTGATATACTGTTACACAGTTTGTCACCACGTGTCAGGACGTTGAAACCAGATACTCCAATATCATTCATTATCTTTTGCCGGGCAGATTACCAAGTCAATATATTTTTCCATCATCTATCCGGTATGAATATTTTAAGTTGTCAAACCCTGAATGATCTCCAAAAGGAAATAATGTGGAGTTCATTCACTCCCGAATTTCTGACTTCGTCATCATAGCTAACAACTCCCCAATAATTTTTTTGTTTGCTTATCTCATAATGACTATAGCTTGCCTGATGTAATAAATAAAATAAGCTGGTTGTGACAGGGAGTCCTTCATGCCACAAAATTTAATGGGGTATCATTCAATGTAGGGCTTCTACATTAGGACAAGGGGGTGCCTTTGTTGGCCTTGTTAGATGTATCAGCAGTGACCATCTTAGAACTGTATAATATTCAGGATCATCACCTGTAGAGCAGGTAGAGTAGTAGATGAGTGCATATTACATGTCCTAAACTCAGATTTTGAATGTGGGGATGAACCTGTACGTCGTAGGTATGGCCGGCGCGCGCGCGTAACGCAATAAAAATCGCTAGCACCAGGCCTAAATTTGACCTTCAACAAAATAGTACTTGTAAGTATGAACTAACTTACTCGGTTTCGGTTACTCGGTACTGCATGCATGTGACTGTTAACTTCTAAAAACCGTAAAATATACTAAACCAAAATATAATAATTATAATATGTTACTCTATATATAGCTTGCAGTCACGTCAATTGGTATCAGAAACAGAAATTAAGAAATCCTTGATATAGCAACATCAAGTGCACCATATATGAAATAATTACGCCGAAATGAGCATTACAGATTTTTTTTTTGCCCCGGTGTAGGGCAAACATGATAATGTCATATCATGTCATATCTACATTATATTTGATGGTAGGTCGTCAGATAAGTGATAACAGCAGATGAGGAGCCATCGTAATTAGCGTTTACCCCCGTGGTTTTAATCCGGTATAATCCAAAATAAGGTATCCCATCATCTGGCAGGGAAATGATACTGATTCTGGGATAAGATATCACAGGCACGTCATGATAATCCATTATCCCAATCCCCGGATTTTTGTGATGTTCATCCTCAGACTCCCGCGCTTCAAATTCTCACCAACGTCATCGCAATTGAAAACTAGAGGTTCAGCTACTAAGAGGCAGCTCATTTCCAAGAATGGCGGTGCCGGTGATTGGGCTTGCACTGTCAGTACAAGCGAGTGAGAACTCGTTGTCCTTGTAATGGTGAATCATGGGATGCATGGTGAGGACTGTCATTATCCAGAGAGTTTCCAGCGAATCCACCAAGGAATTGGCCGAATATTCTGCAATTGAAGCGTCCTTTTTATACGTGGGCCAGGGGTACCACGTCGGGCGGTAAGGAGGCTGATCTCATCCTGTTGATTCCGGGCAACCTTCATGATGTGAGTAGTGAGCGGGAAAGTCTCAGACATGGTTCTGGAATTTGCGTATGCAAGAATCTGAGAGCGGTCAACCAGCAGGATCCATACCGAATGATATTTCTGTGGTTCTGATGGCACGTACACGTACTGTAGAATACTAACTCTGATTCAGATCGAGTGAAATTGAGGCGGTGGGCCGAGAATGGACTGAACACAATTTGGTGTCGGTGGATATGGCGATTCAACTGGGTCTCCCGTTCGGTCGATGCAAGGCTAGTTCCTCGAAGTTAGACAGATAATTCTGCAGAATTTTACTTGAATACAATAACTTATTATCCCATTCTCAGAGACTAGAGAAATTCGATTTATTTTAGTCGATCTGGCAGGTCCTTCGTCTCCCACCCCCGGACAAAACACGTGACATTGACACAGAAAATTTGCTAAGTTCAACATTTATAATGTGGCAAAAGCGAGAATCGAACGATCGACTCCAGCAAAATCCAATTCAAACTTGACGCCTTTTTCCACTACACCACCAACCAATTTAAAATACATGCTTTAGTTTTGGGTTATATACCTTCGAATCTAACCCCTACCCACTGGGGGCATTTTGCTGTCATGTGAGTGCTGTCTTGTCTATGTCATGTGGCAGTAATGTAAGTTGTATGTGGAAGGGTTTGATGTGACTGAATTGTGACTCAAGCAATAAAAATTCATGAAAATTAACCTAAATAGGATAATAGTTTTGTAGTAAAATATATTAGTTGTTGTGGCCAATGCAGTGATCATTTGCGCAAAAGGTGCCGGAATGCTAACTCAATGCAGGGTCTTTGTCGCTTCGACGTCGATTGTGAAGTCACTAAGTCACGTGAACAGTGACCTTATGTAACATTGAATCAGCATTACAGCGGCTTTTGCACAAACACTCACTTCATTAGGAACAATAACTAATATACTTTATTACAAAACTATTATCCTATTTAGGTTAATTTTCATGAATTTTTATTGCTTGAGTCACAATTCAGTCACATCAAACCCTTCCACATACAACTTACATTACTGCCACATGACATAGACAAGACAGTTCCCACATGACAGCAAAATGCCTCCAGTGACCCCGAACCCCCTAACCCAAACCAGTAACCCAAACCTCTAACCTAGCTGCTAACCTCGAATCGCTAAAATCCAACTGCTAACCCGTCCCGATCAACTTCCCAAAAAAAAATCAAACCTCTCTCAGCTCTGGATATTTCAGGAAGTGTACAAGCTGTAAAGAAAGAGATTTCAACATTATTTATGGACTAGTAGCTAGAATCACACTACGTTAAGGTTTATACTATATTATGTGTTAGTGTGAACTAGCCTTGCATATCGACCGAACGGGGAACTTGAACGTTTCTACACTGGCACAAGCGTGCGAAAACAGCATGTGACCCGCGCAGTATCATTGTATGCCTGCCACACGGTCGTAGGACTGACGGAGGCTACTGATACACAGCACCAAACAGCCTCGTGGGAAATACAACAGGCAGGTACTTACTACCAGCTAAGCGGTTACCAGAAAAATCAAAAATCCAGAGAGCAGGTCAGCCAGCAACTTGTAGGCTCTCACCTCACCTCTATCTCGGGGCTCTCTCCAGTCAGTTCTGATTCCCTCAGCTTCTTCCTACTGCTTTCTCAGTAGCGGTCGCTGCCACGACGCTTTCATCCACCATACCCATATTCCCATTTATCTATCACTTGACCATCACCATTCCTTAAACATCCTCGAAAGTCAACAAACAAAGCTTCATCAAGATTCCTCTCTTACCTCGTGGTCGAAGAATGTCGTTCTTCTCCAGGAAGAAACACCAACAGCAGCAGCAAAGCACAGGCGGCTCCTCACAAGGTGGTGCGGGTTCAGGCTCAGGTAGCAGCGGGCTGGGACCCAACGTTACAGTCAATCAGAGTGCTAGTGCTGCGTTGGCGAAGATGAGTACGAATGGTGGAGGTCAAGGTCACGGTTTAGGTGCTACTGGACAAACGCCACCTAATAGTGCTGGTCTGCAACAAATACCACAGCAACAAGTCTCCAGTTCGCCTCCTCACCCGAATTCTACAAATCCTCACCCTTCCTCACAGCAATCTGGCCCTTCTCAAACCCAGCCCACTCCCTCATATCCATGGTCAACCCGTCGCCTCAATCTCCTCGCCCCAACTCTCCTACCCACAAAACCACCTACAACAAATCCTCCTTCTCAACCATCGCCGTCACCATTTCCTCGTTACGGACACGCACTACCTGCAACAGCCAATGGTTCCGGTGACCTATATTTGTTCGGAGGTTTGGTACGAGAACAGCCCAAGAATGATCTCTACACGATCAATGTCAGAGACTTGGGCGTTACACTGGTGCAGAGCGCAGGCGATATCCCAAGTCCGAGAGTCGGCCATGCATGTAGTGTTGTCAGTAATGTTCTGATTGTTTGGGGTGGAGATACGAATGCGCAAGGTGCCGGTGCAGCGAATGGACAAGGAGCTGGAGGAAGGCTGGATGACGGTCTTTATCTATTGAATTTGGTTTCCAAAGAGTGGACGAGAGTATCGACTGGTTCTCAGGGCTCTACACCGGTTGGGAGATATGGTACGTGTCTCGACAAGGTCCGAAAGTTCGCTATTGATTGGCGCCATAACTTCTTCGCTCCCCAATTCTATTTTACCTTGCAACATACATAGGCCATGCGGTCACTATGGCGTCTGGTTCCAAGTTCATGATCTTCGGTGGCCAAGTGGACGGAGAATTCCTCAATGATATATGGAGTTTTGATTTGAACAGTCGTAAGTATTCCGTTCTCTCGTTTCTTCTTCGTTTTTCGACCGGAACCGGTCTTTCATTATGAGTTTTTTGTGTCCCAGTTTAGCATGGTTTACTTACCCTTCACATCCTCATAGTTCGATCGAAGCCGACGTGGGAGTATATTGAACCCAGTTCTCCGGAAAGGCCGGCGAAGAGAACAGGACATGTCTGTGTTACCCATGGTGATCGAATCATTGTGTGAGTCTAATTTCTTCATGTGTTCTTCTGTTGTATTGTGGCTCATTTATTCAAACTCTAATTCTACAGGTTCGGAGGCACCGACGGCCAATACCATTACAAAGACACATGGTCTTTCGATTTGAATACAAGGAGATGGACGGAACTCAAATGCATAGGTTATATCCCTGAAGCTCGGGAGGTAAGTGGATCCGGACATATGTAGTAAGAAAAATAACTGATATCCTCCCCCCTTGCTTTTTCCCTCCATTAACAACCTTGACCTCGTTATGCCTTTCCTTCAACACTTTTTCAATTTGGTCGGTGATACAACTCGGCTCGAAACAGGGTCATGCTGCATCATTAGTAGACGACGTCATGTATGTTTTTGGCGGACGAGGGGTCGATGGCAAAGACTTGGGGGACTTGGCTGCTTTTAAAGTGTCCAGTGAGTAACGGATGCTAAGTCTTACTACGTTTCTCAAGGTTGTTACACACTCTCAGATCAACGCTGGTATATGTTTCAAAATATGGGTCCAGCTCCATCAGGTCGAAGTGGGCATGCCATGGCCAACGTCGGGGCAAAAGTCTTCGTCCTTGGCGGGGAGAGCTTCACACCTCCAAAACAAGATAACCCCAATTGGATACATGTATTGGATACGAGTGAGTGTTTTTTCCTATGGTGCCTCCTTAGAAATTCGCTCCGCGCCCTAATCTAACCATTTGCTTCAAACCACAGAGCACATAAAATACCCCGACAGCTCCAAAGGTCCGCCGCCCCAACAAGACCCTCAAGGCCAGCAACCTGCACCTCAACCTTCGCAACTCGCTCAACTCCAATCTTCCGGTTCTCCGTCTGGCTTCACAGGTCAAGTCAGGAAACCTTCTATAAATGCCAACGCACCCTCTCCACAACCAAATCAACCCCTTCAGGGACACGGTTTGACAAGTCAGTCAAGCCAAAATAGCTTGAATCAGGCTCAAATGCAGCAAATACAAGCAACGAGATCCCTCTCTCCTACTGGCACTAACAACGACTCTATGGAGGACCTGCGACAGCGTGCTGCATCGCCTCAGGGACAGAGACCAATCAAACCGACCAACGGCGTCACTAACCAACCCTTCCCATTGTCCAGTGGCTCAATAAGTGGTTCAGTAAGCAAGGGCAAAGCACCAACACGCCCACCTCGTAGGGACGAATTCCAGGATGACCTCGAACCAAGTGGACGTCCGAGTATAGGGGACAGAGCCCCGAACCAACGAGCGATGACACCAGATCAAGTTGTTCTCGCCGCTGTGGGTCAGAGAGCGAAGAGTCCCACGCAATCAGGGAGCCGAGCCGTATCGCCGACGGGTGGACGCGAATCACCCATGCAGATGCAACCATTGGTCGCAGTGAATGGGACTGGGCGGACGTCACCTGCGCAGATGCAGAACCCATATGGATCATCCCCGCCACCTACACAGACTGGATTTCCAACCTTCGCTCATACGGGTCATCAACGGAACGTTGGCGGTGGTTCTATCGACGCGACACATACAAGGGGCGCAGGTTCTATTGATTTAAAGCAAGTCCAGAACCAATCCCTAGTTTTGAAAGAAAAGGAGTTGGAGCTAGAAAACATGAGGAAACAAATTGGATGGATGAAGGAAGCATTAGGGAAAGCATCTAAAGCTGGATTCGTCAGTAACAGTGGAGGGGCACGGTCTTTCGATGAATCGGACCTTGACAAATCAGCTAATGGCGCTGGTGGTGAAGATGGCGACGTATTGTTCAAATTCAAGCAATTCCGGGCACAGACCCAGGTAAGTGGCTGTCTTTTGGAGGAGAACAAGTTCGTGAGTAAATGTCGTTATATTCACAGATCACAATGTCAGCTGCAGCCCTCAAAGCATCGGAGCAGCTTGCGGAAGCTGAGCGGCAAAAGCTGACAGCTGCACAAGAGGCTGCCTACTATCGAGCCAAGCTTGCCGCGGTGGAGGGAGCGTTGGCGTCTGGGAATCATGAAGAGGTGGGATATTAATATGTACTTCTGCTCAATCTCAGTTGTTTCTTACCTTTCTCTCCCAGGTGATGCGTTTAGAACGGCAGCGTGTCATGGACCTCGAAAAGGATCTCTCGAACATCATGAACGAAAGATGGACACAAGACAGGAAGATGAACGAGCTACTTGATAGCCTCGCACTGCAGACCGCATTATGCGAACAAGTATGTTGATCGGCGCTCAATTTATGCTGAATAGCTTGCTTATGATTCTCGTCTCAGGCCGACGCACGAGCGAGCGATGCAAGTCGGAAGGCCGATGGTATGGAAGATCGGTATGAGAGGCTTGTGAAAAGTTATAGTGAACTGGAGGGCAATTTGAGGGAAGCGGAAGGCGAACTTCGAGAGAGTAAGGGGAGGATGCTACAAGTTGGTGTGGAGAGTGAGAAGATGAGAGTGGACATGGAACAAATGCGGGAAAAAGTCGAAGAGCTTGAGAGAAGTCGAGAACAGCATGTCCGTGCATTGGAACAAGCCAAGGTTGCAGTACAAGCCAGCTCATCGCGGAGTGTTGAAGTGGATGATTCTTATCAGCGGGCCACCGAGAGGATTAATATGCTTGAGGCCGATCTCGCGGAGATGAGAGGAGAGATTGAGGTAAAGAGCGCCGAAGTTGAGGCTACCCGAGCAAGGTTGGTTGACGTGGAGAACTCGTGGGCCAAGAGTCGGGAAGAAGCAGATGCATTCAGGGCACTGACAACCGGAGGGTTGGGAGAACTTTTGGACATGCACAAAGATCTTAAAGCTGATGAGGATAGGATCGTGAGAGGATATCAGGAAAAGATGACCGCGATGGAGGGAGAGGTGGAAGTATTGAGAAAGATGGTTAAAGATGCGAATGCGAGGATTGAGGAAAGTCAGGGCAAGATGATGGAAGAACGACAGAGGGCCAGGGAGAGCGACAAAATGCACAACATCTCACAAGCTCAAGCTGTGATATTGCGATCACAGTTGTCTGCTGCACTGAAGGACAGCGGCCTGAAGAAGAAGGAGCTATTGGAGAAAGAGAAGGAGATCAACGCCAAGGCTAAAGAACACTCCGAGGTAAAACTTAAACTGGGAATGTTGAAGAGCTATGTTGCGGAGAATGGGTTGAGTGTAGACGACGATGACATTGTTTCTGCTTCAAAACGGTCTCCTAACGCCGCCTCGACGGCTGTCATCGCTGAGTTGGAGAACAAGCTCTCTGAAAGTTCCCGCTTACACGACAACGCGGAACGCGAGTTGACTCAAGCTCGTCGACACAACCGTGAAATTGAGGAACATGTCACCCTTCTCAATTCTCAATTAGAACGGGCACGGTCACAAGCTAGCTCTTCGAGTTCTAACGGGAATGGAAATGATAGGGCTGACTCCGACGCTCGTGTCGAGGAAGCAGAAGCCAAGATACAGGAATTGGAAACCTACTACAAGGGTAAGATGCAACAGATGGAGGAAGACTATCAACTAGCTGTTCATTATGTGAAGTAAGTGGTTTACCATCGTCACAGTACAGCCGAGACTCACATTCTACCAAGGGGCACTGAAAAGATGATGCGGAAAATGCGAGACGAACTTACCAAACAGAAAAGCATCAATGTCCAACTCCAAGCTGAAGTGTCTTCTGCTGATGGTTCTCGTAGTGGCAGTCGGTCCGGCTCTCGTGGCATTAATGGCCGTGGAACCCCCTCATCTGAGGATGGGGAAGCCCTCACGCAGCTCCGAACGCAGCTCGCCGATTCGCAACGTGCCCTCCAACGCGCCCAAACGGAAAATAAAGAACTTCACGTCCGATTGGACTCTCTGGAACGTGAATTGGAAGCTCTCCGCGACTCTTTGGTAGCCTCACAACGAGAGTCGGATGATCGGTTGAGTCAAGTAGAGGAGTTGCAACACGAGGTGAATAGGCTGCAGCAGAGTCTGGTGATAACGAGAGGAGGGAGCGAGGAGACTGTGCTGGAGAAGCTGAGCAGTGAAAACGCAATGCTGAGAAGGGAGAATGAGCAGTTAAGTCATAAAATTGGTTTGCTGCTTGAAGTGGACCAGCCGGGATTTGGTAGCGGAAGACCGATATCAGGGATTTCGATGGACGGAGCTCGGAGAGCTAGCACATCGAGCTCAGAGAATGCATTAGCTTTCGAACATCTGAGCAGCGAGCTTGACGATTGGCAGCGACAGCTGGCTAGTTCAATGAGTCAGAGGTAAATGTACCCGGAATTTATCTTTGTTGTTTCATGAACTTATCGTTGTCCACAGAAGACTGAGTGACTTTGATGCCGGTACCGCGTCTGGAAGCTTCGCGGGTAGGGCAAGGTCACCTCCCGCTGGAAGTTCAAGCCTTGGAAATATGAGTGGAATCGCACACAGGGCCATATCTCCACCGACAGGCCGGAGGTCATGACGAATTGTTACCGTGGACTGAAAGAGCAACCTTTTCGTTTCCGCTGGATCGCCTCTAAGACTTCGGCTTTCTTTGTATCTATCATTTTCTTATATACCCTCCATCTTGGAGTCACTGCGTCCACATTCGCTTGGATCTTCTTCGTTTCTTCGGCTTGTAGCCTGTTCCTCTTACATATTTTAAAAGTAGTCCTTTTAGTCCTCTAGCCCTCTCTTATGCCATTTATTACTACCTAGCATATTCTCTTTACCTTTCGTGCTTTGCAAATGATTACCTCTCGCGAGTCACTCTCTCATTCCTCTCCGTTTCCTTTACTGTAAGATTTATGTGCACGAACGACAATAGACGAGACTGCGGAAGTGAAACGAGGTACTATTATTGATGTAAGCGGTTGGACTCAAACATGTTCGTCTGTCTTCCATTGATCCCAATCGACATCTGATCGACATCTTCAATTTTGCAGATGAGCCTTACAGTATCAACACGCAGAACTTGGCAGCGTGCTAACGTTAGTTTCTTCCATGTTTGCGACAGTTGGTAGGTTAGCAAAGCTGAAACCATTCTTAGTCTAGATAGGAACATGTCAAATCCAAATACTAGAATCAAGCGGTACGCCAAGACCGATATGGGCAAGTAGATGTGGGGGGTGGCGAACCTGAGTGTGAGTGTTCTGGATGAACAAATGGATGCTCCGGTGGGAGAGCGTCGAATGACCAGTTCGGGAGCGTTCACCATGCGGAACACGGTTTCTCGCCGTCTCGCCATACGCGAGGATTTTTGTGGGAAGGCGCAATATCGCAGTTGACATTATTGCGGGGAGACTTGAGCGCGACGGAATAAAATAAAAAGGAGATTTTCTGGGCGGCTCATAAGCGGATATTAGCCTTATAGAGGCAGACTATCACCTAGTAACGCGCCTTGTGAGAAAAGGCGTAACACTTATAACGATCAAACCACGTCCTAGTCATAGTATCTTACTTTCGCATAGAGGGAAGTGGTATTTTCCCGAGATTACCGCCAGGGTTTGCACAAGGCTTCAAAGCTTCAGATCTCAGAACTCAAGGTACAAGAAGCGCACCATCACTTCACCTGATGCGGCTGTAGACAGAAGGCGTCCACTGTACAGCAAAAAAGTATAATAGACCGGCGAAGCTTTATAATGTGTTATTAATCTTCCTGCTCAACACTTGTAGTTGTGCTCGTGAGCGCATGTCCCCGTGTCCACTCAATAGCTTTTTGCTTGACAGTCTCTGCCCCCTTGTCATCACCCATACGATGTTCCAAGTCAAGCCATTTTTTGAAGAAAAACCTTCAATAACGACAGGGTCAGAATAAGATTGGTAAAAGTCATGAATCGCATGGACACACTTCGCTTTATGACTGGTCATCTTCATTTGGAGGACTCGGTCGAAAATGTTTCGCACGCTCTGAATATTGATTTGCCCGGTCTCCATGTCGATATAAACTGACCACATATCCCACCGTTTGGGATGGGAATCAACAATGCCTTCAAAGAGCGTCTTTCCCCGTTCCGGATCACCTAACTTGTATTCGAGTTGTGCGAAACGAGATATCGTTTTGAGGTCTGTAAAGGGGTTAGTGAAGCACAGGACAAAAAAAAGTGAGGTCTACGTTTCCGCTTCTCTAAGCGTTGTAAGACTCGTGGTAAAAGCTTTCGCGATTCCTCAATCTCCCCACGCCGAAGAAAATGCTCGCTGAAGAGTGTCCAGACCTTGGAACTAAAGCCGAACTTTTTACATGTTCTTTTATACTGCTCTTCCGCTTTCTATTGAGCAAGAATAAGTTCAAAGGTCTTCCTAGCATTCGAGCAACAGCTCACCTGAGTTTTATCAGCCTGGTCAAATATACTCGCTAATCGTAAGTGAACCGTCTTCGAATCATTTGCCCTTGCCGCTTCCTTGAACACAGCGTCCAAACTCTCCTCTGTACCGTACGAATTCTCCAAGTTCAATAAAGCAGTCCACACATTGAGTTTTTCACCTTCCTCTCGGAAATTAATTGTCTGTAAGGCCCTTCTTCCGATTTCCCGAGCCTTGTCAATTTCGGAAAGTTGTAGCTGGAGGGACATATATTGGATCCATAGAAAGGATGAATTCGGCGATCCCAGTAGAACTCTTTCAAAATCGGCTGTAGATTCGGGAGTCTTGCTATGCATATCGGCCGTAAGATCATGCTCGATTTCTTTCTTCTTCTTCTGCTTCTTGGTTGGCGCTTCGTCATCACTGCCATCGGAAGATTCGACCAGTTCTTCTTCTTGAGCAGTATCGCCGAACCATTGGAAGGTGCTAGACAGCTGAAGAGGTCCGCTCGATGGTCGAGGATTACAGTTTGTCAAAACGGAGGCCGTTTGAATATGTGATTTCAAGTCCATATCAACGTCGACTTGCATGTCATCGTCGTCAGAAGAGTCGTCTGCCTCGTCTGCTTCCTCCCTCTCCCTATCGATTTGTTCTTCCTCTTCCTCTTCCTCCATACCCTGTACACCATAAGCTTCATTCTCTGAATCTTCTTTTCCGTCCGTTCCTTCTCCGTCCTCCTCATCCGGTGGCCGAAAGTCCTCATCACTAAAATGAGATGGCTTCAGGCTGAACGAGATCCGCTTCTGATCAACGCTGAGTACGTATGCTTTAACACGATCATTATCTTGGAACCCGCGAAGTGCGACGGTGGTATCACTATCTTTGTTGTCCGAGAGCTAGTGGTGGGTTCGTGGATGTGCATGAGAGGAACCTTCGAGTATCGTACGTACCTCAGATTTGTGGCAAAGACCCGATAGCTTAGACCCATCAATCTGAATGAACAGGCCATATTCTTCCACTCTTTTAACCGTGCCATCTACAACTTGTCCCGGTGTTATATCAGCTAGCATAAGATTGGTCGTGCGAGGTTTGTTGAGGTCACCGGAACGGAACGTCATTTCGACCTTTTTAGCTTCCAGATCCAGACCGAGAATACGCCCTTTCACTAATTGGTGAGTCTGGAAGCGAGGTTTCCAGTCTTTGACGAACTAGGTTGGGAAGAGGAGTCAGTTGAATGTGACATGTTCGAAGGACAAAGATTCTTCACATCATCAAACAGTTCTCTAATCTGGACCCTCGCATCTATACCACGGCCGATCGTGACAAAAAGTCCATGTTCTGCCACACTCTTGATATAGCCACGCACAGTCTCTCCAACATGTAGGTCAGATATTTCATTGATTTCCCTATCGAGAATTGTGTGATTCTGGTCCGGATACATCCGCGAATGTCTTGTCGAAAGCGTAAACTGTTTGCGCGCCTTGTCAATCGAAACCACGGCTCCCTTCAAAATTGATTCAACGGCAGGGAAGGGTGTCCCAGTTGAAAAATCATCGGACGTATCAGTGGGATGAAGGATGCCACCAACATGCGAAGGTAGTTTGAGCAAAACACCATGTCGAGTCTGCCGAACCACTCGACCGCCAACGATCCGTCCAATTTCCACGGTGTCGAAGGAGATGGTACCCTTCGAAAAACTTTGCTTTGCTTTCGGTTTGTTCGCGACAATGACAAATCCCTTCTCCATGTTCCTAGACACTACAATGAGTTCCTCAAGCTTTTCGTTTACTTTCAGTAGAGCACGAAGTTGAGGGGGAGAAAGGCTTCGATGGTTGGCGAGATTGTTCATGGAGAGCAATGCACGAACGTTGCTGGGCTGTAATGATAATACTGCATTCTCTTTATGGATTTCAGTGATTACGCCCTCCGTGATGCTTCCAATTTCGATTCCAGAAATATTGGTGTTGTATTGCTTGAAGCTGCTTCCCGAATGTCGAATGCTAGCAATGATACGCCTCTCGTCCTTTTCCACAGAGAGTACCCGTACTTTGACGACCTTCCCCACAGGGTAGAGCGTGGAAAGATTTTGTACTGGCTCTTCACTGACAATGTACAAGGAAACCACAATGAGAGGACTGGAGATTTATGGGAACTCAAAAAGGGAGGACACACACCTAACTTCCCTTAGGGGAATGATAGCTTTCACGTTATTGTAGAACTCAATCATTAGCGACTTGCTGGTGACTTTGAAAACGACCCCATGCGTCACCTTCCCAACATCAGCCTCATCGTACGAGGTTATCAGTGGTAAGGCAGACTCAAGAAGTGTCTTCTTCGCTGTCAGCGATATTCGTTTACGCTCTGAGTCAACGACAAGCACCTATAATATCATTGAAGCACCGGAAGACAACGATAAAATGTTGTAAACTCACACGACACTTGACAGTCGATCCTATCCTGAATCTTCTAATAGGGTGTTTTAGAACGATATCAGCATAATGGTTCGGCCACACAACTCCATCCAAGCTTCCAGAAAGCGAAACAAACAACCCCGATTCTGTCAATTGCCTAATTGTTCCTTTTACCAGTTCCCCAACTTGCGCATCAGAAACCTGTAGGTACTTTTGCTCTAGTACAGACGGTTTGAGTGAGAGTTGTAAGACCCCATCGAACGGGAAGTACCCCGTTACCCTTGACCGGTGAATGGTCCCAGGTTTCCACAATCCAGAATTAGCTGATAACGAGGGTAGGTGGTCGTCAGATATATTCGATATCTGCGGGAGGGAAGTAAGATATCATTTCAATTGAATGAACGAGCAAAACATACGTGTACAAAGCCTTGCATGCCATTGTCCATCCTTAACATTAGGCCCCGCTCAGGTTCCACACAGACCACCTTGGTATCATCCAAGATAGCCCCAAGAGGATAAGCCTCCTGTAAAGTATGTTCGGAGTCATAAGCGCGGCGCGGTTCGAGTTTGACGACATGTTCTTGAAGACTAAGGGCCAGTCGTGGAGGACTAGTAGAAAAATTATATAGCACTCTAGCTTTGACCTTCTTCCCAACTTTATAGCCTTTCTCTGGTAAGTGCCGCGGTAGATGGAGTTCCTCTACAGTCCCATCAAAAAAGTCAAGGACTTGAAGGTTCAGGCCGGTCGGCTGCACAGCGGTGACAAGCGCTTCAACGAGGGATCCAGAAGGAATTGAGGTTACATTACTGATTTCGGTTATCTGGTTATAGAATGGATTCAGAATGTCTGTGAACGGTAAGTCTTCTGTTGGGAACTGACCGAAGAAGTGGCAAATAACTTGGGATCCGCTGTCACTTCGCAGGAACGACCATTAGTAGCAAGCTCATTGACGGTGACATTCACGAGTTGGCCCACATGGAGCTTCCTCGGTAATGACTGTGCCTCTTTGAAGGGGAGAAAACCAGTGACTTCTGGAATACCGAGATCCAGGATATAACCGTGGTCCTCGATACTTCTAACGGCGGAGCTCAGAGTCTTAAGAACTAATCAGGACTAGAGAAAAAGGCAGATACGGAGGACTTACAAATCCCGACCTGAGGTCCGCCTTTTGGAGGCTCACATTGACCCGCTCGGGGACTAAACTTAATTCCACTCTACGGCTTCCTCTCACCATCTCATCTCTCGACCTCCCTACACCAGCAGAATCCATGTTCGTTCCTGAAGGATATACGGCCGTGACTACTGAGCGAACATACTGTCCAAGAGCAAATATCTCTGAAAGCTCGGGGGCTTTAGCTTTCTTTTGTTCTGAGTCAGAATCATCTCCGTCGGAGTCGACGTCCATATCCATGTTCTCCAGGCTAGTCGTTAATTGCGATGATATATTCGTTATCGGCACATGGCCAAACAACTGATTCGGAAGAGATAAAACGAGCGCAAGAGGCTGAATGGAAATAATTTGCCCGAATATTTTCATTCCTATGGTTATTCTCTATGGAGTGATATGAGCCTACATTGAAGAAGAACGAGAGGAGCGTGATATCGCGTGCCTTGTAATTAAGATGCTCGATCCGTACACGGTCATTCTTTTTCGTCGATCCAGACCCAGATCCAGCTTTCTTCTTCGTCTTTTTGGCCCTCTTCGTGTCTGGTTTCTCAGCAGTATCTGCCTATAACAAAGTTGAATTATTCACCGATTTCGAAGAGCTAAACACTCACATTGAAAAGCTCCTCCTCAGCTTCGTTTGCTGCTTCTGCTCGTATCGTCTTGACTTCGAGTGGTGTAAATGTAGTACCACCACCTCGAGGAAAATCAACCTCCTCGGTGGTTGAACCAGACGGCCCAGGTAGTTGTGATTGCTGTTTCGACGGCTTGACTTTCTTAGATGGCTGGCTTGAGGGAAATTCTCCTATTTTTCTTTTCTGAGCTGCCATTGTTGAAGGGACGAACGACTGTAGCCGCGTACACGGTACAGCAAACTCAAAAAAAGTATTCAGACCGGTGTCGGTGTCTAAATTGTGTATGTCCACATTTGGATACCTTCCTTTTTTATATTACGGCAGAGCCTCTCCTTCGCTCTGAACCTCGTCAGCTAACTTTTGGGTTGAAAAATAACTGTAATCATGGGTATGTCACTCCACCATGAATACTCAATTTTCATAGCTGACTTCTCGCTTAGATTTTCAGGTTCGACCATTCTTTTGTTGCACTTGTTTTGTCTTCTTATGCTCCGCCCATTAGAATCGAGTTGGTTCCAAGTTTGGAGGAGGAGGAGTTGCTGGAGCATCCGAAACTAATGTGGACCGACGTGAACGTTTGCGAAAACTCGCTCTCGAAACAATAGATCTCGCAAAGGTGCGTCGTCGGCTCCTTGTCTTACAGCCCTCTGACTCCAAATAGGATCCCTATATCCTTCGAAACCACCTTGGATCTCTCGAATGCCGTCTCTGTCTCACTCTTCACACAAACGAAGGTTCTTATCTCGCTCATACGCAAGGAAAAAAGCACCAGACAAACCTTGCGCGACGTGCTGCTCGCGATGCAAAAGAAACACAGTTAATGGTCGCACCGGCTCAGAGCACTGTGCAACGAAAAGTCTTCTTGAAGATCGGACGTCCTGGGTATCGAGTGACAAAAGTACGAGATACAGATACGGGTAAGGAAGGGATGATGGTACAAGTTCACTTGCCGCAGATCAAACCTGGTGTAATTCCCCGTCGGCGGTTCATGAGTGCATGGGAGCAGAAGAGAGAGCCTCCGAATAAGGCATACCAGTATCTCATCGTACGTCGAATTGAATGTTCAGATTAGATTGTTTTATGCTGACTTTTCTCTTAAGGTCGCCGCTGAGCCGTACGAAACCATAGCATTCCGGATACCTGCACGCGAAATAGAAGACGAGAGCGACGATGCTGGATACTGGAATTGGTCGCACTGGGATCCTGATACGAAGCAGTACAGTTTCCAGTTCATGTTCCGCCTAGCGTTTTGACCTGCGATTCCCCTTCACCCTCACACAGCTCTTTACTGATACAGTATCTGGTATGACCCGCTTTCTTACACCGCGTTCATTCGTTCCAAGTAATTATCTTACTGTCGTCTTCAGAGTCGTGATCCCGTTTGCGATGGAGCATGACACGTTCGCGTGAGGGAAAGAGACGAACACAATCTGTATAAAGTTGAAAGTCTGAAATGGATCAGTGACGTTCAGATGAATACCCTGGAAACCACATATAAAGAGCGGCGTCCTGGACTATGTCAATTGTTGCTTTGGGATTACGGAAAGTAAAAGTAATTGCTCACTCTTGAGGAGAGGTGATTTTAGCTATGGACTGAGTAGCTTGCAATTGTCCTGGTGTCGTGGAATCTGCATTTTGGTGGGATAGGAATACATAGTAGATTAGAAAATGAACAAACCATCACAGAGAGCTGGAGTCTGTGGAAGAACAGAAGGAAGGGACATCGTGTGATGTAAATATTGCAATAGCCGCGGAACTTACTCCGCCACTCTCGTTCATGACCCTTCTGCTGAGAGCAATGACTTCCACCACTGTGAATGGCGGCGCAGCACCAGTTTTACGCTGGCTGGGTAGTTTACCCAAAGGAAAGCAGGCAGACACGTCATCTCATCCTCCTTCTCCGAGCCTCGTTTCCCTCAATGAAGCTCTTCATGAACCACTTGACCTTCCCAAACCTCCTCCTCGAACACACCACTTTGGCTCAAGAAATCTTTCTCGATACCCTCCGTACATCGACAATTTAACTCGTTCTACCCTTCCCACCGCTTCATTAACCGCGACATATCAATCTTCTTCAAGACCTCCTTCTCCTTCTTTACCTGCATCGTTACATTCCTCTATCCAACCTACACATTCAGCTCCGACTCGAAGCTCACTTGACACCCTTCTTTCTGTCTCCAGACGGGACGGCTCTATCCGCACTCGTTCGAGTCATATCAGGTCATCGTCAACTTCAACAGCATCGATATCCTCTGACAATGAACAATCCAAGTCCAATGTCAGTTGGTGGTGGTTTCAGTCAGGAAATAAGGCCAACGTCGATGATCTTCTGGATGAATCAGATAGGGCAGGCACAGTTCAAGAGGAACAAGCCCACATAAAGAAACATTGTGCGCACTCAACTACTTCACGCTTTACTTAATATGTTGACTTTCAACAGATCGCTCACCCCGAAATCCGGTCGTATTCTGCCATGGACTGCTCGGCTTTGACTCTGTCACCATTGGACCATCTATTGCACCACTTGAAGTGACACATTGGAGAGGTATCAAGGAGGTTCTGGAAGCCAATGGAGCTGAAGTTCTCATTACCCGTGTACCTGCGACTAGCAGCCCGGTTGAAAGAGCGAAAGTTCTCGAAGCCAGGATATCGGAAGTTTATCCAGGACGCAGTGTCCATCTAATCGGTCAGTGCGCGGAACCTCGATTGACCGACTTGACTCATCTTACTTTAGGCCACAGTATGGGAGGCCTTGACTGCCGTTACCTCACAACTCACTTTACACAACGCAAATTCCAAGTGCTTTCGGTGACTACCATTGCTACACCCCACCGAGGTTCCTCTTTCGCCGACCACTTCCTGTCTACGTTAGGCAAGGAACGCATGTCATCTTTTGTTCAGTTGCTTGATCTCTTACCGAACGGCGGGGGCGATGGAACAGCTTTTAAATGTTTAACCGTTGAAAGTATGCACAAGTTCAATGAAGAGGTTCCGGACGTGGAGGGAGTCAAATACTTTAGTTGGGGAGCCATTTACGAGCCTGGCTTTGTTGATACATGGAAATGGCCGCACTCTGTGATTCTCGAAAAAGAAGGGCCTAACGATGGACTGGTTTCGGTCGAGTCTGCTAAATGGGCGAGTCTTTGCCATTCCATTGATTAACCGGCATAAAGTAGCTAACATTCTAGCTATAGGGTACATATCTTGGCACACTGGAAGGTGTCAACCATCTTGACCTCGTTGGATGGATAAACACGGCGCGATATAAATGGGCAGAGCTTACGGGTAGAGAAATCAAATTCAGACCGGCGACTTTCTACCTCGGAGTAGCCGATATGCTTGCAAAGGCCGTCGAGGGTCAGACTGAAATAGAGGACGATGAACCACAGGATACTATCAAGGCAGGGAGAGGTGCCGATGTTCGTCCTCCTACGCCTACAGATTCACAGTGTACGGCTACCAAACCAAATACGAACCATGAAGACACTCGGACTGATGTATCTCATCCAAACTTAGGACCGACCAGGATGATGTTCGCGGGTGACGGAGGGAAGATGATCAACCATACCATGGAGGCCCTTCCTCCTCTACCTAATGATCGAAACAATACACGGCGTTGTTGATGTATGCTTGACTCGACGCTTATCGTAATAATACCTTAATGTTCTATGTCACTTCGATACCACGTAGTTATAACATCCCATAAGGCATTTCATGCAAGAGGCCAGCAGCCGAAGTGCATGCCACAACTGAGCGCTTGAGCACGCGCCTTGCCTGGCCATCCGGTATATTTCAAGGTCCTCTGAGTCGTTCAGTCTGAACAGCTCAGCGTTGTTTGATGCGCTTATTCTTCTGATCGACTTGTCAGACCTGAAAATATTGTAATTGTGCTTTCTTCCAGTTACCGCCTAGAACAAGACGTAGAATAAGATGTGGGTGGATAAGTGTGCAGCCGTTGACCACTACAATTGTTCATCTGAGGAGTCAGCACGTAGTATATCATTCATTCATCAGCTCATACTTGCGGTTTCTCTGGGGGCAAGCGCTGCTCTGGGCAGGCGGGACCTTCGGACGGTGATTCGACTGATCAAATGACACGAAAAGTTCAAGTCTAATTTGTATTATGTGGTCTTCAACGCCGCTTTGGGATGCAACTCATGTCGCGTCCAAGAGGGATTGCACCGCCAAAGCCAAGCTAGACCGTTCAAACTTGCTACGGTAGAATATGGACATTCATAGATAACAGAATCAAGGTACCTTCGTTGTCGAAATTCCTAATCAAGGATGATGGTGTTTCTAGATAGACCAGCATGAGGATCGCGTGTTCCCTCCAAGTCCGACTGAGCTTTCTTTTGTTTCTTGAGGATCTTTCGGAGTTCGTTCGTCACATCAGACATTCCTGGAGCAGATTCCAGTCTCATGATTGCCTTAAGGACGCTACAGGAGACATAGGTAAGCGATCGAGAAAGGAAAAGATGGATCGAAATCTGCTCAGTGCTTACACTGGAGGCCCTCTCAAAACAATGGGGCAATCCTTTAACAGATGCGTCGCTGTTTCACAAACTGGACACAGTGTTGGCTGCGGTTTCGGCTTCTTCGCAGGATGATCAGGTATGGGCGACGAAGGCCTTTTACCGCTTGGTTTTCGATGCTTGACAGTATTCGACGAGCCAGCATTAGGCATTGGGAGTGTGCTTGCGCCATGGGGTTCCAGCGGCCGTGTGAACTGAGCGGAAGATGCAAGTGACACAAACTCAGGCGGGATTGGATGCAAGGGCTGGTTACGGATCAGGTGTAGGTCACCGCGCTTGAAGAGGGTTTCTTCGATGGCACGTATTGCAGCAACCTGAAATGCCCAAAAAATTAGCGTCTATATCCAAAAAGGACATCACCGAGCTGGACAAAGCGTGCATACTCTTTGTTCATAGGGTTCATCATCTGCATGGAGAATTAACATTTCCCGGAATTCCGCCAGATTCTGTGAGCTGTCCGTCATTGCGCAGTAACCGTCAGTTGCGTGAGATTGCCCACACAAACCACAGATCTGGTCCAGAGTGGACCCGTTGACCCCCGACGCGGCTGGTAGGCTTGATTTTGATGATCTGTCTTGATATCCGTCGCTTTCACTACTATCGCTGCCCTTGCCCGTGTCAGAGGCATTGTAGATCGAGTCACCGTCAGACGAATGTGTATGTGTATCGCGCCGTTTCTGTTTTCCCTTGGGCGTGTGTTCAAGGTACTCATCGGGAGCCTGCGGTCAAGTTCAGCCGATATCAACACACACACATAGGAGGCACAGACCTTCGGAACAGGAGCCGTAGCTTTACGACGTGCGCCTCTTCCCATTTGCGCAGCCTCCTTGGCTCTAGCTAGATCCATTTCGGCATTGATTTTTTGAAGAGTATGCGCCCAAGAGTCTTCTTGATTCTCGTCACGTACCTCCGCCAGTTGATCTTTGTCAGAGGTCCAAATCTTTGCGAAGGTAAACGATGTACCCCCTTCCCTAGGTACCTCTTCAGCGTCACCCTCTCTCTCCGTCTTTTCAATGAGTTTATCGATGTCGTTATCGGTATCTGTCTTGTTCATCAGCGGTATTAATGGAATAAAGAAACATTAAAGTTACGGACAGACAATATCTTTTTTGGAACTCTCCCCTTCCTCAAACAATGCCTGAGCACCGTACATCAAGATGGATTGAACGTCTGCCCCTGCATCATCATCATCTTCCATCTTTTGCACGATGAGATGGTCTAAAACCATCTTTTTCTTTCCCACTTGCATTATTCGTTCTTTTGCGAGGGCAATATTCAGTAAGAGCATCAACGTCCCGACATGTATTTGGATACCTTCAGCTGATTGCTTCACCATGAGTTTAAAGACAAGTACGGTTTTTTGTTGACCGTATCTATGAGCCCGTGCAATTGCTTGTAAATCCTGGAGGCGACAATAAGAAAGAGCTACATAGAGGGATCTGTTCTCCCTTACCTGGTGAGGGTTGAAATCAGGGTCGAAAATAATGACGGTATCGGCAGTCTGTTTGCTCGTATAAGATTATGAAGGAATTAACCTTCTTTCGGAGACTTACAAACAAATTGATTCCAACACCCTGACGAAAAAATTGATAAAGCTATCCCAAGCGGTGTTAAAGACGACTTGAACTCACTCCTGCTCGTGTTGTCAATAGATATATGAATATGTCGGAACCAACAGCGTTGAATGCGTCCATCCCCCTTTGTCTTTCATGGCCAGCTGTATTACCATCCTAGTCTCATATCGTCAATCACATGGGCACAAAAACACTCAATGACCACTCACCAGGCGCAGATATTTGATTCCCTCGCCCACCAGAAAATCTTCTATGACATCGAGGGCGATTACAAACTTCTTCGACATCAGAAAGAGCGGTAGAAGTAAATTGCCGAAACTTGCCTGGCTGAAAAGTAATACTCTATGCCCGCGACTCTGAAGCTTGGGAAGGAGGCTGTGGAGTAGGCGAAACTTTGCACTTGCATCAATAAGTTTTTCGTGAGTTTCTTGGAGCGAGAGATTCATCGGCTCGATGTCCCTGTCGTATAGGTAAGGGTGTTGAAGACATCTGTTCGCCGGTGTGAGCATCAAAGCAAGCAACCCAGCACCAACAGACGACGCACTTGCGTAATTGCATCAACATGTTGTTGACACTCTTACGACCTGGTGCGTTTCCAGACGCCGTAAAAGGATTCGTCAAACCACTGAGCAAATCCGCGTTATGACCTGCAAAACCCTGAGATCGATTGAACAGAACAGTAGTGTTCAGAACCAACGCACTAAGAATAGATCGGTAAATCTGTTTCTGCAGGGGAGCCATCGATACCGGTACGATCACTTCGTTCTGCAGATAATTATTATAAAAGAAGCTCAAAAAGCGTACGAAACTATTAGCTAACCTTTGGAGGTAGCTGTAAAACCTCACTTTTGATACGTCGGAGGAAGTATGGGCGCAGCCTAACGTGGAGTTGTTTTACCAGCGCCTCTGTAAGCTCCTCATGCTCCTTCTCCAAGGCCTGAAGATCCTTCCATCGCTCTGGGTCAAGAAAATTCATCAAGTTGAACAATTCACGAATGTTATTATTAAGCGGCGTCTAAAATTTATTCAGATTCAATAGGTCCGGTGGAAGATAAGCAACACTGACTCCAGTCATGATCACACGTTGGCTAGTGTTCAACTCGTTTAGTTTTTTGAAGAGAAGACTCGTATCGTTTTTCACTGGTTGATGTAAGCAAGCGATATGTGGGCATGATAACAAAGACCCTTACAGCGTTGGCCCTCGTCAATCACCAAGACCTATCTAAGGTATGAGTCAAGACAAAAATGAATAGGAAAACAGAAACAGACCTCCCAGCGCGGCTGGTTCTTGAAGACAGAAGTAAAATCTGCTTTGTTCGTTATCGCCTCGTAGGTCGTTACTAGAACGTGAAACTTCGTCTTCATGCCAAGCTTGCGGGCCCGTGCATCTTCATGATATAGTTCAAACGTTTTTACCACCTCCCGTGACCTTGCCTCCCCATAAAAAGGGACAACCCGCAACTGTGGGGCCCAACGCTCGAATTCTCTCACCCAGTTCGTAATCGTTGAGTTGGGAACGACCACCAGAGCGGGGGCAGCGTGAAAACTGGTGATGATCTTGCCAAGAAACGACGTTATTTGGACCGTTTTACCCTTGTGGTTCTCGGTCAATCTAAGAAAGGGCTATCGAAGGAACGGGGCGCACCAATCCCATCTCGTCTGCTAATATACAAGGTTGTCGATTCCACCAGTTGTCACACAGCCAGTTGAAGCCGTCCACCTGAAGACTCAAAATCATTGTTTGCTCTGCCACATATCGCAATGGCCTACCTGGAATGGCATCAGCTTGAGATTTGCCGCTTGACCCAGGTCCAAGTCTTCGGGATTCTTCAACGTGTGTTGACGGCGGAAGCCATCTTTCTGGCGTCGGTCCCCATACGGGCCCTCGTCGAATATTTTCGGCTTCAGAATTTCCACGTTCCGAGAAGCAATGTACCTCCGCATTGCCTCACGAAAAGCATCATAGGTTTCGTCCCCTAGACGTGGGGGAGAGTCCGGAGTGGCTTCAGGAAGGTAAATAGAAATGACAGGTAATTTTGAAATCCGAAAGACGAACCATGGTCATAGCCGAGCTCATTCCACTTGAATAACCCCCAAATAACCCTGTCGATGTCATTTTCCTCGAAGGGTCGACCGGTCCTACCCTCAAATTCATCGATAGACTCGGTGAAGCCCTCTGGTTCTTCAGATAAATCGTAAGCATTCTGATAAGCTTGGCTCTCTTCAGCGTCTTCAGCATCTTCCTTCGCTTCCTCCTCTTCACTTTCGACGACTTTCCTGATCCGTCCGTTCTTTTTGAGCTTCTTGGATTGGGTTGGCCGTTTGAGTTGCACTTCCAAAACTCGATCAATAGTCATCCATGAAAGGGGAATACGTTGCTCAGCATCTGGCAATGCGTTGCGCGGTGCGACGGGTGTCTGAGCACCCGGTTTAGCAGAAGAATCGCGAGAGCCGGGCATCGAGTTAAAAGCAGGTAGCTCGGACTCCGGAAAATTCTTCCTTTCACGAGGTTCCAGCAAAAGCCGGACTTTCGGACCTTCTTGGAGAAAATACCGCAGTTTCTGAGGATACGTTGACAAGAGCCACATGTGAGGGACCCATTGCGTTCGCCTGTAGCCCCTCTCTACCCATTTAACTAAATACTCCCTGGGAAGTTGCATTTTGTAATTCGCCGGCTCGCCTTCGGCGCGAGGAGGTTCAACAGCGTTTGGAGGATAGGGCCTCCAGGCAAGAATATTGTCAAGTTTCCACTGATAAGAGGCGCAGTCAGTGCATAACCAGTTGTGCTGGTGTGATTGAGCAATATCAGCAAGAACTTGATCTGGGTCTCCATCCTTTTGAAGGTGTTCGTAATGAGCTAATCGTTTGCAGGTAAGACATCGAAAAAGCAGTCCTTCTCGTGTTTGTTGTACGGTGCCAGCTGCATTGCCTTCATTGTTGCCTCCTTCGTTCACAACGTATAGTTTGGGCTCAACGGAAGGGTTTGCATCAAGGGCGACATTCATGCAACCCATGCAGATACCACCCCTCGTGCAGGAGCCTGAGTGAAGATATTCAACGTATGATCCAAGTAACCAGGTCGATAAACTCACCACATATGAATTCCGTACTGTAACCTACCTCCAACGTTTTGCGTCTAGGAGGACCGTTCTCTTCAGCGTCACCAACGCCTTGAGATACCATCCATCCATCCTGGTCGCGTTTACGCGTGGCCTTGAGTATTTCGTCTTGTTGAGTCTTCGCAAGGCAACCCCAATGAGCAGAAACTGGACATTTCAGACTATAGTGGGAAGGAATACCGCTTAGCCGCGGAACAATCAAATGTGGAAATGTTGGGAAACCTACCATCTCACCCATCCGCCTTTACTCAAAACCTTATCTTCTTCGTCTGACGAGCTATCGTCTTCTGGATCCGTATTTCGGGTTCGTCGTTTCCCCTTGGCTCCCTTCTTTTTCAGTAAAGCTAAAAGTTTATGAGCAGGGGCTTCAAAACATTTCTCGCAGAATTGTCTGTGAGCCAAGAGCGGTTCTTCATCATTTCCAGCGGTTTCTTCGATCGGTCGAAAATGGCCGTAAGCTGGGGGCACGATCTTAACGTCTTTATTCTTGGATTTGGCAGATTTAGCTTTGCGTTGGAAAGTCTTAGACCCTGCAAAAGAGACATCGTCCTCATCTTGTGAGTCATCAACGTAAACATCGTCATCCAGGGGGATACGAAGCCCCTTGTTACTACGAGTGGAACGACGCAAGCCATTTGATGCTCCAGCACCATCGTCGTCGTCAACAGGAATGACTTTTCGTGACCTTGTTTTCCGCGGACTGAGGAGTTTGTAACGCGTGGTTCTGCTCGGGGTCGGACTGTCGTAAGCACTGGATGGAACATCAGCATTGAATTCTACGCCAGAAACGGCTTCGGATTCGGATTCTGGAGATGGTTCACTATCGTCGTGATATCGACTACTTGAGGTCGATGAAATACTGAGTCTCGTTACGCGCTTCCGCTTCATGTCCAGATTCATTATGATGCTGAGTCGGTGGTCTGGATGGACCTCCTTGCTGGTGGTTGGATCGAAAGCGGGTAGCAGTCTATTATTTTTCTTCTCCTCTGAATGATGCGCGTCGCAAAAATAATCTAGTCCCATTTGAACGCAACGCACCGTAGACGCCAACCAAATCCTGGTATTTCTTTACAAATTCGCTCGCGACGAACTGAATGACGCGATTAGAACGCGTCAATGAAAGTCAAATGGTCTAACGAACCGCTCGAATTATGCCTCCCTGATATCTAGCATAATACCATTTCCTGTCCTTCTGGTCTGTGAATTCACTGACGATTTCATCGACCGGATAATCCTCACTCGCCCAGGAGAGGTCCTTATAGTGGGATTTCTGGGTTGGCGAGAGTCGTGGAGGTATGACATAAACAGTTGAAAGTGACTTAGAGGGCCGTTCCGGAAGATGAGAATCTGGCATAACGAAGCCAGCAACAGATCAAACAGCGTTACACGGCAGAACAGGAAGAAGAGAGTGGGGTCGATTTCTTTAGGTAATGGGTAATGTATTAGGCCCATAGGTGGGAAAGTCGGTTCCCAATCCACCACCGGCGACCATTTTAGGAAGGCCAGTCGGTTCTCCCACCACTCACCATAAAGGCATTCGTCCACCTACAGTACAAACCCCGGAAACGGACCGACTTTCCCACTTATTTTCATATTCCAACGTTAAACCGTCTTCCAGCATTGTACACTAAACAGCGGTGAAAAGTACCAATAGGCTACTAGTAGTTGACCGTCCCAATGGAGTGGCACGCATCGTAGTATATATTAAATTTTGGGCTGGGGAGAATGAACTTGCTGGTGTTGAACTCAGTGCGTTGATACGACAGCTATATTGAATGTAAAGTACCTGTTGTAGATAGAACTTAAACAGGACAAGTTAGTAAGAAAGAATATAATACTGGGGCTCACCTCAGCGCGTTGATATGACAGCTGAGGGAGCCCAAACCGTATGTAAATAGTAGCAAGTAAACAATTGTGAAATACGAAGTGGACAAATAGAAACCGGAAATAAAATGAGGAAGGGGCGAAGGCGTGTGGCTGAAATTGAAGTGGCTGAAGTGGCTGTGAGGGCGGGCGAAACAGCCCGTCCGGATCCGTTGAAAGAAGTACGTAAGTAGTTTGAAGGGCTGCTCGTCGCCCAGCATCCTGCCAGCTGACTGAGGGTTGCTATGTTTGATATTTGATCAAAATTTGCTCGCGAGGATACTGAGAGTTCACAGAATTAGGAGAGCAGGAGAGAGCACCAATCTCAACGCAATGGTGGACGAAGGAGCGCCTGGCCATGATGCAAAAGAGTATTCCATACGTCTCACTGCACTTTCTCGAGCCTTGAAGAAATTCGAAAAGTGACAGAGGGTAAGTTCGATCACTGTGAAAGAATTCGGCATAATACTTGTAATGTTATGTGTCCCGGAGAGACTTTGAAGAGCGTCAAGAACATCTACGGCAGCTTGAGTCTCAGCTTGAATGGCGAGAGTATGGATGCTCAGCGCGAGCCAGGATAGCTGGGTCTTTTCCCCTGTATTTATCGCGAAAGAAGGGTTATTAATTTAAAACACCTGGAATAAAAAGCACGACGGCCTTCGGCGGATAGACAAAGTACTAGTGTGCTTTCCTGAGAGGATCTTCACGTTGACATGCAGACTCTGGGAGGGCTGGTCGGTAAGAGGAGCAAGAAACTTCCTTAGAGTCGACCCCGCCGCTCTGCATCATGATCAGCGGCGGAGCCATCACCGTGTGTCGTGAGTGCTGCAGTTGCGACATCGGGTCTATGTACCTACGACTGTCGCTTGCGACTTACCATGTCGCGTGCTCCTCCATTTCCAACTCGTACAAGCCGCTCAGGCTCTGTTTCCAATTCTAATGGGCCTAACTCGTCCCAGAATACACGTCCTCTCCAGATAAGTAGAGGTCCTTCACGACCAACCACTCCCTCACGGCCACCCACTCCTGGCAACAATGCTCCTGCTTCAATACCTCGTACTAGCAATGTTTCCGGCGGACCTTCTCGTCCTCAAAGATCAGAACTCAGACAAACAGGGACCAGGAGTTCCGATTATTCTGATCGCACCGCAAGTACGTACAGGGATAGCGTAGCGAGCTCTACGCGACAGGATCCTGGACAGACTCACCGAACACGACCCTCCCTCTCCTCAACAATACCCTCACGACAAAAAAGCGAAGAATATTCTCCAATGTCCCCTGCTCTTTCGAACGTGATGTCAGCATTCCGTGATGCTGGGGCCAGGAGGCGTGCTACTCAAGATGACGATGATGTCGAGTATCAGAGAGACAGAAGGCAGGAAAGAGAGGCTGAGAGTGCGCGGCAGCAACGAATAAGAGAAAAGGCACCTGGCAGGCGAACAAATGGTAGAACGAAACCCGGGGACACTGACGGTGAGTTATCAAACGGACATCTACTTCGTCGACTCACCTCCATTTACAGCCGTTCTCGACCAGATAAAAGAGGAGTGGGAGTTTGTGATCGATCCGGATGTAAGGCTCACAGGCTTTTTGGATGTGCCCTTCAAACTAAGCTTTGTAGTTCAATTCAGTGGATCTTGCCCTGCAACTTTTGGATGAATCGTCGACAGGGAAAGGCATGGAATCCTTTAGGAGAACCAGTCGACTGCTGGGTAAAGCGCTAAAAGTATCGGTTGACAGTACGTGGTTTTCCTTTGGTTGGCGGCCAGCAGGACATGATACGTGATTCAGAACATTACCAGGCTTTTGCTGCTGCATTACCGAATCATGCTTCTCTTCTTAATCACCTGGGAGCCACACAAACTCAGATCAGTGAAGCAAGAACATCTCTTCAAGAGTCCAAGGATTCACTGGGGACTAAAAGAGCCGATTTGGTCCAGTTGTGGTCTAGAGGTCAGACGTTGGAAGAAATGATGCGTCTTTTGGACCAAATGTGAGTATGTCTAACCGCCTCGCCTTGCGCCAAAGATTGACTTCTTACTTTCAGAGAGCATTTGAAGACGATACCGGATCTTCTGGAAACGCTCATGTCCGAGAAGCGCCTTCTTCAAGCCTCTGTCCTCCTTGTCAAGAACCTAAAGATCATCAACAAACCCGATATGCTTGAAATTGGTGCCGTCTCAGACTTAAGAAGTTATCTCGCAGGCCAAGAGACTGTTGGTGCGACTGGTCTCATATTCCGTCTGTCAACTGACAAAGATCATCTAGGCTCTGTGGGAGATACTAATTGACGAATTGCAAAGTCATCTTTATTTGAAGTCTTTCTGGTGCGAATCTCGTTGGGCTCCGTATACTCCAAGACAGACCACATGTAAGTTAAAGTCCTGTTCGATTATACATCAACTCAACTCCTTCTAGTCATCAAGGTACCTTTTGAAGAAGTTCCGGATCCCAAAGCTTTTTCACAATCCCAATCTCCTTTCTCGCCCACCTTTGAACACTCCCGCCTCTCCCGATTCCTCAACAGTCTAGCGGTAAGACCGAATGATTCACCGCTTGACCTAAATGAAACATCCAACTTCAACGATCGAGAAAGTGGCGGTTTACCAATCTCATCGTCCAGTACATTCAATCGCAACTCCTTCGGCTCTTCACGGGACAATCAATCTACTAATCCAGAATCGGACTCCTTTGCCTACATGGAAACAGTCCTTGAGTCACTCGCGGTACTTGGGAGACTCGGGAGTGCTCTAGACGTCATAACTCAAAGGTTACCAGGTGAATTGTTCACTCTGGTGGATACCACCCTGGAAGAAGTATCTGAGAGGACGGAATATGGGCAACGTAGCTCGATCTATTCATTTGGTAACAGCACAGCAAACGCGGAAGGAGTTTACATATTTTCCGTTGACCCTTCGTTGATCGTTACCCACAATAATGAGTTTCTCCGTGCACTGACTCTGAGGCTGGCGGCATTGGAGTCTTCGTCTCAACACGTTGACCACGAAATCTTAAGGGATTTCTTTTGGACGTTGTATTCGAAAATGGATGCTCTAGCCCAAGGTTTACGGGTCATCTGTGAAGTTGCAAACCGTATCGGATCGGTAAGCATGTTCTTGACTTTGTCTTTTTTTTTTGCGAACGTGGAACTGACAGGCGCCTTCCAGCGAAAGGACTTCAAGGACTCGTTTGGAACAAAGCTAGGCACACTATTCCCGCTGGATGATATTTGGTCTTCTATTCAATCCGAGGTATTATTTTTGTGGAACTCGGTGACTTCGTGCTTACT
The DNA here is from genome assembly GCF_018924745.1 of Marasmius oreades. Taxonomy (NCBI): domain Eukaryota; kingdom Fungi; phylum Basidiomycota; class Agaricomycetes; order Agaricales; family Marasmiaceae; genus Marasmius; species Marasmius oreades. Next base: position 2,828,835 of record NC_057323.1, read on the forward strand.
TGCCAAAAGGTCAGAACACTTCTATACGATTACCTCACCAGTGAGGAGGAGAGCAACATCGCTGGTCGAAATCCGGTGTTGTCTATCAATGAGATCCTGAGGGATGGGCGCTTCTCGCGGGATAAAACCAAAGTTTGTGGTCCAGCCCTTGTGCCCACGAAGTTCAGAAGTTTGATGGTGTTGTTTTACAGGGAGTGTTTCGGTTGGCTGATACCGACTCAAGGCTCACGAAGAAGCTTCTTAAAACCCATGAAGATGCATTGACTCAAGTAATCAAAGATACCATGCCGGGGCTAGTTCAAGCGTCTACTGAGACAGCGGTACAATCCGCATTATCTAAAGTCGGTACCGACGATAGAGCACTACCTGGTGTTGGTCAACATCATAAACTTCTCATTAAACCCAATGCTTTCAACGTTAGCGTGCTCTTCCAGCCTACACTAGCCTGGTTGGAACGTGTAGCCAAGGTCCTTCCCTCCGATGTCGCCAACGTCCGCTCCTCTGCGGGTGTACTTGAAGAGTTTGTCTTGAAAATATATCTCCCGCAGCTAGAGGAGAAGGTTTCTGACCTCTTTCATCAAACTGTCACTGGTTGGTTAGACCTTCTTTCTCTTCGTTTCTTTGCCTCATATCTCGTATATCCAGGCCCCGAAGCTTTTCAGGCTGACCCATTATCGAGGAAGCTCTCGCCAGAGCCTCTCGTTAGGGTAAATATCGCCCTGCATTTCTAGTTTATTTTAATCATTCACAGCATCCTAGGCAAGTACACATCTTATGGCTCTGGTGAACTCCCTTTGCGTGATCCTGCAAACGACCCCTTTTCATCGGGAGAGCCACTCGCGGTTGATTTTAGGTATCATTATCCAGTTCTACCAAAGATGTAGCGATAGATTCCAAGATTTAATCACCACCAAGCCACCCACCGAAACCGCTTTGGATCCCGAGGTAGCAGTAGGTGCTCAGTGGGCGCAGCGGTCCGACTTCTTGACGACCCTGTCTGAACTCAAGGCCCTCTCAGTGAGTGGCTTCACGGCATCGAATTCTAATGCAGTTTCTCAAGTCAATTAGATCCTTGACAGTTCAAAGAAACGGGTTCTTCTCCGTCAGGAAACAGAGCTTGAACTTGGCGCACTAGGGGAGGGCAAGATCTCCAGGAACGACCTAGTCGTATCAGTGCGCAATCTTGGCGCATTAGCATGTTTATATCGAAGTATTGTCAGTACACGCAGGATTGGATCCATCCATGACTATCATCCTCATAACTGATATAGGTTTGGTTTGCCTCGGAACTATCTACGCTCAAGGCTCGACCGGATGACATGCCTCCTACCCCTCAGAACCTCGAACCGCTATCCGCGGCGCCATTTACGCCTTTCACACCTCTACTACCAACGCTGGTGCCCACCCCCGAAATCAATCTACCGCTTTCAAAAGAAATGGCTCTGTGAGGATAATCCCTCTTTTTTATGCACACACTAACTCGTTCCTAGTCGATTCCAGGCGTTGGTCAGAACTTACGATCAACTATCGGATCTTATTCTGGATACCATCCGGCTCGATGTGCGCTGCAGAACCATGCATTATCTTGACTTGGCAATGCGATTGGTAAGTGTTGATCAAACGAAGGACATTCATTCATCATAACTCACCTTGGTGTTCAGGGAAACTATACAATAGACACTGAGGCTGGAGAGCCCGATCCGCACATCATAGATCTCAATAGTGAGTTGGGGGAATGTAATGATCTCATGGCCACACATCTACCGAAGAGTAGTAGAGAGTTAGTATTGATTTCCCCTCCACCCCTGCCCCCGCACTTTATTCGGGGAGACCTAACTGACATTCTTATCCAGCTTTATCTTTGCGGGACTCGGGCAGCTCATGAAGTCCATACTGATCTCCGGAGCACGGTATCTTCACCGCCCGAATGCATTTGGGATTAAGAAGATTCTAAGGAACGTACTCGCCCTCCAGCAATGCGTGAAGGCCATCGCCACTGCTGAGCAAGCCAAGGACGTTGACAGAGTGAAAAAGTATTATGCACTATTCTTCAAGGGACCTCAGGCATGCATTTCTCCCTCCCCCTCTGTTCGTTTTGAATTGTCTTGAATGGCCTTTTCAGGACATGATCGAAGGGATACGTCAAGAACAAACATTTACCTTTGACGAATACCAGGTCATGTTGGCTTTGCAATGCGGTATCGACCCGAACCAGTCTGACAACAGGGCCTCTCAATCGACCGACCGAAATTATAGTATGTACATGATAGACTTGCATGGATTGGAAATTGAAGAAGCAACGGAGTCTTGATTGCTCACTCTGTTCGTGGCCTAGGTTTGCATTGGGATTAAGTCCAGTCGGTGTTCATATTTATTTGTATTTTCGCGATTCCGCTTCCTTAACGTGGCAATGTTCTTCTGGTGGTTCCTTCCTCCTTCAATCTTCTGTCTGAACTTTGGGATACTCGGCCTTTACTACCTGGAGTTCATGTATCTTCCTTCTTTTGCATTGTATTTCGACGACATGAAGGCTTTTCAATCAATGCTGATTTTTGGATGAATTCAGTTTTGAAATTTGTATACCTACACACGATGCGTCGTTTTGAGGTGCATTACTTCCTCAAAAGCTCATTCCGGTGACCAGTATTCAAATTTGTACACATTCAAAGCCAGTACAGTTACTGAGATACGAAGTGAACGAGATCAAGCCGTGCCACGATTATGCGACGGTGTCGTACAAGTATTCCGCACCCCTAATTTAGATGATGGTTCCGATTTAGATAGCTCATACCAGGCTAGGGTATCTGGATCCACTTCAGGCTGGCGCAACGGTCGCGGAAGCGCATTGAGAAGAGACATCGCGGACAGTTCCACCCTATAACTACCAGTGGCAGCATTTGCGTCTTGTCGATAAATCAACGCAGGAAGCCTTCCTAAAAGCCTTTGATATCTCCGACGAACCCAGCGGGACGGATGTCGCACTGGTTCCATACTATATACTTTATCGCGACGAGTGCTTTTTCTCTCTCTACACGTGGTCTGTCTTTTGGGATATGGTTTCCCAACGACATTCTCAATCGCCTCGAAGATGTTGGAGCCCTGCAAGCATACCCCTCGAATATTCGCCGAGGAGGCCGCCTCTTGACTCGAGGATTCGGTTGCAGTTGAAGGATCCCTGATGAAGACATTCAAGGGAGGATACACTTTCTTCCATACACGGGTGAAGTATCGCCATCTGAAATTGACCTCCAGCCGTTTACTGAGAGGGCCGAGGGTATGAGCTTCAGAAGAAGAAGGGTCGGCTCGTAAAGACAAGTTTGGAGGAAAAGTGAGATATCTCTGCCTTAACGGTGCCGCCGACCGCACGCGTGAGTACTCCGATGTCACCAGAGCTGTAAGTTCTTTTGAAAATACAGGTGGGCGCGATTTCGAAACAGAGGGGATTATTGGAGGTGGGTTCGCATTGGGATCGGTTAATATGGGCTGGTAAACGTTAGCGTCAAATGAAAGGGCAAACAAGTCAGAACGCACTTTCATAAGCTCCCATTTCATCTTGCCCTTTCGCCCATATGCAAGGTCGAGGACATAGTCAAACGCGTCGGTGCATCCTTCACATGCTTTCTTTATTCTGTTCAAATCCTAGAGCCAGTTATCATGCAACATGAGTAACAAGAACATGTCTTTCACTTTGGATACACGCTTTAGTTTGCGCTGTTGAAGAGGAGACTTCTTGGTGTTGATGACAGCCCGAAAGTCGTCCCCAGCTTTGATACGGAAGAAAATTCTAAAATGGGGGGGAGATGAAAAATTGATTTGACTTTGACTGTAAGAATATGAACGACATACCGTAGGTGTTCATGGGGAAGATTTTTGACGAGGCGTAAGTAAGAACGATAGAGCGAGGAAATCGTGCCAGGCATACAAGGGTTAAACGTTAAACGTTAAGGAGTATGTAACACACGTGACAACATCCTTTTCCCGATTGACCAACAGCAACCTATGGCGAGCACCACTACTACAGCTTATAGCTACCTCTTCTCATATAATATATGATTGATTAATCATTAGGCACCAAAACCAAAGGGCAGGGATCATAACCCCAGCGGTCTCGGACGCGCAATTCAGAATCGCAAGGCCAAGGATGCAAGGAAATTCATAGAAAGTGGAATGGTGAGTTCGATTGTACGTTCAATTGTGGCTTCCACCCTGAGTTGCGCCGCAGTACACTACCGATCTCGATTCAACGTCACGGCTCAAGTCCGTAACTCAAGAGAGAGACCTTGACGAATTCTTCAACACAGCACAGCTTGCCGAAACGGATTTCACTGCAGGTAAAGATAGGTCGCTATGGTATTTTACTGACTCGAACACCCCTTCTCAGGACGCAGGAATGTGAAGATTATTCCCCAATCGACTAACTTGTCTCAGAATCCCTACCTTCTGTCAGAACAAGAGGAGAAGAGGACTCTCCAGAAACATAATGAGAACAAGCAGAGATTGAGGGTTCCGAGAAGACCACCCTGGATAAAATCAATGACAACTGCGGAGCTGGAAAGGCAGGAGAAGGTTGCGTTTCTGGATTGGCGTAGAAGTCTTGCCGTGTACGTACGATCACTTACTCGACTATCCTTCGTTGGCTTACAATTCATATACTGCCAGTCTTCAGGAGGAAGAAAATTTCCTTCTCACCCCATTTGAGCGGAATCTCGAAGTATGGCGACAGCTATGGAGAGTAATGGAGAGATCCCATCTGGTAGTTCAAATCGTCGACGCTCGTAATCCTTTACGATTTCGTTGTGAGGACTTGGAAGATTATGTGCGAGATATAGAAGGTCCAGAAGGAGAAAAAGGAACTGGTAAAGGGTTACGTCTGAGTCTTTTACTCATTAACAAGGCCGATTTGTTGACTGCTAAGCAACGGTACGCTTTCTCTAATGAACGATCTGTTTCGATCTGAAACCATTTCATCTTGTTCAAGCCTTCAATGGGCAAATTATTTTGACTCACAGTCTATTCGATACGCGTTCTTTTCCGCAGCCAATGCGTCCGCCTTACAACAAGCACGAAAACACGCTCTTGGTGTTGAAGCGGACACACCACCATCGCCGTCCGGTACCGATGAAGAGGAGGGAGAAGCGGGTGTGGATGTTGACGAAGAGGAGTCAGAGGAATCGGACACCTTGGACCATTTCTATCCGGCGGACGAAGACACAGGGGAAGAGGAGGACATCCAAGATCCTCGAATAAAGGTTCTGTCGGTGCTAGAGTTGGAACAACTATTCAAAGAAATGGCACCCGATCGCTCAGGTGGGTACAAGCAGCCTCGCGATTTGGATCCCACTAACTGACATCGACGCGTTCAGCTTTTGCTGATGCCAATGGCAACTCTCCTACAAAGACTGTAATCGGTCTTGTCGGATATCCAAATGTCGGGAAATCGAGCACAATTAACGCTCTTCTAGGTGAAAAAAAAGTCAGCGTTTCTTCAACACCAGGAAAAACGAAGCATTTCCAGACCATCCACTTATCTGACTCTACGATATTGTGCGACTGTCCTGGGCTTGTATTCCCACAGTTCGCTACCACCAAAGCGGAACTGGTATGTGACGGTGTTCTGCCAATAGACCAGATGAAGGAATACACCGGTCCGATATCTTTGGTTGTTCAACGAATACCGAAAGATGTGTTAGAGGCCACGTATGGTTTGTCTGTCCAAGTGAAGGGTATCGAAGAAGGGGGTGATGCACGTATAAGAGCAGAGGATCTTTTGGTAGCATACGCTAGTGAGTCCAAGTATAACAACCCATAATCTTCTGGGCGTCCTCATCTTGTTCTGACCATAGTCGCACGCGGATACATGCGATCGGGACAGGGAAACCCAGACGAAGCCCGTGGAGCAAGATATGTCCTTAAAGACTACGTCAACGCCAAACTCCTGTTCTGTCACCCACCTCCCGGAGTAGAACCGAAGCTCTTTAACGAGCGAACCCACCAAATTCAATTACGCCGAGTTGCTGGCAAGAAACGGGCGCCCGTAACTCGTGTTGGGAAAGAAGCCGATACATACGTGGCTACGCAACCACAACCACTATCACAAGAGCACGGTGGTGGTGGTGGTGGTGGTGGTCAAGGAACCAAATCCCGCGCTCTCGACCAAGAGTTTTTCAACGACCAATCCATCGGTGTATACGCCAAAGGTATCCACGCTGGGAGAGGGCCTGATTTCTCTCGCCCCAAGTCATTTCCACACCAAAACGCTATGACGAACGGTGGTGTAGCTGTTGCACCCAAACACGCCAGAATGGCAGCTATACTCGCTAGTCAGACGCAGGACGGTAGTAAAAAACATAAGAAACCCAAACGCGTGAAGCAAAGGAGTGGAAAGGGGTATGATTGACCAATGGCTCTTGAGCTTGAGCCCTTACGTTCTTGCCTTATGTTCCATACCCCAGGCCTCACCCTTACAGTATTACGGCCTGCATTGCTCGATCACAACAACAAAATCCTCAAAATACATACATGGTCCCTACTTCCTAAGTCCATCCCATAGCATAGTAAGCCTGTCGAGCTGCCTCTTCTTTAGCGACTTGTTTAGTACCTCCCGAGCCCATTCCCTTGGGTATGCCATTCACTTCAGATGGCAAACAACTAAGCAGACTTTATACAAATCGATGGGGAACTCAAACTCACCAACACATTGAACTGACCATTTCCCAGCATGTGAAGGTCCAGAGAATTGTGCTTGATAATCTACCTTCACTTTCCGCTGAGCGGCCGTTTGATTGAACAATGGCAGGAATGCAAGGTGGGGTTGGGCCGGGGAAAGAGGATTGAAGGGAGGATTTGGATTTCTCTGCACTGCCGGTGGTGACATGTAAGCCTGTGGTGAGAAGCTCTGATTGACATTCGGATGTTGGTGGTAGCTTTGGTAATGCGGTTGAGCAGGTGGGTGATGAGGTTGGAGCTGGGGCTGGGATGAAGCGGCGGTAACGGTAGTCGCTCCGCCATAGTGATTATTATATGCAGCCATAGAGTTAGAAGTTGCTCTAGAAGGAGAGTCCGGGGGCTGCGAAGCAAAGAATATCCCTGAATTAGAACCGGAAGGTGCTGTAAAAGTGGACTGCGGTGAGAGCGGCTCTTGTCTCATTCGCTTCTGTGGTGGTGATGTCGAGGGTCGATATGTCGGAGGTGGACCGGAGGGATCTATAGCTGGGGTGTGCATAGCGCCACCACTGCCAATATCGTTGCTCGAACCGGTGAGCAGATCCAGCCAGTCACATACAGCATCCAGTCCACTTCCGACATATAAACCTCCTACAAAGGCATAAAATAATAACCTGGTCTCCTGTTACGAGAATGAATGATTCTATTGTCTGGTCGAGTAAGGATCGCACCACGCACCTCGGGCGTTTTCAACTTTTTGAATGCTTCCGGAGTACATCTCACTTTTTCCCTCAGTTTATAAGCCGTGACCCATTTATCAATTCGTGAATCGCTTAAGATATATTTCGCTGATTGCTGGATACAACTCGTCAGCCTGCCGCACAGAAGGATAATCCAGTCTACACTCACCAGTATCTCCGCGCTACCTTTCATCGGACGCTTGCTGAACAGCAGGGACGTAACCGCAGCACTCAACACCTTTTCGCCCAGCACTGCCAGCCTCTCGCTGTCCTCAAATTCCTCGGGAGTAACATCTTCTGAGCGTCGAAGAGACTTGTGTGTGTACACTTGAAGAAGAAACTCCCCAGAAATTCTAGGAAGAGGCGGGAATTCTGCGGCGGCTGTAACAGAGGGGTGGTTGTGTGCTGTGATTGCGTTTCCGCTTACCAGATTGGTTGTGAAACCATGATTTGCTTCGGTGTGCGTCCGCTTTAGATGAATGCTGGAGATGCTGGATGGAAAATAGGCCGTATTCATTCGATTCCGTTTCTCGTTCGTTCGTTCGTGGGAAAAGGAAAGAGCGAGTAGATGAAGTATTGATAATTGAACACAAGTAGTTCACCAGTCACGCACTGTCATGCGTTCCGCTTGCGTGGGAGTTCACTATCTGCCGGAGGCGTGAGAAGGTTCGGATATTAAGGTGTGATGTCATTGCCGGAACTTCCGTTGAGTCTGACCTTTCCCAAGCTCAAACAGCGATGTCCTCTGTAGCGCCCCTCGAACAAGTCTCTTCAAACAAAACTTTTGAAGGTGAACTCATTAAATACAAATTCAAGGTGATTCAAAGTTTTCCTCTTTCAGCCAGAATCTCATTTGTTTCGATAGTCTGCCAGTCTTGGTGGTCTATCCGCCAACTTCAACCTCTTCTTGCCTCCCAACGCGTCTCCTACCAACAAAGTACCTGTTCTGATCTATTTATCGGGATTGACATGTACAGAAGACAATGGGTAAGGGCGTAATCGTAGGATCTCTTCACGATCGACCTTACCGTGGTACTCCCACTATGAATCAGAGCACAAAAAGGTGGCTTCCTCGGTCCGGCCTCACTGCAAGGCATCGCTATCCTATTCCCCGACACCTCTCCCCGTGGTGCCGGCATCGAAGGAGAGGACGACGACTGGGACTTTGGAACTGGTGCGGGCTTCTATCTGAACGCTACCAACCCAAAGTATTCTTCCCACTACAATATGTACACCCACGTTACCCTCGAGCTTCCTCAAGTTATCGAATCTGCTGGTTTGCCTATTGTTTGAGTTCCTTTCTCGCGATGATCTGTAGACAAATCATTTTGTTGACGTTGTCATCTTCCCTTTCCCACCTGACAGGACTGGAAACGCCAATCCATCTTTGGCCACAGCATGGGCGGTCATGGGGCTTTGACCATCTATCTCAACTCCCCGAAGCAGTATCGATCTGTTTCTGCGTTTGCTCCGATAGCTAACCCAACCAAATGTCCTTGGGGTGAAAAGGCGTTCAAGGGCTATCTACAGGGAGGGATCGAAGAAGCGAGGGAGAGATATGACGCGACTGAGTTGATCGCCAAGCAGAAAGATCCCGTTCATATCCTCATCGACTACGTGAGTACTCGTGTCCTCCCGATAGAGGTGTTGATTCATTTTACTGCTCGATGCTATCTCCAGGGAACTCACGACAACTTTTACAAACAAGGTCAGCTTTTGCCTGAAAATTTCCTCAAGGCTGGTCGAGATGCAGGGTATGACGAAGTACAAGTAAGGGTGAGAAATCAGGAAGGTTATGATCACAGTTATTACTTCGTGAGTCCTCCCACCCGCATCTCCTGCGTTATTCTCATGCATGCAACAGATTTCCACATTCGCTCGCGATCATATCTATTGTAGGTTTTTACAAGTTTCTTTTTTACCCCTAACTGAATAAATTTACCATCGACAGTCCATGCCAATTTTCTCAAAGCGTAAACTACAAAGTGTGTAAAATTACTTGCATCAAGTACAAGCCGTTCGTATATTTTTATTGTCGTACTTGAAAAGGAATAGCAGCGACTATGAACAGACGAAAGCACAGACAAAAAGGACAACAACTTGACGATCGGGGCAATCCAGGTCGTAAAAGAGAGTGCAAGGGTCGTAAGCACGAAAAGAAAGTCCCAAGCTTTCAAGCAACTTCAGCAGGTTCAAGTGTATACATAATTCTGTCACGATAGGCTCCTTCGAGCAGATCAATTTCAGAAGCAATCCATTTACTTCGCAGAGCATCAGCAATTGTTGCCCGATGCCGAGGATCGTGCTGTAAGAGATGTAACACCAGTCCCTGAGCTATACGAGATGACCCAGTTTTGTCGTCAGCGACCCGTTATTCAGAAAATCGACAAGATATAAAGAATTCCGCTCCACTCATACCTTCGACCATAGAACGCCACAATCTCGGTTGAAATTCTACGCCCCCTTTGATGATACGTTCCTTAAGCTCGACTTCATGCTGAATATCCATCTCTGAAACTTGTGAGTTGCTTGAACCTCGCTGAGACGCGGATGGATTGATCCAATTTGCCGATTGACGAGCCGTCCCGTAATCAAATGGGTGCGACCCACTGTGGGGGAAACCAGTGGAAATTAGCTCCTAGATGAAGCGACAAGCATAGAATATGTGTAAGTGTCACTCAGTAACGTACGAAAGCATGATGTACAGCGTCACCCCCGCACTCCAGCAGTCCGCTGGAAGTCTGGAGGGAAAAGCTCATGAACCGATGGCAAAGTGGACAGATGCATTCAAGACAGATCTTACGAACCCAACATATGTGAGATGCTTTTGATCCAGAGCAAGGATACCCTCGGGAGGGAGATATGAAACCGTCCCACAGACATTGAACGTAGCTTGGTACGACTTCGGTCGTGCGAGTCCAAAGTCGGCAATTTGGATACGAGGGTAGGGTCCAGGCGAGTGAAGAAGAATGTTTTCCGGCTGAAAAAGAAATGTGAGATTGAGCGTTTGACGATGTAGGAATGATATTCTAATGGACCTTCAAATCTGGAAGCAGGCGAGAATCAGCTTCAATCTGACACAGGGACCCTGTTAGCTCACCTCGATGGGAGATCGATTTATCGTGGAGATATGAAAGGCCTTTCAGCAATTGATACATGATGTACTTTGCTTCTGCTTCGCACATGTATGCACCCTTTTCCGTGTAACTGTTGACATATGTGAATAGATCACCGCCGGTGCAGAGTTGAAGAAAGAGATGTCTAGCGTCACGAGTAAGCAGAAAACCCAAGCCGCAAACGAAACGAGCGAATACCGACATGAAATTTCCATCCCTCCTGGTGTCATATATTCGATTGATGTTGGGCTAAACGGAACTTGCAGATCAGTGACAAAACTACGCATTAAAATGAACAGGACGACATGATTCAAGTCTAGAAGAATTGCAACCTCCTTCGAAACTTGGTCGAGCTCATGTTCCTTTCTCGTTCGGATGCTCTTACATGCGACCTGGCAGTGATGAACAGTATCTATCGCAAGGTGGACCGTCGCAAACGAGCCTGTTCCGAGACATTGCGAAGTGAGAGTGTAATTGCCTATTCGCTGAGAAAGTCGGTCAGCGCTAGCAATCGATGATTTGATCATGTGTTAACTTTAAGACTGATTTTTTGAGCGAGGTGGGGTGGAGGCGTAGGATCAAAAATGTTCGCTTTTTGAACGGGCTCTTTCCAGATATGCACGCAGGTGAAGGCTACAAGTATTTATTCAGCGTGGCTGGTCCTTTAAACTCGCGGAATTCAAGAAGCATACTGAGGGAGTCAGGAATTTGGATCGTATCCCCATCCATCAATATAGCAAAGGTTTTCTTGATTCTGTGGGCATTGAGGATGATCCCGTTCTTGGAAAGGTCCTGAAAGGAAACGGTGAGCTCAATTGGGAGATTGAATGTCAGTTTTGGACACGAACTCACGCGGCAGGATACAATAACACCTCCGTTTGGAGATCTGACGCTGGAAAGACATCGCATTACAAGCGAACGAGACGTAATTGAGCCATGAAACAAATATCGCACGCATATATCTTGCAATGAATTCCGGAAACAGATCTGTCAGCAACAAGGTATGAACTGAAGAAGTATTCAGCGCGTCTTCCGCGGAATACCGATGAGTGCAGCGCAGACATACTTACCACAACGTGGGATTTCTTCCTATGGTAATGGGTTTGTTGAGGCCTAGTAGAATGGCTATTGTGACGGTAAATTTCCATATTCGATGCCACAAAATGCACCGCACCCTCTTTACGACCACGTTTGGTAGTAACTAGCTTCGCACATATTTCTGAAGAGTATCGGGGATCTGAATGCGAGAGATAGGCTGGAACAGCGTTCGAACCAGTAGAAAGAGCGCGAGATGCGGTATGCATAACGGGGGTGAAATGACGGGTCGATTTAAGCTGGGCAGGACTGAGGCAAGCCGACCAAGCGTGGCGGAGGTTACGTGCATATGATTACGCAAAACGTTCACGAATTATTACTCATCATTAGTCACGTTGTCAATTTTCAAAGGATTAGAATTGAGCCTAAGCTAAGCTTTACAGATACAATTCTGACGAAAATGTCTTGCCACGACGAACCTATCGACCTCACTGCCGACGACGACGACGAAGAGATTCATCTACTCGCTCCTCAGCGTTCTCTCCTCCTTAAGCAACAACCACAGCAGTCTCGAGCTTCATTCTCCTTCATGGACTCGCCACCAAAGTCTCCCAGTATATTCACATCACAACACCAGTATCATCCTCCTTTCGCCGGTCCTTCAAGTTCTTCAGCTTTTTTTCCAGATAGGCATCAAGCACCGCGTCTTCCTCCACTTCCATCGCTCCCATCCCAATCCTCGCGTTCCTCCGATAGTGTTTCTAAAGTCATTGATCTCACAGGTTCAACGCCTTCGCCACCACCACCACCACTCTCTCATGTATCACCCTCCTTCTTAATTCCTTACGAGGAACTTTCGCCCAGAACTCCGGTTTGCATTGGTCAATTACATTCTCAGGCATTGATTCTTTACCCCTGTGAATACGTTCACACTACCGATCTTTCATGTGAAGAATGGGTGCCAGTCAAGTTTGAGTACGAGTACGACCCTAGCAAGCCACGCCCAGAGACGCTTCATATCAAGAGTTTTCCGGTTAGAAGTCCGACTGGTCAGACGATCGAAGGAGAAAGATTCGGATTTGCAGATCAGAAAACCGCAATCACTGTTGGTGGGATGCTTTCTAGAGGTTTGGTTAGGTTGGAGGCGAAAGTTAGAAAAGGACTTTCTTCTGTCAGTCTCAGTATTACATTTTGTTTACGCCATCCTGACGTTCCTATTTCAAACACAAGCATCCCGTTCTTCCCTTGCTGATGCTGGTGTACACACCCAAAGGGAATGTACCGGCCGTTGGAAGCCACTTGTCCATTAATCAACTGATGCTCGATCACCCCACTCATGCCGTCGACCTTTACAATCTCAAGGGCAAGTATTATCACAATCCTCACAATCCTCCGCCTGGGGGATACAATCACGTTCCGCCTTTTTATCGGCCTCCGCAGCGTTGGAATGCGCCTGTTGTAGCGTCACATAGTGTGGAGGTTCAGCGCAGTCAGCTCGATAATGTTTTCGAGACTATGAAAGGTAACGAAGATCTAGCGGAGACGAAGCCCGGTGAGTAATTCCAGCTCGGTCATAGCTGTTTTTGACCTTATCCACGCCTTTCCAGCCCCCGAAATTTGTACACCACTCTACCCTCATCAGAAAAAGGCTTTGACGTTCCTACTGGAGCGCGAACACGAGAAGGTAGACGGAGATGTTACTTTCCCCTCCCTCTGGGATAAACATGTAAACCCCTTGTCTCAACATACAACGTGGGTCCACAAGATAACACAAAAGGAAGTTTACGAAGAACCCAAAGACGCTAAAGGGGCAATTCTTGCAGACGATGTGAGTTGCCCTTCAATCACCTTATTCTCCGCCAGATTTATTTACGAAAGGTTGTAGATGGGCCTTGGGAAAACAATATCCTGTATTGCTCTCATCGCCGCCACTATGAACTCCGCCAGGACGTTCGCCAACTCGCCTCTGGATATGCTAACACCTCCTCATGGAATACACGGAGCTCCTGATTCTTCTCATTTCGAAGGCACCGTTTGGGGGATGCCGAGTACTATGGTTGGCCCTATGAATGCTAAGGAAAAGGCCAGATCTCAAAAACTTCAGGAGAAATACGAGTCGGCTCTGAGCAGGGTATCACGTATCAAGGCGAAAAGCCGGGCCACACTTATTGTATGCCCGCTGTCGACTATATCTAATTGGGAGGACCAGTTACGCGAACATTGGAAAGGGGAGGTGCATGTCATAGGTGGCGGGGCTTCTGGTTCACAAACCTCTTCTTCAGCTACAGCGTCTTCATCTGCAACGCCACGAGCCGGTACACCGTTGGCCAATGTCGCATCACTCTCTGTGTCTTCGTTGAATGGTGACACTAAATCTTCAGTCAAATCATGTCGCGTCCGCGAAGGTCCACCATTACGCGTCTACGTCTACCATGGGAACGCTCGCAGACCGGACCCGAGCTTTCTTGCGGATTTCGATGTTGTCGTGACCACATATGCAACACTGGCCTCCGAATACTCAAAGCAAAATAAGAGTATCGTTAACCACGAAGCGGAAGAGGATGGGAACAATAGTGCTGGTGTGGACAGCGATGGCATAGAAGTGGACGAGCTCGGGAATCCTGTCGGCAAACTACCCAAAGCGAAGAAAAGGAAGAAGCCATGTGGCCCTTGTCCGAATGAAGCTACTAGTCCTTTGCAGAGCGTACATTGGTTCCGCGTTGTACTCGATGAAGCACAGTGCGTATGGTTCTGTTTTATCCTGCAGGTGATTACTGATGCTGGCCAGCAGCGCGATCAAGGAAACAAACACGGTTGGTTGTCGAGCCTGTTGTGATCTTATGGCGGACCGCCGTCTGTGCCTCACCGGAACACCCGTTCAAAATAAGCTCGACGACGTTTTCGCTCTCATCAAATTCCTTCGATTGTCTCCGTTAGATGATAAAGTTATTTGGACGGAATTCGTCGGTACCCCAGTCAAGTTTGCCCACAGGGATGGATCACTCCGATTACGGATTGTCATGCAACATATCACTTTACGGCGCACTAAGGAGTCGGAAAACCAGAGCGGCCAAAAGATTCTCAATCTCCCCCCTCGACGCGATGAACTTCGGTATCTTGATTTTGATGAACAAGAGCAGAAAATTTATAGCCACTTTTACAACCAGTCTAAAGCCGAATTTGATGAATTGTCAAAGCAAAATCAAGTCATGAAGAATTACGTTGGAATCTTGCAACGGATCCTCCGTCTGCGTCAAATTTGTGATCATTTCGAACTAGTGGAGGGAAAAGAACTCGATGGTCAGGTCCTGGGATCTTCATACGAAGATCTTACCTCTACCATTGAAAAGGACGGCCTGAACGAAGCACGTGCTCATGCAATTTTCTGGATTCTCCGGGAGGCTGCAACTACACAGTGTGTCGAATGCGGTGCAGAGCTCTGCGCAACGGTGGAACCAGCTCAAACAGACGGGACTGACCTGGATACCTGCTCTGCTCCTGGCACAAAGCGACCACGGAAGTCAAGGAACTCATCATCTCGTGCCCCAACACGAGCCAACAGCCCAACTAGTGGGACACCAGGCACTGGTGGAGGCCACCGCGCCGTCCTGACACGTTGTCAGCACTTATACTGCCTATCATGTTATCGCAGCTGCGTATGCATGGGCTGGCCGAATGTGCCTTCTGACACCGTGCGACCGTGCTCGGCATGTCAGGCTCCGCTACACCAAAGCGACGCATTGGAAATCAAATCCGATATATTGTCTGGCGATGTTGGCACAGTCGGACCCGGGGCTACGCCGAAGAAGAAGCCACGGAAACGAGAGAAGAAACCTCGGCTACCTGATGGTTCACATCTCTTAACGTCAACCAAAATCAAATCATTACTTGTCGATTTGATGCAGTTCTCTAGAACGAACCCTCACTCTTGCAATTACGATTCCAGCTGTGTCGAGATACAGATGATCGATGAGAAAGGAAATGAGCTTAACGATAACATTGTTAAGACCGTCGTTTTGTAAGTCGCTCCCCTTTGTAGGGGCACTATACATTACCTAATCACCTGTTTTTTTTTTCTAGTTCGCAGTGGACTACTATGCTCGATAAGTACGCCGTCCTACCCTTCGAAGTTCGTATCTAATCACAAATTTCTTATCGCTAATTAGAGTAGAAGATGCGTTGGAAGTTGCAGGTATCCGGTATGATCGTTTGGACGGTACGATGAAGCGAGACGACAGAACACGGGCGATGGAGGCCTTGAAATACGATCCTGGTTGCGAAGTACTTCTTGTCAGTTTGAAAGCCGGAGGTGTTGGCCTAAATCTCACCGCGGCACAGAGGGTGTACCTCATGGATCCTTACTGGTATGCGAACACCTTCTGTAAGATGGCTCTATCTTGACATCGCTCCAGGAATCCCGCTGTGGAGAATCAAGCTATAGATCGAATAGTAAGTCTTCCGGAAATCCCGATGTTCATCCATGCTCATAATTCATGTAGCACCGTTTGGGACAAAACAAGCCCGTCACTACTGTCAAGCTAATAATAAAAGATTCAATTGAGCACAGGCTCCTTGACGTTCAGAAGAAAAAGATGGAGCTTGCGAATCTCACGCTTGGTGAAAAAGGTTTCACGAAGGCCGACCTACTCAAACACCGTAAAGCAGAATTGGACCATATGTTTACTTAGAATGTTGTGTATTATCTAGATTATTGACTTACTTTCTGAACACTGTTATCTGTACACTGTATGCCATAATATATAACCTTTCATAATGTACATAATTATACTCTTCGCCCTATAGACGACATGCCGAGAATCTGCAAACACATGGATGACAACATCTAGAAGGCGAAATGTGCGACACCCTTGCGCGTGCCAAACAGGTAAACTTGCAGGTGTTTTCATCAGGCATGTGGGTCCAATGACCAATGGCTGTTACTCACCAAGAACTTGGCTGACAAACAGCCCTATAGCAACACCGGAGGCTACGGATATCATCCGAAGAGCGAGAGCGAACCCAGTTTGATATTGCTCCGCGGCAGAATGAAACGTCTGAGTAACACCTCCGCCTTGGGCAATACCGGACTAAAAGAAAAGATCAGCAACGGCATTGAACATGTGTCAATAAAAGGGATACTTGCTGGCACTAAGAACAGAACTCCTGTCACCATAGACGTAAAGGCGGTACCACCGACGGTACGAGAGTACAAGTTTCCAAGAAGTCCGATAGCAAACGCGCCGGTGGCAGACACCAAATGGGTGCGACCCGGAAGGACAATGCTTGCACCCTTGTTTGCGGCGTATGCACAACAAGAGAAGAAAACCATGATAATCAGTTCTTTGCTACGTAGACGCTGTAGGTTCGAGAGTGACGATGATGTCGAATACAAAGGCACCAGGAAGAAGAGAGTCCACCATGGAAATGGTCGCTTCATCCAATGCCATGAGGGGTCTCTGAAACAGCCTGAAAAAACAGCTGAACAGGTAGGATACTTTGATATAGGTCATCTGGAGCTACCTTTCACAATGTGTTGTTGTTCATATGTTAGAGGGTTACCATAACCGAGAACGCCCTGAGGGTGCAAAGATGGGGCAGACCCGTTTGTAAACTCAAAGTGTCCCTGTAGATAGGTCAGATTTGTGTGTGTGTTGCTCGAATAGTAAGCTTTTCTGGCTCGGCGGTCTACAACGAGATAAAAGTCCGAGCCAATAGTAAGTCCAAAACCCTGTATTAGAAAAGGAGGTTAAAGGACGGAGCAGGAGCAGTGTGGTGAATAAATGACACTCGCGAGGAATAACGTATAGATAATCGCATAGACGATTCTGACAGAACCACAGAACATGTTCTTCGACATCAGTTCCAGGGCGCTGACCACTGATATAGCAAACTCAAGTAATGACCGGAAATTGAGGTGCAATTTACTTACAGACAGTGTATCCTGGTAGAATGAGTACAACTCCGGCAGAAGAGATTGCACTATAACAGAAAATGTTGCCTGGAATATTGCTCAGAGCCCTTGCCACAAAAGCCACGATAATCGAAACGGAGACTCTACACAGAAGCAATCAGCAATGGAACCATCTCATGATAGCCCTCGAAGCACTCAACTCGTAAACGTTCGCATACATAGCACTCTTGTTCGCTGCGCTCAAACCAAGATACTGAAGGACACAGGCACAAGCGCCACTGATCCACATATCAAAGAAGGATCCGCCAAATGAAACTACACAGATGATGGAGGCAGAAAAGAGCGCCAAAACACACCGAAGGTAGAGAGGGTAAATAGGATGGGTACGAAGAAGTTGCCGCAGTGCATGAGTACCAGCCTCCGCACCTATCTTGTCGTGGAGAACATCGCGGTAAATCTGATGAACTTCATGAAGTGAGGTGAGTGCCACTCGACCAGTGGCACGTACGAAGTACGTGAAAGTCGAATCGCCGTTACGGATTGAGACAATGATGATGTTGGGGAGATGGACAAATTCTAACAAATCGCATTGAGTGGGAAGTTTGACTTCACAGATGAGAGGTACCGGCATCGCCCCCAAGGATATCCGATGCTGCTGAAAGCTGGGATTGAATTCTGTGAGATGGTGCACCGAAAGTGAGCAACGCCTTGGCGAGCTTGAGCAAGAACTTGCGCCTGATCACAATATCTTTCAAGCAAGCAACGATAAACGAAGGGGCCTTCAAGAGATCAGGAGACCTACCTTCGATATTGTGAACGATGACAGAAGGGCGTCGCTCGCGGTGCAACGCAGAAAGGACGGATGGTACATGAGGGATACCAGAGACCAGAGACATTTTTCTACTGCCTTTACGTTTGAAATTTTGCTCTTTGCCAACCAGAGTATCTTGTGATGCGTCGCGCATATCTTGAGCAACGCCTGATGTTGAGCGAGTGTCGTTAGACTCGTCTTGTCGAGTACCGCCGTTTTCGTTGTCGTTATCACGTCTATGGAAAGACATTCTCCCATCGTTGATACCGAGAGGCAGAGATGGCGCAGGACAGTAACGCGAATTTGAAGAGTTATCGCTCAGGTAACGACTTGAAGCTGTAGAAGAGTGGCTAGTATGTGGTGGATATCGTTCATTGTGTGGGTTGCTCATCGTGATGATCTTGAGGAGTTGTGAGGAGTTGTACAATTGGACTTGACAGACAGAGGGCGAGTGACAGAACAGCGCCGGACCTCCGAATTCGGCATCCCTTCGAAGTTTCCGAATCCAATTTTTCCACTAATACCTCCCAAGCTGAATGTCTCTCAACCCCAACCCGGAAGTCAAAGTCCTTGTTGTATGTTTAGGCATGAAATTTGTCTCTGATATGCGCCTTTCCCTTAATAAGGCTCATTTTTATCTCAGGCAACATATGTCGCTCACCCATGGGAGAAGCAGTTCTAAGAGACATCGCGAAAAACCGGGGGCTCGATATTCACGTCGATAGCTGCGGAACTGGGGCGTATCATGTTGGAGAAGATCCAGATGATCGGTGCAAACATTGCCTTCCTCAGCTCGTCGGTCTAGTGCTAACATCCGTGCAGAACCGTAGCGATTTGCAAGAAGGTGCGATATGAAGATGCTTCCCACATCGCCATCCGTCTCATGGAGACTCTTCAGCATGGTGTACCCATTTCACACAAAGCTCGCGCCATATCTGAATCGGATTACAAGAAATTTACCCATATTCTCGCTGCCGATGGAAGTAACCTTCGGAGTCTTGAAAGATTCAAACCTGAAGATGCGACTGCCGAAGTTCGTTTATGGGGCTCCTATCATAATGACGACCCTATCGGTGACCCGTATTATGGCGGTATCGTGAGTATCTCCACATCTTCTTCATCGTACTATACTAAGCAATGCTGCGCCAGAACGGGTTTGAGAAAGTGTACCAACAATGTGTTACATTTTCCAGTGCGTTTTTAGACGAGGTTTTCGGGAAATCTTCGGATGACAAGGGTGATCTGTAAAAAGTTGAGTATGTGATTCCCAAGCACAACGGCGCCTATGGGATGTATCCTTATGCTTCACACATTTTGAGTCATGCGGCACACGTCATTCAGCAATGAAAAGAACAAGCTTGTAAGTATGTACTACTACCTCTCCTGCGATAACTTGGATTTATCTCCCAGGCAATAGTTGCAAGGGCAGCACGTATCGTACGGGCGGTGACGGTGTATTGTATGATCATTGATACGGGGTCCAATGTAGAATCACGAGAAATGTGGCATATTCACCGACGCACGAGTGCCGATAGCATCCTCCGACCTCCACAAGCTTGTCGTCGTCTAGAGAGGCGTTGATGCATCAGAGATATCTGCACACAAGAAATCATACCTTGTTCTGCGTGTAGAAGTTGATGCCGCTGGATAAAAGATGTGAGGTCAGAAACGGGGAAACGATGACACGGTGACTACAAACCTCTTTCCGTAGAAGTTTATGTCTCCCGAAAAACTGGCCTTATTTCCGGTGAAAGAGAACATTGGAAGAGGGACGGGGATGGGTACGTTGATTCCAAGTTGACCAACATTGACTTCCGTCTCAAACCTACGAGCAGTGGCACCAGACTGAGTGAAGATTGCGGCACCGTTTCCATACTTGTTCGCATTGATGATTTCAATAGCGTCATCCAATGTATCAGCTTTGACCACTGTCAGTACTGGACCAAATATCTCCTCTCTACGGACGGGATGGTTTAATTGAAAAGCCCGCAATACGAAGGGGAGTATACATACGTGTAACATGTCATCGAAGTATCGGCCACGATCAGGGTGGGTCCAACGAAGTTTCCATCAGGATATCCAGGGACCTGTATGTTACGTCCATCAAGTTGGACTTCGCCACCCTCGTTCTCCGCAGAAGAGATAAGTTTGAGGATTCGGGACTTTGCGGCTGGGGAGATAACAGGGCCACTGTGGGCTAGATCAACGTCAAACACGGTAAAGAGGGGTGAAAAGCTACCGACAGGTCAGCTCCCTGCTCGAAGCCACCGTTGGCTTTGAGCTTGCTGGCTCTCTCTACGAGTTCCGGAAGCCAGGATTGGGTTTCCCCGATGAGGAGAACTGAAGTCATTGTTGAATAAATCTGGGAAGTACCACGGACTTCAACGGCTCACCAACTGAGAGGGCCATGCAACGCTGGCCAGCCGCTGTGAACTGGTGAGACGAATGCCTTAACGGTAATGCGGAATGAAGTACCTCCAAATGCAGCCCCCACGATGGAATTGAGGGTCAGGTTTTTATTGGCTAATTAAAGATGAGGTCAATGCTCGATTCTGAGCGAGCGACAACAAACCGTCCGGCATCACAACTGCATGGTTTTTGGCTCCCATGTTCGCCTTGGCCCACGGATCAGCGCAAGCACCATGTCATCGTGTCAAAGCACCCATACCTGTACCCGCTTTCCATTCCGAGTCCCACTATATAAAACTTTGTCAGGGGAAGGGCATGGAGGGACTGCAAAATATATACCGTTCGTATATATGCTTTCCGGCGCGATCGCCTCCTACAAAGCTTATGGCCTTGATGGCCGGGTGATCACAGACTGCGTTTACGGTGGGTACACCTCCGTGAACGACGTTCAGAACACCAGAGGGAAGACCTGAAAGGAATATCAGCGAAAGCACATTGGTAGATCAATACGCACCCGCTTGCTGGCACAACTCAGCAATAATCATGGCTGCGCCTGGATCACGTTCGGATGGCTTGAGAACGAGCGTGTTTCCTGTGACCGCAGCCATGGGAATAGACCACAACGGTATCATTCTAAAGAAGATCAACAAAGAACGAAAGGCGCTAGATCACGTAAATGTTCGACATACGCGGGGAAATTAAAGGGAGCTATGCTAGCGCAAACACCGAGAGGTAGCTTCCTCACTTCTGTATCCATGTCCTTGCTCACTAGAAGGGAAACGTTGAATATCGAAAACAGGTACACAAAGCAGAAAGGCACCTTCGATTTTCTCCCCAAGAAGCGTAGAAGTAACACCGATCGCGGTTTCGACAACCTGCAACCCTGGAACTTGGTCAAACGGACTAGGTGTAGACTAATGGACGGTATTACCGCGTAATAAGTCGCCATGGGCGTCTCCCCGGTGCGATGATCAACATGCTGTGGACGGCAACGATAAATTGATCATACATACCTGGAAGCGTCTTTCCTTGTTCCAACACGATACTGCTCGCTATGGCGTCTGCATTTTTTCGAAGGAGGTGTTGCAAGCTGATGATGTATGAATGTTGTCTGGTCACAAAGTGAGTCGTATGTGAGAACTGACTCTATAGCAAATTTCTGACGCCGGAGAACACTTGTTCTGCTCCATGTCTTGTAGGCTTCGGCCGCAGAGTCCACAGCTTCTTGAAATTCACTCTCAGTTGTCTGTGGAACCCTAGAAAGCAAAGTTTGGGTCGACTAAAACGGGGTTTTAGATACTCTGACATGAATAATGCTAGAGAGCATACCGGATCCACGACCTCAATCCAATCTCTCGTTTTGCTCTCCACGAACTCTCCACCGATGAAGTTCTTGGTAGTCCCGCCCGTGGCACTGGTTCCTTTCCATTCTGCTGAAAGCTTTTCGGCATGAGGTCGCGCAGAAGCACTTAAGGAGGCAAGGGGCAGGGACGTTGAGAATGAACGGGTATGAGAGCAACCTATTCGAACAATCCGACAGAGGACAGGCATGATGGGGATGGAGAAAAGAGGGAGGTGGACTCGGAACTCGGTTAAAGTTTTGTCCGTTGACCACGTGATATGTGATCCGGGCTTGTTGATGCAAAAAGTTTGGAGTTTTGCTCTGGTCGCGGTCTAAGTCGATCTCATCATCATCAACGGCGACACTGATAACGTTCCATTATGAACGGCATCCCAATATTTCCCAAAGAATCTGACCTGAAGGGGGACCACACTAACGGATATAACAACAATAATATTAACTATCCTTCGTCCTCAAATTTCGCAGACTTTCGTCCTCAATCCCACTCTCCTTTCACGCCCAATCAAGCTCAGCAGCAAATGCACGCCATGAATCATGCAAACCAGTGGCCCCAAACAAACCACCAGAATGCTCAACCTCACCCACAACAAACCCAGCATCAGCGGCCACACCAGTCTGTGCAAACTCCACAACAACACTTCAATCCGAGTCACTGGAATTTACCCATGCATCCTCCATCGTTTCCCAATGGTATGGTCGGAATGAATGGCATGAATCTCATGGGCTTAGGTCTCCCGCCCTTCAATATGCCGATGTTTCCTCAACAATTTTTACACGACGCGCTTGCTCTTTCTGCTCCGGTTGTCACCGCCGACGAGACGCTGCTGTTAGAAACTTTGATACGGCATCAGGCACAGGGAGATAATTATAAGGATGCCCTCAATAGCTTGCACGGTGTTAGTTTTCTTTTAACACGTACACGCGCTTCTGATGTTTGAATTTACTCCATCTAGAAAAATGGCCACTCGGCAAGTCTATGGAAGGACTATTACCTGGAACACAAAGACAGGATAGACCAAATCATTCTCAAGCGTTCGAATCCGAAGGAAAAGGAAAAACAACAAGACGATTTGAAGGATTTGAAATCCGTCGTGAAGTCGGTAAAGAAGCCGGTCATCAAGTTGGAACCCTCTCCCGACCCATCGTCCGCTACTTGGAAGCATGGCCGTTCTTCTCACAAACCTCGTCGCCAGTCATCTCCTCCCCCTCGTAAACCGCTTGCTTCATCAAGCCGGACACCCTCTGAATCTGTAACCAAAGGTGGCAGACGACGCACAATCAACAGCCTGACAGTCGATGCGCCGTCATATTCCAGGGAAATGCCCCCTTCAAATGCTGAGATCCAGATTCCCGAACCCCCTTCGCGTTCCCCTACACCACCAACGAAAGTTGTCCCTCACAGCCGAGGGAATAAATTCACCGAAGAGGACAGCGGATTCTTCATTAAATATATGTCTTGGAAGCTCAAGAATGACTCCGACTTATCGCGCAACGACCTGTGTGAACTACTCGCAGAGAAGGCAAGCACCACCTACTTATTTCTGATTACGTATTTACATAGAGCTTTTCAAGGCGCCGCATCACAGTAGCCAATCGTGGTATTCCTACTGGTCTAATCACCACGATCTGCCTGACAAGATTCTTGCCGCAGCACATGGAGAAGAGGAAGGGGGGTCGGGAGAGGGCTCTGGGGATGCATCTTCAGAGGAAGAATGTGACACTGTTCGACGGCGCCCAAAGTATAAAGAGCCCAGTTCTGATGAGGACGAGGAATCTCAGGCGACCGAGGAGGATGAAGAGAGCGATGTTGACGGTGATTCGCAAATACCTTCTTTTGATGAAAACGCCATGGGACAACCAGGCACCTCTTTCACCAAAGCCGATCTTGCAATCGTTGCACGCTATGTCTCAACTTTTGACGATTGGTCAGCTGCAACGAATGCGACAAAATGGGGTGCTTTCGCTGGGAAGGTATTTATCATCCACCTCACCCTCTTTGTTAGTCACTGAATTGCTGGAGTAGTATGCACAACGCACTGCCAAAGCTTGGGCGGAGTATTTCCGACGTAATGAACGTGGTGAGTCGACTCTACTTGTTCATAGCTTTCTTACTCGATTAACCCAACGCATATCAGCGATTACGAAACTTTCTAAGAGGATACGCAAGCAGGGCATCACGACCAGCTCCCCCCGTGGTCGATTATCATTTGATAATGGACCGCCCAGAACGAAGCGCAAGTTCGTTCCAGAGGAGGACTCGATAAGTGAACCTGAATCGAAAGCAAGTAGAACTTCTTAGTCTCATAACGCCTTTCTCGATTCATAATTTAACTTCTATATTTCCAACGCTCTAATAATGTACATACTGTATATTCCATCATGTTTCGGTCGTGTTGCCAGATTGGTGTGGATTATTGAGTTGCTCACGTGATGAGATCGATAAAATAGATAGAAATGATCCTCCATTAGCAACCACCAACTACACCGTCGCTATCATGGATGAAGAATACGACGTCCGTCTTCTTCCACCTAACTCCACTTTTCTCTGACCTCGATATTTCAGGTTGTTGTCCTCGGAACTGGGCTAACTGAATGTATCCTCTCAGGTTTGCTCTCCAAGGACGGCAAGAAGGTCCTGCACATGGACCGCAATGAGTATTATGGTGGTGACAGTGCCAGCTTGAACTTGACACAGGTAATCATATCCAGTTTTGTGTCACTGTAACTAACTTAGCAATGTCAAATTCTAGCTATATCGCAAGTTCCGCCCTGACCAAGCGCCTCCTGGCGAACTCGGTCGCGATCGCGACTATGCCGTCGATCTTGTTCCCAAATTCATTATCGCCACCGGAGAGCTAACCAACATATTGGTTCGCACAGAAGTTACCCGCTATCTCGAGTTCAAACAAATCGCAGGAAGCTTCGTCTATCGTGATGGCAAGATCTCAAAAGTGCCTAGCACCGAAATGGAAGCCGTAAGGAGCCCGTTGATGGGTCTCTTTGAGAAAAGACGGGCAAAGAAATTTTTTGAGTTCCTGCAGAATTGGAAGGACGATGATCCTGGGACTCATCAAGGTGTTACCCGTGTTCATTAGTCCTTTGATCTCGCTAATCCTTGCTCGACTGCAGGCGTCGACCTCGATAAAGATAGCATGAAGACCGTCTACGAGAAATTTGGACTCGAACCTGGTACCCAGGATTTTATTGGGCATGCAATGGCTCTCCATCTTGACGATGAGTGAGGAACTACTATTCTACTGCTGAGAACCTAATTGACCCATTTCGTCTAGCTACATCCACAAAATTGCACGAGAAACATACAGTCGGATTGTTCTTTATACTACTTCCATGGCTCGTTACGGCAAATCCCCCTACATCTACCCACTTTACGGTCTAGGAGAGCTTCCCCAATCTTTTGCACGTCTCAGTGCCATTTATGGTGGTACTTACATGCTCGACAAACCGATCGACAAGATCGAGGTCGGAAGCGATGGCAGATTTACTGGCGTTACCAGTGGTGGAGAGACAGTGAGGGCCAAACAAGTCATCGGGGACCCCAGTTATTTCGGGGCAGGAAAAGAAGTTGAAGGCAAAGTGCGGGTAGTCGAAGAGCGCAAAGTGGTTCGGGCTATTTGCATACTCAAGCACCCTATACCAGGCACGGAGGACGCTGACAGTTGTCAAATCATCATACCTCAGAATCAAGTGGGCAGACGAGGCGGTTCGGATACCCTCCACATGTTCTATTGCCATGAGTTAACTTTTCCGTAGACATTTACATCGCGATGGTTTCTTCGACCCATAACGTCTGTGCCAAAGATGTCTATGTCGCTATTGTTTCAACAATCGTGGAAACAGACAAGCCTGAACTCGAGATCGCTCCTGGTTTGCATTTGCTTGGGCCCATCTATGACAAGTGAGTCGATTCTCGCACGTATCCAAGTCGCGTGTTTACCTCTATGGTACTTAGGTTTGTCTCCATTTCTCCTCTGTACACGCCGACGTCATCCGGTGTAGACGACAACATCTTCATCACCCGATCGTACGATGCTACCTCACACTTTGAAACAGTTGTTGAAGACGTCAAGGACGTGTGGAAGAGAGTCACAGGAATTGACCTCGTTTTGGAGGATAAGCAAGTTGAGGTTCAGAACTAGACTATAAACCACATAGGTCCATATTCACCCACGCACTTCCACAAACCCACGGCCTCCTTGAAGACATAAACCAACTTCAACTGCAATGATGTGTGTATATATAAATTCTTTGCAGTTCGGAGCAATAACGAGTTCAGAAAAATACATTCATATCGAATTCTTGTACCTTTACGTCGTGTTTTGCAGATTGCATCAAGTTTCCGAGCCCAGCCTTCCTGGCGAAGAGATCACCCTCATTCTTGATCGGTTCTTCTGGAATGGGTGTTGGTTTTCTTTCGGGAGACGCTTTACGAGTCGGAGGGAAAGAAGGTATTTCCATATCGATCATCATCGAAGAACGCCTTCGATGTAGAGAGAACATAGTCCTCCGAGATGTACTCGGACTGGGAGTTCTATTAGAGTCAGCAGTTGTACTTTGTTCTTTTTCATGGATGACAGGATGTTCGAACGACCACGATCGTACAAGGTCGAGAGCGAGCACGTGGCAACCTTGAATAAACGACATTAGTAAGCAAGTCTGAATCTTCGCCAAGACTTTCACCCATTCGACAAAAAACACGGGCTATTTGGAGGACAAAGTTGAATTCCAAACGACCAGAAATCTCGCTGTTTCCCTTCGCGGTCTGTAAGGTCTTCGAACGCAGCTGGGAGAAAAGTAACGCCAAGCTAGGATCGTCATAGTGAGGTTCTCCAATGTCTTCCACAGGAATTTCTAGAGCGTCTACAAGTTCTCGAAGCGGGGTCTGAAGCAAGAGTTGGTCACCCTTAATATGTGCGAGATATCATACTCACAATAAGGATGCGGACGCTAAGATCTCTTCGGTGTAGCAGCCAAAAGGCCCAGCTAGCTAGCCACCGATTGCCATCCTGGAACGCAATAGGAACGACTATATTCTTGAGGATACTGAGCAGCACTGGACCGTCATTGCTTTGCTCCACGATGCGGGCGATCACTACCGCCAACTGGAAGTCATTCAGCTGTTTCACACAGACATTCACTGCGTCCTTCAAGGAGCCGCCGAGCAGGAAGAAAGCAGCAGCGTACTCTAGACCCAAAAACGTTCAGTAACATCTAAAAAAATATCGTCGACACCACACACCGAAGCGCTGTTTACTTAATAAAGCAAATGCATTCTTGAGTGCAGCTGTCCGCCAGCGAGGTTGTGTGAAATCGTTAGAAAGGAACTTGAGCATTAATGCCTGCTCCTTATGCCAAGCAGCCCGCTTCCATAGTCCATGCACAAGTTTGACTTTGCCGAGAGCGAAATAAAACAGAGAACAGCGGGTAGGATCCCGAGTGTCGTTAAACATGTATTCGTTTCGCGCTATATTCTCAATTTGTGCTTTCTGTAAGAGATCAGGCAACGTTCCGTGCGAGTAGAAGGAAAACAAACCAGCGAGTCAATGGAAGACAACCATATGGCGATGCCGAGGGCTCTGGCATCCGACCATCCGATTTTCCCATTACACGCAGCTTCTGAAGCTTTCAATAACAATTCCTGACTTTCACTATGGAACGCCCATGTCATATCCCGATACCGCAGTCGTTCTCTGCGAATGGTGCCTCGCGGAACACTGCCCTGAGACTCCGGGGAAGACGGTGAGGATGCACGACGGTTGAGAATATAGAAGGACCGCATTGATATTAGATAACGCAGTCCATTGGAATCTAACGCACGACTCTGTTCATCGATCTAAACCATGGTTGGTCAATCGCCGTCGGAGAGAAAACATTCATATGATCGTACCTCCAAGGTGGTCTGTATTAGCACGAGTAAATGTGCATGTTCGTTTGGAGTGAGATGGGGAAGCGGGTTAGCCTCAAGTCTTTCTATGAGTCCCAGAACCAACGAACGACCAAATCCTTCTTCTTCACTTGGAGGAGGTCAGGAACATCAACGCAAGGGCGTGGCAAGATCTACCTACTCGGTGTTAAGCCCCGGTCCATCAAACAGAACTGTGTATCGTTTCCGATGGATGATAGCCTAAAACACAATAACAAATCAACGGTAGTCGCCACGCTTAATGATCAAGTCCCGACTGTTTGTCCGTAGTCTTCCTTGAAAAACCTCTCTACTGGTAAAGAATGCCACGTCCATCTTGATAAGAAAGAGATTTCTATCGCCTTTGCGAGGCTGACGATGATTTCCTTGACCAACTCGACCTTGTCTAGTGTTCCTATTAGGATCACAAAATAAAGGAAGAACGAATCATTTCACCCCATAAGAGACACTGGAGAAGTATCTGTGGATGATAATCTTGGAGAGGACCATTATTCCGAGCAACATATTCGAACAAACTTTCCGTTTCTTTGTTCCTTCCAGATCCGTACAGAAGCATTTGATGACCAGCCCCGACGAGCAACGATCCACCAGTTAACCAGATGGAATCACTTATTGAATATGGTATAAAGCTAATATTATATTGAGTAAGGAGCGAGATAATCCGTTATAAATATGGTACACTGACTTTCCGATTTCTATCTTCCAACATGTTGACCAGCCTGGACCTTCATCGAAATAAGTCATACGCTGTTGACATATGAGTTCTACGTGATGCAAGAACCCGACTGCTAATATGGACTGCATGTCAGGAGTAGAAGTCCAATCAAGGTCGTTGATCGAATCACTAAACAAATGTTTAGTAATTTGTTCAACTTGAAAAGAGATCTTGATCCTACCAGAAAATTCGATGATACTCCAGCCCCGAGGCAAACTCCGATTCCTTTGAGTCCCATATTGTAAGCTCTTCCCCATCGCTGACTACGGAAACTAGAGACACAGTTGAGTCGGATATCGTAGGCCCAAGAAGAGATCGTACCCAACGCTGTCTTCTTCATCGAACTACACCTGGCCTTCCTAATATTCCTTCTATCTGTTTTCACTTGACCTGTACACCGCCATTCTGATCCCTGTTCATTAGATGAGCCATTTGCGACCTTTTTGACACTCCGAAAATGACTCAATCCCTCAGATTCTGGTTTCCAGAACGCAAGTTCTCCTGACTCGGAAACGCTCAGCAGCGCATCATATTCTGTCCACGAATCGCGATGGACCCATGCCATGGGATCAACAGGGACCATCACAGTTGTTGGAGAGAACGTGATGGGAAGTTGGCTGTAAGAATGCAACGATAGACTCGGAGGATGGTCAGTTCCGTTACCGCTCACTAAGATGTGCGCGATTGAGAAACCGTCCCCTATGCCGATAATTGAATCGTGTCCAGAATTCGAGGGCAACGTGAATAGCGACTTGATTGCGGGAACATAGAGAGTCACAGAGGGTTGTGTGTGCAGAGTGAGGGTGCCGTTCGTCCTGGTGTATGTAGCAAAATTACGGCCTTTAGAATGTGTTAGGGCAGTGGAGGGGCGAGGCAGATTTTTCACAAACCGCGATCAAGAACTACGGCGAGGTCTGTGGCCGTCCAAGCTCCTTTTCTCGTCAAAATCGAAGTTGGTGCATCAAGAGACCAGTTTTCCCCTGTACAATCTTTACGAATAACGCCAAGACCTTCGCCCTCTGGAGTCCGTAAGAAATGTAATATCCCCGTTTCCTCCCCGATCGCCCTCGTAAGACGGCGTGCAACTAGTTTCAGGCCATCCTTCTTCCCATCGAAGAAGTCATAGAGAGACAATTTCAGCGACGTCAAAGGCGGGGAAGTTACCATGGTCAGATCAGTCGAAACTTTGGAGCTTGGGAAGATAAAGAGATGAGAGGGTGGATCGGGCATGAATGAAGGTGGTGAATGGTGCAACGTGAAGTGATACAGTAGGGTTGGTGGCCTACGATCGATGTTCTAGACATCCTGTTGAATATCAAGACAGTATTAAGCATGATGAACTTACGGCCACAGCTGTCAGAATAATACCACCATCTCCCACCACGCGAAAGAAAATATCCCAATTCTCATCTTTAATGTCACGTAGTCTTCGGAAGTTCGTGTCTTCCAAGTCTTGTTTGAGGAGAACATCTAAACTTTGGCGCAAAGCGTGTCCATCGAGGTGAAACACAGTAGAGGCTCGATATTGCGGTTGTTGAGAAACCAGGGAGTAAGATGCTGAAGAGAAAAGTTCTATGGAGGCGTGCAACTGGAGGTGTTGGGGGGAGTCTAACACAGGGAGAAAGATGCGTAGAGTCGAGTCGACGGTGGTAGTGTACAGAATTAATTCATCACTGTTTGGAATCCGTTAATATGATGGATAGAACAGACACGGGCTAGACTCGCCGACTAGAGGCTGACGAAAGTCGCCATGAAAAGCTACTGACGGGCCTTGGGTGGGGGATTGCCTGAATTTCACGTCCAGTAGTGGTTGAATACAGCCTGATGGCGTTGTTCACCTGAGTTAAAAATGAGATCGAACCATGGATCATGATACGATGGCCATACTTGCGTTGTGGTTGCAATGTAAGCCAACGATGGTGCAAAACGAATCAACGCGGGGGTATGCTTGAATCTACTTTACAGATCAGTGAAATGCGCGGGAGAACGAAATTGGATTGAACGAACGATACAATCCACTTCTGCGACCAGGTGGGTAAGTCATTTTCGAGTATGAGGGTGTATACGGACAGTCCACGAGTTGTTCCAATTGCGAGGAGACCTATCGAGAATGAGGATCTCTATCTCTGTGGAAATAGATACAAACACGCGATACCTGACTTGCTGTCGAGGGTGGTCACTATATGGTCTTGGGGTAGTATTAAAGAGCTATGCACCCGCCATACGTCGTTCTGTACGCCGGAAAGGGACCAGGTTGCGACCCGGTTGGCTATTGCAGCGACAATCTAATCATTGTCAACGTTTACGGTCGAGGTGCACAAGAGTGTAAGAACACGACGAACTAATTTCATGCCTGAATCCACTGATATGCTTGATATCTCTCCGGGGACCCCGGGAAACACCTCCCCGAAAGCGAGAGCACGGACGAGAGCGAGTGATTGAGCACTGAGGATGATGACTGCATCGGCCGAGGGATAGAGCTGGAAAGAGAATGAGCGAGAGGAAGGAACCAGAGCAGAATAGAACATACGAGAAGAGACCTATCTGGCAAGAGGAGATTGTGAATTGAACCCTTTGGATGGCCAGGGTAGGCATGTTGTAGGGAGAGCATGGAGTAACGTGCGCACGGACCTAGCACACCATGAACGTCATGCTGCGGTTGCTACTCGTTCACTCCTTCCACCATCATCCATGCGCTTGAATTTATTCCTTGCTACTCTGCCCTTACTCTCGCTCTCTTCTCAGGTCTCCTTCGGGACACGGCCATCCTTCTCCAAGACTCTGATAGACCTTCTAGGCGATGACCCAGACTACCTATCCCTCCTGAAACTCATTCAACACGCTCGCCTAGTCCCCACTCTTAATCGTTTGGAAAATGGTACTCTATTTGCACCAACTAACGATGCCATCGAAAAGCACCGTCCGTCTAATCCTTTGTGGAACTCCATCCTCGGAAATTCAAGTTTTGTAATAAACGACAACATCCGGAATCAACTACGCCAGCAATTATTTTACCATATTATAAACTTATACCTGGCCCTTCCTAAGGATTCGGAGGCAGTGCAAGTTTTGAAGACGTTGCATTATCCTCAATCACCCCTCGAACCACCGACACATGACCCACCTCCTTATCCTCCATGGATGCCTATTCCAGGAGGTACTCTTGGTGGCGAACCACAGCGGCTCCGGCTGATTTCTCGAGGAGAACGTACCTGGGTTGGCGTTGATGCCCTCGGTAATGGAGGAGCCAAGATTGCCGGCAGTGCAACGGCGGCGAACGGCGTGCTCTTTGGAATTAAAGGTGTCCTAGAACCACCTCCAGACCTTGGTGAGTGAAATCTCAGATAAGCGCGTTTTCTCTCTCAGATATTGAATAGCCGTTGTCGTCTCTCGCAATTCTGCTGTATCCTACTTCCACAAAGTCCTGACACCCGAAATAACTCGGATATTAAACTCAACTGCGGCATTGACTGTATTTTTACCGGTCAATAAGGCTTGGGAATCATTAGACAGATACGAACGGCTGTATCTTGAGAGTCGATACGCGACTGACGATCTCAACATGATATTGAAAATGCATGCTGTCGCTGACAAGGACGTTGTTTGGTCAGAAACGTTCGCCCCATCGGTAAAATGTGAGTTCTTCTGTTGCAACTTGTAAATCTTCTGAAGTCGCGGCAAGTGACCACGATAGATGGTACTACCCTCGAGGTTAAGGTCACCCCTGAGAAGACGACGGTGTCGACGGCGACACTAATCCAACCAGACATCTATGCATCCAACGGCGTCCTACACTTCGTTGACTCACTTCTGATTCCACCTGGAGTTTTCACGATGACCCCCGAGAAGTATCTTCTCACCTTGGAGTGCTCAAAATTCGTTTCCCTCATACATGAAACCGACCTTACCTTCCTTATCAATGACACCGATGCACAATACACGATTTTAGCTCCCAGAGATGACGTTATATCGTTTTTTGGTAGCGGCGGCTTACCCGAACGAGGCTCCGATGAGATGAAGAGGATGATACTGTACCATTTTTTGCCAGGGCATTATACTCCCAAGAAACTAAAGGCTGGAATGTTAGTGGAGACCGCCCTCGAAGAGAAAGGACTCGATGGTCGGAAGCAAGTATTAGCTGTTGAAGCTGGTGAGGGTGAAAACGGTGATTCTTGGAAATCACTCAAGTTTGGTGGTGCAAGTGTGGTCCATGAACCAGGTCAGTCTGTTTCTCGAGTGTCGATCCGTTCAAATTTCTCATGAACACACGAAATCTAGTTGAAGTAAATAACGTTCTGATTTACTTCATCTCCAAACCTATCAATCCCCCTTCGGACGTACTCGCCACAGCTTTACCAATGCTCGACCATTCCTCCTTCGTTGCTGCGATTCTATCCACTTCTATCAGCGACACGTTCAAAAACACCTCAAGTACGACTTTGCTGCTTCCCAATAACGGCGCTTTCACACGATTGGGCCTGCTCGTTAGCAAGCATTTGCTTGCCCAGTCCAACAAGGCAGACTTGGAGAAGGTACTGTTGCATCATACCCTAGCCACCGTGCAATACGCGGATGCATTGCAAAGTGGAACTAAACATAGTTTTGCCACCTTGGAGGAGTCTGACTTGACAATCAGTCGGAAAGATAATGGAACTATCTTCGTGAGTGCAAGCGGTGGTTGGGCTGGGATGAAGTCCGAACTTCGCCCTCGTAATATCCTAACGCAAACGGGGGTCATACACGAGTTATCGGATATACTTATTCCCAGATCCATGGAACTCAATGTCGGGAAATTGGTCAAGGTAGCTGATGGCAGCACCATGGGCAGTTTACTAGTCAAGGCAGGCTTCGGTTGGGTCTTAGATGGCACAGCTCCTCCGGAGGATTCGCCGTGGGCTGATCAAGGTCTGGATGGCGCCGCATGGACGTTGTTATGTCCTACTGACGGCGCTTTTGATGGATACAACTTGACCGAGCTGTCCAGTGACATGAACGGACTTGTAACGTTGGTCAGCCAGCACCTCATACCAACCCCTTTCAAGAAGGGTGAGAAGAAGAGTGGGGAGACTCCGTTAGATATGGAAGACCCCTTGAACAACAATCGACCATTACTGCTCGACCACTCAGTCACATACTCCACTCTTCGTTCTTCCGCATCTGCATACGGGGACGTCGTATTTAAGAAGGACGGTGAGGCGGAGGGAGGCTACGTTATTGGCATCAAGAACGCGAGAGGGACGGACGGGAAATCGGACTGGGCAAGAGTTGAGTCCTGGGGACGATCAACAAATGGAAGGGGCACTGGGGGAGTCATACAGATTGACCGGTTGCTTGTGCCATACCAACCACCATGGTGGCTCGAGTATGGTGCCCCGATTGTAGTAGGAGTAGTCGGCGGTTCCTTGATATGTGGTTTCTTCTACGTCGTTCGACTCGTTTGGAGAAGAGACACCACAGAAGCAACTTATGAACCTGTTGGAGGATTCGCAACAGACGATGACGAAGAGTCATGAAGTATTCAAAGAAAGGAACAGTATTGTATTAGTATGTATCTAGATGTCGATGGTATCTTGTATTTCATGATGGAGTATGTATATACATATAAATAATCGTTCTTTCACATGCAAAACACGCGAACCAATTTCGGCTTTTTGGTTCCATTGGCTATGTCTCGTTCGGTCTACAAGTTACCGTGACCACCACCACCATTCCCTCTGAAAATCAAGATGGCAAGCTTTTGCACATTCCGACTCACTTTGTTACCTAATTACTTTATAACTCCAGGGCTCAAACACAACCAAGAAAGCGACCAATGTAGCAGCCGAAAATGCTAAGGCATTCATTGCAGGAGGAATTGGAGGCGTTTGCGCTGTGCTTGTCGGTGCGTCACCAACATATAGTCGCCTAATCCTCAATTTATTCTCTTTGCTCCACGACTTCAGGCCACCCGTTCGATCTCACGAAAACTAGGCTACAAACTGCACCAACTGGCACATACACCGGAGCTCTAGACGTCGTGAAAAAGGCATTAGCTCGCGATGGAATCACAGGGTAAGTCTACTTGCACACTCGGTCAACCCATTTATCTCACCTTGCTGATCCCTCAGGATGTATCGTGGCATTGTTCCTCCGCTTCTCGGCGTAACCCCAATATTCGCTGTTTCATTCTGGGTTTGTTTTGACTTGGCCGTTTCTTGCCGCCTGACTGACTTGTCTGGTTTACAACAGGCGTACGACGCGTCCAAGCAATTAATCTACGCTTTGACGCCCAACCGAAGGAGCGAAGGGTTATCGACGGCTGAGCTAGCTGCTGCTGGGTTTTTGTCCGCAGTTCCGGCAACCGCGGTCACAGCACCAGTGGAAAGAGCCAAGGTCCTTCTCCAGGTATGGATCTACTTTTCACTTGTCCCAAAAGATTTCCTGTCATTTCTCTGATTACAGATTCAAGGACAAGGAGGAACTGAGCAGAAATATAAGGGCGTCTTGGATGTGATAAAACATCTATACAAAGAAGGTGGTCTGCGAAGTATCTTTCGTGGTTCGGGAGCCACATTGATGAGGGACGGCCCTGGCAGTGCTGCGTACGTCCTGCCAGCTCAATCTAAGTTCGGACCTCGTTGGCTCATTCCGAACGTCTAGTTACTTCGCAGCTTACGAAGTCACTAAGAAAGCCCTCACGCCTGCAGGTCACTCCCCTTCAGATTTAAATTTGAGTGCTATCGTCCTCGCCGGCGGGATGGCAGGAGTCGCGATGTGGACATTGGCAATTCCTCCCGATGTACGATATCTCGTTGTCTCCAAAACTCCTGCGGCACTCATTCGTGTCCTAGGTTATCAAATCTCGAATTCAATCAGCGCCTACAGGGACCTATTCAGGAATCATGGATTGCGCTAGAAAGACAATAGCCCAGGACGGTGCCGGAGCATTGTTTAAGGGACTAGGTCCTGCAATGGCACGGGTAAGCCATAGATACCTGAACTCATCAACGCCGTTCTTATCAACTTTCTGCAGGCGTTCCCGGCCAATGCCGCAACTTTTGTATGTTTTGCTTTTCGTTTCTTTATTCCTTGGATGTCCATTATTGACGCGATCCCTAACGAAGCTCGGTGTAGAGGCATCAAGAAAACTCTTGAACTCGATATTTTAACGGATCATCTTCTATGTTATGGGACGGTCAATGATATCTGCGCTCGGATGCATCTTACCTACAGTACGCGCTAGAAATACTAACTCTGGAAGCTCAGAGTCACTGCAGCTCAAACTCCGATGACACGATCATGTGATTACTAGTCGTTGTACGTACTTAGAATATATACTTAGATCGACAAAGCCAAAATGCGCAGGGTAACGTAAGTTGACCTTTGTGCCCTGTTCCCACTCATCCATCTTCCTCTCTTTCGTGACGATTTGACGACTAACCGACGACATTAACGATAATTGCGCTCTCAACTGCGACATCCCCCAGCGACACCCTCAATTCCTCTTTCATACCATGTCTTCTATGTGGGTACTGAGCACGGCTTGCTCCGCTCGATTTCGTTTTGAACGTCACCTTTACAGGACTAGCTCCCCTTCCAGTAGTGGAAAGAAAGTTAAAGTTGCCAAGCGAAAACCAGCTACACGACGCGCGCCATCAGCATCCGAGTACGTTGAACCTCCTCCGACGCGTGTCGCGCCACTGGGTCAAAGAATTGTCGTGTTAAACCGCTATCTGGCTGATTGGTTTCCTTCAAAGGATCGCTAAAAGTGTTAAACATTTTGAGACCTGGAGCACTCATCAGAATCTGGAACAGGCAGAATTCAACGACCTCCCCGAGGACCTTATGAAGGATGTCAAGGCCGTGTTCAGTACCTCCGCCCTCGTCCCCTTGAGTTGGGTTCAGCAGGTAACATTAACATTCTCGGGATATAGTTGAGTTGCCCTAGTCTAACTCCCGAGTTTTCACCGTTTCAGGGCTCCCGGGACCATCGGTGGCTCGTATCTTGCTCTTCCCCAGAATTCATTTCGTTCATAAATGAGGCTCACGAAGCCGATCCTGAGTTATTCTTTGATGACCGGGAGAGGAGAACGAATGCATTCCAGCTACTTTCCGCTCTTATTCACATATTCTCAGCCTGGATGAGCTTGAAGCGCATGTTAGCGTCCTTGATACGATTTTCTGAAGCAGATTTCGTGGCGAACGTGTACTTTTCTCTCCTTGTCCGCTTCACGGAAATCTATTTACTTCTTCATAGTTACACTCCTCTCCGGAGTCCTGCCATAACCGAAAGCACTCAACGGTATGTAAATATTTTTTCTTATAGACGCGGAAGACTGATCACAAAAGGCAGAATCCAACCTCGTATTTGCCTCCCACAACCCTCCGTTCTTAGAAAGTTGGGGTCAGACGCAGCCCTGATTCTTAGCACCAAATTGGTGATCCCTGATACTGCCATTCTAATCCCAGCTTCCTCTATCAAGCACTTATCCTCTTCCGCCTCTTCACCTTATAAGGCACTGAATAAGGTCATCAAAGCCGGGAATGCTAGCAAAGGTTCCTCGTTCCGCTACCAAGCAACGATTTGCGACCGTCTACCGGATAATCCTGGCTTTGAATTCGCGAGCAGTTTTTGGGAAGACAAAAAGCCCCAGCATCCAAACCCGGAAGACGCTTACAGGCAGAACAGGATGTCCACCGCTGCTGCAGTGCGACAGCTACATGCTTTGCACGTTCGGGTACCTATTTTCGGATTAGTCTGGTGTAGTGGCACTGTCAAAGCACACGTTGACTTTATTGGGAACTCTGAGGCAGATGAAATACCGGTAAGTTACGATTGCCACCGGGTCCCTGTTCCTTTGTCCGACGCGTTGATGATGTATAGACTGTACTCTCAGCGCCCTACGCTAGGCGAGGCGATGGAGAGGGATTCGAGTGGCGCTTGGAACGGCCTGCAGATATCATCCAAGTGCATTTCCTTATCAGAAACATCGATAAATGGACCATCGGTTGTTTTCGAGAAAGAGTTCTGGTAGGAATCAAGAAACTTGTTGACCATACCATCACTCAAGGGAAGAACTTTGAGCCTTGGAGACGATGTGGGGAGATAGCTACCACCCGCAGTAGGAAGCAGAAAGAAAATCTCAAAGTCGCATCTCATTCCTCCGGGTCAATATCGGAAGAACCAAAGGCTCGAACGCGAAAACGGTAGTGATATATGTCTATAATACGCTATAATAATACAATCCAGTTTACTTTTTCCAACTCGACGGTATCCGACTAACGACGTCAGTCCACGAAGACAACCGACCTTCTTCCCATTCTCCGATCCATGACAAACCGCTTCGGCCTCGGCGGCCTTGCTCTATTTTTAGACGCTTCTCGGCGTCACACCAAAAGAGCACCCAGTCTCCCATTCGCACGTGTCCAGAACTTCGTTCAAAGTACCACTTGTTGACAGGGTTGTTGGCACGACTCCTCCACACCAGATCACGACCTTCCCCTTTCCCTTCTTTACCACCATTGGGATTGGCAGAGGATGGGTGTCCGAGGCCATACGATTCATCGTGAAGAGCAACCCAAAGAAAGTCTACAGTTCCGTCGCCTTGATGGCTGGGCAAGACTGCAAACTTGTCGAGGTAAGAAATCGGATTCGATGAGGTGGATTCACGTTCACTGGTCACAATCGCGGCGCCTACATAGTCCCCTGCAATAATGGTGAAATCGAGCACTGTGTCAAGGCGTCTGTAAAATGCCGCCTCGTCCAATTTACGACCGAAAGATTGCTCTAGTAAAACAGTCATTTTCGCCTTATCGATCTGCGATGTTGTTTGCACAACATGAATCGGAAGGCCTCGACGTAATAAAGTGGGAGTATGAGGGGTAAGCTTACGGTTGCCTTGCAGAAGCGCGTGAGGCAAACTTGAGCTGACTGCGGGTTTATTGGTGATAAGATTGCCAATGAGGGAGCTTTGGGAGCGATGAGATACCATGACCGCAGAAGATGTCGGCGGCATGTAGGCCAGACATGTCCGGGCTAATGCAAGGTTTGAGAGGGAGGTGGGATGGGTATGCTGCCATTCATCGTGGAATGTATCATGAATGTAAGAATACTCTGAATTGAGATTGACGAGGAGATGCGGGTAGCCAGCTCTGGCATACGAGGGAATACCACCTTCTCGGTTGATGATCATGAGACGGAGGGGAGTGAGATCAACTTCACCGGGCGAGTCTTGACGACGACCTACTGCTCCAGTTTCGGTCATTCCTTTAGCGAGTGCCCCAAGTACATCATTCGCATTGACACACACAGAGCGACAGAAGGAATCAAGGGCAAGAGGTGCAATTACTGGAATCTCACCAGCACACAGGGCTGATCGAATGGGTATAAGGTCGGACGGAAGAGTGTGAGCCTCCGGCGGAGAGAAGTCAGAGGTTGCACCTGTATCCTCATCCCCGGGCTTTGGTCCAAGTCTGACCGCAGCACCGAGCACGGGTCGCGCACGAGCACCCTGCTTCTCAAGGGCAGAAACGACGCGCATGGTTTCCTCGACAATGGCCGAGCGTTCGTCCTGGCCTCCCCGAGAAATAAAGTCGTTTTCGATGACGATCACGCTGACAAGGCCCAATTTCTCTAGATATACCATTCCACGAGCGATGCTGTCAAGTTGTACATCCGTGAAGGGACCTTGCATTTTGACGAGCGCCGTGCGCCTGATAACTGGATTAAGTATGGAAGCAATGATTGGGCTAGGTTTAGGCAGTTGTTCTTGTGTCGGTATCTGCGTAACTGTGGGTTTAGATTCAGATGCAACGGTGGAGGGTATGGATATATCGTGTGCGGGTACAAGGGCGGGCTTCGTGATAGGTCGAGGGTCAAATGACGCAAGATAGGAGCGACTATCCCTCAATGACGGGTTTGCTCGAAGGATTGAAAGAATAAAATCCTTCGACGTGTTATCAGACGCGGAACTAGAGAAACAGTAGAAAAACTCACATTGTCTGATGGGTATCCTTCATCATTCTCTGTTGGCGGTGGCGATGAACGCAAACTACGGATTGTCTGCTAGAGACTGTGAGATGGAAGATTTTACCCGGCAATGATAGAAGTACACACAGCATAAAAGGATTTGTATGCTTGCGAACGCCTTACTTTGAGAGTAGACGACAGGACTTGTGAGTTGCTGAACATTGTGAGGGAGATCAGGGAAGGGGGGAAGAAAGAGGGCAGGCTGAGTGAGTCATGGAAGAAGCGATGGGGGCGTTTATATCATTGAGCGAATGCAACTGCTGTTTTGAAAATTATATCTAATCATGAACCATTATCAGATAACAGCATACTAAATCGGGTATATCGGGTCCAGGATACGATACAGAGTTCCTCCGAACCCTTTTCCCAAGCGAATAGCTCATATCCCTCAGGCGGAACATACTGTATTCATGTAACAGCATGCGCTGGTGTAGGATCGTCAAACTTGTCAGAAAGGCGCCGCTTTAGCTATTGGTTTGCAAAAAAAGCTCATAATAGCTCATAGTGTACAAGTCGTAAATACAAAAATCATAACGTGAGCGGGAAACGAGCATTCGTGTCCACAGCCTAGTTACTCCGCAGCTACACCCAATGGCACAATTCAAAACGTGAAAAGTCGGTATTGTCTTTCGCCCTTGGATGACTGAAAATGGCTGTGATAATCAAGGAAACAGTAAAACAGCAGAACAGCAGAACACTGACATTCTCGTCTACCACGATCAGCGCATCCTCGCTGCACATCAACGCGCAATAAGCATTTGCTGCCGGTAATGTAACGATGTGTACGCGATAGGGCATGAACGTGGAAACCTCGGTGACGAAGATTTTCTTGATTTCGGTGGGTGTGGTGACATGGAAAGTTTCATCAGGAGGAAGAACCAGAAGGTTGGAGGGGTCCTGGGCTTGAGTATCGTGTACCCTAGCACGTCTGTTAAAGTCATACAACAGCACCGTACACGTGCCGTTTGTCCGACTGCTGCATTCCTTTACAACATACCTATTGCAGTTCGATGAGGTGTTTGCGCTGGGTTTCAGGGTAAAACAACCAGGGACGCACCGTGACCCATACGAGTAGCATTCCCACACCGTGAAGTTCGTTTGCGTAAGTGGAAATTCCATGAATCGTGTTCCTTCAAACGATCAGTACATCTTTCGGAATCGTAAAGTCGAACTAACCCGTCGGGCCCCAGGTTTCCCAATCTACTTCGTGTTGCTCTTGTTCTTTGCCTAGAACGTCTGTATAGGCCAAAAGTGTACTTTGCGGAACAAAGAGAACGAGAAGATGCGTGTCTTCCCCTTCGTCTTCATCGCTGATATCATCCGTTTGTACTTGAAGTGAAACGGCATAAACCCGGTTTGAATGAGCAAGATGAAACGGTACATGCAATTCAGGACCCGGGGTCCAAGACGGCGAGGGATCACACCTAATAGCAAAGCGAATGGGTAGCGCGGACCTAGAGAGCCTTGGAAGTGACAGAGAGCGTGTATGTAAGGCCGCATGGTATGCTTTCTTGCCACCAGATTGCAATTCGAAGTCCACTACCAACAAACTGGCATTGAAGTCATCGCTGGCTGGAGATAGAGAAACTATGGCCACAACTATGTGACGTTCAGATAAGAAGCTGAATGATCGTATCTCGTCGCCGGTGAGGTACTGAGAGGTAGGCGTTGAGCATTGAGGATCAAAAAATACAGAAAGGAAAAGATGTTCTGTACCGTCTTTATATGTCCACTGCGCCAATTCCACACGATGATTTCATTTACACCCGCCTCCACACTATGAAATAGAATACCGAGGTGTTCTCCAGAGACTTGAATAGAATATGACAGATGTGGATCGGGAGATTCCTGCTTGTGCACCAGTACATCACCATTTGCCTGAGGGTGCCTAGTGCACGATGACATCGTTCTTAGATGGATTCGATAACAATGATCGGGATTTTGTCCCCACCTCAAAGAAGGTCAGATTTGGTTAAAGACGGGTATAGAGATACGAGGAGTTTCTCACCAACGCGGCGCCTCCACCAGCACGAGTAGATCTTGAGATGGATCGATACCGAAATCGCGAACCTTGAGTTGTGGGTCAGGCTTGACTCTCCATTCTTTGTCTTCAATTCGACGATACTGGGACGGCAATTGACGAAATATCAAGCCACCCATGAGGTCCTGCTGTGCCAATACGTTCCCAAAAAGCTCCCAAAGTCCACCACCAGCCATTGCGTGGCGCAGTTCGCGGTTCCACTTCAATCTGTCCCATGCTCTCTGATGTTTTCTCAATGCACTCAGCTTTTCTGCCACAGGAAGGTCGGAAAGCTTTCCGTCCTCATTTCCAGTGATCGCGAGCTCTAGTGTGTACTGTAGAGCACTAGACTCTGCAATAACCGCATTCGTTTTCTTGCATACCTATGCACAGTCGTTAATGAGGCTGTCGGAGGTGCTTCACAACGAATGCCTACCTGTCTGCAGCGCGCTAAGGTAAAACAATCGAGATGAGTAAAGATTTGACAACACAGCTCTACCGGCAAATTGAGGATATTTGAAGACATGGTTGAGGGAGAATGGTTTGAGTCTTTAAGACACGTAGAGTGGAGTCGAAACATGATGCAAGATACATCGTATTTTTTATATTTCTATATCATCCCGACCCTAACCACGCGCTTGATCGTTGTTCTCTGCCGAGTCTACATCGGGTTCAGCTGAGCTACGCCTGCTGGGACGAATTCCTGTGAGCCCGGGACACTGTTAGTTTGGATTTTCGGGATGGGAATACTTGATAGACTGTGGCGGGAGTCAAGTAGCAATTAATACTGAAGAGAATGTCACTTCGGGTTGAGCGCCTGCCCCAGAACGCTTAATCGGCCCGGGCTTACATACTTTACAAGTCTGAGCTACATACTCTTGTTACGAACGTCAAACGAGACTACACTGAATTCAATGTCCCAGAGGCAACTGGCTGTTACTAAAGTACGTGTTATATTATTTCTGTGGGAAAAACATGGTCTCATGCCATTCCATGTAGTTTTACAATCAAGATACTGTGCAGCGAATATCCTCTCCTCAGAATCTCGGAGTTGTATTAGTTGAGCTTCAGTTCACCTCCCCGGATACTGTTGCCTAACTCAGACTAGAGATGCTGGCACGATACGGAGGATTTGCCTGTGCCCAGTCCCTTTATAGATCCTCTAATGAGACATTTGGATCGTGGCCAAGTTGGCGTATCATTCCTTTCTGAAGGAGGTCGAAGGGAAGTTGTGAAAGAGTCTGATCTCAAGCTCTTGGATCGAACGTTACAGCCAGGAGATTTTTGCAAGCGAAGCGTGGAGGATGTTCGGTCAGGTGTGATAAA
Organism: Marasmius oreades; assembly: GCF_018924745.1. NCBI lineage: Eukaryota > Fungi > Basidiomycota > Agaricomycetes > Agaricales > Marasmiaceae > Marasmius > Marasmius oreades. The sequence goes on from NC_057323.1 coordinate 2,871,893, forward strand.
GAGGGCTAGAGTCAGAGGACGTGTTGAACATGTTATCAGTGGCGAAGGTGTGGAGGGATGGAAGACAGTCGAAGACATCAAGTTTCGTCGGGACGCGGAAATAGGTGATTATGTGGTGTATGACGACTGGTTTGGACAGGTACGCTCTGTGTCCTGCGATATTTCTCAAGCGCTAACAGGGGCATCTAGGTCATTGAGGTATTGATAAACCGGAATCTCTTGCGAAGCCCACTGACAAAATCATCAGCTTTATGACGAAAGCATCGTAGAGCTTCCTACTGGACAGCTCGTGCGACTTCCGGAATTCAGTTCACGCCTAGTCGTCGGTGAAAAAGCTGAAGTCAGTTGTATATGTCAGTTTCGGCTTCTAGAAGAATGATCTCAGTCGAACTCTCGCAGAACATCATTCCTAGCGCTACAAATGGGACGAACGGAGTTCAGAACCTCTTTGGCTTCCTTCTGGGAAACGGACGAACGGAAGGGCTCGAGACCGTGATTGCTGTCAAGCATACAGTTTATGCAATTGCATGGCTGGCATTGAATCAAAGCGTCAGCGTCAACTTCCGTAACTCACAACTGCATTATCTTACCGCCTGTTCTATTGTCAATTCTCAGCTACCCCGCGAACAAGTCCAGCATCGTCAACGACCTCACCGATTCTGGCACGGGAAGGATATCGCCAAGCTGACCTTGGTTCGCTGTCATGCAGATGCCCAATTAAAAATCAGCGATAGGATCAAGCTCAAAGATACCACAGGACTTCCCTACACAAAACATGGTCGTGAAGGTGAGGCTTGTGGGGTAATCACTGTGCATGGCTTCACGATGGCCTTGACGGAGACCACTCTCGATGTTTTGTGGCAGGACGGAGCTGAAGAATCGGTCCTAGCTACCGACGTCGTACCTTATTTGAATCCAGATGAATATGATTGCTGGTAATGCTCTCGGTTTTTCAGTACGACTAATCTACAGGTCAAGCTGATATCGTTCTAGGCCCGGTGATCACGTCATATGGAAAAACGAAGGAGTCAGACGTTCAGCCGTTGTTCAGACGGTAGATGCCGTTCAAAGGACAGCCTCCGTTCTCTTCAGTGACACCGAGAAAATCGAAATAGTATCCCTGCTCGAACTCGATCCCCATGGCACCTCCGATATGGACCCTTATGCCCAATATAGTTTAGACGGTCTTGGAGTTAGGCGTGGCGATTTCGTGTTCATACACCAGGCAGGCATCACCAATGGCTTCGAAAGTCCCAGAGTTCCAAAAATCGGCGAACTTGAAACCTGGGTTCGTGAAAACCCTTTCGCAGATGGTCAATTAATTGGTTGGCGGAAGGAGATGTCGGAATTGGGAGCTAGTATTGCGGATAGACGTGGTACAGATGGTTCAGAGGAGGGGCATATGTTGCAACCTGATGAAACACTTGATTGGGTCGGTGAAGTCTTAGATGTTCGTCCTTTCCTTTCCTTTCACTCTATATGGTCTCAAGCAACAGTCATTATTCAGTTACTGCTCGACGGCACAGTTGGAGTGTTGCACCCAAACGGATCTGTGAAGAAATATTGTCTTGAGCGTCTTACGAAGCTTTACGATGGTATAAACCAGTTGGAAGATGATCTATACAATGGTTCTGATGAAGGAAGTCCTGGTTTTTATGACGAAAAAGATCAAGAATGGTCTATGAACGATGAAGATGGATGGCAATCCAGTTATGATGAAGACCAGGTGGAGTGGAATGAGTATATTAATGACGAAACTGGCGAGGAGGCTATGCAAATAGACAAGACAAACCCCACAGTGACAGGCTCATCTTTAGTGCTGACTGATGCAGGTTCGCCAATGTCCCATCATCCTCATCTCATTGGTGTTGGGTCTGATGTACCTGCCGACGCCCTGCAAGAGCATTCAAATACCATGATTACCATAACATCCTCCACAGAGCCGAAGCCCTCTTCACTGGTAGACTCGGAAACCACGAGTACCCAGGATGAAGACCCGGCATTCTGGAAACGCTTCGATATAATGCCTTCTGCTCCTCCCGACCATGCTTTTTACAACACTACACCATCTTTACCCACGAAAACCTTTCATGCTCGCTTAAATCGTGAATATCACATTCTCCAGAGTAGCCTACCAGGTGCGAGTACATTTGTCCTCCCAACTGATCGACCGCTAATCCTGCATGGGTTCTCGCTAACGTCTCCTTGTTCATCATTCTCCAGACACTATTCTCGTGCGGACATATGAAGACCGGGCGGACCTCTTACGATGCCTCATCATTGGACCCCAGCACACACCTTACGAAGATGCACCATTTGTCATCGACTGGATGTTGGATTCAAGTTTTCCCAATTCCCCACCGTTGGCACACTTTTTGAGCTGGACAAATGGGAATGGAAGAGGTGAGCACTGAGCAGATATTTGTTTTCACGTTATTTGAATGATCATAGTGAACCCGTTCGTGGTAACCCATCTAAATTGATAATAATCTTGGACTCATTATACCGGTAGCAACCTCTACGAAGAAGGCAAGGTCTGTCTCTCAATACTGGGGACATGGGCAGGTGATCGAATCGAATCTTGGAGTGCGAGTCGATCTTCTCTTCTCCAGGCTTTTGTTAGTATCCAAGGCTTGGTTCTTGTTAAAGAGCCGTGCGTCCATTTGCTATATGGCCATTCTGGCAGTTTTTGTCTAACTTGACCATTTGCAGCTGGTTTTGTGAACCAGCTTACGAGAAACTTCGAGGCACTGAAGAGGGTCTTGTGAACAGGTGAGTTTGAGAGTGAAGGACCCACTGATCCGGACTCATACCACTTCATTAAGCCGTCTATACAGTGAGAAGGCCTACGTCCTTTCTCGAGGATTTGTTCGCCGTGCTCTCGAAATACCACTTGGTGGCCTAGAGAGTGAGATCAGGTGGCTATATTATACCAAACATCGACTGGCGAAAGTCCTTAAAGACTCGAGAGACCTCATCACAAAGAGCAAGGATACCTCCTTGAGTGCGGAAATTGAGAAAGATTTCGAAGTCCCGGTCCCGCGGCTGTCTGCAGGAGGTATCATTACACTCGAACGGACGTTAAATAAATTGCAAGCACTACTTGATTTGTATATGGACACAAAGACAATAGCGTAACAAATATCATATACATATCCTGTATCTTAGCAAGTGCTTTATTTACCGGAGTACCTGCACGGGTCGGCATTTTCATTACCGTTTTATCCCAACCCAATACGTCTCTTTCTACTGTAATCAGCCATGTGTCCAAATCTATCCCAAGCCGGGTTCTTCAACAACCGGCCTTCAAACTTCAAGGCTGTTTCAACTTCAAGTTTCAAGGGTCAAACAAATAACTTTTAGTTTTCGAGTTGAAAGTTCAAGCCCTCAACTCCCATATGGACTTCTCGCTACCCCCCGATCTCATACAGTTTCTGAAAGACCTTGACGCTTTCATTGAACGCGAAATCCTCCCCCTTCAGAATCGAAACGACAACATCCGCTTCTTCGACCACCGTCGCGAGCATGCTCGTACAAATTGGGATGCGGGAGGTCTCCCATCCGACGTCTGGGAGGACCTTCTAACCGAGGCTGTACGTCGGGCAGATAAAGCTGGTTTCTATCGACTTGCCTTTCCTAAGGAATACGGGGGACAAGAGGCTACTAACCTGTGGATGGCCGTTATCCGGGAACATTTAGCTGCCAAGGGGTTAGGGTTGTTCAATGATTTGCAGAATGAACACAGTGTTGTTGGGAATGCACCGGACGTAGTGATGTTGAGAGGTTTTGGGACGAAAGAACAAAAGAAACAATTCATCTGGGGAAGGATAGAGGGAAGAACCAAAACCACCTTTGGATTGACGGAACCTCACCATGGCAGTGACGCTACACATATGGCCACCAAGGCTGTGCGGGAGACCAGAGGGGGTGTTAAAGGTTGGAGACTTGACGGTACGAAGATGTGGCAGTCAGGACAACATAAAGCGACACATTGTATTATTTTTGCGAGAACGAGCGGGACGTCTGGTGAGGCGAAGGGCATCACTGCTTTCTTTGTCCCTGCCAAAGCACCAGGCGTGAAGGTATTGAGCTACCAGTGGGTATGTCCGTTTTGGTATGTTAACGTTTCCCTCTTCACTAAGTGAAAATTTAGACGTTCAATATGCCCACTGACCACGCAACTGTCGAGCTGGCAAACGTATTCGTACCTGATTCGGCTGTCTTCGGCCAAGTTGATAAAGGTCTTGCGATAGCGCAATCCTTCGTACACGAAAACCGTATTCGTCAGGCAGCTTCGTCTCTAGGTGCCGCCACATATTGCATCAATGAGACTGTCAAGTACGCCCGTCAAAGAAAACCCTTTGGCGAAGAGCTGGCAAAAAATCAAGCTATCCAATTTCCTCTCGTGGAATTGGCTACCCAGGCTGAGATGCTCAGATTGCTCATACGCAAAACGGCCTGGGAGATGGACCGGATGCCGCAAAAGGATGTTGAGAAGATGATATCTGACAAGGTTTCTATGTGTAATTACTGGGCGAATAGGCTCTGTACGGAGGCGGCAGATCGTGCTATGCAGGTGGCCATTATAGCGTCTTTCTATCTTTCTGTCGAGTTAATCACTCACTCACTGCCTATAGGTTCATGGTGGTATTGGTTATAGCCGGCACAAACCATTTGAACAGTCGGTCCCACAGACGTAAAAGACATTTTGTTTGCTGACTAGCAACCCAGTATCTATCGGCACCATCGACGCTATCGAATCACCGAAGGCTCCGAAGAAATTCAAATAAGGAAGTGCGTGTTACTTCAGCTCTCATTATTCCAAGATTGCTCAAAGATTTACAGAGTCGCGGCATACTTGTTCGGTTATATTGGCCCGAGAAAAGTTGAGTTCGCGAAGCTCTAACAAAGTTGTATTGCATTCTATATGGACACCGGAAGGGGATTTGTAAATATAAATATGTACATGAAATGCTATACTCTTCCCGATATTGTCCTTGTGTATCAAACAAATTAAGAAGTCGAACGAAGAGCGACAGCTCCGCAGAACATGAATCAATCTCTAACACGGCTTACGATTCCGGGTGGAAAGGTGGAAAGCAAGAAGAACGGGCCCGGGGTGCTTTGATCAACATTGACCAAGAAACTTGTTTTTCGGGAAAGGTTGTTTATAATCGTCCGTCCATGTTGTGAAGTTAGCATTCGTATAGGCCTCAATATACCTTTAGATGATAAAAACGTCAATGTAGTAATAAACAAAGACACCCACTTGTCGATGTACGTTTTGGTGGGGAAGTCTGGAGGGTTACATCCTATATTGATCTCCTTCCGTTTGGTAGACCCAAACATAGTCGATTAACATTGAATTGGGGAAGGTGCGATGCTCAAGGTCGACATCGACGAGGTTGGTGGACATCCCAAGGTTTGCGATAATGTACTGCATTCGCCGTTAAGCGTCAACGGAGATCATCTTACAGACAATTCAATAATCACCAATGGCTCTTGTGGGACGGGTCTGGCCGATATCCCAACGCGTTGAGCAGTAGCCATACCGGCGGTGTTAAGGGTCCAAACTTGTTGGTTATCCGCGATCCAGGTGATGTAATATCAAACGCGAGAATCAGGAAGGCTTCGAACAACAAGCCGACATAAGTCGCTGCGTTGAAGCCTACAACATAACCAATCAAATCCAGAATCAGGCCGGTGGGATGACCACGACTTACCTGGTTTGTATTCAAATCGAGAAACATCTACCACCACCGAAATGGCATTTCTGATCTGGGCAGAAAACGAGATGTCAGAAAGTCAAGCCACCATCTATCTCCAGAGACTAACTAGTTTTTGACACTCCTGTTGTCGCTTGTTGCAATGTCCGGTGGCACCCGTGTACGAATTTAGACGAATAGTTGGAGGGTGTTCGATGATGAGATTATCTGTAGTGTTGAACCATTGGTAATGCGCGTTGAATGGCTAAAAAGTGTATTTCGGCGGCCGTAACAACCACGATCACGATTAAAGTACTTACGGCCCACTGACCAGACTGTGAAACTTCGCCCATAAGGCTGACACCGTCGTCGCTGAATCCGATACCTATCTGAGCCTCAAAGATATCAATCTCGGGTGCCGCCCGGCCTACTAGATGAGACTCTCCAGGCAGGGAGGTAAGACAGTGCTCCGTTAGCAGCAGTCCCATTGCTAGTAGCCGCTTTTGGAACATCATTCCGGGTTTGATTCGGGGCTGTACCTACATAACAGGCGTCGTAGGTGTAAGGCCACTAAAACAATCAACAAAGAATAACCGGAAGGTACGAATGGCAGAGGCCTGCCGTTCCTTCCATACTGGCCCCATAAGCAGCGCGACCTTGCGAAAATTTTAACACTGGATGTTGAGCGACGTGGGCAACGTATCAGACCTCGACAACGTTATTTGAGAGGGCCGTCTGTGGTGGTAACTGCCTCTGGGTCGTACCACTCCATGCTATTGGTCTGTATTTTTCACGCTAACTTGAGCACCCGATCATACAGCATCTCAGAAATACTCACCCCCCAGTAATGAAGATCGACCGCTTCCCAATACGGATCATCTCCAGGATAGAATGAACGTCCATCCTTGTTAAAGTCGTCGCTAGAGACCAACTGGAGCTTTTCGCCATCATTGAACGATGGGTGAGTATACGCGTCTTTTGGCGTGTCGAAACCAATTAAATCCCAATTGCCGGGCATGTTCGGTGTCTGATATAAATGCGCAGAGCGCTTAAATGTCAAAGAGGAATTAATTGACAGAGCTGCGGTACCTGGTCCGAGGCGTTGATCCCACCAAAACTGAACCTCCAAGGGAAGACCTATTATGCTGGGTGAAGAAGGCCGCGAGAGAGTAACCAGCACTATTCACACGTTAGTGAGTGATTTTTCGCATTGAGAAACTTCGTTACAAGAGAGTGACTAAGCCAAGTCCAAGTACGAGAAGACATCCTAGATTGGACGCTCCGCGAACACCCACCGTAGTCGTGTTTCTTATCGCAGTGTGGGTCTGGAGTGTGAAGATCATCGAGTCGTGATTGTTTGCAGAAAGATCTGAGTCCCAAGATACGGGGTCAGGGGATAGAGAACTGAACACGAGGTTCAACTGCCGCCAGCTTGGTTAGTGAAGAGCGATGTGTACCCGCTCGGAAATCGAGGAGACAGGACCACGGTGACCAGAATGAGAGGAGCTCTTCAAGTCAATATTCAGACAAAAGTTCGTAAACACTGTGAAGTAACGACAGACCGATGAAAACGAGCTGGTAGGACGAAGAGAGGTACCTCTAACGAAAGAACTCGGAGTTGGACGAGACGGAGGAAACGACACACTAGTAATGCTCGCAGTAGGGTCCGCATAGGATTGGTGGCAATGGGCGTACTGAGCCTGCTGGGCACTGGATTTCATGGCTCGACAAAGACACGGTTTCTCAGCTCATCAGTTTGTTTGTCCATCGTAGGATATACTTCTTACATCATGTCCAGGCGCTTGCTTTAACCAAACCAAGTAATCCTTTCTCATCTGCCACTGCCTCCTGTAGGCGTTCCACTCCTATAGTACGCCTATTGGTGTTTGCCTTCCCGCTCCCCTCAGTCTCAATCAGTCCCTGAGCTTGCCTCAGTCGCTCAATCACCTCGCGGCCAGAATGTGAAAGAGCGTCGTTTCCGTCCGGGACATTCATCGTCCCCATTGCCGCTAGTACTTGTTCTTTGCAATTTTGGTACTGAGCCAGGCTGGATTGCGGGGGTTGTTCGAGCAGGTAATGTCCGTTACTTTGAGGGAAATTCCGACGCGAAGTCCTGTGCAACCACTTGTCTAATCCTTCGAGAGCAGCCTTCGCTTTCTTAACTTTATCGCGTTTTGTCGGTCGACCTTTCTTTTTCTCAGTGCCCTCAGCACTCAGATCGAGATAGGTTGATGCAGAGATAGTGTTCTGGTCCAGATATACCTCCCGTGGCAAGTTGCGTGGATTGTAGGCCCCCAATTCTGAGTGAGGCAGAATATGGAATACGTCGGACCGAACCATTTGATTCAGGATATAGCCCACGACCGGTCGTAATTTCTTGAGCTGTTCGGAAGTCAACGTGTCAGGGAGAGACAGGAGGGAAGAGTAATGATCTGCAGATGATTGTTAATAGATTCTCGTCATTCATATTTGCGTCGCACCATAAGATATCGGGATATGATCAACGGAATGTAGTGAAGAGGAAGAACCGGAAGGTTGAGTGTTAAAGAAAGTATACAGTCCAAATAATGCTACAGTTCTAGTGAACGGTGGTTCGATTTTCACTACAACGCGTTCTGGACCGACAGTCAGCCAAATAACAGCATAAAACGACAAACGTACCCAAGAACAATCTGAGAGAGACGTTGAGAAAGGTTTCTCTACTCGGCGGGTCGAAGACCTTGAAATGCATCCAATCCCATCCTTGTGCAAGCCATATTTGTTTGAAGAGCTCGAAGGGCTTTTGGGGTTGTAACCTAGTGTGACATTCGTGGAATGCGTGAATGAGACTGCGAATGTCTTCTCGGAAAGGAGCTACAAATAGGGATGAAGTAAAGTAGTAAGGCTGGAGACTAATTTCCCCGCGAGGGTTGGGAGCAACAGACATTGGCGTCTAATCAGTCCCGTCCGTCACGTGGTTAAAAACGGTCAACTCTTGACTTCAAGTTCATTGGCCTCAGACCACGAGCTACTTATGTTTCGCGCCAACTCCAGAGTGCAATGCTATTTTTGCCACTCCTCCATAGAATCTCCTCGTAACGCAAGTAATTTTCGCTGCAGCTCTTGCGGTTGCTGGAACCGATACGATGCAAATGGCGAAATTCTATCATACGAGCCTGCCATGCACGATGAGGCGCTCAACTCTAGATCCTTTTCCAAACGGGGTGCGCTCTTGTTAAATGTGCGACCTTCATCCACTCAACTCGACCCATTTGCAGCTTCCCCCAGCAAGAACAGTCTCCCAACAATGTTCGGAAAAGGTCCATTTTGTCACACATGCCAAACGAACCAGATGCTTATCGTAAATTTACTGTCAAACTATTTGCCGGAACCCACGGTGAGTAGAGAAAAACCAAAGCTCCAATATACCATGTCTTATTGGGACAACATTCATTCAGGATTCTAGTTACCAACGACGTCTTGATGATTTACCTGCATATCAGGAATCTCTCTACTTACGGTATCCACCTGTATGTGGATCCTGCCTACCTGCTGTTGAAGATGAGATACAGCGCAAGAACAGTATGGCCCGTTCGCAAGCTCTGGGAGGCTGGCTAAAGCAGACCAAAGGGAAAGAACGACAACGCAGGGTATCTGGGACGAAGCCAGACAAGAGTAGGATGGCAAAAGAGATTGCGATATGGAGAACACGCGGTGTTTTGTGGGCCCTGACTCTTGTTCTTTTTATGATGGGAAATTGCGTTGGTGAGAATTCGGCCTACTACTTTCTTTCACCCTCTCATTTCATTGCCTTGGAAAAGCCGTTCTCGGGTATTCTATAATATTCTGTCCGCGAGTCCTGACACCGGCATTACCGTTTTTTGTCTTCTTGTCGTTATTATGGACGGCGTGGGATCCTACCTATTCGTCATTCCGGAAAGCTCAAATTCAACGGCGTGACGTGCGTCTGCAAGGCAAGAAGGAGTACCTTGTAAGCGCAAGTGATGCATTGATTCGTTATTTGTCCTGATTCACTTCGATTTTCTAGGTCCTTCAAATGCTTTCATGGTCATCGCGACTTGTCACATCATTACTCCTAGCTGCTCATTGGCACTCTCCTCATCTAAATTATCTACGTCTCTCATCGACGCCTTCATCATTTGCAAGGCTCTATTTTGGTATATCCTTAATATTGGAAATAATCGTGCGTCAACACCTGAAACGTCTCGTTAATGATATTCAAACGGAGATACAGGTATCGATACGATCTCTCAGCGTTCTCCGTATCCAAACGCCTCCCACCATCCGTTTGATCGACACAGAAAGCCACAAGATTGGTTTTTCACGTGCAACCACGCCTAACGTCGACCTCAATGACCGCAACCGCTCCTCCACGCCTGCACCGTCACAACTATTCGCCTCCGAACCAGGCCTATTTGCTTCTTTAACTCTTTCCTCAAAGCCCGTCGTGAATGCCCCCGTATTCGGCCACCCGTCTTTGGGGGTTTCTTCGAAACCCTCACCCTCAAATGCCGACGATCAAATGGACTGGTCGCCTACTGACGAAACTTCCCGAAATTCCAAAGACTCGGGATTTTCGTTGCGCCCACAACGGTTCTTCGCTCCAGAGCAACCGACAGGCTTAGAAACTCTTTTCGAAAAGACAAAACTCATAGATGACGTTACCATGTCGGATTCTACAAATGAAAAGAAAGGGAAAGACGCTGGTTCGTTGCACATGCAACAGTGGTGGTGGCTGTACATAGGCGTGCTTGTATTGGTTTTGGGGGTAGGATTGTATTCGTTGATTCATAGTGACCACAAGGGCGCACCATCTGTCAGTGTAGACAGTAGTCATCGGACAGACACTCTGAATACTGGTGTTTTCCGGCACATTATACATTCGGAGGATGGCAGCGGTACTACTAGTAGAACGATACCATGATTGATTGACAATGACACCTATCGCCTGTCTAAGAGTTTGTGATGAGGGGTATTTTCTAAAGATCATGACACAAAACAGTAAACGTCACCAAAAAAGGAGGCTGCGAAGTTGAAAAGAGGCCCTAACAGATATTATTGCCAGTACCAAGACCACTAGATTCAAACGTCCCAATTGAAGGGGACGTCAGACAGCTTGAAAGATATGTCCACAGTAAGTAGAATAAAAAAAAAGTACGATGGAGAAAGATGAAGCAGAAAGACGAAGTATATCGACCAGCGAAGAGAAGGATCGTAAGAGTAAAGATAGGTAGGAGTAGAGAATGCCAGACCCGATATCCAAATCAACTTGGGGCGCCATAATGAATACGGGACTGTGTCGTAAAAGCTGCAAACCTAGTGCCCTTTAACGAAGGGGCCTCTAATATCTACCACCATAGGGTGCTTGGTGGTGAAGAGGTACTCCGACATCATAGTTAGGCCGAGTGAGACTAGGGCCGCGACCAAGCTGTTGCATAGGCTGGGGGCTTGGACCACGAGCAAGGTCTGCATATCCGCCAACAGGTGCAGGACCAGCGGTGAAGTCATGGTCCGGAACATCAAGGCGATGGCCGTGGTCAGAACCAGCGTGGCCCGCGCCGGAAGTAGCACCGTAACCAGAGCGGAACGACGAAGCCGTGGAATTACGCCTACGATTAGCGGGAATGATACCCTCGTCGCTGTTGGTGGGCTGCCAGTTGATCGGTTCAAGACGCTGGTCAAACTTGGAGGATCGAGCGAGCTTCCACTTGCGGAAGATGGTCCAGAAAAGGAGAACAGCACCGACAGAGGAAGCAATGACGATCAAGACGGTCAAAGCGGTGGACTTGGCTTTATTATGACTGGCCGTCGCTCCTGCTTGAGTCTTTTGGGCATCCGTCTGAGCAGCGTTGGCGGTCGTCTGTGTTACGGTGACTTGATTGCCAGCGGAGTTGGTCTCAACCACCACCACTTCGTCGGGCCCGGGCTGGGTGACCTTGAGCGATTCCGAAGTGTTGGTGTTATTAGGGACTGAGCTGGATGAGGTTAAGGAAGGGGCTGAGGTCGTTGAGGTTGAACTAGAGCTGCTGCTGCTGCTGCTAGTGGCGCTGCTGGTACTGCTGCTTTTGCTCGCGCTGGAAATTACGCTAGCCGAAGCGCTGGGAGTGGAGCTACTAGCCGAAGACTGAGTGCAAAAAAATGTCAGCAAGGTACAAAGCCATGCGAAAGAATGATTACGTACGGAAGATCGAGAGGAAGAGCTGAGCACAGCGCTGCTGCCAGATGATGATGAAGACGACGAGGCCGTATCCGCTGTCTTTGGGTCAGGGGCAGCACCAATGAGAGGGCCTAGCGGAAGACGCTTCTTAATGAGACCGTGACTTCTACGGAGAACTGGCTGAAAATCGCTGGCCTCGGAAACGGGGAGGAGAGAGAGAATCAACACAAGAGAGACAACGAGCGTGAGGGGATATTTCGTGGATTTGTTTGCGAACATGGTTGTCAACTTGAGCGGGAAAAAGAAGGGAGTTTTCTAGCGTCCTGGAATGAGCAGTGCCAGCACAGGCGAACGTCAAGGTTCAAGAAAGGTCAGCTACTTACGAAAGATTGAAAGTAGTGGGTGGGTTTTGAACGAATGTGAGGGATTGCCCCGTGACGCGTTGACAAGGTGATCATTTTCACACGATGCGCACAGCCATGTATGTAATGTATACAAAATCTACTTATGGCTTTCCAACGACCAGTTGTCCAAATCCACAGAAGGGGGCGTCGTAAATTTCACGTTCCCTTCCCACTGAGGAGTAAATACCACTTGTATGTTCTGTGTTCCGGCCCCGAGTTCAATAATAACAACCGTGATTTGTGGGTTCTCCTGGTCAGGAACAGGAGGAGTAGGGTCGGTCGGGAACCTAGCCGCCGGTGTTGTTGTCGTGAATTTCGCCTCTGGGGGACTGAGAATTTGCATGATCATCGTCTTTCCGTCTCGGTTCAGAGTAGCTGAGTTTCCGTCTACAGTCACAGTTGCATTGGTGTGCATCCTCCACTGGATGTCAGCCGTCGTTGTGATTTCGTCCTGAATAAGCACCTGCTTCCTGCCATTCAGCATACGAACGCCACGTTTAGCAGACGTCCTACAATATATTGATAATTGAGTGAGAGATAATGAGCCTTAGATGAGGCATAACGTACACGTCAGAGTAGGCAGATGTAATATCTGCAGACCAAAACGCTGTCGAGTCGTCAGGAACATCGAAGACAGTGCTAGACCCCTGTCGAGTCCCAGATGAAGCCTGTTTCAACAGCTTCGGCGCAGCATCGACTTTCTGATTCGCTTTGTTGACAAGCATCGTGTTCTGACCTTCAGTCATCTTGCGATACCACATCCAACGCGCACTTGACTGGGTATCGTTGGAGAAGTAGTCAGGGGCACGATAGTCTGCTGACCCGAATTCACCCGCCCATCGCGTACCAAGCGCATCGAGAACGAAATCGCCAACGTCTAGGTCGTTATGAGTTTCGTGCTTTTGGTTTGTGCCTGCCTTCATGGCGACAAAAAGTGCATTGAGGTCCGTCCAGCTACTCCTCATCGAGACCCATTGATCGAGGTCGTCATTGAAGAAAGCATCCAGAAGTAGGTTGTCCCAGTAAGCCCCGCTGACAAGGGGATCATACCAAAACATGCTCCACGGCTCTGCGGCATCACGTTGTTCGCGCTGAAAGAGCGCGAATTCGGGTCGATTATACAGTTTGGCATACAACATCATGGAATTGGCAGTGGAGGAGAATTTGTTGGGACCGTGATCACCCCAGTCGAACAGTGAGGTGGGGCCATATGCGTACATGTGGTAGTCCCCGGTTTTCGAATAGTCGGGGTTCGCATCGGCCAAACCATAATGCGAGCCAGTGGCGGTCATCAAAGCGGAAGTCATCTCAGCATGACCTGTTGTTCCGAAGTACCAGTAGTTGGCTGTTTCTTTCCATGTACCATCAGTCGTGACGGCCATTGCGCAGTTCTGCTTCGCATTTTCAACTGTGAGGTTCAACAAAGTCTGAGCATTGTTAGTCTCGTCCTCCCCGAGAATGGCCAGAGACGCCAAGGTCAACCCTCCGTTGCAAACACAGTTCCAGTTACCAAAAATGTTGTTTCTCCACCATCCGAAGGAGACTTTAGGATCGGTATAGGCAGCTACGCCGGGTGCAAGAGCATACTGGTTGAGTGTGAACCGCATCTGCGACTTCTGCTCGTCCGTCCAGACGTCGTGAAGCCAATCATAGGCAATGGCATAAGCAGCAGCAAACTCAGCAGCATCGAGAAAATGAGGGGTATTCCATTTATCCACCTGGGGCCCGAAAGCTGTGGTACCATTCCCTGCAGCGTTCTGTGCCGATAATAGTCAGCTAAAACATTCGGCCAACAAAAGCGCTCGGACCTTAATCTCCAACCAGGTACGGTCAACCCATTTCGTATCGCGAGTTACACGATAAACATAAGCAAAGGCTTTGACCCTCGCCTTTATCTCCCTCGCATTGTCCAAGATACCACTGGGACCATCCATATCATATTTGACGGGGTCCAAGTTGAGCCAGCTGGAGGCATTCAAAAAGATGGTCTCGTTCCATCCCTTGAGGTACGGGTCGCTCTTGATCAAGTCGGGAAGTGCATCCCACATATAGGCAGGAGCCATAAGACGAGGTCGATCTGCTCGAACGTTAAGAGGACTGGGATTGGATGGTTTGAAAGGGTCTTCAGGCCATGTGATAGCCTTGTTAGACGACTGTCGGAATGTGGGTTGTGTAAAAACGGCAGTGTTTGTCTATTGTACAGTTGATTGTCACTTCCTGTAGGTCATTTTCATTAACGTAAACGCACCGTAGAAGGGTATATAGGAACCATAAACTCGCTATTGGTAGCAGTAGCATACCGTCCGAGCGCTAATTTTGCGCTTGCAGCTGAGGTAGCGGCATCTTCTGCAGATTTACTCCCAGAATTGTTTGTATTGTGAGATTTGATACCAATGACTATACCGACAATTGCACCGATGACAACGAGTATACCGATGGGTATGCCGAACTTGACCCAGGGATTGGTACCCTTCTTCGAAGGGAGTGGTGTAATGTATCCAGTGGACTGGCTATAGTAGGGATCTCCAGACCCGTAAGGATTGGTGCCAGAGTCGGGGTTGTTGTACCCAGTTGAAGAGTAATTTGGGTGAGAGGGAGTGGAGTGATTGGGATTGAGAGTGTCATAGCTAGCCATCCTGTGGGCTAGAGGAACCTAACGAAGGAAAAGTTGAAGGAATGGTGTGCACTCAACGGAGCGAAAATTGTGATGGCGGTAGTGAAGGAAGATAGAATGTTTCACACTCAGCCACAGACGGCGGACGGCATCACCTCCGCAAACGGAAGGAAATTCTCATCCCTTCAATGTCAAGCTTGTATATTATTGTTTGTAACGTAACCGATGTACAACTCTAATCTCGCACAAAAACAGCAGCAGCTCCCATCCCCGTACCAATACACATGGACGTTACCAGGATCTTTCAGTCAGAGTAAGGGTGTGATTAACACATGAAACAAATGCTGCCAGCGCACCTTTCCTTGCCTCCGATGAAGTTCATTCAGTCCGGTTGCCACTTGTCGGGCACCTGTACATCCAAGTGGATGTCCGAGGGCACAGGCGCCACCATTGACGTTCACCTTGACAAGTAATCTAAGTATCACTGGCCCTAGAACAGCTCATACAGTGACTTCACCTTTTCACTGGGATGGAATTGGTGACTATTTCCAGACGAGGAAAAGTAGGACTCACATCGGAAGACCTAATCTCTTTATCGTATAAACGCATTGAGATGCGAACGCCTCATTCACCTGATATAGTATGTCAGTTTCACAGACAGACCTCGAATCGCTGGCGTACTTCAAAAAGGTCAACATCCTCCTGAGTAATGCCAACATTCTTCAATACCATTGGGATTGCATACACTAAAAGGGGAAGACAATTGAGTCTGATCCTCGTAGAAAGCTAGCAGGGACGTTACCTGGACCAATACCCATGATCCTGGGTGGACATCCTACAATTGAAAGCTCACAACGAGGTTGACCGACAGAAAACAGAGAACGCTCATACCTACAACAGCAGTCGAAACGTGTTTTCCAAGGACGTTGAGCCCAAGCTCCTCTGCTTTTCTCCGGGTCATCAACAGTACAGCAGCAGCCCCGTCAGTGACTTGACTAGCATTTCCACCTGTCGTTGTCCCATTTCCCCACTGCGGGAAGGCTGATCTGATCTTGGATAATGTTTCTTTGGTCGTCCCATAACGAATACCGTCGTCCTTACTAACGACCACTTTCCGTTTTTCTCCGGTAGCAGAATCTTTTTGGAACACTGTGAAAGGGACGATTTCGTTCTTGAAATAACCGGATTTATCTGCGTGTTCCGCGCGTTGATGCGACCTGGCCGCAAATTCGTCTTGCTCTTCTCTGGTGATGTTGAAGTCTGAAGCTACATTTTCGCTGGTCCATCCCATAGACTTGGGACAGTCTGCGGCAGCGGCGTTACACGAGATGAGCTCACTCTGAGCCGGGCCACCTTTATCCGGGCTGAATAGGAGGATAGATTAAGGAAGATACGTGGTACGGAAAGAGGGCGAGAGTTACGCACTTTTCGGACATGCTTTCGATGCCAAGAGCGAGGCCTATCTCTATTTGACCACTACGGATCTGGTTGCTTATTGTTGTTACAGCCATGAGGCCCGAAGAGCAAAATCTGTTGATACTTTGGATTGGCACTGTGTCTGGAATGCCTGCTGCCAATGCTGCAGCTCGGGCGTGGTACATGGCGTCTGGGGCTAAAACAACACCAACGCAGATGTCACCGATCGTTGAAGGGTCGATTTTCGAGTGAGATATGGAATGCTAGTATAGGATGTCTTCTTAATATCGCTCCCATACTCAACGGTTTCCCGAGTGACGTACTTTGAACGTTTCCAACAGGAGTTCATCGGTTCTGTGAGCGGAGAGGGTTGTCAGGCTCTGAAATCTAGTTTGGAAGCGAACAGCGCATACGTTGCATCTTTAAACCCTCCTTTCCTTGCTTTGCAAAGTGGTGAACGTATGGCCATGGTGATAACGACATCATCTGGGTTCTTGCGTTCAAGGGCATCAACTCCAGAAGCTCCAACTAAGTGAGCAGCGATCTGTTTGACCCGGTTCATGGTAAAGGAAATGTAGGGATAAGGCAAGGTTGTGGACCTGTGCTACCCGATGATAAACATTACAGTCACTCCGATCATCAACGCATTTGACACATTCATTATGACAAAGGAGATCCTCAAATACATTGTGGAACATAGATACGACGGCCGTTCTGACTCTATTCTCGGCGTAAGATTTCACACTTTTCGAAAGGTTTACGCCTTTTCGTTCACCGAGTCTGAACGCCTTTCCATACCTTCTTCAAATTCCTTAGGTTCTTCCACCACTCTAGCCAGAGTCTCCTCTTCAAACTTCCTTCCACACCTTTCTGGTCCAAAAGCGGTGGTGACTGCAATCCCGATAGCTATGATGGCAGTCGCAACGCCCATCACGGGTCCATAACCATCCACTCGCTTTCCGGACTTCGATGTGACGAAAGTCTTCTCAGCAATAGCGTTTACAATTTGAGTGGATGGCGAGGAAATCATGTTACCAAGCTGGTAGGTGAGACCTGTAGAAAGCAGTCAGCCATGTTGAACAGACCTACTTAGAGCACTGAGGCATACCAGGGAAAGTTGAACGGTAAGCAGCGGGAGAAAGTTCGTTCAGATGGATGGGAATGACGCCCCACGCGCCTTGAACAAAGAATTGCATGAAGAAACCAGAGGCAGAAAGCGATCTTTCACCCTCGGGGAGAATCCAGGCCGGAATTAAACAGCCACTGAGTAGTGCAGCCACGACGATCGCACGTCGGCGTCCAAAGAACTGTGAGAGGTAACCGATGATAGTGCCGCCCACACAGGCGCCTACTTTCATCAGTATACTTGCGCGGCTCGCACCACTGTTCGCCAGTTCCTTCTGTGTCAGCATGAAGGTGGTGTATGAATCTTGCGAAGTATGCGAGTAGTAGTTGAACCACGTCATGAGAATGATAGCATAGATACAAAGCTTCCACTCCTTTGCAATCATATCCCTCGTTTCTGTCCAGAAAACGCCAGGGGCCCTGGCTTTCTTGCCCGTTTTTTTAGCATTGATGAATTGCTGAGACTCAGGGAAGCAACAACGAAGGAGGCCAACTCCGAAACTAAGGCCGGCTCCGGCCCAAAAGACAGTCATCCAACTGTCTGTACTTCCCCCAACTCCCAAATTGGCACATGCTGCAAGAACGTATCCTAGCGAGTATCCTTGCTGAAGAATACCACTAATCAAGCCTCTCGCAGGTCCTCTGTCCGTGATGGACTGTTAACGGCAGAATCGAACACGGAATGGAAGAATGCACTCACGGGCAGTTTTCTAGCGCCATCGCAATTGCATTTCCGTAAACGCCTCCCATAAATAGTCCGAACAGACTGCGAACGGCCAGGAACTGCTGAAAAGTAGCACAATAGATGGTGGCGATCTGCAAGACGCCAAGGACGATCATGTTGAACACCATGGGCCATTTTCGCCCATATCTGTCCCCGGCCAAACCGAAAAAGGCAGCACCGACTGAACGAAGGAGGAGTGTGAGGGTAATGGCAGTTGAGATGTTGGTGTTAGAGGTCCTGAAGTATTTGGCAAACTTGACTGTCTGTATAGACAACGAGTGAAAGTCGAAGGCGTCGGCTGTCCATGCAGAAAGCCCGGCCAGGAAGAAGATCCAGTCCTTGAAGCTGAGAAGCGCACAAAGACTGAAGGGGTTCCGGATGGGATCCAGGGCCTGCCATTCAGTTCGGACTTCGCCGTTTTCATCGACAACCTCGACACGGCGTTTGAGCTTGAATAGGTCACCGAAGGCTTGTATCGCGGTTGGCACGATGCCCTTAGCTATGGGCTCGGCTGGTTCATATATCGACGACATGGAGTAGAAGTGAAGGATCGACGCTTGGGCAATGAATGGGACGTGGATGAGGATTTGGGGAACTTTTTATATCCCTTTCCCGGCCCTTTTCAATTCATCGTCTATCTCCACGCTCCATGTGTAGAGACCGCTTCAGAAAGAGAGATCCGGTCTTATGAGGTCCTATGACTTTCCAGTGACCTGTCGTTTTACAGCGCGTTGTACATGGCCAAGATAACCAAGAGGTCCAAGACATCACAGAGCGGTGTCATGACAGGGCAAACAATTCAAAGCTAACTGGATTTGTGGACTGTTCTGTCGTCTGTCGTCATCAGTAGGGGCAATAGAGAAACAGCACTGTGTTAAAATGGGTTGCAAACGGTAGAAATGCACCTGGTTATCAACTTTGGAGATCAGCACCAGTGCTGGTATGTGGTGACCATCCTCGCTAAGCAGAACAGAAGGTCAGAGGCGAAGGAAATTACATAGAGTTCCAAGGAGCACGTGCCCGCGTCTGGGTTCTTCCGGTGATGGTCTTTATCCTCCCCTTAGTCCTCTCTTACATCGCATTAGTCTGGTTCATTGTCCTTTGGGCTATCTGGGTGCTGGGATGCTGGACAGCGTGGGTCTCTTTATCTGCTACTTGGCTGCTCTAATACCAGTTTAGGCGCAAAAGATACAGACTGAGGCCAAGGTCGCCTACCTCCACCTCCACTCCTTCTGATGTTCCAGGCGTATCGATCCTCAGGCCCCTCAAGGGCCTGGATACCAACCTTTACGAAAATCTCGAGTCTACTTTCACACAGGAATATCCCAATTTTGAAATCTTACTTTCCGTAGCCGACGAAAATGACCAAGCACTTCGTGTCGCTCGTGAATTGATTGCGAAATATCCAAGGGTCAATGCAAAGATAGTTACTGGTGCGTCCTTTACAGGTTTCTCTTTCCGCGGCTGTATTTAACTATGTTTAGGAGACGAAACTGTCGGTGTGAATCCCAAAGTTAACAACCTGATGCGTTCGTACCACCTCGCTGCCAACGATATTCTCTGGGTTATAGACTCCAACGTTACCGCCCTGCCGGGTACACTCGCTCGTGCAGTCGATGCGCTGCAGAGTTGTACACGCTCAGGCAAACGAATCGGGCTTGTTCACCACGTCCCGTTCGCCTATTCAACAGAGTCGAAGATAGGTTCTCGCATTGAAGAGGCATTCCTCAATACCAACCACGCCAAGATGTACCTGGCTATCAATACGGTCGCGGTGGAGTCCTGCGTGGTTGGTAAATCAAACCTCTATCGGCGTTCCGACCTTGATCGTGTGAACGGATCGTTGCGACCCATCAAATCTGCTGATACCACGAACAGACGACAGGAAGGCCTGTACGGTCTTCCCGCGTTCGGAAAGTTCATGGCGGAAGACAACATGATTGCCAGTGCCTTTTGGCATGAGCTGGGACTACGACACGATCTGTCTTGCGACGTCGCACATAACATCGTTGGCAGTATGTCCTTCAATGACTACGTATGGAGACGAGTGCGGTGGATTCGTGTCCGGAAACATATGGTCCTCCTTGCTACCTTACTCGAACCCTTTACGGAATCGATTCTATTGGCCGCCATAGGCAGCTTTGCGGTGAACAACTTATTTGGTTTCCCTCTTTGGATCTTCAATACGATCCATTTCTCGCTTTTGCTATACGTCGATCTGGACGTGTATGTGTCGCTAGCTGGGCACCCCCTACCTGCAGCGATACGGTGGCAGTTTCTGGCGGGATGGGTAGCACGAGAAGTATTGAGTTTTCCCATTTTCTTTCTCGCGATTTTTGGTGATGAGGTGGTGTGGAGAGGGACAACATACAGGATGCGTCGAAATGGAGAGGTCGAGCATATTAGACCGGGGGCAAAAGAGGGAATACTTATGCGTTGGATCCATTCGTTAAGGAAACCTCAATATGAGCGGCTTGACGCTGAAACACCTCCGGAATAGATCACAAAGTCCGTCCATTAATCTAGATCAATACATTGTTATAGGGTACAGGTCCTTTAATTACACGAAATGATACAAGTATATTTACAGTAACGAGAGAGCATTGATTAGAACAACATTAAGTAGATGCTAGTTTATGTCGAAAGCATTCCAAAAGAAAGCAAGAAGGAAAGACAATGTTCAGTGTGAGGTGTGTGAAAGTGAGTCGTTCTCTTCCTCCCAACGAAGAAGTTTCATCAATCTGAAATGGAATATCATCAGAGCAGCCTCGAATAATTCATCAGACCACTCTGAGGACAACTCCACGGCCATGGGCCGGACGCGTATGTTTTCACCTAGGTTGGTTTTCCAATTGACGAAGTCGCCGCCTTTATTTTTTTGGCGTTCATTGGAGAACCAGTGTTTGACTTGGTTGAATGATCTGTGGCAAAAGTGTTAGCACTAGCTAGGTCAGAGAACAAGAGATGCGTGGCACACCGATGTATCACTATCGCGATGAGAGCCATCCAATGCTCCTTCGGGTAATTCGTGATTTCGTCGTAGACCATCCGCAAGACACGCAGCTGGCGAGGGTTGGCTGGTGAGTTCTCCACCGTTTTGATCCTCAACGCGCGATTCATTATTTCCTGCCTGTGAGGTTGTATTGCGGCTTTGGCACACTTCTGCAAAGAGGTTGGTTTTGATGATTTGTGGCAAGCTTTGCGCGGGGTTTTCGTATTGTTGGGACAAGACAGACTGCTGTCACGTCCGACCGAGTCGTCGAAGGATGACGATGCAGATGATAAAGGTCGGGGACTGCCGCTGAGATGACCGTATGTGATAGCGGTTTTTCGCTGGCTCAGACGCTTTGAGCAGCGAGTTGGTGAAGGTGAAGTGCTGGTACGTTTAGGGTTAGATATGGAGTTGGAGCCAATGGCAATGCCAGCAAGGAATTGGAGAGGATCGTTTGCAGAAATGGAAGACAAAGGGGGCGAAGGTGATAGAGAAAATGAGGACATGGTGGGTATGAATTCGTGAAAAATGAGGGTATAAGGGCGTAAATGTGCGACTAGCGCAAGAGTAAAGAATGACAGTGTTGTGAATGAGTGGCGAGAGTTATGGTGAAGAAAGAAGAATGGTTTTGTACCATCATGCTCGCGGTGTCGGCTAATGTGCCCGATATTGTTTTCTGCTTCAGAATCATCTCATCAAATGAGAACAAGGTCTCTCAAAGGTCCTTTGTATAGCTACCAGGTCCACTACTAGGCTCTTTGTATTTTGTTTTCATTTGTCTTCAGCTGTACTCGAGAACAAAAAAAACACACACACGCTACAATGCTTCCATGTATGATCCGCATGCTAGCGGTGCAGCTCGCCAGGATATCCATGAATAACTCAGTCACTGCTTGGCCGGAGGGTAGTCATTCAGAAAGATGTTCCGCAGGGAAGGTTTTTACTTTCCTGACAACTTGACCGGCGGCAGTCATCATGTTCTGCTCAGGCATGTATTGATGCCATGTTCCATACCTATTACCATCAACTCTCCACCCTTACTACATTGCTGTCCTCCGCATTTTACTCTAGTGCTCACTTGAGCTACCTCAAGTCTATAGATCCGCAATGTCTCAACAACAGCGTATTATCGACTCTGTTTTCTCCAAAAATGGGGAAACCTACATCGCTCACATCAAAATCTGGGAAGATAATCCTGAGAACGGAGGGAAAAAACCAAGATATATTCTGCTCTCGCGTATGTTACTCCAATGAGCCAGAACAGGTCTCGTAATGATCATATTGAGCAGAGGCGAGCAACGGTAATGGTTTTATCCACAAGTCCAAGTTGAACACCAACGGCACTTTCTCCGTTGGCAAGACGTGGAGACTCGCAGAACTGAGGGGACTACAGGTCATCAGTGTTCGTCATTTGCCTTCAGTTCATCGCGACAATGGCTAATCGCTTTCCTCCTCAACACTACAGCCTCAGGCCTTCAATATAACTCTCGCCAGAACATACAAATGGCAAACGGAGAACGAACGAGATCAGGAAAGTTTTCTGAGAGCAATCGTCAGACTTCACCAAGCAGTGACTGGAGGATTACCACCTTTGAAATTGGAGGGGTTGGGTGAAAGTTCTCAACGTGCGATATTAGCATTCCGAGTTTTGATGCGTACTGAAGATTTCATGTAGCCGGCCGTCAAAAAATACAAAGCGATTATTTGAAGTCGAACAGACCTTCTTCCCCAGACACCCCGCCATCGAGAAGAGCAAGATCACGGCCTCAAACACCTCAGAATGACCGCGAACCTGAACCCCAGCGAACCCCTCCAACAGCACGAAATGGCATGCCATCCCGACCAGTATCACCCACTGCTTCGACACGCCCTTCCAGTCGTCACAGAGAAGCTCAATCTCAAAGCAGTACCTTACGCCCTCCACGATCCTCGAATACCACCAATCCTTCGATAAATGGCTCATTCAATGGCGAAACACGAGGCATCCCAATTACCCGAACTGCGACAGACAACACCGTCTCATCCGTGTCTCGCCATTCACTCGAAGAATCTCCTCGCACGAACACACCACCTCGATCACGGCCTGCTTCCCCTGCTTCTTCCAGTCGCTCACGCAAACCTCGTGCACCTCCTCCCACCGAACCACCACCGCCGAGGCGTGAACAGAACACTCGAATATCATTCTTTGATCCTGCAAATCAAGCTGCTATCGATCGTTTACTCTCTGGTTCTAGTGAAGCCGAGGGGGAAGAAGAAAACGCAGTAGCTACGATGTCCAATGTAGAAGAGATGATTGAGGGCTATGAATGGGCCAGTGATGATGTAATGGGTCGAAAGACTGCAAGGGGAGCTGCTGATCTGATCGAAGAACGTCTACTGGATGAGTTAATGGCTTTAGAGAAGGTTTGAGTCGCAAGTAATTTGACGACGGGGCCAGGTCTGATTTCTGACATACAGGCAAACATTCATTCTTTCCTAGAGTCGGACGACCGTGTCGCACTCGTTCTGGAATATATGGATAAAGCAATAGCCGAACTGGATAACATTGATGGTCTTGTCTCAACCTACAAAATCCACATGAATGTTCGAATTTTTCCTTTTGTTTCATGTACATCGCTGACCATGCGCAGGCTGTTAGCGACGATATCTCTTTCATCCAGTCCCAAAACAGAGGTTTGCAGGTACAGATCCAGAATCAAAGGGCTCTTCTGGGTGAACTTGAGAATCTTCTCGTGAGTCATTTAGTCACTGTGATCTGTTGAAATACCCACATGAGTGGACAATCAGAAAACAGTGCAAGTAGATAGGGAGGTCCTCTTAATCTTGACTCAAGAATCCCTCGAGAAGACAACGAGTATAGCACGATTAGAAGAGGCTGCTGCGGAACTTTATAAAGCCCTTCAGGCAGGACGAGATACTGGTGATGCGCATCATTCCTTGCTGATCTGAATGCTCAACTGATTCTGCAATTCAGATATGGCTGCAACCATGGAACGACTTTCCGAGTACAGGACCCACAATGCCCAGTTCTGCAAACGGATATTCGATTTCCTTTCAATCATGTTTACGGCGCAGGTAAGCTTTTCGCCTCGTTCTCGGGTTGCAGTTAGGGTCCGTTAAGCTTTTGAGTTTAAAGTCGAAACTATTGCTAGGCAACAACAGTGGGCTCACGCCGGGGTCAGCCAAAACCAAACCCACGATTCTACCGCACAACGATCTAGAGGCATACTTGGGCAGATATTCTGGCTTGATGCTTTACTTGAAGGAGATGGACGAAAGTGTGTACGGGAAACTATGCGCGGTCAGTATCTATCATCAGCTTTGACCCGTCAGTTCGTTCCACAAACCACTTACCAAGCTACAGACCTATTTTTCAGCGTCCAGTGATTTACACGGAACCCAAATTAAAGTGTTGTTGTCCACGTACGCCAACTATATCAAGAAAGCTAATGAAGATACCCAAGATCGTATGCGTCATTTTTAAGCCTTACCCGACAAATCTTAATGTATGCGTCCTTTAGATTTGGTCACCACGCCTACGCCAACAACAGGAAAGACGACTCCAATGCGGCGGGCTGGTACTATAATTCGTTCGCCGCTAGAAGCTCGAAACAAAGACAAAGACAAGGCCCCTGACGGAGATATGCGAGCTTCAGAGGTGATGTGAACCCACTGTATAATCAGATCCCTTGACTGAATATTGTTCTATCGCCAGGTTCTCGGCCTCGTTCTCGAGCAAATCTCTCCACTGATATATAAAGAAGATGAATTCCTCACCGACTTCTTGCAAAACAACGACGCGGCACTGACATATGCCGATTACATGAACTTGGACAGCTACTTCCGAAGACAAGCTACACGGGGTCCTGGACTTAGCTCTGCAACCTTAAAGCTCATTCGTGGCGCCCTGGATCTCATTTTTGGCTTTTTGGCCACAGAGTTGAAGTCCTGGCTCGATCTGGCGCTTGCAAAGGATAACATGTAAGGAAGCCACGAATCTGGGAAATTTCCTTGACTGACTTAGATTATTCTTAAAGGCAAATTGTGGGACTCATCGCTACTATCGAACGGTTCATAGCCGACAGCGATGACAGGATCAATGACTTCTTGCTCAATATACTGAGCAAGCAGCAGACCCGTCTGAAGGCCCTGTTTGACAGACATATTGTAGAGTTCCTTTTTTAAACCAATTGCAAAACTGATAGCCCTTAAATTGACTTTTTTTTATTCAGGCAGAGCAGATCCAGCTTGTCGAACAGACAAAGCTCACCAGTAAGAAGAGAAAGGGCGTAGCACCTTTCGTGAAACGATTCCCGGTGTACATAGGACGAGTAGAAACTCAACTTGTCGGTTGCGATGGACTAGAAGTCCGAATGAATGTCGATGCTGCATACGAGAAAATCGTTCAGACGATGTTCGAGTCCTTGAAACAAATGGCGAAGATGGATGGTGAAGGTGAAGATAAAGGACAGCTTAATTACCACGTCATTCTTATAGGTGCGTCAAGTCTCTTTGTTATCTTACTGGTCATCTTATTAACGAGGATGCGAAACAGAAAACATGCACCATTTTGCGGCCGAAATGTCGCAATTGGATATCGGCTCTGTTGCAGGTTTTGTCAGAAAGGCTGAAGCGATTTACGACGAAAACTTGAATGCATACGTCAAGATTGTTCTCAGACGGCCATTTGCCAAGATAATCGTAAGGGGCTCACAGCATTTGATGCAATTTACTACGTTTTCTTATGTCCGGTTATAGGACTTCTTCGAAGGTGTTGAACGGCTGCTAAAGAACGCTGCTGCCAGCGAGGTCTCAACCAACAGTAGTTATAATCGGTCAGCACTCAAGAAGGTTGTGAAAGAGTACAACGCGAAGGATATACGGAAACACGTCGACACACTCTTCAAACGAGTAGAGAAGCATTTCACGGAAGCATCTGAGAAAGCTACGACAGAAGAGAGCGGCGGAATTACTCCCGGTACCGTCTTAGTTGGCGTATGGAAAGGGTGTGAGGGAGAGATGCTGAGGATCACAGATCTGTTCAACAAGAGAATCTCTCAATGCTATGGAGACTCTGGTATCACGTTGGAATACTCTACATCGGATGTAGAGAGTGCTTTTAAACGTCATAGTGTGGGGACGTGAAGGACTTGGTTCTATTTGATTGATTGAAGTCTTAAACACCGGATACCACCTGTAATATATACAGTCCTCCTGAAATCTTGGTGATAACGGTTTAAAGAAGGCTCGAGAACGCAAGAGGCAAAAATGGTAATGTCCGTTTTAGGAGGCAATTATTTAGGTACCTTCATATGTGATCAACAGATTCTGGTAAGGGAGGGGTAGCATCACCAAATGGACTAGGACTGGGTGACGCCCGAGAGTGAGCCGAAACCCTGGGAATGGAGGTACTGGAAGCTGAAGGAGCCATTGAGGGAGTAGAAGCGGCGTTGGGGGCGAGTCCCTTATTCGCGGGTTGCATCGCACTCAAAACGGATGGAGCGTAAGCCTTGAATAAACCCATGGCGGCATCGAACGAAAGTGGTGGTCCCTGGCGTTGCTGGCCTTGTCCATTGGCAGGCGTCTTGTTGATAACGCTCCACAGGAGATTCCAAATCGCAGCCAGCTTGGACTGAACGAAAACGAAAGTATTGGTTTGGATAGAAGTAATTCCTTCGTCAATTTGGGTCTCGTTTTTGGCAAAGAAAGGTTCAAGGTAGTTGGTGTAAATGAAAGTCGAGCCCTTGAAATCGGTTGATGAATATTAAACGTCCTTCTCGCCACAGAAATAAGCGCATTGTTTTACCTGAATCTGGGGTAATGACAGGAATAGGAGAAAGACAGTTTTTATTTCCCAGTAGAAAGGCAGCCTGGAAACGAAAAAGTTAGGGTATGATCGGTGCATAAGAATGGAAAGCAGACATACCAGCTGACGAACCATTCCGCCACATACTCGAAGCCAACGAGAGCACCGACAACGGACCAATACATGCACCATCTCTCGACGTCAGCCTCGACGACTGGACGCTTTGTCAAGGTCTTGTAAGTCGCGAAACATGGTAAGAAATAGGCGAACCAAGCGCTGAGATGATGGCGATAAGTAGACGATCAAGGGGAAATAGAATTTCGTTTTTACTTACCAGATGACGGAAAAAAAGAGAGAGAACATTTGAGGGTATGTAAGAGAAGCGTGTGTGGTGGCGTTTAGATCACAAATCAAATATCGGGGGCACACGGTCCTTTTAGACTCGGAGTCTCTTGATACAGAGCTTACTGGACATTTTCTAGCGACTTCTCTTCTGGAGACGATGTTTCCTATTGTATTCCTCGTGTTTCCGTGTAACATTACTGGAATTCCCGTCAAAGCCAGTTTGTGCGGGGGATAGTAATACGGGGAATCAGAATTTCATATTTCGTACCGATCCGCCGTGTCGCATGCACAGAGTAAAGTTTCCCGGTGATAGTCTGCAATAAGCTGTAGTATCCTGTTCTCCTACCAACTACGACACAGTAATCGTAGATACGAGGAAATCGACTAATATTGATTGCAGGCTTCAAGTCTAGCCAGTCATATTACACAGGTTGTCACTGTTTGTACTTACGATCTCTGATCTGCCGGTTTGGCTTACTTACTTCTTCTCATCATCTTCTCCTCAGAATTTCTCCCTCCCCGAGTCCTTTCTCCTCTTCACGATGAACATCCAAGGCCCTACAGCCTCTACTTCAGGCAAGAATCAGGATGAAATGACTGGAGACGACAAGAATAACGAAAAGCGTGAAGTTAAACCAGCGGTGAAAACCCTTAACAGAGTCCCACGTTCGTCTCATTGTCCTTCAGACTTAACCTATTCACCCAAAGAATTTCCTCCATTCTAGGTGCCTGCGTCAGTCATGTTGTTCTTGGTCACTGGTTTCATCTCACCCTTTCCTCCAGAATGCATGCAGAAAACAGAAGATGCGTTGTGAGGGCGCCGATAACCCTCCTTGTCGTCGTTGTCGCAACACAGGGTTAGAATGTCTGTTTGAGAAGCCGTCGAGAGAAGCTAGTCTCACTGGTGAAGCTGGTCTAGAGTAAGTGAACCATACTATGCCGGGCTTCTCGCCTTCTCTGACACGCCACAAGGCGAATACGCAGCTTGGAGGCACATGTTGCGGATATTCGACATACACAATCTTCCATTTTAACCGTACTCACCGAGATACAAACACAGTTGCGCGGTAGTATTGCTCGTTCACCTTCAGCATTCCCTCATTTCCATCAACAATCACCAAACCTTCATTCCCCCTCAGTATCTACTCCGCCCACCGTTCAGATACACGGAAGTGATGTCCATCCTTCCCCATCTGGCCCCACAAATGTTTATCCTCACGGTGACTCCAGCCAGCAGTCCCGTCTACCACCAAGGCCCTCCATTGGTACGCACCATCCGTCGTTTTCTCAGACATCTCAAATTTCGCCCGGAGATTATCAGTCTTCCCAATCCACACCTGCACCGATGAACAACTATCCTTCTGGATATAATAGCGGTAATGGTCCCTCATCACAAGGCCCCATTCTTCCACCTTTCTCCACCATTCAAGCTATCGGAGGCAGTCATCAGCAAGTCTCGTCTGTGCGTCTTAAGCCTCATCACGATCAGTCAAGAACAGGTCTTTCTAATGTTTTGCAGAAGAGGCCTGCGCCAGGGTCCTCTAACGTCACGAGTGCAGCCTCGTCTGATGTTGAAGATGAAGATAGCGGTGAACTACCGGCGTCCGGTTTACTCGCGCCATGGGAGGTCCTCAGAGGTCTGGCCGACGTTGCCTCCGAAAGGGCAGCTAAGGTGTGGACGTTTCTCTCGAATTCCTATTAACCAGTGTTTGACACTCTGTATAGGAAAACGGCGAAATCAGTCGGGCCCGCACCCCCACTCCTGAAAGACAGACTAGGCCTGCCAAACGCCGGAAACTGCGTCACAGGAGCCAACGCATGTTGACTTTCCCTGACGGTGTGTCTCTCGCGCAGCTATCAGGGATTCATCGATTCTTACACGTTCTTATCAGTGGTCACCAAAAATATCATTTCAGACGTGGAGGCTCACGAATTGTTCCGAATGTATGTCGAACTAGTCTGCGCAGATTGTTCCCTTTCTCAGTCAAATCTTCATCCTCATAGCTTCTATCACGGGTGTTCTACCTTCTTGTCAGCCTCCACCGTCTTCTTTATCTCCTTCCTAACGCCACCAACTCTTTAGGCCTGTGTTTGACTCAAATACCGATACTTTCGAGGCGTTGCATGAGCGATCACCGTTTGCTGTCAATTGCATATGTATGGTTGCCTCGCGTGTACGAGATGGGGGTGGTACGCTGTCTCACATTCGTGTCGGCTTGCTCTCACTTGCTGGCACATGCAGGAAAACAGAGTGAAATCTCCAAGAAATGTTTGGACGAGGTGCAGTCAATCTCATGTGCCACATTATTCTTGCCTGTCAATCGCATCGAAGCGGTACAAGCCATGGGTGCGTCCTGACGGCATCCTGTGAACATTTTTTCAACGCATCCACCTGTGTAGTATTAGTTTCTGGATGGTCGGATAATGGTTGGCTAAGTGGTGGGCATGCGGTCCGCATGGCAATGGAGCTCTGTAAGTTCCCTTTTACCGTGTAAATAGCTGGCATCTCAAATATGGTCTTATAGCTCTTCACAAGGCATGGCCAAGGCTTCTACGAAGAATGAGAGCTCAAAAGGTCAGTATAAAGGATGACCGTGAGCTGGTCGTTTCTGCGCGGACGTGGTTCTGCCTATATCTATTCGAACACCAGTAAAAGTTTCGGTAATTTGCCTGGTTACCGGTGTCGTCTGACGGTCATTGTTCCAGGATGTCTTATGGGACCGGGCGCCCCGCTGTGCTGAAAGAAGACGAGAGTATCGCTAACTGTCGTCTACTACTTCAACACCCGTCGGCCATTGAGGATGACATGCGGCTTGTCTCCACTGTGGAACTCATCATGATTCGTGAGCGCGTTCACAACGCTCTTGCACCGTTCGATGAGCCCGTCAAAGATTCCGACTTTGAAGAGCTTCGAAAAGCGGACGTCCAGTTCCAAAGTTGGTATGCTACGTGGGATCAATGTTTCTCCCAAAAGTATGAAGATGTTGGTAAGTCTTTTTTGGTATAAAGACGCTAATCTACACTAACGAGCTTTTTGTGGCCAGCATTCTATCGGCAAAGCCTCCAGATTCAGCAACTTCATGCTGAACTCTTCCACAATGCTACTACTCTTCGAGGGATCAACGGACCCGAGGACGTGGAACGAATGCCCGTGGTGCAGCGCGAACTTGCCCTTAGATCGATTCGGATTGCGCGTCAAGGATTGGATATCACAGTGAACTCTCCAGCTTACAGGGAAGGGATGAAATATTGTGCGTTCGAAGAGTCTCCAAATTGTATGCCTATTAAAAATGATTTTAGCTGTGCACTACACTCACGTCACAGCGACGTTTATGGCCTCGTTTCTACTGAGACTGGCACGTTTATTGTAAGTCCGGTTGATTTCGATACAACCTTTTTTTGAGCTTGAACTCTCCTTATAGCCCCGAACAGTGTGATGTCTACGAGGTCAAAAATCAAGTTGAGCGTTTGGCCACGTTAATGGCCGAGAGTAAGTTTCCCCATGTTAACCTACCAGGATTGAATCCGACCCTATTTCGCAGTACCATTTCCCCGCTATGCACTAACGCTCGAGCTGATGCTCAAGCGTTTCCAGATGCGATCCAACTCCCTCTCTCCGAAAACAACTCGTGGTGAGCCGATGAACACCCAGGGACAGACAGTTCCACATCGGCCACCACAAGTGGATAACCTAAACATCATGATGCGACAGAATTCTTCTCAAGTACCATACTCACCTGCATACGAAACGTTCCCACCAGGCCATCCACAGCATCAGCATATGGCGCACCCTCATGCACAACAACAACAAAATTATGCATACCCTGCCGAAGCAGATCACATTTGGAGTGGTTTTGAAATGACATCCAACGAACAACTTCCAGTCTGGATGTCAGATCAAACGTTGGGCGGTCACCAGTTTTCACAACACGGAATGGAATCGTTTTTATTACCCCCAGAGTACTCACAGGCTGCCCAGCCTCCTCAAATCTGGTAACGACTATCTTATGTAATCTGGCTTATTTATTATCTATCTTTGCTCTGTGTTTGCATCGGATTCGTCGTGTTCTCCTGGCTATTCTATACCCTTTCCGAATCTCTTGTTTGATGTACTGACCGCATATGTAAAATCTAATCTAACGTTACCCCAGTCTTGGGGTGCCGGTCCGGCTATAGGATTTACCGGTTGAACACCGTTGGAGCAATATAAAACAGCTTTATAGTAACCATGCATGTTCCTCTGCTACTCGAACTCAAACTCAAACTATGTCCGAAACTAATCAGGCCGAACACGCTCAAATCTCGACTGCACTTGAGGTAGAGAAAATCGAAGACAACCTTTACCGCTCAAAATCCCTCTGGGTTCCAACTCGTGCTCGAGGAGTTTTCGGAGGGTGAGATACTATCAACACAGTATTCAAGTGTCGAGCCGTTGACCTTCGCCCCATAGACAAGTCATTAGTCAAGCCTTGGTTTCTGCTTCCCGGTGCGTCGACTCTGCATTTGCGCTTCATGTGAGTTCAAAATTACTGCGCTTCCTATGAGAAGTGACCGTGTTCCAGTCTTTACACGTCAGTTCCGCACGTGCCCCTTTCTATCGAGCCACAAGACATAACGAGTTCTATACAGTGTTATTTTCTCCTCAGCGCCTCCCCGTCAACACCCATTGTCTATCAAGTGGAACGACTTCGCCAGGGCCGATCGTATGTCGCATGCGCCGTCAAAGCAATCCAACGCGGGAATATCATCTTCGTTCTTATGTGTTCGTTCCAAAAGCCCGAACCCTGGCAACCTTCCTATCAATGGGTCATGCCCACTGTCCCATCCTCCGACGAATGTGAGTTGGAGGAGGATCGGTTTCTTCGCTATAGCAAAGAAACTACAATCCGTCCGGAGACTAAAAGGATTCTTGAAACTTTTGCTGAGGTACATGTCAACAGTTTCAGGAGAAAACCCATGTTCTTGATCAAATCATTCTTTGCAGGAAAGAAAACGCAGCCCTATCGCTATAAAAATGGCTAAAGAACACGATGTCGAGGGCAACGGTATTCGCTACATGTATTGGATGCAAGCTAAGAACATCCCGAAATACGAGGCCCCTTTCCAAAAGGTATGGTTATTCAATCTACGGATAACAGCTGATACTGAAAGCCAACATTCCAAGTGCATCCTTGGCTACCTTTCAGATCTATACTTGTATGACTTTCCCTAGCAGCCGTCATAAAAAGGGACAAATCATTTCCTTTCAGTATAGGCGCTGTGCCTCGTATAATGGGGCTTAAACGCTACTCCAAGGGACCAACTGCTGTTGGCATGACGGTACGATTATCTTCTCTGGTCTAGCTCACGAGTTGTGGTGCATCTGACGACGGATTACAGTCCACCTTGGATCATTCAGTGTATTACTACAGGTGGGCATTGCTATCGCTTCACTATTCGGGGATTTCATGGCGTTCTTGGTCGCGCCAGTGACGATTTTGACTGCGGTGACTGGTTGCTTTATGTGATGACCTGCCCTCGCGCTGCAAGTGGTCGAGCCGTAATGCATGGACAGGCCAGTATTGGTACCACTTGAATATTGACAACAGCCAAATGACCTCTGTCATTCCAGATCTTTGCGCGAAATGGTAAACTGGTAGCGATCACGTCGCAAGAAGGCGTAGCTCGTGCAGATATTCGTGGACCTGACCGTGACCAAGTCAAGGCCAAACTCTAATCATTGACATTCCAGTGATATCCCCTCGATAGAAGACAGAGTATAGATTATCATACGATTCATACGGTATCTGAATTATAATATGATATATCGATTTCAAGATTCACGACCGGGAACGTATTGGGAATGTATCGTTCTGTCTTGGTTACATAAACTCAGGTAAGAATACTCGGTTTGCCTCGAAAGTCATTCAATATCCCCGAAATCTAGAAACAAAAATCTGGAAATAGGTTGTATGGATAGGCATCCATTTAATCTGAGACCGTAGACGCTAAGAGTGGGGCCGCAGAGTAGGCGCTTCTTTTTATGTAATTCCTGACCGCGGATCGGATGTATTGTAGAATTTCACCTCGCTCCCCCATGCCTTCCCCACCTATCCAGATATTTCTAACAACAATCGCGTCCCAGCCAGCTCTCAGGCAGCGCCAAGGTTCTCCAACCCGCAGGCATATCACTAGATAACTCATTATTTTATCAGAGTATTTGCTACGTATCTTGCAGGTCAAGAAGATTCCCTTCACTTCGTATGATCTGGCATCCGATGAACGAGCAAAGAGACTGTGGAAGCGAAAGACGCCTTTAGGTACAGGACTCTCACTTGCCATTCACTGTAACCGACCTTCCCTACTACAGACAAGCAACAGCTACCAGGAATCCTGGTAGGCGGTAAATTCCCTGGGGTATACGTCAATTCCTCATGTTTCCGATAATGTGCTTACCGGTAATTCTCTTAGGCCTTCACTGATTTGTGAGCTATCTCAATAATCGTTCTGTGACCTATCGAGCAAAGACCTCGAACATAGCGAAGAAGCTGTCGAATTCAACGAACTGGACCGTTTCCTGCGACTGAATGAAACGTGGGATCCTGAAGTCGACCATCATATAGAACTGGAAGAACAACCTATCGGCGTTCCTGGTGCAGCCCTTCCCTTGCAAATGACACCCGATCACATCAAGAAGCTAGCTCTCAATAGAAAACCATCTCCCTCACCCAATGAAATACCCGTGAACAAGCGCACAGATCTGTTTGACATCAGCACGGAATTGTCTGGTTACGGTCTGCAAGGCGTACATGCCTCGGAGCAGGAGTTGATTGACCTTGTGAAGGAGTTGGGTTTAGAAGGGGAAGATGCTGGTGACTTGGTAAAAGGGTTGTCAAACGAAACACTGCAAAACGAGGCAAAATCTTCCGCATCT
Source organism: Marasmius oreades (assembly GCF_018924745.1). Classification (NCBI taxonomy): domain Eukaryota; kingdom Fungi; phylum Basidiomycota; class Agaricomycetes; order Agaricales; family Marasmiaceae; genus Marasmius; species Marasmius oreades. Next base: position 2,906,094 of record NC_057323.1, read on the forward strand.
GATACTAAAGAGACTGGAGTCACCAATGCTTCCGAACCGAAGGAGGAAGGGAAATTGACGACAGATGAAGAAAGAAAGGTACAGAGCAAAGAGGGTACAGAGGATACAACGGAGAAGGGTGGGGCTGTTCAAGCAGATACCCTCAGTAAGGAAAAATGATACGATATTGTGTAGCATGTGTATTCCTGGTCCGGTAACCTTACATTTGTATCTATGTTCGCTGGGAGGAGTTTACAGCCTTGATACGAGAAGACCACCGTCTAATGTTATGGTTGCACCGTTGATATACGCACCCGCAGAACTTGAAAGAAACAGTGCTGTCCCTGCGACATCCTGTGGCTCACCAGAACGCCGCAATGGTACCGAATCGACTAACCAATCTCCGTTCGTCTTCATAATGTAGTCAGTCACTACATGGTGGTTGAGTGTAAACTTAAACTTCCGAGATTGAAAGTAATTCACTTACATTTGGTCGGGAAGAGTCCACATGCGATTGTATTTGACACCACTCCATCTGGCCCGAGTTTTGCGGCGAGATGGCGGCTGAGGTGATGAAGTGCGGCTTTCGATGCTGAGTACGAGAACGTGTCGTGTGGTGCCACCCACAGGCCCTCGACGGAGCCGATCTAGAAGATACTTTGAATAACGACCCCGGAGACAATGAAAAAAAAAGTTTCACGTTGATAATACGGGCGGGATCCTTGTATGTCGAACCTTTCTTGGTTCGGTCAGCCGCTGCTCTCAGAAGGGGAAGGACCTTCTGGATGACCGAGAACACCCGCTGTACATTGAGTGTCATGACTTTTGTAAAGCCGCTGTCCTACATGAGAAATTAGTACAGTGCTATTTTTATTCATACGCTACAAACCGGAAATTCGTCTACTGGGGCGCCCCAGACTGCTCCGGCGTTGTTGACGAGCTCGAGCCGCCTCTTAGCAAGGAGGAAGAACGAATCTCACGATTCACATACCACGTCTAGAATCTGCTCCTTGGAGGATAGCTGTTTAGCCAACCGTTCCACCTCCTCGTACTTTTGCAAATCCGCTGGGAGGGGGATGCAAACCCCCGGTCCAAGTTCGTTGAGTTCAGTCGCAGTTGCTTCACAGTCCTTTGCCGAGCGTGAGCTGATATATACCTGGCTAGTGATTTTAATATTACGCCGACCCGGTACATAGAATCGGGAACACGAATTTCAGACCTTGGCTCCATTTCGAACAAAGCCAGCAGCGATCTAAGAAGGACATAATTGTTAGACGTAGTGCAGTGGTGGTGTATACAACGTACCATTTTACCAATCCCCCGGCTGCCACCTGTGATGAGAACGACCTTTCCCTTCACTTGAAAGAGAGATGAGATTTTTAGCGAGGACATCGTGGAATGAAAAGAGGAGAAAAGTGGAACACCATGATCTTGTGAGCCCTTAAAGACAATGCGCAATTGTTGATCCAATTTCAATCCTATCGCCATCGGAGAGGATACCTGAAGTAAAGCACTGACTTATTGCTATTGTTAGGTACCATACACTTACAACACTGATCCATGGTGAATCACGGTCATTGTGGCTCCGGGCTGAGTCGGTTATTTTCATCCAACTTTGCTCCGCGGTGTTCAACCTTGTTCACCGTCCGGTCCATCAGTTGGTCAGAATTTTACTGGAAAAATTTAAAGAAAAAAACCCCCGATTCCATTGACGAATTGAGGCCATGTCAAGGGTGCCGGTGAATTCACCGTAGAAGCACAATAGGCCGGGCCAATTAATGTAAGTGGCTGTGCAAAAATTTCACTTGGACCAAGCTCTTTTCAACAGCCATGACCCTCAAACGCAAACGGAAGGACGATAAATCATCAAAAAAGGTGAAAATACAGAAATTCTTGCAGAATCGAATCTCATTATCTCAAAGCGACCTCTGGCAGACGACAGTGACCCTACCTCGGGTATAGAAGGAACTATCAACGATGGCGAGGCTGTTGCAGAAATGGAAGAAGAGTGGGGAGGCATTGAGATTCCCAGTAATGAAACACCTGAGCAAGAACCAAAGACTCATAAACTGAGTGGCGAAGAGATCCGAAATATGAAGGATGCCTCTGAATTATTCAAGTCTAACTCTTTCAAATTGCAGGTAATATATGAATGATCGCAATACCCAGGAGCAATATTCACTGTTTCTTACAGATTGACGCCCTTCTTCCGAATGTTCGTCCTAAACAGAAGAGAATACCTCCGTTGGATCGCTTTCTGCTTGATTTCCACAATTTCCTTTCCAAACTTCCGTCTGTACCAGCAAGGCACCCACTTGAAGCCGCGCGCGTTCTCTTGAAGAAAGGCGTTGCAGTTCCTTATCCCACGCCTTTGCCCACCGAAGATACAAATTGGAAAGTTGCCTTTGAGACGCCCAGCAACATCACTCTCGTCGGAAGTTGGGCAAATAAAACTCATGTCAAAGGTCAGGATGGCCATCGGTATGGTGTTGATTTGGCCGTCGAAATGCCTTCCGTAGGTTTTGTAACTTTAGCGTCTTATACCTGCTGATGACGACCTTGCAGACTCTTTTCCAAGAGAAGGATTACTTGAATAGCCGATTTTTCCACAAACGATCGTTTTACCTCGCTGCTATGGCTGCGGCTATCATTGGCGATACGGATATTGGCATGAAGGTTTCGGCGTCGTATAGCTCCGTTGGAGACGATCCACGCCTCACGAAGCTAGTTCTTGAGCCTCGCGCTGGTGAGCACAACCATGTGTAACCCCGGATGCCTGTTCCTAAACGATTAAGGTAGATGGCTCTGTTTATGACTTCTCAAAATTGAATGCATGTGTATGCATCATTCCCGTACTCTCTCCCAATTCCCCAATTCCTCTCCATCGATTATCCCCTTCTCGTCTCAATTTTCGTGGGGCCGCAGTTGACAGCGACGAAAGCAACAAGCAGGCTGCATCTCCTTTGTATAACACTGCCATCCTTACTTCGCTGACACCCAAATATCATCTTTTATCGACGCACGCTCTTCAGCAGAACGTTCCTGCTCTCAGTGATGCCGTAGCTCTACTACGTGTTTGGGCTAACCAACGTGGTTACGGGGAAGGTTCGAAATTGACCGTAAGAGGATTCGACGGAAAGGGCCCATGGTGGACATTTTTACTCGCTCTCCTGGTGCGCGGAGAGGAACCTTCCGCTCCCAGCAACGTCAAACGAAAGCCACTTGGACGAGGTTTGAGCTCGTATCAGTTATTCCGAGCCGCGCTTGATTTCCTATGTTAGTGTATCCTCTCTTTGATTTTTCTCGCCTCACTGACAACAACAGCGAAACATGACTTCGAGAATTCTCCCGTTTTCATCAAAACTGAGAATGGAAGCCATAGAGTACGCCCGCCCGTTCACCTCTTTTTAGCCACCTCGCTTCATATTAAAATTATCAGTACCCACCCGAGGAGTATCAAAGTCATAACACCGCGATTTTTGTCGAGTCAAGCTCGACCGCGAACCTTTTGGCTGACGTCCCCACCGGATCCCTGAAACTGGTACGCATTTAAAAATCTATAGAACCTGATCTCACTTTCCTACTCTCTAGCTGCGAAGTGACGCAAGGAAGACATTGGATTGTTTGAACCTGGGAACTTTAGAAGACCCATTTCCCGAGGTGTTCTTGAGGGACCACAGAGATTTGCAATCCCGCTTCGATGCAGTGCTTCGGTAGGTTTATCCTTTGTTTCTTTTTTTCACTCTACTGATCTTCTGACATGTCGATTATCAGTGTCGATCTCTCGTCCGTGAAACCACGGATGATACCACCGTATAGAGCAATGGACTCCGGATCAGCCGCAAATGCCATGATGACTGTCATGACCTCGCTGATTGCACATGGTCTTGGGAATCGAGTTCAGGCTGTCGCGGTGTTGCATCCTTCCCCTTCACCCCGGCCACTATCTCAGGCACATCCATCCAGTCCACATATTATCCACATTGGTTTGGTGTATGATACGCGGCATGCTTTCAGACAAGTTGACCACGGTCCGGCGGTCAGCGAGACTGACTCGACGGTCACTGAGCGTTTCTTGGACTTTTGGGGTGACAAAGCTGAGCTACGGAGGTTTAAGGACGGCAGTATCGTGCAGAGTGTGGTATGGGATGTCAAAACCGTTGATGAAAAGGCGCACATACCAATCATGGTTGTACGACATATCCTACATCGTCACTTTGGTCTAGACGTCGACGCCGTCACGAGCTGGCAAAGTCAATTCGATTCTTTGTTAAGGCTTCCCGAATCGATATCGCGATACTACACTGGTTCAGGCATTTCTATGGGATTTAAAGGAGCCATATCAGCATTTGATAACCTTATAAAGGGCATCAAAGCTCTGGACGAAAAAGTGCCGCTGACATTATCGAGTGCTAGTGCGATATCGGATTGTCTGCGTTACACAAGCGTCTTCAGTCCCGTTCCCCTTCCGTCTTCCTTAGCTGTTGCACTCCCACCCAACGCTCGATATCTTCACCCTATCGAGATTGTTCTCGAATTCGAGAAGTCTTCTAGATGGCCAGACGAACTAAAAGCCATTCAAAAGATCAAGCTAGCCTTTTTCGAGAGGATAGCAAGCGTTCTCACGTTTTCAGCGGAAGGTTTCAAGGCCTCGGTTGTTTTAGGGGATTCTTTGAACGAGATCCAGGATAACGCCCGTTTGGAAATAATAACTCCTGAAGGGTGGGCGTTCCATGCTCGAATTTGGCATGACCGAGAGGCTACCCTCCTAGACCGCATTATTAGAGGGACAGGAAATCTCCCTCACGTTACAGGCAAAGCGAAGGACCATAAGAAGCGGAGGGAACACCGCGACGCCGTTCAAGCCAGAGAGGTTCACACTCGAAGGTTTATACACGCTCCTCGCCACCATCGTGCGGTTGCAAAGCTTTGCCACCATTTTCCCGCGTTTTCTGGTACAGTCCGCCTAATCAAACGTTGGTTTGCCTCTCATTGGTTACTTCACGGCCACGTCACGGAAGAAGTCATCGAGTTGCTCTGTGCTCGGTTCTTTGTCGTTCCGGGATGGGATCAAGATGTGGATCAAGAAAACCAGCGTCCCCTGGAGAGTCCCACGGTTCCGGGAAGTAAAGAGAGGGGCTTCGCTGTAGTGATTCAGTTTTTGAAGGATTGGAGGTGGGAGAGAGGAATATTTGTACCCATTTACGACGTGTCTCTGTCCGATTCGGCGCGTGAGGTAGTGAACGCCTGCAACGCTGGTGTCTGGAGGGTGTCGACGAAAATGGACGAGCAAGGTACAATGTGGACCAGGAATGGACCAGATTTTATCGTTGCTCGCAGAGTTCAAGCATTAGCACAGGTGACATGGAAATGCTTGCAAGAGATGGAAATGAGTGGAAGAATGGATGTTCAGGTAAGTTCTGCACTTGTTATCACAGAATCGATCATTAATATCTCTTCCAGTCATTGTTTGACCATCCGACTGACGACTATGATCTCGTCCTCTCACTCAATCGTCAATCTCTAACACGGTATCACCATAATGTCAAGGTTGACACAAGTAAACTGCCAAAGCAAGGAAGAGACCAGAATCAGGTGGATGGTACACTCGTCCGTCCTGGATTTGATCCAGCCATGGCCTTTTTCGAAGATCTTCAACGAGTGTATGCTGACACGTTCAGAGTGTTCTTCGATCCATTCGGCGGGCACCGGATCGGGGCTGTTTGGGACCCGTCCTTGAAACAACCGAGACCGTTCCGTGTGTTAGGTGGCTTTTCAAGTGTACCAGTAGCAGAGATATCACCCTCATCTAAGGTAAGATAGTTTGCAACGCTTCCAAAGACAGTATGTTGATCCACTTCTCCCTACTTCTAGGACAAATCAAAATCAAAATCGTCGCAGAAAGAAAAAGATTTGGTAGCTCTAAATGAAGAGGGTATTATCGGTGAATTGGAGCGAATGGGAAGTGGGATTTTGGATGGTATAACCGTTCACGTATGATGGACGCGGACCCTCATTATTATTTAAGTATCCTGTTCCATTTCCGTGTACGGTCAATAGGCACTGCAAGGTTGTGTGCTTATAAAATTACATGATGTGAAAAAAATACAATCACGAGAAATCATCTCGACTCAGACTGCCCGAAGACTGAGATTGAAGTTGCCTCGACGCACGCCGTCGTAGAGGCATCTGTGCTTCGTAAGCCGGAGGCATCATAGACGGTTCTGGTTCTGGTTCACTTTTGACGGCCTTGATTAAGAGAAAATAAAAGGATATGAGAAACAGCCCATGCACCACCATCGTCTCCACTCACGGAGCGTCCGCTGTCACTCGAGCTTCTACTGATTCTGGTTCTTGACTTGCCCTTGAGACTTCTACGCTTGCTCTTAATCTCCGTTTCACTGGACTCCGACTCCTTATCGTGTGAGATAGATTGAGCCTGTAAAGCAGGCCTTATGCCTCCTTCCAAAGTGGATATCCCTTGTAGAACCGAGGGCAACAAGAAGGCACCGACAATGATGGTGAGGATCAAGAAGAATACAAGGGATGCTGCCATAGACGAAAGAAGAGGGAATCGGGTGACCATACCTCTGGCGGCGGGGATAAGTCGCGAAACGAGAGCCTGATGGATGGTATATCGCACCTGGCACCATGGTGAACAACTAGTCCTTTAAGCTCCGCAGAGTATACGCTTAACTCGCGAGGGCCTCCATTACCTAAGCCCCTCCATCCATCCTGCCGACCGACCGATACTTCAGCTTCCACATACGAGGTTCCTACAAGGAACGAAGAAAGTAGAGGAACATCGACGGATATTTTGTTTGGTTTACTGCTGAAATATGATGTAGCCGGTGGAATTACAATAGCCTGCAGGCGTTACACGTCAAATGCGACGCGTAGATCGGAGTAGGAAGAACACTCACAGGTCTTCGAACGGACGCAAAAGTATAGTTGTTAGATTTATACAGGGTTAGGCTACCCATGAAGTTTCCCAAGGCTAGATTGTTTTCGGACGCGGGAACTGTGAGGTGAAGCGAAATATCGTAACGTTGACGGGTGTGCAGCGGTGGAAGTACGACGCGTGCGTAGGGTTGCGTTCCATCGCTAAAGAATACAGGTGAGATCCGGGAAGACGAGAGAAATCGAATAACTTTACCCATATTGAAGAAACAAAGGAGTGCTCCATGCAATAGCGACATTTTTCCACACCAAAAATCCAGCGAAAATGGAGAGTATGATGAGGTAGGGAAGAAGAGAGAAGTAGATAATGATCGGTGTTAAGTGAGGAACATAAGGCCTTAGCTTAAAGGCTATTGAGGAGGTGACGGAGAACAACAATGATACAGGTGCGTAGAGGATGGACTTTCGTTCCATCGACATGAGGGTAAAGTGGGAAGGGAAGTGTTTTCACGTGATTTCTCATCCTGAGCCAATTATGGCTAGCCGATCCGTACTGAGCAAAGAAGATAGTCGTGTTGCTACTAAACGCCCCCCACCAGGGTTGGTTCGTCCGATAATTCTACTTACAGCACAACGGGGTACTTACTTTGTGCCGTTTGTGAATAAAGCTTAATGTTCACTTTCCGGTTAACCCTCTCCACCGTCACCAATCCCACTACAATCGTTATCGAGCGCACCTACAGCCGCAGCCAATCCAAAGCCCTTCCAACCATACCGCGCATAGGCGTTAGTGTCCACTTGATCTACTGTGCCTGTCGCCACCGGGCCCAATGGGCCGGCCGTTTATTTACGGGTCGTATACGTCGAGTCTGACTCCGCTGGTGTGGATGTTGTAAATCAGATTGCATGAAACAGAAGCAGCGACAACTTGAAACCACTTCTCGCTTCTTGAGACCGATCGCTGTCTTTCAATTTCCCAAGAGTTCAGCTTCGTATCGTCGTCACTGTCGTCAACGCTAGGATGTTTTTAAAGACTCGGAAAGCCTCGAGAACATTGTAGGTACTCATCCTCGTAAGGATGGACATAAACCTTGGTGTGTTTGACTTTGTATAGACCTGTGATTGAGGCAAAATGAGATGTGAATCTAATGGAAGAAGGATAGGGGAACGTCAGCGCCTGAAATGACACACAAAATACGCATGGCCGGTCTGCTAAATTTCCTTAACCCGGCCAAAAGATGGAGGAAGGTCTTGAGAAATTTTCTTGAAGATTTTTCATGCTCATAATACAAGTTCCAAAAGCAATTGAATCCCCGCATCCCGCCATACATCACATAAGAGGGTGAAGCATAAAGAGGCAGTTTCGATGAATCTAAAACTTCCTATACAGAGGCAAACTGATGAATCACGAAGCAAACCAAACAGAACAACCAAGCGATAACGCGTAATTCGTGAAACAACACACTCATGGATAACAATCCTACGAACCGCGTAAACTGCGAATTAGATCCTGGATTCGTTTAATCTTTTCGGGGGTCGGAAGCTGTAGAGCGAAGGACACTTTGTTTATCTGAATAAAATGTCGAAGGGAGCGGCGCGCACCTCATAGAAGATGTGCATTTCATGTTTCCGTGCATCATTTACTGCTTTCTGAACTGCTATTTCCTCGACGAAATCATGACCGTTTTCCATTGAGATTCTCGGTCCCCATTTCATCCTGTGGTTTCTAACCTCTTTCCCTTTAACACTAAACCCATTCCGCTCGTCACTACCCCATGATGTATTGGACTTGTATCCTGAATGGGAACCCCAACCTCGCCAACAGTCGTGAACGCTTTCCTGGTCTGGAGCCCAGTTGTCTTTAGAACGGGCTTTGCCTCCGACGAAAGACTGCGCCTCCGGAAATCTCCATGGGTTGGGAACACGAGGCGGCCATATGTCGCGATCCTCCAACGAGTCAAGAAAGTCTGTGAGTTTGAGTACTTCACCGCGTTCAGCGGCCTTGACGCTCCGTAACCAGAAAGGGATCAGGTCATCTACTTGGTCTGCGAAATACCTATGCTCTCGGTCCTTCATAGCTTCCTTGCTGAGGGGAGCATGGTCGACGATCGGCACAGCATCGATATCCCAAGATTTATGCCAGTTAGAATCTGGTACACCCCACCAATTGGAATCGTCCATAGCGGCATTATTGGCATGCTCAAGGGATGCTTCGTGACCAAGGGCTTGGGTAGGATTCATTTGGGTGAGACTAGAACATATGTTGCACGTCCATTTATTTGACCGGTGGCGGGCAAAGTCTAGGATTCAGAAGTCAGAGCAAATGATGATATGATACATAAAGAATACTTACGATATGGGTTTTGGAAAGTGGGAGTAAGGGCCATGGTGGTACATAGGAGGACAAGCTGAGGTCAGAGGTCATTGTGGGAAGATGGCTATGGCACTGAATATGAATCAGGTGGGCATAAACAGGGACCTACTGAGTTAACCCAGCAACGCGGCGCAGAATTACTTCTGCCCAAGGACACACTCTTCTCTCCACCTCCATGGCGTCCTCTCACCATACTTTTCAGCCCCCAGACTGCAGTGACTGTCGGTCCCAGACAGTCCACCATTACCATAGTTCCTCCTCCGTGGACAACTCTTTTACGCGTCCATCTCATGTAAATGTCCTCGTCTCTCCCCGTTAATTGACTCGTCTCATGTCTTTTTTAAATCTTCAACATCTACACAGGTATTATCATCATCGACTTTGACCTCGTTTGCTCAATTCCTCAGGGAAGACGATGAACGTTTTTATGAAACGTTTCCCAACGCCAAGGCTGCTAAAGATGCTGCGCATGCTGCTCAGCTAGTCCCACTTTCTCCTCATTATGACCAGCACTGGTCCTCTCATCGCTTGGGAGAAGAATATGGCGTGTTTCGAGGGGATTTTGTGTTTTCTTATCATGAGGGCGGTCCCACATCGGCTCGCCCATCTGAGAGTTGCTATTTGGAACAGGCGACGTCTCACTCAGAGCCTCATTCTTACATCGATCCAGCACAGTCACCTCGACTTCCTTATTCACATTCGTTCCCTCCTCCAGTTTACGCCTCTCCCCCGCCAGACGTTGCCAATCACCACGCTGCAGAGTCCGTTTATGCTATTGGGGAATCAGTGCCTTATGCCGACGTAAACCATGGTCGAGACTATGCTCCATTGTCAACAGTACGGCCCCCGCTTTAATAACTCCGATCTTTATACGAAAGCTCATTATTTTTCAATCATAGGATCCTTGCGATGACAACTCGTCACAGCGCCACAATGTGGTTTCCTCCCCACTTGAGACCCACCCTTTAATTCAGTCTCAAGTCCATGAGCATCAGGAAAATCTACCGTACAGAGAGCCGTTGCAACCTGCCGTTCACGCCATCGAACCTCCACCTCTCGATTATCTCCCTACCCCCGAATCTCCACATAGTATCTACTCTCCCGTCGAGACCGTTATTTCGCATCATTTCTTCCCTGCTGATCCAACAGACGGTAATGAACCGGTTTCAATTGTTCAATCTCAACCAATCATGGATTCATCGCTCATTTCTCAACAAACGTTCTTTAAAGCCGAGATATCGCACGCCCCAGAAGATTCGCCTTCGCCTACGACTTCTAATTCATTCACCCAAACTCTAGCTCGCCGCAAACGTCGCAGGACTACTTCGGACAGTCAGCAACAACTTCCGGCAGAAGCTGGACGCAGCTACGTATACAAGATTCCTCTCCCTAAACCGAACCACATGCCCGCACCCAAGCTACCAAAGCGGCGTCCCAGCACCCCCCAAAGCAACGAAAAGAAAAATTTGGCGTTGGCTTGCTTCTTCTGCCGGTGAGGGCATTATAGCTTCGATTTCTTGGGTGCTTCTCATACTTCCATACATAGTGGTCGGAAAATTGCTTGTGGTCCGCACGATCCGACCAGTCCGGATCGTACCTGTGGGTTAGTTCCTCCTTCCCCATTGTTCGTTACATAGCTACTGACACCTCTTATCAGCCAATGTCATCGTCGGTCGCTCAAATGCGAGTATCCTACGGAGAGCCGGAGGGGTATGCGAAAGAAAAGAAGTTCTGGAGACCAGCAACCGGACCTCGGTACTCTCGGTTCTGAATAAGCACAAGCTTTACTTTAATCATAAGTAATTCCAAGCCGTTTCTCTTGAAAATTCTTCTTATGTCATATGTTATCATTTTTATTCTCTTCTCTTCGCTATCGTAGTGCTGTCATGGAATCCCTCCTTCACTGGAATTGTATTTTTTTGTCCTCGCCATTGTTATAACTTCTTTATGTCTCTAATTACCAGAATAAAAATACCTCCATCGCATATCTTATAATACAAAAGAAATGCTACCTTTATATCCGTTATACTAATTAGCTACGTAACAAATAAAAGGTCCGAGCACTTTCCTGTTGTTTAGGATGGCCCCGTTAACGGATCGACCCAGGTCCCATTCGGCCAGAGCGTAGCAGCCATGGTGTAATCGCCGGTAGTCCCGTTCGCAGTCATCTACCGGAAAGGATACCAAGAAGCAAATGATTATTTTTGAAGTTCAAAAAAAGGACAACGATGTACACATACCGCGAGTCGGAAGAAATGAGGTATCGAAGCGTTCAATGCGGCCAAGGACAAGTTGAGAGCGTCGCCAGAGTAACGCTCGACGTCATCGAGGAGAAGGGAAAAACCACTCCACCCCTCTAGGAGCGGAGACCATGTTATAGTCTGATTAGAAAACGGTATTTGTGGATTCCAGTTGGTTGAGTTGGTCAAGAAGGAAGGTAAGTCCGAGCCGATTGGGGCGTCCCGTACCAGCTGGGAAAACGACTCGATAAATAACTGCTCATGAAGGAAGAAAAGACCTGCTCACCGATTCGGGTGTTTGCAAGACAGAGTCAAACCCGAATGCAGCGATTCCGTTTAGGAAAAGTCCCAATAATAGTCCTTGCAATATTGCGGATATTTTGGTGGGGAAAGCTGTGCCTGGTGTGAACACCATTCCAATGATATAATGATGCACTCGCAAGACCAAACCAGGAAGCTGTGAGAGGACGAGAACGACCAGACCCCCGGCGGCGTACCAGGCAAAATAGTACGGTAACCATCCCGTCTTCCGAATCACCCGCAGCTGATTGAAAACGAGTGCGACGACGACAATGATGATAACTACCAAAGAGGCGACTCCGCCTTGGCGGGATTTAATATCTGTGGCAAGTAGACGGCTGATAGGGATCCTGTCGATGGTCATGTTATTCAAGACTCCAACCCAATAGGGTCCCAAATACAAGACCATAGCTTCGATGGGCAGTTTTGCAAATGCAGGCAAGACAAATCGCCAGGCAACGCGCCAAAACGCATAAGTAACGAATAATCCAGGGAGGAAAATTGAGAATGCTCTTTCGAGGGGAGGAGGTGAAGCTGCTGGTTGAGAGAAGAGTGAGATGTGCCAGAAGCCTATACACACGAGACACCAGAACGTGATTCTGGGCTTGGGTCTTAGGACAACGAAGATTAAGCAGGTAATGATGACATTGAAAGCAAGCGCTGCATCACGGTTGTCCTCGCAATTGGATAAAGGTGTGCTGTCTTCGAATTGCCAGGAGAGAGGGAATTCGGTAGGAAATCCAATTGAGGTCAGACCATGAGCCGTTAATGGCAAAAAATTGGTGTAGTTTCCAACAAGTCTCAATGTCGCGCAACCTCCTCTCGAGTTGCTAATCTTGCCTCTGTAGAGATCCGACGGTCAGCAAGGAAAACAGATTTGAGTGGTCATCAATGTACGTACGCTTGGACGGCCGCGGCACAAATGAAGGTGTCACCCCGGTATGTTCCCTCTGGGTCTCCTCCTCCGACGATGAGGGGAACGTACGCCATTTGTTCATTGCCTATGGTGCGAGGATTTTGAAGAATGAGGCCAGCACATTGAGCAGGGCATCGGAAATCAAAAGTACCACTAGTACTGCCTTGCAAGCATTGTTGACCGTCGAGCCCGCACCCGTTTTTATTGAGCCAGTACGTGGATGTGCAATCGATGAATGCAGACGAGGGCGTCAAGAACGACTGCGCGCGTGCGAAAAAAGCGAAGCCGATGATATAACCAGCGGCCAACAGGGCAAATAGCCAAAGGGAAGTGAGTGGGCGAGTGGCTTTCGAAACGAGCGATTCCAGTGGTAGGACGATTTTGAAATGTCGAAGATGAAGATTGATGTTGAGGAGTGGCTTGGGATCTGGGTTGAAGGTATTCGTATCGTCAGTCTATGTTTGCCCTTGCTCAAGAATTGTTACACGACGTGCCAGGTAAGTCAACTTTGGGACGAGGTCCACGCAGATAAACCAGGAAGCGATTTGCACGAGGATACCTTGACGCTAATTTCTCTCCCAGACGACGGTGCCACGGCCTGCGTGGTTGTGGAATGATATCCTCAAGATCGCTGCGATCGCTTTCTACGGTGATTTCCAAGCTTCGTTTATGAGTGACAGAGAGAGAAGACGCTGAGGACGTCCCAGCTGTATCGGAATGCGCGTTAGCTTCCATGAGGGGAGTTGCCAAGGTGGCAAGAGAAAAACAGGTTTCGGTGATGCATGGCCCTGTGAAATGTGCTGCTGCATAAAGCTATGTATGCCTATTCTTGTGTGATGTTATGATATAAACTGATAAGATAATTTACACGTTCAGATATTATTCACTAGTTCAAGGGACCGACTGAAGGGCAATGCTTAGTCTACGGTCATTGCAAACCCAAGAAATACGACACACCATAATCATAAACGAGACGGGCCTTAATAACGGTTTCGTCGGGTCCAGTGAAATGAACGTGTCTACTGTATCGACGTTCACCGTTGATTTCTTCGACCCCCCACAGCTAAGTTGGCACCGATGAGTAGCAGAGAAGGCAAAGCTGATTATAAGAGTTCACCTGGATAGCAAGCCAGACTCTTCCGCTCTTGGGGGTATCGCTTTCCACGTAAGACTCTACCAAGCCATACTCAAGTGAGTCAGCAGTCCAGCCATTCCTGAGCCATACATCGGCAGGCTCCACCAGGCTCAAATCCTTCACTCTTCTGGACTTTCCAATAATTGGTCCAAAGATGTGATCTGTATTCTCTCTCTCTTTCCACCAAAGAGTACGCTCTTCACGAGTGCCTTTAATACCACCAGTAAGAGTCTGATCGATGTCAATGTGTTCGATGTCGTCGGCATCTTTGTAGTGCTTGATGTCGAGGGTAATTGTAGCGAGTCCAATGGCCTTGCGTGTCACCCATCCCACGCCTTGAGCAGCAAGGATACCTTCATGAGGGTCGCTGAGAGACTTGTTCTGAAATAGACGCGTTAGGTTTGACCTGAAGAGACCATGCCAGAAGCTTACCATGACAAACTTGCCTGTAAGGTCAAGAATGTTGAAGGATGCAGGTACTGCCATGGGGGAAGGACGATAGTGCGAAAAGCTCTTTTGGAGGTCATAATCCGATTTCACATGGGAGCCCCAGAATCAGACTTCCCTCACATCTTGCTACAGATTCAGTTGTTAGAATATGCTGTGGTCACTCCTACTACGCCCACGACGTAGATAGATAGATAGAGTGTCTGGCAGCCTGCTGCTAGCAGACTACAAGCAAACTGCCAAAGGCTCCTCTCCTCAAAGTCACGAGAAAACCCCGGAACCGGCTGAAGAATTAACCGAAGTTACCTCACAAGCGTTCACATTAAGTGCTCCAAGCCACGTCCTCTATGTTCCTTCAATGATACTTAATCTATAAAACATGCATTTTCATCACGTCGGAAGTCGAATAAAAGGCTTATGGCGTATGTCTGTGGAGAAGAATATGGGAATAAAATCTGACGCTTGTACGACAATGAAAAAATTGGTCACTTACATGATATTCTGTGCGTTACACATAATTGAGAGTACTCAAGGTGTAAAATATAGCTTAACATTATCTACTAATGGGTTCAGACCTATCGACCTAACGCCAGGGTGTCCATCTCCCCACGGGGGGCTCACTTCTGAACTTCAGATTCAAACCTACCCAACGCCACACAGCCAAATGGAAGGGCGATCGTTTGTCTGTGGTACCGTCATAAATGTAGCAGACCATGTGTGTCCTTCCGTATATAGTGCTAGAAGGTCAGTACATAGCTCAAACAAGTCTTGGACGACTCACCAACGTTGACCTTCCTCCAAATAAATCCTTCTCATGCAACGAACAATGTTATCACTTTCCAAACAGCGTCTTTTCCTGTTTCCCATGCTTGAGGCCCTCGAGCTTCAGCTCCTCCGAATTCTACGAGTATTCCATCCTTCAACCATTCGCACCATATTCCGATCGATCCGCTGGAAGGTCCAGAGCCGCCACCCTTGCGGTCAGGCTCTCCCAGATACTCCACAAAGGCTTTCCCTTGCGTCTCGCGTTGTACGACGAACTGTTCGGGTCGAGGAATAACCTTTCCATCTCTATCCTTGATTTCCGCCTCCAACTTCAGTATTATCGGCGATATTGGATACGTAGAAAACGTAAACGTTGCTTTCTTACGCGACTTTTCTCCAGAAGACTGTTGGGAGGGAGTGTTGTACAGGTCAATTCCATCAACAGTGAGTTTTCCTTCTTCCAGATCATTACGCGATAGCCCCATCTTGGGCTTATATCCTTGAACAGGTTTGAAAAGCAGACTGAGACCAAGCTGATGATAGTTGAAGTAGACCGCATCTGGATATGACTTGACCTCTGGCACTCGTAATCCAGAGGATGGCGAGATTGATTTTAAGAATTCGGATAGAGTTTCTGATTGAGGACTCAGCCCAAAAAGCCGTTTGAGTTCGTGGGTGGTTGACATCAAGGGTGTGATCACACGCGTGGCAGTCGCGGCCAGAGAAATATTATATATTTTTCTTCCAGTAGCCCAATGACTCGCATAACGAACTTCGGTCGAAAACGGACGTATCTCCAATCTACTTCAGGCTACTGGGCGAAAGAAGGATCCCAAGGATCTCCATCCGTAGCCGTATCGAACGAGGCTAGTGAACAACCACCAAAAAAGAAAAGAAAACGGACCAAGAAGTCTCAAAGGACTGGAAACGCCAGCAATGCACAGGAGACTTCAAATGATCACACCCCGCCTGTATCTCAACCAGGTCCTTCCGGTGACCAGCCACAACTAGTCAAATCTACCCAGAAGCGGCAGAAGAAATCCAAAAAGGATAAGCACAGACAGGGAAAGCGCATAGATAAGGATGGTGCGCTCATTCGTCAATTCATAACTGAGACTGAGCTGATTTTACATGAAAAGCTGCCATACGATCCGAGTCTCGTAGGCTCAACAGAATAATGAAACGCAATGTGGATACGACGTGTTTCGCTTGTCGTGAAAAAGGGCATTCTGCAAAGGATTGTCCAAAGGAGGGAGGGGATAAGAAGAGTGTCGGCATCTGTTATCGGTGGGTGGTTCTAGTTCAAATATGTGCGATTCATTCATGCTCAAAAACTACATATAATACATAGGTGTGGGTCATCCAAACATAATCTGTCCCTCTGTAAGAAACCTGAAGATCTTCTCGATCCTCTACCGTTTGCAACTTGTTTTGTGTGTAATGGCAAGGGCCATCTAGCTTCTGGCTGCTCCCAGAACAAGGACAAAGGCGTCTACCCGAATGGGGGGTTTTGCAAATTATGTGGCGATACCTCTCATTTGGCGAAAAATTGCGGGATCAGGAAAAGAGGTGTGTTTATTCGTTTGTGCTTCCTTCATGATTTTCATTGACCAACTCAATGACACTGCAGACGCGAATACCTTAACGCAGGTCATAGGGGTAGAACGCGATATTGGAGGAGATGAGGATGATTTCCACATAATTGGGAGGAGGAAGCAGGAGCTAGATAAAGAGGAGAAGAGGGATGAGAAGATCCACAAGTCGATGAACATCAAGGTTGGCGCTCAATCCGGCGTTATGAAGTCGTGCGGAAAAGTAACAGCACCCCAAGCAAAGACGGTCGTTTATTTTTGACTGGCGATAACCAACGACTAAATATGGCTCAATAAATGCTTCAACAGCTCATCGACTGTTGTGAACGGTCGGCCAGCATAATCATTTTCCGGCAACAGCCCTTTTGTTCTTTGGTCAACCGCATATCGGTTCTTGTACCGTCTTTCGATTATCAAAGCGAATCGGATGTCTCGCATTGTTATTCCTTCACGCCGGATGCTGGAAGGAGGTTTTGGTCGTATGTGTTCGATGAAGTATAACAACAAGTTTGGTGGCAAATTTGCAGAGTGCGTTCTGACACCAAGGAGAACATGAGGTCGTGGGCCCTCGTCGTATTGCAGAGTCAAGGGATGGTGCTATCCGTTTTTAATTGTCAATAGTGAGATTATAGATAGTGAAGAGTCAGAGTACTATTCACGTTTTCGTCTTCTGCAATCTCAAGAACGTCTTTCATAAATTCGAGGGCACTGGGACCCTTTTCGAATTGAAATATTTTCTGTAGAGTTGGGAAACAGTTTGTTTTTGGGACAAAGTCGACGCGCCATTGAGAACCGCAATGTAGCGGAAAGAGGTATTGTTCTACTTCTTGAGGTGTAAGCCACGGTGTTGGCCACCCAGAAACGGGTGGAGGCAAGTCTGAAGCCATACTGAAATGTCGACGAACCCCGCGAGGACCGTGGTTGATGATGGTTCTGAACATAGGCGACGAACCTTAGCTAGTGTCATCATGGCGCCGACTCTCCCGACCTCCCTTACTCCTCATATTTGCGTTTTATCCTCCCCAGATCTAAATGAGCTTCTATCAACTTCTTCTCTACCTTCAATACCAGATGTTCTCCAATCGTTCTCTCCATTTCCACAGGGTCAGCTATTCAGGTCTTCACACATTTCGTCTTCCCACTCACTCATGTATTACCGTCTTCAGTGACCACTAGAACTACTACTCTCACTTCTGTGACGCATGCCTCTTTTGGTCTCCGTTTTTCCGATCTCGAGCAAGTGGAAGCTACGTGTAAAGAAGACGAGGAGCAGCGTGCTAATCGTACTTTGGATTGGATCGCCAACCGTATAAGCCAGCGATGTGGCCGTTGGGTTGAGGATCTGGAAAGGTTGGGTGAAAAGGCAACCAGAATGCCTTGGTGGGAGGAGTTGAAGCGATGTACAGAAGGCGACACCACGCCGGTTCGGAACGAGACCTGGAATCATCCAGCTGCCAGTGCGTAATTACTCCTCTTACGATTCATTTGAATCGACCTGAACCCTCGGTCTGGATTACAGTAATATTAGCTGTATCAACGAATGCTCCGAATCCACTCCAAGCAGTAACCACACTCCATTCTCGTCCTACCGATTTACCATCATGGGTCGACCCATCCCATTTAAAATTTACGCTCATAGTTCACCCTAAAGACTCGGCACTGTCCGATGAAGAGTAGGTTACATTTCTTAATACGCTATACAACTCTCACCCATCCCTAGAGCTGGAGCGTTATACAACGCCGTCAAGAAACAATACGGATTGCATACTTACATGTTACCACTCGATCTGCCAAATCCACCACCTGCTCCTGTACCAGTACCTGCTACCATGCCCCGACTCCCGCCTCAGAATGCAGACTCGCCCGATTTTCGGCCACCCCCTACGCCCTATACGCCCCATGCACCTCAGCTTCCCACTGCCAACTCAAAGCCAGTCAACTTACTCGTAAACACCTTACAAATGAATGAGAAAGATATTCAACAGACTGCTAGATTCACGAGAGAATTTCTGGTTATGAGTCTGATTCCATGGATGGAGAGATGCGTGGTTGAGTGGAATGAAAGTGTGAGGCCCTTGACTATTCTTCAACCTACGATGTTCTGATTACTCTCCAAGTTTTCATCAACAAGGCGTCTGCCGTCACGATTGTTTTCTTCTACCCGTCGTCTCTTTGGTTCTCCTGCGCCTTCACCCGCACCCGGTCAGCATCAAAGCGCGTCGTCAGTATCGTCTATCCCTGTCAGGTCAAACACTTCCAATGGAATTCTACCAAACCCAGCAAATGTACAAGGTACACCACCCCCACAACAACGACGGTTGGCCGAGTTTGCTACTATATTAGGTGATCTCAAATTGGCCGCGTCAGTCTGGGACTCTCTGCAGAAGGAAAGCAAGGGCGGGTCGGTGAGTTTTCACGTTTTATATGGTGTGCTGGTTCTAACCAAGACACGGGTTAGGAAATTTTGCCTTTGATACTATCTCCTTCCCCTGCCGTTCAGCTTCACGTCTCAAATGCTATCAGTGCCTTATACGGATCATCAGTCGATCCCCCACCGCATGCACAACTTCGAGCCATTCAATACGCAGTCCGATGGGAGATGGGGATTGATCCGTCAGAATTCTCAGGGAATATATTGGAGGGCGAGAGGTGGTTGGTTTGGGTGGCTAGACATGTAAGCCGGTGCCTTATCATACCTTCGTCGCATTTAATATTCCATCTAGTCCGACGAGGCACCAGCAGCAATATTGTTGGCCCATGCAGCATTCCTAAGTGTTAAGAAGAGAGCTGGCCGACGCGCAGCCCTCTGGTACATGTCTGCTGCGAGGAGATTAGAAAAATGTGGGATTGTGAGCTAAAATCGATATCCATACGTTGATCATAGTAACGCTTTGATATGCAGAAACCATTAACAATGTTTTTTCTCCGAAAAGCTCATGATCTGTGGAATCATCCCCCCAAAAAGGAGCTTTCTCCCTCCTTTTGGGACTCAGAAGGAGTGGATCCCTCAAAAACCTTTAGTTTTGATGCCATAACTGCCAGCATTGAATACCCACTGGGTATGATTAGTGCAACCACTTCCTGGATAACAACTGATATTGTCGTTTCACTTATCTATAGCCCGCCTCCTATATACAACTGGAGACGTGAGCAACTCTGTTCGATTATTCTTGAACCTTTTGCAAAGCTCCTGCTCGCCCCGACTACACAATATCTCATCCGATAATGAAGACGCTTCGTTACCCGACAATGACGACCTTTACATCGACGAGTTTAGGATCGCTCTCGAGGTGTGTTATATACTTCTGTACCTGGTCATCTTCAGAAGCTCTCTGATATTAGCCGCCAGCACCTGAAGTCGACATCCCATGATGCAGACCTTTGTTCCACCTTGAAATTATCTTTCACTTTCTGCGTGCCTCAGGAAATAAGGGTGCGCTACTCGCGGGGCGATCAACAGAATGAAATCAAGTGGTCGGAACGCGAATTGATCTGGAATGAGTTCCGCAAATCTCGAGGGATCACTCAAGGACTTTTGAAGGACTGCAAGGCTTCGGTCAATGGTTCGTTATTTCTTCCACGTCTGTTGGTCGGAGGATGATGATATGCTGATTACAACAACGATGAATGCAGAGACGTTCTGGATCGACTTGGTCGTCCGAAATCCACTTCATGTTGAAGTCAATCTCGCCAACTTGACCTTAGATATTCAAGAGGCTGGTTCAACCACACCCTCGTCCTCAACGTCCTTCATTGAAACGGAAGTTCTAAGTAATGTCACTCTCCACCCAAGAGAAATGAGAACAATACCGATTGCCGTAAAATCGACGAAGGCCACTTCTTTGATTATCACTCATGCTCATTACGACTTTCTTTCCCTTTTGCCTAATACCGAGTCTCTATCCTTTCGAGGACGACGTCTACACAGCACTCCGGCTCAACGCCAGACGCCTACTTATGCACCTGATGTTCTCCTCAAGGTGGACGTCGCCGAAGCAGACCACAAATTACTGGCCAATTTCCTTGAAAGTCACCGATTAGTCCTGAATCAGGGCGAGAACTCAAGTCTTCGGCTTTGGCTTTCTAATGCGGGAAAGCGACCTATAAGTGAAGCGTGGATAGTCTCTGATCCTGATGATGAGTTCTGTTTGGATACTAACGAAGATGCTGCTGGTGAATATATTTTTGGTTAATACCCCAAGTTTCCTTGACTGAATGATTAATGCACAGAAAGCCTTAAGAGCCAGGAGACAATCCACTGCGGCAATGTGCTTGCTGCCAGAGACCCTTACCTACTATCCATTGATTATTTAGGACCGGGCGACGACTTTGAGGTCCGTGTGACACTACATGCCGTCGGCCTGGGAGAACGGGATTTGTCTTTCCTCATTGTCTATCGGGAGGTATGAACGTTGCGACTCAAGATTGCCCTTACTCATACTTTTCATAGGATACTTCTGAGTCCTATCATCAAGTTCGCGTCACAAAAAGTTTCGATGTCAAACCTTTGTTTAAATGCATGATACATGCTCGGCCCTCCCCGCATCTTGAGGACCTGTATTTCATGGAGCTTCATCTCGATAATATATCCTCGAGGACAGTACAGTTTACGCAGGTTACCACGTTGAGTCCTCATTGGACGTGTCACGCAATAAAGCGAGGCGACCCGTAAGTTGCTCCCAATCTCAGCCGGCTCGATTCAGACTTTTCGCCTCCAGCGGACCGTTACTTCCGCTACAGTCTTGTCGTTTTCATTTCGGTGTTAAACATTGGCAAGAATCTCAAGGATTCAATGACGCAACTGAATTTGTAAAAGGCAAATTCAGGCAAGTACTTCAAGGTCGAGAGGTCAATCACTCTGACCCACCTCCCGTCGCCCTGTGTTGCAATCATGTTCTAAAGGTAAAGGCTGAGATTACAAATATCTCGTCTAGTACTCACTCCACAACAGCCATCCCATCCGACCACTCACGCAATACGCCGATTTATCTTCAGCAGGCGCCGTCATGCCGTGGCACAGTCCATTCGTTGTTCCCATCCCCACATCACCTCCCGCACGCATCGGTATATCTTCCCGTTGTACAACCCAGCTGCTTTAGATGTTCTTCTTTCATGGGCAATACCTTCCGAAGGCCGGTCTGGTTATCTCCATGTTTCGGGCCTCAATATTGGCGTTGGTCATGCAGCGCTTGGAGACATCCTGGAAGAAGCGGAGAATACCAAGACAACTAGCATGTATTCTGAAACACGCCAGGAGCGATTAGAGGTATTCCAAGCTATCCGAGATAGCGAATGGAATACGGAGATGAACCCGTTAGTGGTGCACGTTATAGCACCTCACATCGTGAAGCATGACTTTTCAAAGGGGTATGTATAATTTCTTCCTCTGCTTTGCAGATTGAGGCATTTAAGGTATTTGATTTATAGTCCCTGTAGTACCACGGCGACAGTACTCATCCGGAACTATTCTGCGACTTTAACTTCACGCTTCGCCCTGAAATTAAGTAGTGACCCTGTTTTGTATTCAGCAGCAGCACTGTGAGTCCCGTCCTTGAACTATCTACGTATTGCCTCACATGTGTCGATTACTAGGAACAACGATTCACCTGCACCTTACACTGGCCGCACGACCTATAGAGGTATAATCAAGCCATATCAAGACACATCTGTGGAGGTCAAACTGTGGATAAGTAGACCCGGGTCCTACGTTCTGGGAGGATGGCGTTTAGAAACAGAGGTATTAGAGGATGAAGGTGCCCACGTACGCCATCGGTATGTACAGGAACCTTCAGCAGAAGAGACTCAGACTCTGCCTCGTATTGTTGTATGCTCAGAATGAGGCAAGGTAGACTACATACTATAATTGCATATGTATGGTGGAAAGGTTACACAGTCGTTTCACAGCAGCTACAGTCACCATATTTCATAATGATAGTATTAAGTAGATTGCATATGGTATCCGCCGTGATGCATGAAGAATTGCGGGGGTCCCACTTACGGGAGACGAACAAAGTTGCATAACATACAACTTTCAGGCCTTCAAGCTTCAGCTTCAGGGCTCATCTAGGTTCATATGCGGTTTTGCGGACCCACCGACGCAAGTTTCCCTGTGTGAGAGATACCCATGTCTTGCCCATTTCAAGTCGATCAGGAAGCCGAGAAAGAGGTCGCTGATCAGTGCCTTTTCGGGCAGTTTTCTTCTCGATCCTCTCCATCCGTGGCAGAGTTTACTTATGGTGGTGAGAATCCAGAAGAAGAAAGCCTGAACATCCACTGTAATGAGGACGCCATCAGTAAAGGCTACCAGCGCAGGGAAAATCGCTCTTGAACAATACGCTGCCACAGTAAGCAATAAACATTGTAAAAGATTGATATTTACTGTAATGCATAAGGGTTTTTGGGGTCCCACTCTTGTGCATTATGAGATATCGTATTGTAGATCGTCTGCATAGGAAATATAGCAAGTAACATCGCCCTTTCTTCAAGGTCGAGCTCAGCATCCCGCGTCAGTCCCGAATATCCTTCCTCTTGAATTTCTTGACGCGCACGTTGAAGTATGTCTAGAAGATGCGAGGTGAGGATACGAGTGAGTGTAATGGCCAGATATTCAATATTCAATACTCACCCCAACAAGGAACTGAATGAGATTGAAATAGAGTACCCACAACTACAAACATCTCGCTCTCAGTTGAGATCGGGAACACAGAAAATGATCACTCACGGGCAAGGGGATATACTTTTGAGCGATGACCATAGACAACGGCGATACAATCCAAGTAGTCTAGACAACACGTGTCAGTCGAGCTCTTATATACAAAGACGCATTTGGGAGGAAGTCGCACCCGCACGACAGGCCAAAACCCAGTTTTGATTGTCCTGGCGATCCCCTCTTTGGTTCGTGCACCATTGATTATGGCCATTGAAGTCAGATATGCTTCCCAAAGTCATATTAGCTTCGCTGTTTCCACTTCCACTTGTGCACGCGACTTACCTAACGCTTGAATTGGTGAGATTAGTAGATTATGAACAAAAATCTGGGCCATCTTAGCTTGCACTCCCACTTTCCCGGCAAAGAACTTCTGCAGCGACCCGACAAGGACGTGACTGAGAGGTGCGGAGACTAGGAATCCGTATATCGCTAGTTTGACTGCTCTAGTGTCTATTCGTGCCCTAGCCAAAAGATGTTGGAGGATCGGAGCATTTCTTGAAGGTTTTTTCACTGGTGCTCCGGCAATGTGGCTTGCAACCACTTCCTGGAGAAAAGAGATAAATGCTAGGTGGGGATAGGTGGGGACGGTGAAAGTCAGTAGAGAACTGTAAACAACATTTTGCACACACCTGTCGTAAAGGCTTTGGTACGAAGAGGATGAGCGGCGAGTTGTTCTAGGTACTTCACGAGCAGAGGATGAGTGCCTTTTGTTACTTGACTCATGTTGCAGTTGAGAGACAGAGTCCAATGTTCCGTTGGAACATTTGTCGTCGGCTATGCCGGTAATAATAAAGCCGAAAAGCCGTTCCTTACATACCGCGAGTTCGTAACGGTCACGAGTCACAGGACCGTGAATATCTAGATATTGTCTAGATAGACCTGAATTGGCCCATAAAAGAGGCTCATGCGTAACTCCAGATTCTAAGTGAAAGGTATAGGGGCGGTAAATAACAGAAAAGCATTAATCTACGATAATTAAAGTAGGTCATTGTTTTTTGACCCTGCAGAAAAGAGCCGTCAGAAACATTCATAGTGTCCGCGAAGGGAAACATACCAAGCTTTGACGTAGTCGGCCAATGAAACCATGCAAACAGTCTGCCAGATGCCGAGTCCAATGCGAGGGGTGACACCACGGTAGAGTCCTCTGATTCCGTTCTCCTTGTAGATGAAGGCAAGTGTATTAAACACGGTCAATTTTGCGGGACGATTGGTGTTAGCGGCGGCTTCTTTGACCATGGACTGCATCTGTAATCAGGACAAAGATAAGAAGAATGTTTCATCCCTGAGACGAGAAGAATAGATACGCGTACCTCAACTCGGACCACTTCAATAGGCTGATTCCATGTGGCTAAAGCCCCACCAATCGAAGACGCAAAAATTTTATCCACCGCAGAAAGGGTCTCGCCTTCACGTTTACCACGAATCTTACGGATAGTAGATTCTGCCAGTCGGGCAAAACCCATTCTATGAAACATGCATCCGTAAGGCTACATAGCCTTTGATTGACCTGGTTTCACTCACCGAGAGCCCCAGTTAGTGCATTGACGAACAGCCACTGCATTAACACCCTTATTCACACCAGCAATGCCTTCTTTGCGATAGATTTCCATGAACAGAGCCCATGTTGACGGGGGCCGGACTCCAGAGGCAGCGGTTTTCTGACGAGTAATCTCAGCGGTCTTCATACACGTTGTGATTCCTGAAAGAACGATAGTAAGCTGGGGCAATGAATACGGAACACTGACGAGACGCGTCGTTGCAGTAGTTGAAGCCATGGGGCGCGTTCTGCTGTCGCGGTCACTTACCCATCGTGGCATAAGCTTGAGCAACACCGCCAAACATTCCGCCAGCTAATCCAGAAACGGCGGGGTTGAAGCCCATAGCGAGACCAGCAGTTTCCACCTCTGAAGCAGCAAACATAAGAACACCGCCTTTTGTGGAAGCTTCAATCCACGCCTAAGTACCATGGATAGTGAGCAAAGGGCTTTTTGAAAAAAGGAGTGACACGCACCCAAGGAATCAAGCCCTGATAGAAGCCGACGAACCCTCCTCGCGCCCACACCGACTTGCAAGCTTGCAACATTGTTTGAGTCCGATTAGCGGCCATTTGAGTCTTGAGGACCTCCAACGGTTGCCCTAGAGTGGTGACCTAACCCAATGTCAACAGCGTAACCACTATGGTTGGAAACATAGTCTACATGCCTCCTAATAATGAAATGGACGCGCGTGAGTGGTTGTACTCGATTGGTCAATCTTAGAACTCACAAACTGTATTCATTTCAAGGGTAACAGAAGAAAAGATTAATGAAACGTATATGCTTGAAGGACATGCAGCGTCACCATATTCATGATAGCACCTGCACAACGACGTCAAATATCTATCCAGGACGGAGGACGACGCGCTCACCAACGGCAATGTTGGACCAGTTGACACCCTTTTGACCAGGTTCTTTTTGAATGGCCATCGGAAACAAGCTTAGTGAATGGAAGTGGGGGGAGTGGGGGAGGAAACAAAGCGAACGACAACGAAAAATTCTTTGGGTGCGTGCGCGGATTTGTCCGAGGCCGCCTCCGAAGACTCCGCTAGCCACCGCACTACGGCCGCTCCAGTACAACATAAGGGTATGAATTCAGGGATTTATATCCAAGAGGTATACAAAGTAAACCTGAAAGCTAAGAACATTACTAGCGACTAATCTAAGATGAATGCATGGGCGAGTATTGGTAGCTGCGGTTTCATGCGGGAACTGCTTCCTTTGCCGTCGTCAACATTTCGATGTCTTCCTTCAATCTTGGAAACACAACTCGTCAGTAGAGTATTCTCCAGGTAATAGACGAAACCCTTGAATTCGACATACCGTGTAATCTGTTCTTGGCTTTCCTCCTGCTCCTGCTCTAGATACTGGATCTCGAGTGCCTTGGTGGCGACCTGCTTTTCCGTCTCCTGAGCTTTGTCTAAAGCAGCACTGAGCTCCTCTTGCACGAGCTTCATCGCCTTCTCGTGCTCCGCCTGTAGGTCATGCATCTTCAAGTTATGAGCCTCATGCATCTGTTGCAGCTCCTCCTTCGTGACACCTGGTGAGTGAGGTGCAACAGTACCGTTGCTCTTCGGAGCAGCAGGCTCTGCTTCGAGTTTAGCTTTCAAAGTTGCTACCTCTCCCTCCAAATCGGCGACAGTCATAGACAATTCTAGCTTTTGACTGGCCAAGGATGAAATCTCTTCGTCGTGAGCTGCACGAAGTTTGGTGACTTCCTCAGCGCGTGCCTGCGCATTATCCTCTAGCTCACGCTGATGGGCATTGGAGATGTCAGTCAAGGAGGCCTTGGTGAGGGTAAGCATTTCTGTAACCGCATCCAGATCATCCTTCGTATGCGAAAGCTCCTGGGTCAACTTCGTGACCTGTTCGGACTCGCTTTGCGACGAGGCAGAATTTCCAGCTTCGAGAGCACTACGAGCTTCATCCCGTTGAGCTGTCATCGCTTCGAGTTCGGCTCGCAAGGAATCCAGGGCAGCTTTAGCTTTAACAAGGTCATCCTGGGTGGCTTTCAGGTCCAATGTCAGCATATTGATCTTTTTCTCAAAGCCTTTTGCTTGTGTCTCAAGAAGCTCAGAATGTTCATTTCGGAGTCCCTCCAAGGTAGTGTCATGATTTGCCTTAAGCTGTTCAGCTGTTGCGTCGAATTTCGAGCGAACAGCAGCAAGATCTTGTTTGTGGGCTTCCCCAGCTTCAGTCTGAAGAGAAGTGATCAGAAACAGAAAGGCTGTTTGAGATTACGAGCACAACCTTTGCGCGTTCGAAAGCTTCTTGAAGCCATTGTTGGTGTTCAGCTTTGACAGCATCTACTTTCGCGTTGTATTTGGCTTCTTGCCCCTGAGCTTTGATTTAATACATATGTTAGAAATACTATGTGGTGAAAGAACTGACCTCTAGCTCTTCGGTAATCCGTTGTATTTCATCCGAAAGTTCGCTCTGCTTGCTGAGAGATGACTGTGTTGCATCTTCCATGGTGCGTTTATGTTCCTCAGAGGCAGCGACGGCGTTTGCCTTAGTCTGCTCGTGCTCTTCTGCGGCTTTCGCCAACGCTGACTTCGTAGCCTCAAGCTCCGCCGACAATTGACCCTGAACACCACTTTCAGCCCGTAATTGTTCAGCATGACTAGCCTTCAGGGCTTCAGCTTGCGCAGCGTAGTCTGTCTCTTTGACCTTCGCGTCATCTACAGCTTGTTGAATGGCAGCATTAGCGGCTGCCAGCTGTTCTTCGAGCGACTTGAGTTGCTGAGCAGTCTTTCCTCTTTCATCATCTGCAGTTTCCTGTCCTTCCTTCAGTTCCAGAATCTCGACCTCCAGCTCGGACACTCTATTCGCATTCTCCTCCTTCTCGGCACGCAGCTCCGCCACCTGAGTCTCGAGCGAGTCGGCACGGTTAGCCTTATCTTCAAGTGCTTTCGCTTTATCGATCTCTTCCTGGAGGGCTTTCTCGTGCACAGATTTCAAGGAGGTGATTTGCTCCTGTATAGCGGCAAAGTCGGTTTGCGCCTTTAACAAAGCTTCGTGTTCAACAGCTGCGGCTGTCGCCACCTCGGAGGCTGATGAAGAGTGCAAAATCCTTATCTCCTCTAGGTTGCCCTTCGCAGCCTCGACTTGTTCCTCTAGTGCCTTCATCTGACTTTGAAGGTTCTCGATCATTTCTTGCTGGGAACTGATGGTGTTCTTAGATTCCTCGAGCTTGAAATATAATCAGATTACGACCATGTAGCAAAGGTTTCAGTAACGTACCGCTTGTTGCAACGCGTTCAAACTCGACTCGCTTCCGTCAACGCTGGGTTGTGATTTTGACAGCGAGTCTTGAGTATCTTTCAGTTGACTTTCTAGGGATGCTTCCGCCTCCTCCAACTCTCTGATACGCGCTGACTTCGACTCGACGTCTGCTAAAACCTGTTCTAACGAGGCCTTTACTTCCTTTAACTGACTTTCGGCTTCAGAAACAGCCTGTGACTTCGACTGGAGTACTTCCATTGTTTCCTTGAGCTGTGAACTATGCGTTGATCAACATGAATGACTTTAGGTAGAAAAAACTAACCTTCGCCTGTAGGTCCTCAACAATTTTATTGTCACCAGTAACTTCCTTGATGGAAGAGATTGATGGTGTTGCTCTCGTAGGCTTCGAGGATGTAGAAGTAGATCTGGGTAGAGCTTTCGAGGCTGAGACCGAGGGTTTGGAAGCAGAAGAAGACGATATACTCGGGCGGGAAGCCGACTGTGGTGTCTTCCTTGCTGCCTCAGAGATTGAGGCGCGCGGTCGGGAAGTGGAAGAGGCTTTAACGTCGCTTTCATTGCTGGGGGATACAGCGGAAGAACGGGTTGCCGACGCAGGTGTTACTCCTGTCGTGGGCTTTGCACTGACAGAGGAAGATAGCGTCGATCGCGGAGCACTGGTTGCAGGCTTAGATGTTGGAGCAAGGGATGTCCGACGGCTGGCAGCAGTGCTAGCGTTTGAAGTAGCGGTAGCTGGCTTCGTAGTCGTAGTCGCTTTCGGTGCAGTTGAGGAAGCGCTGAAGGATTTCTTCAAAGTGGAGGTAGCTGTAGGTGGTGCTTTGGAAGTCTGAGAAGGTTTGGTAGTAGCCGAAGACGGTTTGGAGATTGTCGCCGGCTTGCTGGCACCAATGCCAAACGTTCCGGAGTTGAGAACCTTGGGAGAAATAAATTTTGAGTAAAGGGATCCCATCAACACATTTTCTTTGACTAACCTTCTTGACCGTGGGCGTCGTTGGTCCACCGTTAGTTCTGCCCGAAACAGTTTTTATTGATACGGATGGTTTCTTCTCCGTAGCAACAGTCTCTTTCTCACTTGGATCTTTCCCTTCATCTGTCGCATTCGTCGTGGTAGGAACTGGAACTGGCGTTTCGGCAGGGATGTCAGGACGTGCAACGGCGTCGAACTCGTCCTTTGTCTCTTCAGGTAGGTCCTGTGAGTCATCCACTGGAGCCAGACGGAATAATAAATCGCAGTCAACCTATGGGAAGCAGGGAAGTAAAAAGACAAAAAAACATAAACACACCCTCGTCATTGTCGCTCTGAGAATTGACAATATATTCGAGGTCCTTTACCCTCTCTGCAGGGGAATTTGTGCTCTGCACGTCGGGTCCGGCCATAGTCGAGATAGCGAGGGTGATTTTAACCCGACAGAGGGTTACGCGGTCCAACACCCAACTTGCTGGAGAAATCCGAGTCGTGTCACCAAACTGTGAGAACATTTCTACCCGATCTGGCAACACGCCGATCTACGCGACGCGTGAAATGGTCATGAATATCCGATACATAGACAATATTTACATAGTTTTACCGGTGCCCATCTAGGTTCTTCCTATCTAAATCACCGAAGCATACAAGTTGAGAGCATTCAAAGCTGGCTCCTTCAAGCTGTGGTGGTTGTAGCTCAGAACCGCAACCTACAAGAGTCAGGTCAGCGTCGATAAAGTCGATCACAGCATTGGTTTAACATACTCCACACGGCTCAACGTTGAAATGAGTACCTTGTTCGAGCGAGTCGATCAGGACTATTCGACCTGCAGAGACAACTTAACTCACCAAGGCGGAGCGGAAACTCGATCCATCGCGAAATAAGAACGCGACTGAAATGACCATGGGCGACAATCATGACATCCCGAGTATTGAGACCTTCTTCGTAGTACTGACGATGATACTCCCGTACTTTGGCGATGATGGTATCAGCCCGGGCTTGCATCTCTTCAACAGATTCGCCACCCGGGCAGCTTAGCCGAATTTTTTAAAGATCAGCTCCCCGTTCAAAAAAAGCGAACGACAATCGATTACACACCCATCCTCCCAGATACTCCAGGTTGGATTCTTCTCCTTGATTTCCGAGGAACGGAGACCTTCATATTCACCTTGGAGATATGAGTACAAAGAAAATCGAGTAAAGTAGTCAACGAAAACACACCATAATCCCATTCGCGACATTCTTCAGTCAAGATATGGTTGGGAGTTCCAACATGCTCAAACAAGAGATGGAAAGTTTTATGGGCACGTCGGCGCGGCGAGACGAAGACCGTGCATAAGTTTTTTCGGTCAATTACCTCTAAAAATGGGAGAAAGTTGGGTCATGAAATCAGAGGGTGAGGTATTGCGCACTTCCTTCCCCGACCAGGTGTTGAGCCACGTCTTTAATCTCTTCTTCGCCTCTTTTAGTCAAGGGTATATCGGAACGGCCAGTCTACAAATAAGTTCAGCACTACATGAATCGAGGCGAATCGGAAACCTACATGTCTCCTGCATAGATGGATCAGCTCACACCAACGATAAATCGTAGGACACTGCTTACCCGTTCAAAGACCATTCCGTTTCGCCTGCATGGGTTTAATATATCGGTTGAGTGATATGTGTAGAGTGAATTACACACCATGTCGAACGAGAAATAGGCGAGGTGTTGGACGGGACATGATGATAGATAGTAAAAAGACAGGACGAGGGTGTGATGGAGCTGTGCTTCTGAGCTTTTCATTAATCCCAGCTAATTATAATTACCGGTAAACGTGCGCGGCCTTCGAAACTAACTACGTCACTTGTCCAATTTGAGACAAAGCGATGCTTGATGACCCGTGAGACAATTAATTCATTGAAAATATCACCGTCTTCGCCACGGCAGGCCACGGCAACGTCACGCCGGCTCGCATATTTCAAAGTCCGCGCCAGTCCGAAGGGCTCGCGAGACTGCACGCAGCGTGAGTGCTATGTTCGACGAATGTAAGTCGAGTTCTCTATCTCTTCTCTCCCTTTCCGTTGAAAGGCCCTGTAGATGTTGAGCACGCTGCCTCGTCACCCTCTGGCGCGCTAGCGCACCCTACATCCCTTCCCAAGCTACAATACCAAGGGTTCGAACCTCAACCTGAGAACGTGGAAGATGTCCCTGTGAGTCCTCGTTGTTTTCCCCCGGTTTTTGTCTTACGCTTGTTCAGCCAGAATCTTCAGAATCAGCCATTGCCGATGCCCCCATCTTCGACTTGGGACAGGTGCAATGTACAATAAACGCTCCCCTTGTGTCCCTGGTCGTGTGTTCCGACATGCTAGTTATGGGTTTAGCCTCAAACATGCTTATTATAATCGAGCTGTCTCATGCGACGCAGGTCATTCAGATCCAAGTACCCCGAAAACCCAATCTCGAGATGACACTGTACAAAATTTTCATGGATCCTTCTGGTCGGCACATTATCATCACCTCTTTGCAAGGAGAGAATTGGTATCTCTATCGAACGTGGAAGAAACCCAGACAGTTGAAGACTTTCAAGATGGTTATAGAAAGCGTGGCATGGAACAAGACAGCGTTACTCTCTACCTCCCAACCCACCTCTACCCGAGAAATCCTGATCGGTGCACGGAATGGCATCATATACGAAGCGGTTCTGAATGCCGAAGAGGACTTCTTCAAGTCGCAAGAGAGGTACCTTCAACCGGTTCTCCACCTTCCAGAAAAGCAGCCTATCACCGGTCTCAAATATGATCTGTTCCCTTCGTCCGAAGCTACGAAAATTCTGGTGGTAGTCACCACTCCGTCGAGAATGTACCAGTTTGGTGGAATCCCAGACCGTAAATCGGACGATGCCGGACGTGTTTTTACTGGCTTGTTCGCCAACTCGAAGGATCCAAGTGCGTCTGAACCCAAATATAGACTGCTCGTGTTGCTTAATACCGCACTTCAGAAATCTTGGAATTACCGGGAACGAACCAGTACTCAGAATTGCACTATTACACACCGAACGCCGACCAAGCATCCTCTTTACCCAGATCCCTTGCTTGGATGACAGGTATAATAACTAGGTTCCAACATTGGGCGTATCCAATTCACAACTGATCTATCATGTTCAAGGTCCTGGAATATATCACGGAAATTTGAACTTTGAGTCAAATTCAGATGATCTCATCGATTCTGCGGATGTCTTGCTCTATCCGGCACCGTCTTCTGAATTTCCGATATCGATAGCTCTCACGGAATTCCATTACGTTTTGCTATACAAGGATAGATTGGTTGGCGTTTGCAGTCTTGATGATAAAACTGTTTACGAGGAGCCTCTCCCCTTGGTAAGCCATCCGAAAGTTTCTGGTACCTCCCGCTCATACCGAGTTTGTACGCAGAAGCGAGACGAGGAGGTGCGGGGGATCACAGCCGATCCGGTGCGCAAGACATACTGGGCGTATACAGATCAGTCTATCTTCGAGTTATTGGTTGGAAACGAAGACCGTGACGTTTGGAAGGTTTATCTGGCGAAGAAACAGTTCGAAGTTGCCTTGCAATATTCTAAGGTGAATCCAGTCGCTTTTCCATCTCCACGTCAACTCACTTCTAGTAGACAGCTAGTCAACGGAATAGTATCTTGTCAGCACAAGCCAATAACCTTTTCTCTGATCGTCGATATTTCCAAGCCGCTCAGGCGTATTCTCAATGTTCGGTGTCATTTGAAGAGGTCGTGCTCAAGTTTATGGATGTTGGTGAACGGGATGCGTTAAGATCCTATCTGATTTCGCGCCTGGAGAGGACCCGCAAAACTGTACGTCGACGTCGCATTTATCTGATGAGGATGATTCTTTATTCTGTTCCCGAAGGATTTAACCCAGCGAATGATGCTGGCTACCTGGCTGGTGGAATTCTATCTTACCGAATGCAACAGATTAGATGATGTTGTTGCGTCAGAGTCCGTCTCACAAGACATTGAGAATGTTTTAGCAAACAGGACTATGTTGGAAGACGATCTTCGGCACTTTTTCGAGACGTACCAAGTTCGTGCAAGAGATGTTCACCGGCAGCGTAATCCATCTCACTATTGTGCTAGAAAAATCTTGATCCCAAGACAACTTATGAGCTCATACAAGGGCATGGCAGGACGGATATGTATCTTCACTATGCAACAGTCATTGGTGACTTTGAACGAGTCATTGACCACTGGATTCTTGAAGAAGAATGGTCCAACGCGATCGGCGTGTTGAACCGACAAGTAAGTCCTTTTGAATTAGTTGTTCGAAGCCCGATCTGATGGGGAACTCAAACAGTCAGATATTGAGCTGTATTATCGCTTTGCAGCAGTCCTACTACGACAATCACCCAAGGAAATGGTCGACTCGTGGCTTAAGCAGAAAGCTTTGGACCCGTTACGTCTCATACCAGCGTTATTACAGCTTCAACGTGGGCCCCGCGATCCCTTGTCCCCTAATCAAGCCATCAGGTACTTGAACGACGTCGTCTTCGAGCAACACAATACTTCCACCACCATACATAACCTTTTGATAACCTTCCACGTCTCACCTTCCTCCTCCTTGTCCAGTTCGACAGTTGTGGATGACGGTCCTCTCCTCAAGTTTTTATCAACAGCACCTATTGATCCATTGACGAATAAACCATATTACGATCTGGACTACGCGTTGCGGTTGTGCAAACAGTCAGGGCGAACCCAACCCTGTGTTCACATCTATTCCAAGATGGGTCTCTATGAGAACAGCGTTGATCTCGCCCTTGAGAAAGGCGATCTCGAACTCGCTAAGATCAACGCCGACAAACCAGAAGACGATCAACCACTCAGGAAGAAACTTTGGCTCAAGATTGCACGCTATGTTGTGCAGGATAAAAGAGATATCAAGACGTAGGTCAACATTCTGGGTGACCGTTGTTCTTCTACCAGATCTGATTCGTTGCAGTGCTATGCATTTCTTGGAGGACACAGATCTCTTGAAGATTGAGGATATATTACCGTTCTTCCCCGATTTCGTGGTCATTGATGATTTCAAAGAAGAGATCGCGCATGCACTGGAAGGCTATTCGTCTCATATCGACAATCTAAAGAGCGAAATGGACGAAGCTACTCGGACCGCAGAGTCAATCCAGCAGGATATAGCAGCTCTACGAAATCGCTTTGTTACAATTGATGCAGGCGAAACTTGTTCATCCTGTTCGCATCTTTTATTGACCCGGCAATTCTATGTCTTCCCATGTCGGCACAACTTCCATGCAGACTGCCTCATTGGATTGGTGTGTTTCTTGTCATAATCGACCATCCCCTTTCCTTCTGACAGTTTGATCCCACAGGCAAAAGAATATCTGCCAGCCCATTCATTACGCCGCATCTTAGCACTGCAAACTGAGTTGGTGAAAGGGAATCCCAGTTCACTTTCTGTTGCAAATATCACGGCGCCGTCGGTAGCAGTCTCACAGGGTCGGCAACCGCAGTCGCAACGCACCCTGCTCTCTTCAAATTTTACCTCTTTGGCCAACCCTTTACAAAATGGGACCAGAGCTGCCAATCTTCTCGGTCGAAACATTCTTTCTGCCGGAGATCGCTTACGAGATCTAATCATCCCTGACGCTTTGGCAGCTGTGATTTCTACACCGACTTGGATACCAGGGATAGGAGGTAACAAACGAAGCGGAGTCGAGTCGGACAATCGACAGAAAGTTGAAAAGCTGAAGGCCGAATTGGATGAGGTTTTGGCGGGCAGCTGTCCGCTTTGCGAGAGTGTGATTGTTGGACTGGATAAGCCATTTGTGAAGGAGGACGAAGTAGATACCACATGGGCGTTGTGAGACTTTTACTTCTTTACGATACAGAAGAGGGTAATTATCAATGGTTAATCTTCTTAGTCCTTCCTTGTCTTCGACGTAGTCTGGCAGCTTTTCGTGCGCCCATCTTGCAAAAATGTCAGGAGGGAATCAAAAGGGGCCATAAGAACGCACCTTTGCCTTGTCTTCCTCTAGCCTCCGTTTCTCCTCTGCGGCCTTGCGGCGCTCCAAAGTAACTGCCCTCCGCCTGCCAGAACTGGTTGTCAGCGGTCTTACTTACTGCATGTATGACGAATTGTCTCTAGAACCTGTCTTTCTCCGCCTGTTTTTCGTCCTTCAATTCCCGCTGGAGCTTTCTGACAGCAAGAGCCTTTGTAGTTTTCTCCATCCTGGCGGCGAAACTCTTCGTTTTCAATCCATTGGAGAGGTGAGAACGGCTGAGTATCGGGTAAATATGAGACATGAGCGAATATATCAGAATACTTGCACCGTGGCCGATTTGCGGTCCTTCCAAGGTGTGCCAGAGGCCCTACCATTTGCCGAGGGAGCGAGGGAGATCATCAAGGGAGGAGTGACTTGTCAGAGTGTCACGCGTGGGTCTTCTCCGAATTCGCACGTGGCTCAGGAAAGACGCTCCTGTCTCTTTTGCAATGGTGAGATGGAGTTCAGGCGTCGCCTCCACGAGCGAGTCTTAACCATGGACGTCGATTCGGCAGACACACCGTCCCTATACAGCCATTCCGTCTTTTCCCCACAGACCGTTCATCTTCATTCCCCCTTACCCAGCTCTGGCTTTGGTACTCTCAACGATCTCGCTGTCAGCATGTTGGACATGGACGACGACCGACGTTCCTCCTTCCATTCGGGCGTCTATGAACCTGCTAATACCTCGCTTGATCAAGAATCCGACCCCGAGGACGACCCCGATGTCGAAGACTCGCGTATGAGCTATCTTGGCCCCAAGATGCGTTACCATACGAAAGCGCCTTGGGAAGTCGGCGCTGCCCTAAAGGAGGAAGAAGAGGAGGAAAATACAACAGAGAGTCAAGCATATTTGACCTCGTCGACTAATAGATTCAAGACAGGAATCGTACGCCATCTCCCATTTGGCGGGGTCAAATCTGGTAGATCGAGCGAAGAGTCAACCACGTCTCGCAAACAAGTCAAGGTCTCTCTGGACTCTTCCTCCTCTCAATCCTCTCATTCTCGCGACGCTTATAACAGGTACGTTTGCTCCAATACTTCTTTCTTGTCTCTCTCATAGCCATCTTGCATCTCTCATAGGCTCTATACTACCTCCCAAGGGATCTCTTTCCATGGCGGGTCTCAAACGCCGGTCTTTACGTCCATTAGTCATCCCCAAACACACACTCCTTCACCTTCTCAGATTTCTCCGGCCAGTCCACGTTCATCTTTGCCGTTCTTCTCCGAGACTACGTCTTCTTCGATTCCGCACGTCAACGATTTCTCCACAGAAACCAGCGGGAGTTTTGAATTGGACTCCAAACCTCCCTTCTCCTATTCCGTAGAAGAAACCCACCCATATGCTAACCCCGACCTTGCATGTTCCTCTTCGAACGAATCAACCACTTTTCACCCTCATGATCAACGTGGCTCTTCCCCTACCAAACCAATAGACACAGCGACCACCGGGGCAGATTCGAAATCTTACCCACATCCTCCCGTATCAATTGATCGGGCCCCTTCAAGCCCCCGTTTGCAAAGCTTCAAGAACCAAGGGAAAGAGATATCTGCTCCGGTCCTCATTCGCGGCAGTCCGTGGAAATCTGCCGACTCATCAGGAACAGACAATTCACTCCCACCCCCACATTTTCCTGGTTGGAATGACCGAGCCTCCTCTCCCGCTTTCAATCTCATCTCCCTGGAAGAGGCTAGAGCGCAGCGGTCTCGTAGTATAACGTGCAGTTCCCAACACCTTCCCGCCTCCAATGCTTCCGTTCTCTCTAGTAACTCATCCAACGTGTTCCCTTTTCCCGAAGACACGACAAATGGTCAAAGTCCATCGGGCCATATTTCAAGGGGTCGTGCACGGTCTGTCAGTGCCGGTGTACGTGCGAAGCAGGCTCTGAACAATATTGTGACGTCCACTACAACAAAAACTGAACGCCAGGACTCGGAGCACACACTCTCGGGATCGACTACTAACGGTCAACCGGGTGGAAGGATGTTGAAAAATAAAAGGAGTGGGTTTTTGAGATTATTCAATGGTGCCAAAGACGATAAATCTCCTCCTCCCCCCGTTCCCTCATTGTCGGACGGATTTGCTGCGTTCAATGCCAACCAGGCAATAGGACCAAATAACAACAAACTCAATTCACGTCGCATTCCAGTTCCCCAGATATCTCCCACTCTACCCGAGAGTGTTTCCTACTCGTCTGAAGGGAACTACTTGAGTGCAAAATCGAACTCAACTCCGAAACGCATTCCACCCCCACCCCTCTTTCTGCAAGGCCACAACAAAGTGACAAACTCAGTACGAGGGGAGGCGTTTAGTGAAGTGCCGCTGAGTGCCCCTGCTCACCTATCGCAATTTCCTGCTCTGAAATTACGCCCACTATCTTCGGCGTTTAGCGCTCAGTTTGGTGATCATATTCTTCCTCGTTCTCCTGAACCGGAGACACCAAGCTCAGTCACAAGTGCAAGTGCCGCCATATCACCTATCACACCGGGACTTTACGGTAGACCAGACAACTGCACGGTGTCAAGCAGTGAAAATTTACCATCTTCCTGCAGCGAGGGAGAAGACGACAGCACAGTCGTTCGTCGTATACAAGAGCAGATCTCACGGACTAGACTTGCCTTCCAACAACAGGTATGGGAACTGGAAGGCCAAGTACGGGATCTCAAGGTCGATCTGGAAAGCGAGCGGCAGAAATCCACCTTTGTGCGGGATGGTCCCTATTGTGACAAGTGCGGAAGAGGGAAGCGTTCCGAAGAGAATGTCAGTATAGTTAACAGGCCGCGAGCCCGCACTGGGACCGGTCAATCTCGGTTCGGGAGCACTACATAACACAGTTGGGTTCCTATCGTTTGTATACCACACTCTCTTTCCCATTTGTGACCGTCGTCTTTATCACTCATTTATTCTCGCTCGTGGCAACACCTTGTCCTATATCCCTTGTCCAACTCATTTGTTTTGTCTATCTTTTTGGAGTATCCTGTGACTTTTCCAAC
This sequence comes from Marasmius oreades, assembly GCF_018924745.1. Classification (NCBI taxonomy): domain Eukaryota; kingdom Fungi; phylum Basidiomycota; class Agaricomycetes; order Agaricales; family Marasmiaceae; genus Marasmius; species Marasmius oreades. The sequence goes on from NC_057323.1 coordinate 2,944,212, forward strand.
CTATCTTCAGTGTACAAGTTTATCATTTTAATGATTTGATATCGCACACTGTAATCATTTCCTTCGTTGGCCAACCTTTTCTTCAATTAAGTGGAAGTTCTCCGCTTCTTCACTCATTCGAATCCTGTATTATGCATCATTTTTCTTTCCCGCCGCTCTTCATCAGCCCTTCATACTGTAAGTATAGGTACTAGCTATCAGCCAATGGATTACATTCGACCGACGGTCATCCAGTCATCCGCGACTTATAAACCCTCTTCGGCTCCAATCAACCATCCGATGCCTTGTGAAAACACCCTGGATGCTTGGGCAGAAACATCTTGCCCATTACCCGGCCGCCTACTTCCACTCCGTGAACGGTCGCTACCGCTCTCTTGGGAGAATCGAGAGCGACCGCGGGAGAAGGGGAAACTAGCAGCGACGCTTTTGAAAGTCCGGCTCGCAAGGGCTGCAGCGTCGGGTGTATTGAGTAATGGCGGAGAAGGCATGTGGAAACTCTTCAACCGTTCTTGCAATGTCGATGCAGCAGATTCTGGTAGGTTCAATAAAGCCGTTGCTGCACGCTTTCGGTTGTCACCCGAATCGACCGCTCCGCCGTGTCTCTTGGTAAGACGTTCTTCCCGAACGCCAATGTCTTGGTTTTCAAGCCTACGCCAGGCAGTCAAGACATCATGGAGTTTGTCTGCCGGACAAATTTCAACGGCTCTCCCGAGCAGGCAAAGTTTCTTATCCATATCTTCAAATTCTGTTTGCCTCCCAAGCTGGAAACACGCGATCCAACAAACGTCACTGGCTTCCCGGATCTGTGGATCATCCATCCCCATCGACGAAGCCCGGAGATTGAGGACAAGGTCGACCATACGCTGGCTCGTTTCGTATGAACGGCTGAAGTCCTCAGCTTGCAGGGCGGTATCAGCGATCATCGCTAAAGCCTTCACTTCGGCCACTATATCATCCTTAAATCCGAGTTTACGGACCAGGTCTAGGATGACTTCAATATGCTTATAAGCATCACTGTTGCTAGACAGCACCTGTGAAACGAGCGTTAACCGGTCTTTTGTAAGTCTGATCTCTATAGGGGAAATGGGGATGCCTGGTCGGGACATGATGTTGAAGGAAGTGAGGCGAGAGGTTGCTTCGATAAATTCTTTTTCCTTCTCGAGCCTATCAGAAGGTGGAGGCACTCCCAGACTGATGCTTATATTAATTGCGAGTACAAACCAACAGCACACACACTCACCAATCATACGCCAATTTCATTTCACCAAATTTATAATTCCCCGAACTCGCGTTGTCGTAGAATTCGCGTGAGCACGACAAGCATATACTTTCAACGGCTTCCCCGTCCAAAGTCAGACGGCTCTTGCGAGACTGGAGTAGATTGCGTGCAATGTCAAATCCTTGCCGTCCATTAACAACATGAAATCGAATAAAACAAAGTAGACTCACTCCCAGTGCTCAAAAGACCACTCAAATAGATCCGCAAGACCTCATCTCGGGAAAGCAAGCAAAAGGCGCCGCCCAATTTGTTGTCCGCTTTCGCGGAAAGCTTGAGCATATCTTCCAGAAGCCATTCCCAATCCTGCAAAGTATCCAGCTGATCATGCTTGTTACCTGCTCTTCTAGCCATCCTGTTAGCCCACGCTCGTTGCTCAGCAGGATCGTTGTTGCTCTGCAAGAACCATCGCAGTGGAGCGGGAACACACCAACGAGCCAGGATCTCGCCAGATTCAAGGTGAATATCAAGAAAATCGAGTGCCCTGGATAATGATGACATTGGAAGGGGTTTGAAGAAGACGAGGAGGTCTGAGGGCGTGCAAGAAGGCCGTGCCGTTGTGGGCGTAACAAATGTGCCGAGAGAGGCAACCGTTGTATCTGCAGCGTCCTCGTCGCCACTGGTGACTTCCCATACAGGTAAACATTCAAAAATGTTGCTCATTGTCGGCCATTGATCAAGACTTTCATTGCCGTAGAGGCATGCAAGAGCCAGTCGGACCATGTCGTCATCGTGCTTTATCAAACGCTGCGAAAATGGAAGTGTTGGCTTCGACGCCTCGAAAATAGACACCGCGATATTCAAAGGTGCGGATAGTATGTAGTCGTAGAGAAGTCGAGTTGGAAGAGACGGATCTGATTTACCACTCCGTTCCGCACGGGACTCTAGAACGAAAAGGTATGGCATGACGAGTCGTGAAATGTCGTTCGACACCGTCGGGGGAGCCGAATGCGCTAAGTAAGCCCGGACGACTGCGGGTGGATCCATGGACAGCCATCGATCTAGAGTCCAATCCTCTTCCTCGGGAATATCTTTGCCGCGAGGAGAATCGTATACCAGCCTTGAGAGAAGACTTAGTTCCTCGCCGAGCTCGTCAAGTCCACCGATACCCTGTGATACGGCATGCTGGACTAAGGTGAGAGCGGAGTCTATCATTCCCGTAGAAGAGACAATAAAGTCCACACGCTGGTGATACCACGAAGAGAGTTCCCCTCCGCTTTTTAGATCTATGGATGAATGGCTGCTTGTACTGTTCCCAGAATGCCATATGGGAATAGAGGCGGCGTTTAAGGCAGACTGTATATCGGAGGACTCAGACCAGTCCCTCTCTCTCCTCAGTCCCTCAAAGTGAGGCCGTATTTCGATGTCCATCTCGGGGTCACGGGATGGAAGAAGTGTATGATAATCGGTTGGACTAGTATGTCCCGGAATGAGGTCTAGAATAGTGAACCTGAAAGGCCACAATGTCGAGCCATGCCTAGAGAAGACGACTCCTAGACCATTGAACCACTGATTGACGGCGAGTAGGCAGGCTGAATGGAGTAGGTCTGAGGACAGGAATTCGGAAAGTGAAAAGGGAGGTGGTAACTTCGAAACGAGTACCGCTTTTGTTGAGCCTTCTCCCCAAGGATCGTCATCCCATTCTTCATCTTCATCCTCATTCTGTTCAGAGCCCTTTTCAGTCTCCTCTTCAGGTGCAGCTTTGCAAACCTCCACGTATGTATTAAGGCGATCCAGTCGACCGAGAAGAACGACCCGTACACGACACAAAAGGGCATCTCCCTCGACTTCTTTGAAATATTCTATCAAGGAGGGGGCTTTTCCCTCCAGTGAATCTTGGTCGGACGAGGAGGAAAGAAGTCGTTCAAGGCGTGTATAGGCGGAATCGGTGCGTGCTAAACCAAGTTGAAGCAATTTCTGTTGGAGTAGAACATCGTCTACGAGTCTGTCGGCACATGCAGCAGCAGCCCAGAGGTCGTCTGTCAAATTGTTCAGGATGCCCTCGACGTTGTCCACGGTGAGCTCGCCATCTGCCAGGTCAACCCAACGCGTGTAAGGTGAAGTCATTTGTGAATTCTCACAGTATTATTTGTTCCGTTAACAAAATTGATGAGATTAGATAGGCTGATTGTGACGTTTATACATATCCAGTGCTTGTTACAGCTGTTTCCATAAATCGGCCGCCCAGCACGAAGCCACATAATGATATCATAAATATCACACTTGCACCCACTGTGTACCACAAAGCGAGTCAAGTCAGCCACTGTTGGGGTCGTGGGACCCTGCTTGGTCATTGTCAATTTTTTTCTAGGCGGCCTACGATTAGTTATGGAAACAGCTGTAATGGGGAGTAAGTTATGTTACATCAATAAATTCTGTATTTACGCATTCACCTGCTTCACTTACAGAATTTTCTAATACTCTGCAAGGATTCGACGAAAGGATTCGAAAGGCGAAAGAAGAACTGAATGAACTTGAATATCAGCGCAACCTTCTAGTTCCTATCTGCCACTTACCGGCTGAAATTCTTGGAAACATATTCACATTCTGTGTTCCCACTGGCACCATCTCCACACCACAACTGCCCAATGTCGTGCATGTGTGCCGTCTCTGGCGGACGATTGCATTCAACACACCTCTAATGTGGTCTACACCAAATTTCATCTCACCGAAGTTGGCTCGTGAAATGTTGCGATTGTCCAAATCTAGCCCACTCAATATCGAATGGAACCGAGACTCAGGAGCACTACTCCCGAAACAATTAGAGGTTTTGGGCGAAGCAATTACGGAAATTTCACGCGTGCAGAGCTTGCACCTTTCATGCAATCCGCACCAGGTCGAGGTTCTCTTAACAGGATTGGTCGACCCTGCTCCAATGCTCGAGGCTTTGACGCTCCAATGCCCAATCTCGGGTGATTTCTTCTTCCTCCCAGGCAATTTTCTTGCTGGAGATGCGCCTCGCTTGCGCCGGCTCTCGCTGACAGCAAGTAACAACATACCATGGGGTTCTCAAATTATGAAGAACCTTACCCGTCTAGATATCGTATACAGAAATGGTCAATCCCGTCCTCTAACTCCGTGGCCAGAAATAATCGAAACTCTGCGTGGAGCCCCGTGCCTTGAAGTGCTGCGTCTAGACTTCCTTTCATCCCGCAACGCATGCCTTGAAGTGGGTCCACCTATAATCTTGCCAAACCTGGGATGTGTAGACCTTGCAGCAGACGCTGTATCATGCTCTACTCTCCTCCACCGTATGTCTTTCCCAAACACCACTTCCATCTGCCTCGAATGTAGGCTCCCCGCCTCCTATACCGACAGCACCTACGATCCTTTGTTTGCCTATATGACCGGCCTATTCGGTAGTACATCTTCTACTGTCAACCATCCTCGAGCCATCAAGTCCCTCCTGCTCTCTTATTCCCCCGATCACATCAACGTTCTTTCTATAGGCGCATGGAATGTCGGTGGGGTCATGGAATATGTGCTTGGAGAGTCTAATATATCCCTGACGAATCAGTTCTCTGGCACATTGGTTTTAAAAAATGTCATGGGTTTACCATTTTTACAGAAAGTGCTCGCGAGTTTGGGGCCACTTTCTCAACTCGAAACCCTGACGATCGATCTTTCAACCCTTCCAGTGGATATCATGATCCAGCGCTTTGGTAGTCTTACTAACCTTAGCTCCATCTTCGTAAAGGGTGCTTGCGCCCCAGAGGTCGTAAAATCATTGTCACACGATCTTTCCGAAACCTCTCTTTCAACGATAGATGCGTCTCCAAGACACGGCACAACCATATTACCCCGAAAACCATTTGCGGCTTTGAGGACATTTGGCCTGGTTCACGTGGATTTCACTTGGGACCGGGAAGCTTTGTTGAATCCACTTCTTGACATGCTCAGACGACGGGCACAGAACGAATTGCCCCTTGAGAAGGTCGTTTTGGAGTTGTGCACCCATATTTTTTTGGACGATGTCGCCCAGATCAGGAAAGAAGTGCATGTTGAATGGGATGATCGGGAGTTGTATGGAGAGGACTCAGAAGATGAGTATTCGGAGGAGACAACGGATGATTATCCCTACGATTCGGATTATGATTACGATGATTACTGATCGATGATCTCGCGGCTCTTCTGTATATATTTTCTGCACGATTCACTTGGACCCGCCCACTACAGAAGATAACGGTGCTTAACGTCCGCAATCCATGTACCTTTCACCATTAGACAGTCAAATATTCTCAGAAACAGATTGGTAGACCTTCCCTCTGATGTAGTCAAATGCTGGCCAGTAGCCACCTATGTTAATCGAAGAATGCAACAAAGAACCCAAAGTACCAATGAATAGTGAATACATAGATTATATGGAGGACAGCTATGAGTTTATGACGGGAAGATACGCCTGTGTATGAGAAGCATGAGATTTATTACCGCGGCCGAGCACTTCAAAACCGGGAGAGTGGGTTACAGTATAATTGGAGCAGTAAAAGGGAATGTGATAGCAATGCGGTCTGGGACGGCAAGAATAAAGACAGGACAGTGGGCGAGCGGTTCAGATCAGAGTTTCCTAGTAAGCCCCGTGAGTAAGATGGAGGACCTAATATCTCGATTCAATTTTGCTCACCTCATCTCGCAAATACTCCCCAACGTCCCTGTGTTGGACAATGATGAGTGAAAGCGAAAGTTACATGCTGTGATCCCTAACTCACGCTTGATGAAAAACAAGTATGGAGGTTGGGTCCAGTTTTCGGGTATCCAATGTAGACCGAGCTGTTACTCCGAATCCCTGCAGATCTGATCAGAGCACTGGTAATCGTAGAATCTAATCGAAACATACCAGTGGTACATCGTTCATACTATAAACAACGACTCCCTGGTGTTCCGGTGTATCCTCCGTGATCCGACCCAAATGCGCTTTTAATACGTGATTTCCGTATAGGAAGGGCATCTCCCCGTTGGGCTTGATCCATATCTGTATGTCGCTGGTCAGTACGATGGTGTTGAAGAAGTGGGGATGACCACTAACCTTGTACTTGGCGTATTGGGCAATGTAGTCTAATGCCGTTATGTGCAACTTGAACTTGCCACTTTTACTGAATTTACCAAAACATGTTCCCAGACTGACAAGGTTGGGGCGAGCGACAGATACTCCTAAACGCATTGATGATTCGGAGACATAGAATACTCGATCTTTGTGTAGCCTGAAGCAGTATGGTTCGTCTGGCCGGTCGATGAGATGAATGAGATTCTTGCCCTTTGCGATTTTGAGCATGACACGAAAGAAAGAGAGCAATGCAACGAACGATGTAATTCGCTAGTTTTGCGAAGAGGGCCTTGGATTCGTCTTCTGTCAGTGGTCGCATGAGTGAAATTCAGAAAAGAATGGTCCTTGTGAAGTTTTTTGAAAGCTTGGGCTATTACCTAATTCTCTTCTGCCCTCATCGTGGGAGATTAGCGCTTTAGCTCTTGGCTGATCTCCTTGAAGTTGAAGTTGGCCGATACTTATGAAGGCTTTTGTGTTATATTCCTCGGTTCTGACTCCTTAGTTGGCTTTGTGTCATCCATTCTGTTAGTTGCATTCCTAATTCTTCCTGAGCGACCGTCACGGCCCCCTTGCGGTCAGTCGCAATTCTGTTTCGGTATTCAAGGCCATTGCCTGTCCTCTGGACATCCCGAAAACACTATCTTCAAGCATCTACCAGATAATCCTTCTCGCCGAGCGTGTCGTCTGTCATCTAAATGGACTTCACTGATGATGAGCACCCCTAGTTTGTGTTCTCTCGCTGTGCACTTGCAGCCACCACCGATTTGATTTTGACCGCTTCGCCCTCGTTGAAGAGGTGGCTGCCCACTGGGAATACGTTCCTATAAAGTTGATGATCTTCAGTTTGAAGAAGTCGGAATTGCGATATGTGTTGGACTCGGCCAAAAGCTTTGAGCTCAGCATTCCTGAGGTTCCAGTAAATCTCACCGCGCCGAGTTGCCTTTCAAGACTGAGTTCAAGTTTACGGGGGGATTGGTTCTATCTAGGGCTTAGACTAAGGTCGACGATTGCTTACCCATTGTTTCTGAAACTGCGAGCGAGGTTTGGTTGAAGATGGGGGTAGTCTGGTTATGCATGTTCCATACACACTCACTTTCGCCGTGTTTCCAGCGACCTCAACTCGGTACAAACCATCCCATCCAGGACCTGGTATGGCCTGCTCCTTGTTTCATATCTTTCTCTTGACCTTTTAACGAGTGTTTGCACCGAGTTATAATTTTGGTGCGTTCCAGATTCTGCAGCCAATTAGAGCTCGCTAGGTCGCTGGGGAACCAGGGAGGGTAGCAATGAATTTGACGGTGTCGTTAACAACAGCAGAGTTGGAAATATATTTAGTTTCTAGAAGTGACTTCAAGTAACTTGATTTCTCTACAGATTGTGCGAGTGCGTGCACGCTGTTGAAGCCTTGAAGGTTGAAGGTCCTTTTCCTCTTGAGGGTCCACTGGACTTGACTGTGGAATCCAGTTGTATTCAACCCTTAATGCGAAATTTGATGGTGGTACATAAAAGAGATCACTCGCGCATTCTCTTCCACTGCATGCTGGTTGTAAGGCGCCTCCTACGATGTCTGCACCTTCATTTCCATCATTTCCATCTTTCCCTTCCTTTAATTCATTCCCTGAGTTCGAATCGGAGCCTAGTTCCAACATCGACGAGCGCAGCTCGAAGAAGGAAGCCAAGCTTAAATCAAAACGCGACAAAGAACGGAAGAAACGGAAACGCGACCGCTCCCTGTCATCGAATGCTGGGGACAACTACAACGACGCCCGTGTTCAGAGCGACAGAGATGCCTCACTTCGTTATTTCTACTCAGATATGAAGGGCGATCCCCTGATTCTCCAATACGGCGGTCCCAACAAAGGCGACATTCCGAAATACCATGTCATCAGCAGTACGCTATCTCACTTCTTCTGTCATTCACTAATTATGGAATAGACGGTAGAAAGATTTAAGATTCTTGGTTTATCACCTCAATGGACTGTGTTTTCAAACTCTGGTTCAGGCATTGAAGTTGGAATGGATCGACATAAGGTATGTCCGCTCAGTCTTTAATGCCTGGAACAATACCTAGGTCAATCATGACAGCTACCAAGTTTGACGGATCCAAAAACTCGAAAACTGCTCGCTGTCTCCCCTTCTCGCTTCCTCAGCGCAAGGTCCAATAGCGATATCTATCGCGAGCTCGATGGTTTTCTCCGTCTGCCATCAAACACGAAGTCTATTCCAGACTACCGTACCATTGAGAAGGAAGCAGGCAACCACGACTCAGTTTCTGAGTTTGATTCTGACCAGAGTCCCAGTCTCTCAGACGACGAGGATTCAGAACTTCATCACGAGAATTCGCATCAAATGACTTTGAAAACGCTCGAGCAAGAGATAGCAGCAAACCCTTCTGCTATTTCCAGTTGGCTAGCCCTCTTATCTCGAACCCTTTCGACAGTTGACGTGAAGTCGAAAGGTGCAACCAGGGCTCGTGCTGATATCTCTCTCTCTGTCCTGGAGAGGGCCATGGCTGCTCATCCAAGGAACGCGTTGTCAAAACAGTTGCGCCTCAAGTATTTGTGGGCAGGGTCGGAGATTTGGTCCCGTCCCAAACTGTCAGAAGAATGGGAACATGCACTCGAATTGGGCGATGCGGACATCTCGATGGAATGGTTGGAGTGGAGGATCAGTGCAGGGATCGACATCTCAGGTGTTTTTGATTGTGCGAGCCGAATAATATCAACTCTGGACGATTCTGAACACGACGATATGCTGAAGGTCAGAGTGTTTTGGCGAGTAGCGGTAGCATGCCAACAAGCAGGCAAGCCCAGTTTCAATATTCGTTCTCTTTGAAATCATTAACATGATTCCTAGGGTTCCCCGAGCGTGCGACAGCCCTATTCGAAGCGGAAGCAGAACTGTGAGCAAGCATAGTTTCTTCAAGCCGATAGGTACTGATCACATCAAGTCTATTCGAGTTCCCTCAAGTGCTCCGCGGGCTACCGATCGAAAATGCGCTCGATGCACTCGAAGAATTCTGGGAGTCGGAAGTTCCTCGCATAGGAGAAGCTGGGTGCAAAGGATGGGCATATTGGCACTCTCACAGGGATGAAAACCAATACTATCCTTCCATGCCTTCGAACATCATTGAGCGAACGGACCTTGATCCTTACCGTCAATGGGGGATCATCGAATTGCTCACGGACCAGCAACGGCGTCAGCCCTTGCGGTCCATGGATGACTCCGATGATCCCTATGGTACAATTCTTTTCTCTGACCTCCGTCAACTCCTTTTCTCCTCCCAAAGTGACCGGGCAAAGGACGCCTTCCGCTTTGCATGGCTGGCTCTTGTCGGCCTTCATGTCCCTGGACTCCCCGATTATTTAGCTTCTGACGGCGACTTGCTTGATGATCGGTGGTGTCTAACCCATCTGGCACTGCCGAGTTACATGGATGCTATTTTTCCACCTCCGATCCGTCACACTCTCACCACGGATTCTGTATCAGGGGTGATTGTTGGGCGACAGAAAGAGTATGCGAATAGCTTTGGCCCTGTAAAGAACTGGACTTGGGGTAGCCTCGATCCTCTCGAACCAGTTTTCGGAAACCACGGATTGTGGGACCAGACAGACCTTCATGGTCTGGATATAAGTCAGATTAGAAGGTTATTCTCGCAGTTGAGATCAGGGACGGGGGACGTAAACTGGGATATATTAGCTTTGACATTCGAAGCCGCAATTAATGTCAAATCGCGAGTATTTCGTCTCTCGTTGACGTATTCTAAGCTTATGATGTCTTTCCCATACTCAGTGCACTCAAACTCTCTAGAAGTTTTCTTGAAAAGGCCCAGGACTCCCTTCCGCACTGGGGAGCTCATGCGCAGTTGGAACGGATGCGAGGCAGACTGAATGATGCTCGCAAAGTTTATCAAACGGTTCTCATCGCGACCTCCACCTCAAAGCGTAGATTTGGTGAGAGTCAGCTTTGGTGGGATTGGGCAAAAATGGAATGGCAGGCAGGTCAGCTTGAAGAGGCCTTGTCTGTCATTCTTAGAGCCGCGAGAGTTGAGGGTCGCGGGGGTGTTGCGTTTCTGCGAGCGAAACGCATATTGGTAGGAGAAGCTCTAAACAGCGAGACCTGGAAAGAGGTGGAGGCTTGGACGATGATTGGCGCATTGTTGGAGTTACTCACGTCGAATAGCGTGGCGTCGTGCCAACAGATATTTGATGAAAGACTGGAGGCGGTAAGGATGGGGCATGTGGCACATGAAAGCATGTCGGTTCAAGTATTACTCTTCCTTCATACCCACGGAACGCGGCTGAGGAATCCTATGCCACCCGCGTTACTGAGGAATCAGGTTGAGAAGGCGTTGGACAAATATCCTAGCAATTCAGTAATTCTTGGGATATTCCTTGAATGCGAGAAGGGCCAGGGTGTTTGGGGACGTGTGCGTAGCTTACTCGGAAATAGTGGACCAACAACCAAGGACATTTCAAGAAGAGTTCAGGAACTGTGGATTGCGAGGTGGGAGGGGCGACAGTGGGAGAGTGAGCTAGAGCGAACTCGATCAAGTCTGGCGACGGCAGTTGAACATGAGAGGTATGATTTCTTTGGAACAAATTTCATCCGATATGCTGTTAAAGCTTTCCACGGCTCAGGACACGGAAAAGTGCAGTTATATGGAGGCTGTTTATTGAATTAGAAATTCGGTCAAAATGCTTGGTGCAAGCGAAGAAACTACTCTTCCGAGGGATTGGCGAGTGTCCGCTTTCAAAAGGTAATTCAGTGTGGCACTGTTCTATAAATGTGTGCTTAGTTGCTCAATACAGAGTTATATCTCCTTGCGTTTGTTCCCTTACGCTCGGTGTTTACCGGGCGGGAGTTGAACAGTTTAGCTGAGTTGATGACGGAGCGTGGAATTCGCATGCGCCGGGGAATTGATGAGGTTGTTTCTGACTGGAAAAGGGATGAGGATGATACGAAGGAAATCGAGGGGGTTTTGGAGGATGAGATAGAATTCAATTCTAGGGAGTTGAAGCGGCTGAAACCATACTGAGTGGCGGTATAGGTGTTCTATTTATTAGTATTTGTACACCAGTCGGAGGGTGACAGAGTAACACGGACTTGTCACGGAGGATCTCGCTTGAACTTATTGTTTATGTGCACGAGGCAGCATCGTCTATTGCTCGCCAATATTTTCCTTGGATTGAAAGCGAGATTCTTTCAATAGTCTCTCTGACTTTCTTCTATCCATTTTCCTTCCTTTCTTTCCCGCATCTCCCTGAATCGTTCCCTATCAGTATCTCATTCCTACCATACTTCCCCTTATAATCCACCCACCATCATGCCCACAATTCCAGCACCATTCGTAGACTCCAATCGTGAGGAGTGGCCAGATGCAGATTTTGATATTCCAGAGGGCCAGCCGCTGCATTCAATAACGGACAAAGACGATGACGAGGAGGACTGGGACCTTGAGATGGACTTGGGCAAAACCGGCAGCGCCAGAATACGAACCCCTTCCACCTCTATTGTCTCCGATCTCATTCCCTCCACCATGACCGGAGTGATCACCATCCGTCCACCACAGCCTTCTATGCAGCATTCTGAAGACGATGAAGACGATGACGAGGGCGTTTCCACCATCAAGGCAGCCACTATCATGCCCCGGCCACCCCAGCTTAAACACCAAGACCCCATTGATGAGGATTTCGAAGATGGTTTCTCGTTACCATCCGACCTCACTCGCCTTTCACTCGCCCCTTTGTCCCTCAATCACCGTTCCTCGAAGAATTCTCTTGAGTGGGGCGACAAAGACCAAACGTCATCTTCACAGTCTTCCGACGCCTATTCGTCTCTTGGGTTCGCTGACGCTTCACCGTCATCCAATTCCACCTCCTCTGCCTCTTCCGCATCTTTACCCGACACAGAAACAGACGATGAAGACGACGATGACGTTGAAGGTCTGATAATCCCATCCGAAATATTTGAATCAGGACATGGTGGCCGCAAACTCAATAAAATACTTGAGCAAAGGAGGGTGACCGTATTTGTTAATGAACAGGTCAAGGTGGCACCTCCCGATCCAGAGGATGATTTTGAGATGGGTCTGGTCATTGACGATGACGTTGATCTTAGCCCCAGCCGGCTTCTTCATAGCGCTCAGCAACAGAGAGCGAAAGGCCTACATAATCAACGTAGTCGTAGCCTACCCACCCAACGACCCAACGTCAATCTGAGGCCACCTTCAAGGTTAAAACCTGAAAGAGCAAAATCCCCAGTCAATCCACCACCATCCTCTGCTCGTCAGCTCCAAAAGCTTAGGCTGTCACCCTCGCCTCCTTTGCAACCTCCCACCCGCTCACAAACATTCCAGACCTTTTCACAGACCCCATCACCGTCGACGTCCTCCTTCTTAGCCCCGAAACCTGGAAGCTTACGCGGACAGAAATCGCATTCAGGTCTCAAACCCCCTACACCGCCTCCAACACGGAAACTCACTAGAAAGGCATCACTCTCCTCTCTTATGGATAAGAGTCAATCTCAAGCATCAGGCTCGGGATCGACATCGACTAGCACAACCAAAGCTCGTTACGAGGAACCCACTGCAGCCTCCAGAGCAAAGACGCAGAGAAGCACGACTTCTCGGTTCAAAGTCCCCCCTACTCGCCCTTCCACGCCATCTTCTAACACTGCTGCTCTTCGACTTACTATGCCCACCTTTCCTACACGGGCCAGGCCGGCTCTCTCTTCAGTCTGGGGAGCACCGCCATCACCGGCCGTTCCATCACCCACATTCCGCAATACATCTTCACCATTACCCCGTCCACCTTCTAGTTTATCATTGAAATCTTCTCGCGCAACACTTGTTAACTCACCTCCTGCACCCAAAGTACTACGTAAACCTAGGCGAGCGCGGACTTACGGAGATGGTACCGAACTAGACAATATTGAGGATCTCCCCACTGACTGTGACAAGGAAAGCCGATTCCGTGTGCAACCTAAAGGATACGGAAATCGGATCCCAGGCGGCACATACTCTGCAACGAAACCTCCGGATAAATCTACAGTGCGAAAGAAACGACGAGAACCTTCTGGGACCAATACAGGTAAGTGCAGTTCGTCCATGTGTACATATCTTTTATTTATCACTGTATCCGCAGATGTCCTTGGCACATCAAACAATTGGAATCGGAAGCCTTCTCGGTCAGATTTCTCGTCGCTGAAGACCGCCTTTGGATCACCACCCAAGAAAAAGAAGGTGGCTTCTCCGTCCCATGGCAGAAAAAAGCCCACCCTCATACGTAACCTCGGAGGTGCCGGGGGACCAAAAGGTAAGGCACACACCTTTAGTTGTACCATGACGTAGTTCTGATTTTGACCTCTCAGTTGTGGGTGAAATGAAGTGGAACCCCCAAAGCTTACGGTGGGAAGGCAACGAACAGGCACTTCGTGAATTTGATGCGGTGGTTACTTCCACCCGACCTGCCCTGATCACTCATCTGACTGGATCATCCATTGGATCACCTGTCGGCTCCTTCGCCTCAGGCGCCCGGATAGTGGGAAACATGATATTCGATCCCCAACGAATGTGTTGGATATCGACATTACCGCCTGAAGAAGATGAGCCCGATGTGTTTGCCAACCTTGCCGACGATGAGGAAGATGGTGATGGCTGGGAAGCCAAAGGCGGGACAATACGAGGAAGTCTCACATCACTCGCACCATCGGAATCAAGTCGAACGTCAACATCCATGTCCAAGTTAACGGACCCTCCAAGTCCCGCAAGGAGTCGTACCCGGTCACCCTCAGAGTCTGACAGTGATCGCGGGTCAAGAGCGTCTATCACCTTTGACATCGACGCTGTATTCGTTCAGAGTTGTAGAGCCGCTGAACAACGACATTACTCGGAGCTTTCAGGATGGAAGGATGTTCTTGCCAGACAGGGATCACTCCATGATCCTGAAAGAGCGGATCTCTATGAAATCCGGGCTCTTGCTACACGCAAGTACCAATGAGTTGCTGCATTGCATGCTTCCCAGTCGCCTCTCGTTATTTTATCAACCTTCAATTATCTCTACATCAGGACTGCTTTTGTACAGAGATATCTTGTGCTTTTTCTTCGTTCTCGTTCCGTCGTTCTTTATGATTTTTATTTTATTTTGTTTCAATCTCTACTCGATGATTCTAGGGCACGTTCTTTCTGTCATAATTCTCTCGACATGTACGGTTTTCGCGTATGGAATACATGTTCTTCTGCACTCTCATTCACCTGCTGACATACACAATACCCTGCACCCAGGGAGGCACCGATCAAAGCATGGCCTTGGCACTTCCCACTAGCTTTCAGGTCTCCATTGAAAGAGCTAACGGGCTGTTTACTTCAGGCATCCATTGCCGCTTCTATCCTTTATAAACCTGATGCGTTCCGACCAGTGGCATCTCTACATCGGGTCCCCATGTCGACTTCAATCCCAAAACTCGAAGCTGGATGCGGGCGTATAGCATCATTTTTACATGGAAATAGTGCTGTTTTATCCGAGTTGTCTTCTACATACCCTCTCAAACTTATCTCTGCTCGCGTCTCATCCAGGCCAGATATCTCCATTGTGTATATTCTGTCATACGGAGGTGGCCTTGTTGGAGGAGACAGGACTCATTTAAATGTCAAGGTCAACCACCAAAGTTCCTTGGTGTTGCTATCTCAGGTGGGTTACTATCCTTTGGCATATTTTCGGAAGCTAACCACAACGGCAAGGGCTCAACAAAAGTCTTTACAACTCGTCTACAACAGAAGCACATAAACTCTCCTTTACCCCCCATCGAGTTAAACACTGATGCCGGGGCAACTATTCAGAAGATGGATTTCACCGTTTCTTCCAAGGGCGCTTTATACCTCCTCCCCGATCCGGTCACCTGTTTCCGTTCTGCTTCGTACAAGCAACTCCAGACCTTCCATCTTGCCCAAGACGCCACGCTCGTACTCCTGGACTGGATTACCTCCGGTCGGAAATCCCGAGGAGAGGAATGGTCGTTTTCAAGGTATTACAGTCTCAACGAAATATTTCTCGATGGCTTCACCTCACGACCCGTGAGACTGGCCAAAGACGGGCTGCTTTTAGAAGAGGAAGGAGCCGAAACCAATGGGCATTCGTCAAAACGATCGTTGGCACAAAGACTGGCGCCATATTCGTGCTATGCAAACGTCGTTTTGTATGGTCCCCAGATTCAAGATGTCGTTCGGGAGTTAACGGCTGCGTATGAGAAGATATCTGTCATGAAGCTCACTGCACCACCGGATCTCCTATGGTCTCTGAGTCCGATAACATGTCATGGCGGCGGACGAGGGACTATAGTCCGAGTGGCGGGTAAGGAGACTGAGCTGGTGAAGGATTGGCTCAGGGAGGCATTGAAAGGGCTCGCACAAGTTGTCGGCGTAGATGTATATCGCCGCGCATTCGCTCAGTAATGGATGTAACAACAGATGTTCACTTTCTGTATCATCTACATGTATTATATACGTCAAGTTGAGATTGAACAAGGGAGTGTTTATTAGGCTGCTTACACTAGTGAAGAGTCTCAAGTGTGATCTACATGACTACCCTAGATATAAATAATACAAAAGCATTATAGGGATGAACGAAGAGATCTAGTTATTACTCAGTTCAGAGACTTAGATGCAACGGCAGGAGAACCTGGAAGAGGATTATCCTCAGTCGGTGGTGGAGACGGTTCTGAACGAGGTTCGGGCGCAGTAACGCCACTATTTCGGTTCTCATCTAACCATTTGTCCATGTCGTCCTCGCGTCCAGTAAACGGTCGCTTTCCTAGGAGTCTGATCATATCCTCTCTAGAAACGTACAATGGTCAGATTTGAAGAGAAAGTAGATTGAAATATACCTTGTCAGGACTTCCTTCTCAAGAAGAAGCTTTGCAACGTTCTCCACATCTTCTTTATGGTCAGTGAGCAACTTCCGCGTCCGGTCGTACATGCTCCTACGTCATTGTCAGTTGTCTGGGGAAGGTGAACGGGGACGGAGCACGTACGTGATCATTTTTCTTACTTCGCTATCGATGGTCTCCGCAGTCTTCTCGCTGAAAGGCTTGTTCCATCCCTCCTTTGCTCCCCGATCGCCGCCATAGCTGACAGGTCCGATCACTTCGTTCATTCCGTAGTTAGCACAAGCTTCGAATGCATAACGAGTGATCTTTTGTAGGTCGTCTTGAGCACCGCTCGTGATGTTTTCGACTCCGAAAAAGATCTCTTCAGAGACACGACCCCCAAGGGTGACACATATCTGGTCACCAAGCTGTGGGCTAGAGAGAAGGTATCTGTCGGGAGGCAGGTACTACATTACGATGAGAACCTTATCAACAGGTAAAATTTACAGCGGGCTCACCTGCGCATAACCCAACGCACCGTTACCTCGAGGAATGATGCTGACCTTCAAAACAGGATCGGCATGTTCCAGAAACCATCCTGCAACAGCATGACCAGCTTCATGGTATGCTACAGTCTTCTTCTCATGGGGGCTCAACAACCGGCTCTTCTTCTCCAAACCAACTATGACACGCTCTATTGCGTCGTCGAAATGATTATTATAGATAGATTCGGCTCCACGTCTTGCGGCACGAAGCGCAGCTTCATTGCACACGTTTGCAATATCCGCTCCCGAGAAACCAGGCGTGAGTACCGCCAACTTTTGTGCCAAAGAGTCGATGTCCCCGATAGACTCGTGCAACTTGAGTGGGCGTAAGTGAACCCGGAAGATACCCTTACGTCCAGAGACATCGGGTCGGTCAATGACTATATGTCTGTCGAAACGACCAGGACGCATGAGGGCGGGGTCCAGGACGTCGGGACGATTGGTTCCTGCCAGAACGACAATGTGTTCATGCGTGCCAAATCCGTCCATCTCCACCAAAAGCTGATTGAGAGTAGACTCCCGTTCATCATTGCCACCAAAGCTTCGTCCTTTCTCCCGCGTCTTTCCGATAGCATCGATTTCATCGACAAAGATAATGCAGGGTGCGTGCTTCCGTGCTGAAGCGAACAGGTCGCGAACCCGAGATGAACCAACACCGACGAACATCTCGACGAACTCCGATCCAGATACGGATAAAAAGGGAACCGATGCTTCACCTGCTGTTGCCTTTGCCAATAGTGTCTTTCCTGTTCCTGGAGGACCGGACAGAATAGCCCCCCGGGGGATTTTAGCTCCCAACTTCTCGTATTTGTGGGGCTCCTTCAAGAACTGAACGAATTCCATAATCTCTTCTTTGGCCTCATCCATCCCAGCAACGTCCTTGAATTGGACCTTCACTTGCGTTTCCTTGTCAAACAGCTTCGCACGACTTTTTCCTATATTGAATAGTCCACTGCCACCGCCACTACCTCTCCGTGACAACCAATACAAGAATCCGATCACGGCTACCGTAGGTGCGAATTCGAGAAGGACTCGGAACGCGGAGACCTCGTCCGTGTATGCGACTGGTATCCGCTCGTGGCTAGGAATGCCGAGCTCCTTCTGGGCCTCGTCAAGCTTGCGTTCAAAAGCTTCCACACTACCGATAGAGAAGTAATAGTCACCATGTCCGACATTGGCAGTCGGGTACATGGTTCCAGTAGCATTAGAATGTAGTGCGACTCGGACTTTATTTCCATTGATGACCGTCAGCTTGTCAACCAAGCCTTTGTCGAGGAAAGCGGTGCGAAACTCTTGCCATGTGATTTCTTTTGAATTTGATGCGGAAGTATTGGAGAAAATGAAATGAGTGATAGCGAGACCTGTTATCCAATTTATGGCAGTATTGAAACCGTTGCCCCCGTTGGGGGGTGGTGGTGGTGGTTTCTTGGAAGATTTATGGTCTCCGGATCCTTTGTCGGATTGCTCCTTCTTACTCTCATCCTGTTCCAGACGACGGCCCTCCTGTTCTATACGATTTGCCTGCTGCTGTACACGCTGGAAAAAACCTTCAAGAGTTCGAGGAAGAGATTCCTTCTCAGTCTTTTCACCTTTCTGAGGCTTTATATCATTCTCTCCCTGGTTTTCGGCCTGCTCTGCGGATACAGATGACTCCCCTTTATGAGACTTATCCTCTGTGGGCTCATTGGACTTCGACTGGGAGGGTTCGGTGGAAGACGACTGTTGATTTGGGGTATTTACTGGTCGTGCATAGAACCGTGCATGGCCACTGATGAGTCTCCGTGTAGATATAAGACGAGTAGCCCTGATAGACCGAGAGAACATGAAGTGAAGGTTGCGGGTGAAGAGGACGGATTATCTAAGTGAATCCCCGGAACGCCGCCGCGGACGCGAGTCGCGAGTCGCGACTCACTGCTGACTCATCATCCTCAATGCCCCGACAGCACATTTCTCGTTTGTTGCTTGTTTTTCGTTCTGGCAAAAGCATTTTGGAACTCTAACGTACCACCAAAGGTCAAGGTTTGCTACGTTGTCGAATATGAGCTTGTGTATTGTCACTATTGTGCACGTTGTTAACGTTGTTGTCGGTGGTGGATGGCCGTAGTGGCTGTGTCGATTATCCGCCTTTGAGGCAAACTGCGATGAGCAGGCTGCCGGTTCCCTTCAGCAGACTCACTTCACGGTCCTTGTAGGATCTATCTATGTCTTCGCCTTCTGCGTACGTTTTCATTTTACTTTGTGGATCCATTGTTTCTGACCTTACGTTAGTTCTTTCTCTTCTAGTTCGACGAATGCTTCATCCGTGACACTTTCCACCACCACTACTTCACCTTCGAAATTCACCGTTTCCCCTTCCTCCTCAACGATGTCGGAAACAAAAACCACTGCAGAGACCACCCAGACTCAGACAGTTCCCTCGTCTACCTCTTCAACAGAAACCACTTCTTCCACTTCCACTTCTTCCATTTCCACTTCTTCCACTTCCACTTCCACTTCTTCTTCCGATTCTTCCACCTCTTCCACCTCCCCAACGACGACATCTACCTTGACAACATCGTCATCCTCTTCATCGTTTACAACATCATCCAGCTCATCCTCTTCTTCCTCATTGTCTTCAACTACTACTACCACCACCCAATCGACATCCACTGATTCATCCTCGACCACAACCACGACGATCCCTACAGTCAAGACCACTAGTTCTAGTCCAGAAAGCAACTTTCCATCCGCTATAAGCCCCACGTAAATTTTCTTTCTCTTCTGCTCTCGAATGCCTCTAAGCTGCCTCTAGAACTACTTTCTCAACTACGATCGTCATCACTACCACCGATAGTGCTGGTAGAACGACCACTTCCATTCCTTCTGTTGTCACCATGATCTCAACCTCCACATTATCTGGTGGTTTAGTCACAACCATCACGGAAATTGGCGCCAATCCTACACTAAGCTCGCAAAATAACGGGAGAGGTAACAACTCGTGAGTGACCGAGGAGTTTTATTCCCTACGAGTACTTTATTCTGCTTCTCGCAGGTTCTTCAAAAATACCGGCGCCGTCGCGGCGGTCTTTGTCCTTGTCGGTCTCGCAGCGGCATCAATAGTCCTCTTCTTATTCTTCTACATTTGTCGGCGTCGGCGTAGGCAGATCAGCGAGCACGATGCTGCACTCGCTGTGGCTGGCGTCAATCGTAGTCCTCTAGACGACGACGAATTTGGGCCTACCTCGCGACCGGAAATGGCTCACAGGTCGACGATGGGTTCTATACCCATTTCCAACAGGACGTCCACCTTGTTCAACGACGATACCAACGGCCCTAGCGGCACTAACGGTGATTTCTACAATCCGTACGCAGAGTTTGGTCACGGCCATCCTGTTCCGATAGGCGGTCCAGGCGGAGGGTATATCCCCGCAAGGACGTATAGCCCACCGCCTCCGGGTGCGTTTAGTCCTCATTCACCGCATGAAAGTGAGAAAGGTCATGGACATGGACATCACGGCAGTCATTCCGCATCTAGTTACGAACCGCTTCTCGCTGGTTTCTGGCAAGCTCAGAATCAGACTCTTCCTTCTGCGACTGGTACTGGCGGCGGGACAGCGTCAGCTAAACCTCCTACGCCGCCTCCACGAAACCCACGGAGGTCTGTAGACAACCAAGTCTCGAAAGTGGTCCCCGATAAGCAGATTGAGGTAGTTGGTCAAACCAGGTTTGGTGCAAAGCGAAAGGATAGTAATGACTCGCAGTACTCTGCTGAGAGCTCAGATGGCAGGTTGGTCCCTGGGCTTCGGCAGAAGATTCTCGACAGGAGGAGGGAAGAGCGGGTTTCGGAAGACTTGAGAGATGAAGAGGATTATTCAAGGCCAGTGCTTGGGGTAAGTTGGTGATTGATTCTGACTATTGGTCGTCTGAGTCGAGTATGCTTCTAGGTTCGAAACATCCCGGACGGCGCCAGCCTCGTCTCCCGTGACTCTTGAAGCGGTCAAAATTTTCTTACGCTTTGAAATTTTCTGCTCATCCTTTTTCTTAAATCTGTTGTTTGGTATCTGAAAAAGGGGATCTTGCAGGGATTCTTACTTGTAGGCATAAGGATGGCCTTGGCGTTTCCCTCCCTGATCTCCACTTTGATGAATCTGCTACTTTATTCTTTCTGAATTTCCCCGTCCCTGTCTATCATAATCTCGTTCCGTTTCTGTCGTTGGTATCCATCTCGCGTTACTCATTATGACCCATTGCATGCCCGACTCACATATTTCACATATTCACGCATTCTTGGACTCGATTACATCTGTAGTACTGAATCATCCACATATTTTTCCCCGCACTATACATCTCAATTTCTGTTTCTTCCTCTCTGTACCATGCATACGGTCATACATATAGATAGCTTCCTCGGACTCATTTTTTAATTGTGACTCTTGGTAGACGGGATGGACTTTTACTTGCCATATTATTTTTTTGACTCGTTCAATCAGCTAGGTATTCACGAAAGACTCATCTGCCCAGAATCGTTTACCAACTTGTGTAAAACGGCGTACGCTTAGAACGGCGAGTCCTAGTACAATATTTTTCCCCAAATATTCTCTCCAGTAACGCGAGATGCTATGTAGGGTTACTATGGAGGTTATAGAACACGATTCCCGAACTTCTAGTGGTAATGTCGTAACTACAAGGCACGGTTTATTGAGCAAAACAGAGGTATAGCGAGATGAACCTAAGTTGACTGACCTGAATTCCCGCAATCTCTTCGATATCATATTCCTCTCCTTTGATAAACTTGGCAGTGCCATAGTTCCTGACCCGCGTCGCCTCCCATCTAGTAAACGCGACCAAATTTGGTCGATTTCATTCTCAAAGTAGATAAGGAAGATTTCTACACGTACTGGTCCGTTGTCGGCACTTCGTTATCGAAAATGACATGTCCCTCTTCGTAGACTTTCTTCGAAGGAAGGAGATTAAGAGGAATGCCATTGATGAATTGTGCGAAGTGGAATACACCGAGTCGGCGATAATGTCGCTGATCTTCTGGAGGACTTACGACTAGACATGTGTTGTCAATTTGGACAAACTGAAACGGGGCAATTTAACGAACTGAAAACACGAACCTCTGTGCATCGTCCCCTTTAAGATGCCTCCACTCATGAACGAGAGCTGATCGCCAATGTTGATGACGAGGGCTCCATCCTTGTGTTTCACAAATCGCCAGACATTGTCGGGCATGAGAACTTGAAGGGCAGTGACGGGTTGGGAAACGAGCGTGGATAGACTGTTGAAGTCGGTGTGACCATTGAGCATGACGCCTCTGGTCTTTTGGGACTCCTCAGAGGTGAGGGGATCGTAGATCATGTACCTGAGGAGCTTTGATTCGGAATGAATGATAAGTACATAGTATCGAGACCGATGATTCGTAAACGTATAGTACTTACATCGTCTCCGGTGCGACCTTTATCGTCCTCGTGAAGCCTGAATAGGTAGCCCTCCTCCAGACCAAGAACACCGTCGATGAGATTGAGAATGCGACGTAACACCTTTTGGCGGATGTCCTAGAATACGCATGGGTGTGAATTTGTGCACTAGCAGGACGAAAATAATTCATTCCTTACCGATAGGAATGCCTTGGCTTCCTCTACAAATGGTTGTAAAGGCTGAGGGTGGCGAGTGATGGGGTCGATACTGTACATACATAATGACGTTAAGGAAGTAAGAAGGAAAAAAATGTGAACACACCACCTACTGGTTCTGGTAGAAATTGTAGTGCTCGATCCTGTCTCGAACTCCATCGTTGATCTCCCAGTAGTTCTGAAGCTTGTATCCCATGAAAGAGCCCCTTTCCTTTATCGGAGCAATATGCTTCTCCTTTTCTTCTCTAGATACTCCATCGAAGGTGTGTTGGCCGATATCGAATTGCCGCTGCAGCTGCGCAAGGTTTAGAAACGTGGGAACAAAATTTCTTGGTTATCAACACACTTTTTCATGCGGTATGCCGTGATTGACGACATAGAAGAAGCCGTCGCGTTCGAGTGCGGTTTGGATCGTGTTGATCAGCTCTTGTTTCCTGGTTTCATACAACGACAAGTCCACCGTCAAGATATCAGCCCATTCGACCTCTCTCTCGGTGATCTTTGGTGCTTCCCACTTGGGCAGATCAGGTTTCTTGAGCGAGACGCCATTCAAGTTCAGCTTGGACGAGAGCTCTTCAGCGACTTGCGCTACTGTGCTGGTAGACATCTTGCAGTCTGGGGTTCGTGACTAATCAGAGGAGGAGTTCTTTTCTTTTTATTCTCTTCTTATACTGTCAGACATATGATGAACTTCTTGCGAGCACGCCATCTTCCGAGTGCCTCTCGTCATGAGTAGCCAACACTTGGAGTAGCGTTGTTCATCCACGCCGAGCTTGTTGCGACAATCAACACAGGACAGATTGCATATTCAAAGACTAGGCCATCAGGTTTGCTTAACGGCGGGGAGCCAATGGCACCTTACATTCGAGCTGTGACATCGTGGGATTCGTTCCATCTTTGGCTATTTCGGAGGAATCCCCGCTCGCGCCTAGAGGGCAAACCTGTTACCTTAAAGTACTCGTTCTTGTCGACCCTACTCGAATCGAAAGGGGAAACGCGTGGAATTGCCCGAGATAGCCCAACAGAGCCTTCAAAGTCGAATGAGCGCTGGACGAGCGCATCACACTTGTTCAAGCTAACTCCTCAAAGTCATTCATTCAAGAATCCATTAATAAACACATCAGCAGCCGACTATTCAATGTCATTGTGGATACGAACTCAAGAGTATTTAAGGGACATCTACATGATGTCTTCCCAGAAAACAATTCCGTTTTCATACCCTGACCTCTCTTCCGAATTTCAGGATGAGAGCAATGTGGTTTTTACCCGCTTCGCTCTTTTATGTGCTTCTGTTTTTCTCGTTATCTGTTTATTCGGAAACGTTTCCCCCTTCACAGAGCCTTCGTTCTCGGAAAACTAATTCCTATTCCACGTCTACGGTTACGCTTGCAACTGCATCTGACCTCGGAATATTACGCCAGGGGCGTATAGATGCTATCATCGGCTCTCAGAAAAATGTCCATATTCCATTGTGGTGAGTCTTTATTTCTTTGCTCTTTTGTGTTGCACAGACTAAAGTTGCTCCCATAGGCTCTCGTTGCTCGGAGAAGATGGGAAGTTCTCTGACGTCAACTATGCTACTGGATGTGCTGCACAACGTGCAAATTGGCCCGCCCAAGACCATTGGACCCGCTTAGGTGAGTGTCCGCAAAGTCAAAAGTTGATAGCACTCTCACTGTTGACTCCGTTTCCCAGTTAGCATGGCAAGCGCCTGGCACGGTGGCCTCCCAAACACAGACGAATATGTCAGAAACGCGACTCTTGCTTCCATCATCTCTATATCTATGAACTGGTGGTTCAATCGCGACTTTCAGAATCCGGCCTGCTTGACTGAGGGTGGAACATCGTCTTGTCCATGCGATTCCAATGATCAGACCCTGTGGAACACTAACTGGTTTAGCAATGTACCGTCACTTCCTTATTTTCGTAGCGTCAACTGACCCCCTGTCAGGTCATTGGAACGCCGATGCAGGTTGCAGCGACGTGTTTATTGATGGAGGACGCTTTGGCACCCTCCCAGATTAGCAATTGCACTCATATGACCGCTCGTTCATATGGCACATTCCAGGGAGACTTCAGCTTTCTGGCAGGAGCCAATATTCTTGACATTGCTAAAATTGGCATCGATAATGGGGTCCTCAACCAAGATGTTAGCTTGATTACGGACGCATACCAAAGAATACACAACGAAGTACAGATTCAACCTGGTATAAGGGTTGACGGCATCAAAGCTGATGGTAGTTTTGGGTATGTCGTTGATGGGTTGCAGAGGCCACGACCTTTTTAACATTCTTCCAGACAACACACCGGTTTACTTTACAACGGAAACTACGGAAAAGACTAGTGAGTTTTCGGTGCAAGACTGTTTCAAGGCTCTTAAGAGATTTGAATGATTGCAGTACCAATGATGTCCTTGACCTGGAAGTCGCTGCTGCTGGAACTCAGTTTGCAGCGAATGCGACTTCCAAGAGTGCCATGGAACTGCTTGTTGACGGCGATTCATGGATGATCTATCGCAATACACAGACAGGGACTTTACATTGGGACTTCGTACGTTGTTCAGCGTCTTGTCGATACATTCAGTTTGACTTTGTTATTAGTCAGCACTTGGGCGATTCATTAGCTTTCCCGTCGTGGATTCTCAGCAAGTCCTGCTTGTAAATGATGCAAGATAGACTGACTCATCGTCCTCTTAGAGCGACTGCAAGCATCAATCTCAACCTTACCAAAATCGGTCAACTGGGAGAGCAATGGCAATCTGATACCCTGACACACTTTTCACAATTATCTCAAAATACCTCAGGTGTCAATGCTGGGCAGCTCGTTGGAAATAGACATTTTTACGCCAATGATTATATTGTAAGTGTTATAATTTCATAATCCATCGTAACCTCCTCAAGTAACTTGCATAGGTACACAGAGGAAGTAATTATGTCTCGACGGTGAAGATGTTCTCAAAGCGGACCACGAACACCGAGTGTACGAACTCGCAGAATGTGAGTGCTATTTTGTCTCTGTTCAATCACGTTGTCACTAATCTACGCTATAGCCTCTGGGTTTCCACTTGGCGGATGGTGCTCAGTACAACTACATTGTTGGTGACGAGTACGAAGACATAGCTGCTTCATGGGACTGGAATCTTATTCCAGGAATCACGACCGATTACGCGGCCACACCTCTCAATTGCGGAAAAGCTGGGGCTCATGGCATAGAAAGTTTCGTTGGCGGGGCCTCCACTGGTACAACTGGTCTCGCTGCAATGCGCTACACCAACCCTAATACCAAATCGCTACACTTCCAGAAGGCATGGTTCTTCCTAGGTGATAACGTGCAATATGTCATGGTTTCGAACATAAGTTCGACCACAACGGCTGATGTGTATTCTGTTCTCGACCAAAGGCGTCATACTGGTCCCATATTGGTCGACGCCGAAGAAGTCAGGTTGGAGGAGAATAAAGTAACCAATTTCACCAACGTCAGCACGTTATGGCACGGCGGGGTCGGTTACAGCTTCGAGACCAATGATGCGGCCACATTGTCCTTAAATGTTGGACCGAAGACGGGGAACTGGTCTGGTATTGGCATCTCCACACAGCCTCCTACGACCGTCGATCTATACGCTGCATGGCTTCACCACAAAACGATAGCCTCCTCGATCGCGTATTCTACATTCCCCGGAACAGCAAGCGTGGATGAATTTATGCAGAGAAAAAACACTGCACAGCTGCATGCCGTCCAGAATGACGGAACCGTATCAGCTTTATTTGATAAGTCATCGCAGACTATCATGGTTGTGTACTGGGCAACAAATGGTGGTTGTGTTGTCGTGAGCGACGCGGCTGTCACCATTTGTTCGAGCTCCAACGCTGCTGTCATTTATGATATCGACAGTAATGCCGTTGTTGTTTCGGATCCTTCGCAGACTCTGTCCTCGGTGGACCTCAAGCTCACGACTTCTAAGGGTGTTATGGCAATCTCTGTCACTCTTCCAACGGGGGGAGAAGCAGGGAAGAGCACATCTCAGATAGTTGTATAGTCTATATCGCACATTTGCATTCTTTGCTTGATCTAAAACACGGACTTGGTTCGTTGAGAAGCTTAGCCTGTGCAATTCACGGCACATAACTAAGTATAGTAGGGCGGAAGTCCCCAGTTCTCTGGTATAAAGTCTTCGAGCGACTTCAGTGTTTCATCGGGACGCTCTATGCCATCGTAAGGGACATTGAGGAGCTGGTAATCAGGGACCCAAATTACTAGAAGACAAGGCCTGAGTGAAAGAAATAATACACAAACTACTGAAACCTACCAGACATCCCTGCTCGTTTTCCGGCCTCAAGGTGCAAGTATGAGTCCCAATGTTGTGAGATACAGGAATACGCACCTGCATCCCAGGTATCGCATCTTCAAACACCAGTCCCCTACTTCTTTGCTCGAGTTGTACTGGGGTTACTGCATGGCCTCGAGGATGCCCAACGTCTCTCCCCAGTAATTCCCTTGCCGCTGTTAGAAATATATCGGGATCGGGTTTCCCTTTCAGATCCCATTGTTTGTCATCGGCACAGACAATCTTGCCATCAAATAAATCGAACACTTCTCCCAAATGTCCGGTTTTGAATTCATAGTTGCGTCGTCGGGAGCCTGTGGCGACCGCGATGGGTATGTTATGTTTCTTCAGATGAAGGACTAGTTTGCGAACGCCAGGGAGAAGAGGCACGGTAGGCCAGCGTTGGTCTTGAAGGACGTTACGCTGATGAAGGTACGACTCCAAGGGCAAATCGATGTCAGGGAAAAACGACAGAAGGTAGTTGGCAGCTTCCCGTTCCGCTACAAAACGTCTTTGAATAACTAGTCAAATTATAAGTAGGACCTTACGCTTTCCCATACACCCAGCTTTAATCTGCCATGTCATTTCCCTTCCATACTGTCCAAGAATATCATCTGAGGTTTAATCGCAATTATCCACATTCACTAGGGTGATGCGGTTGGTCCTGGAAGGAGGACTGACTAGTGACATCTGTGTAGACTTTCTCTGAATCTATCATCAAGCCTATGAATGAATCGTGCTTAGCCTCACGAAACTGATGACAGTTTGACCACGGACCATCTAAATCGAATAAGACGTATTCTACACGGCGTGTAGGAGCTGAAGACATTTCAGGAAACAGACAAATGACGATGACGGACGTTGTGGTTGGAGGAACCCACGGTCCTCTCGTGCCTAGTGTGCTCGAGCCTCAGATCACGTATTATACCTATAAAAGTCTTAACTGGGGATGTGAGGGACGTGTCACTCCTTCTCAACGGCAACCGCCACTAAGTACTTAGGACAGGACTGGCGTTTCTAACCATCATGGCCAGCCTTGCAACTACAACCATTCGGCGCAGGCGCTTGATTGCTCTCATCGTTGTGGTTCTCATCATATTTCTCCTCTTCGTCCGAACCTCGGAATTGGAATTGCCAGATGTCCTCAGAGATGCAGGCGTACCTTTATCCAAGGGGAATTTCGCTCATATCATGAAGGGGAAACTCCGGTTCTCTTCGGTCGAAGTGGACGAAATCTATGGCCTCATACACCTCGTAACGAACGATGATCACGAGCATCAACATGTATTGAGCCAGTCGCCCAAGTTCGACCCCACGAAACCGGTGAACCTGACGTTGTATGCCCCTGGAGAGGAAAATGAGGTTAATTGGGTTGAGGAAGTGGAAAGGTTGAACGAGAAGTATCCTGTCGTTGTCTTCAGCAAGGTTAGCATTGTTGATATGAGCATTTCAATACTGATCATGATCGCCGCAGTCATTTTGCCCATACTCTGCAAAAGCGAAGAAACTCCTCGAATCTTACAGCCTTCGACCACCACCAAAAGTGATTGAAGTTGACCTACGCGGTATGTCGATAACGTTTCCTGTGGTAACAGGTCTGACCTTGGCCTGTTAGATGACTCGATACAAATCAAAGCCATTCTGACGAGACTGACTGAAAAGTCGACCTTTCCCAACGTCATTGTAAGGGGGACATCCATTGGTGGTTCGGACGATGTACAGCAATTACATAGGGAGAAGGAATTAAAGCGGATCTTCGAAAAAGCTGGGGTACAGGTGACTGCCGACGCCGAGGAGTAAATACCGCGGTGGTCGATAGATTGTAGTTTTAGTAGTCTGTGTATCTTATCAGAAGCCTGCCATGTAAGAAGGTGTCAATATGATCAAACCTGATCAAACACTCCACATCAAACACGGTTCCAACTCCAGCGCGTTCTCTTTCTACCTCCACTCGCTTCTCTTTGTCTCTCTCTTTCGTAGAAACCAATACAAGCAATGGTTCCATCCCCCGCGATTCAAAGAGGCGCACCGCGAGGCTCCCACGAAGGCACTCGAGGCGGTCGCGGTCGCGGGCGGGGATCTGGAGAGCGTGGTCGCGGTGGTGTAGCGCGTGGCGGTGCTGGAGGTACCCAGCGGGAGGCACCTTCGATCTCTGGTTTGCTACCAACCCGTCTTTTCATGTTTTCCTCGTTGATCGTGCCGATCGTTCAGATCACATAACTACCATTGGGGTCAGGAGACCAAATTTTGGCACTGCTGGTCGAGCAGTGCCCATTCTAGTGAACAGCTTCACGACAACAATTCCTCAGGATATCATAAGACATTATGATGGTGCGCCCCCATTCGCCGCTTCAGTCCTTCACTGGGTGTTCTAACTCTTCCATGCTTTTCTCCCTTCTTGTTGATAGTCGGTGAGTAATTGAACTTCTACAGTCTGCCAGAAACTGTTCTTATTTGTCTTTAGTCATGAATCCCACCGAGCAGACCATGCCTGCACGACTGAACATGGAGATAATTACTGCATTGCAGACAAGGACAGCCCCCGATATCTTTACTCCTCCAGCCGTGTATGATGGACGGAAAAATATCTTCGCGGCGCGAGAACTTCCTCTAACAATCGGCCCTGATGGTGTGCCCTCTCAAGAAGTACGTTTTTCACTTTCCTTCTCCGTACTTTTTTAATTTTTGACTTGACATTTCTATGGTAGTTCTCCGTCACCTTGACTGACGCGACTCCTGGGAAAAAAGCACCGAAGGTATTCAAAGTGCGTCTTACAAAGGTAGCTGAAATCAATCCAGAGTATGTTCATGTATTATTTGATTGCGAGATTCGACTGATCAGTTCTCTAGGGTTCTAGAGCGATTTGTCCATGGTGATCAATCTCATGACAATGTCGTCCTCACTGCCATCACGGTACGTCCGTCCTTTGTCCTTTTTTTTTCTTGTCCAGAAACATACGTTCCTCGCTTTTCAGGCACTCAACGTTGTAATACGGATGGAACCAACCCGAAACCATCCGTTTAATGTCCGTTCCTTCTTCACGGACAGGGAGCGCAAGGACATAGGACTTGGTCTCGAAGTGTGGCGGGGTTATTTCCAGTCTGTGAGGCCAGCTATAAACAGGATGCTGATCAACGTCGATATTTCAACTGGCCTGATGTATAAATCAGGGCCGTTAATCGACTTGTGCCTCGATTTCTTGAACAAGCGATCAGGCGCTAATGTCAATGTCCTGTCGCCAATTCATGGTCTTCCCGATAGAACTCGTCTCACTCTCTCGAGATTCATTTCGGGTATGCGAATCGTGGTAAATTCTGGTGATACCAACTTTCCCAGTCAGACTCGTGTTGTCAAACAGCTAAGCCAGGCTGGAGCAAGCCAGTTGACTTTCACCCTCCGAGAAGGAGGCACCTTGACGGTTGCTCAGTACTTCCAGCAACGATACAACCGCCCCCTCCGATATCCGGATATCGTTTGTGTTGAAGTGAGTTACTCTACCCCTTGCATGATCTGCTCTAGGTTGACTTGTTTGGGGCGCAGGTTGGTACTGGTGCATTCATCCCTCTAGAGTTGTGCAAGGTTCCTCCCGGACAGATTGTCCGAAAGCAGGTCCCGCCAGAAAAGACAAAGGATGTGTTGGATTTTGCGACAAAACGCCCAGCTGACCGTCTGCAAAGCATCCTAAACGGAGTTGACGTTTGTATATTTTGGTGTTCATGGCCCTTCTCAGCCTGACTAATGAATTCCTTTCCAGGTCCTTCAATACGGGCAAAGCGAATACGTGCGTCAGTTCGGGATGCACATCGACACTTCCATGGGAGCTCTACAGGTTCAAGCCAGAGTTCTGCCTCCACCCACGCTCAAGTACGGCCGACAGTCCAAGCAAGCAACGATTGTGAGTGGTGTGCTCAAGTGTGACGGGTTTCAGCATCGATCTTGTTCGATCTTGTTATGTCTGTAGCAACCTCGTAATGGTTCCTGGAACATGTGAGTGTCACTTTCATTAAGTGGTGCTAGAGTTGACCACTCGTCTCGCACCACCCTTAGGGTCGATAAGAAACTCTACCAGGCTGCCTTCATCACGAACTGGTATGTCGTGGTTTATGAAACCCAGGAGCGGTTCGGCCCGAACATTGCAAACGAGATGGTGAAGGGGTTCATTGAAGGTTGCATGAGCGTTGGTAAGCTCCTTATATGTCCTAGGGGCGCTCCTTTCATTTAGAAATTTTACCTGCAGGAATACAAGTCAAGGTCAAAAGCCCGAGAATCGAATGGAAAAACGGACAGGGTAATATTGCTCAGGTAAGTTGTCATTGAAATACTCCTATTCATTCCTGCTCAACTACTATCCTGTAGCAATTGAAGGAAGTCGGCGTGAAAGCTTACAATGAGATGAACAAAACCCCACCCAACCTCGTGCTTGTCGTCATCCCTGAGAGCGGCAACGACATATATGCTGCTGTTAAACAGTTCGTATCCAATGATCTTACTTTTCTTCAGTGCCTCATGGATCGTTTAGCTTTGGGGATTGTGTACAGGGCGTTGCTACGCAGTGCGTCAAGTCGATGAAAGCGGGACGTGCAAAACCTCAATACTGGGCAAATGTCATGCTCAAGGTCAATGTCAAGTTGGGCGGGATCAACCTGATTCCCGAACAATCATCAGTTTCTGTACTCACTGACCCGAGGAATCCAACCTTGGTTTTGGGTAAGTCCTTCGCGGTCGCATTGAATAGCTTGATTTAACGGTACTCTTACATATATAGGTGCCGATGTTATTCACCCTGCTCCAGGATCGGAGGGCCGTCCCTCGTTCACTGCTTTGGTATCCAACGTTGACTCGGACACTGCTAAATACATTGCGAACTGTAAAGTGCAAACTAGTAGGCAAGAAATGATCGACGATTTGGAGACAATGACTAAGGTGAAGCTCTATCTATACCCAAGTCTGACTCGACTAAATACATTGCGATATCTTCTCCAGGAGAACATAGAGCAATGGGTTTCGTACCAGAGGAAAATTGAGAAGAAACCGAACCCTAAAATCTCTCGCATCATTTTCTATCGAGGTTCTATAATGTTTAACTATGCCACCCATTTTCTGATAGTGGTGCCTTTTCAGATGGTGTTAGCGAGGGTCAGTTTGCTCAAGTTCTTGAACAAGGTATGTTGGCATGCAATTACACGATTACCTTGTGTCTGATACGTTACCCCCAGAACTACCTCGCATTCAGGCCGGGTGTGCTGCTGTTGGCATGAACCCCAAGATCACTGTCATTGTAGTTGGAAAGCGACACCACGTTCGCTTCTTCCCTCGAAGCCTTGATTCGAAAGATCAGGACAAGAGCGGAAATTGTCTTGCTGGGACAGTCGTCGATAGAGAGATTGCCCATCCGACCGAATTCGACTTCTACCTGCAATCGCATGGTGGATTGCTTGGTACTAGTCGTTCGGCGCATTATTCAGTGAGTTTAGTCGTTTCTATTCTTGGAAAGCTTTGGCTGACTGCCTATTCCTCAGGTCTTGCACGATGAGAATAAGTTCACGTAAGTGCTGTGGTTTTTTCCTGTGATCTGCAAATATGTTTGTTGATCCTCAAAACTGAAAGTGCTGATGAACTCCAATCGTTGTCATTTGCGCTTTGTCATGTCTACGCGAGGTCGACCCGTTCCGTCTCTATTCCCGCGCCAGTTTACTGTGAGTTTTGCTGGTCTTTCCACGTCTTTATGATCATTTGCTTACCTCCCTTCAATTCCAGATGCTGACATTGTATGTTCTCGGGCTCGTAACCATTATGATCCGACTGGTTCTATCAACTTCTCGGACTCCTTCACTGCTGGTGGAGGTGCGGAAGCGACATTGGAGAACTACCGGCAGGAATTCAAGCCCCTCCATCGTAACTTGGCCACCAGCATGTATTTCTCTTAAACAGAATTCTGGCTTTCTTGCCCGCTGTGGTGGGTCAACGGCGGTTCAGGATACCTACTTACCACCTTCTTGCTCACTACGTGCCCTCTCGTCCCATCAGTGTTTATCCTATTATGTATCGATTAGTTATGCTTTCTTGACATTTGTGTAATATACTTTTGTACACATCAGTCGTGGTTGTTTTTACTGAGCGCTTGTGTCATTGACATAGTGACCGTGACCACCATGGAATCAGCCATTCCGACTACTGCAGATCTATCTGTGAGCGAACAACATTTCATCCACCTACCCCTCGGTAGTTAATGCAGGTAGTAGGAGAGGGATTGTTTTATTTGCTTGGAGAAAGAGAGCCGTGTCACATACCCATCAAGTGAGTAGAACGTTGGTCTAGGATTCATCTCACCCTTTTCTTTTCACCAGATTCTAGACAGTCTAACATCGAAGATTGGGTGCATCCATGCCGATGCAGATTAATTGCCCATCAGAAATGTTTGCTTGCCATGATAGCTGTGTCGCGCAAGAGAGGCTCCGTACCCAAGTGTCCACAATGCAAATATCCTTATAAATTCAAGTACAACCTTCCACTTCTTATCCCCACGTTCCTCTTCCGTTCTGGCGAAATGGCAGTCACTACCGCTGGCACCATGTTCTTTGGTGTTACTGTTTTGTCATTAGGTACATTGGCTATTGGCGTTGTTCATGCATCTCTTACGGTGTACGGTGCATACGCAGCCAGGGCAATTTGTGGCGACGAGTGAGACCTCGTTGATTGCGGATCGTAGTCTATGCTGACGAACCATGAACAGACTCTTCGACCTTTTATTGTCCGATGACCCGTCGAATTGGCCCACAATGTCGTTCCTCCTCCTCCCCATGATTCCTTTAAGGTTGATGACCAAATCCCTCTCCGGCCTCTCTGCTATCTTCTTTCTATGGCCGGATGTACCCCCGCTTGCCGTTCGAGAAAGATTCATAACAGACTCAAGTCAGATTGACCGCATGGTGCCCTCGTTCACGCAGAAAGCCCGTCACCTTTCTTTTCCCAAAATTGGCCTAGTAATCTTGGTTGCCAGCATGGCGTATGACCAATTACTTCGCAAACTGACTCACTGGCTTCTCGATATCCATCCTGACAGTGCTGCGGTTGTGCAACGACCGCCGCGGCCTGTTCGGCCTTGGTCTCGAGGGTTAAGACGAGTCAGATTGGCAATATTGGGAAGAGACGGCCCCATTATTGACGATGGTCCGGTAGATGGTCCAAATCCCCTGCAGGCACCTCAGGAAGCCCCTCCCATAGGACAAGAGGAAGAACATAGGTTGGACATCTTGGAGGGAGCCACCCGCGTTCGTGATGGCTCGATGTTAAGCGGTCTCTTGGTTCCTTTTATTGCAAAGGGCATCGGTCATCTGCTGTATCTGGCTTCAGTCCACGTTCGTCCTTTACGGCGTATCTTAGGCATCAGACCGACTCCGTTCTTGTTGGATTCTCCTCCACCATCAATTCCCAAACTAGTACCTGATCTCATTGGAAGCATCCACAATGTATGGTATTGGAGGTGGTTCACTGATCAGGCCACTGCCAACATGGATCATGTTTGGTATGCTGTTGAGTTATACTGCTTAGAATTCCGCTCATCGTGTTCGAACGATAGGATCCGCAACACCATCGGTCTTGGTATCTTTATAGTGGTAAGTCACTTGTTCGATGGTAGAGTATTGGATGATTCAAAAATTTTTCAGGGACGTGACTGTCTACACTTATTCCACCTTTGGCTTGCCAAAAGAGAGCTGGCCAATCGACATCTAAAGAATAGAGACTTTGCTGGCATTGACCCAGCGCAACTAGATCTAAGACCGCGGCAATGAACTTGTATAGTTCGCTTACCCCACGAGATGGAAAGTAATCGAGCAATATTTGAGTTACAGTGTCAAAGCGAACGAGATCCAAACAGCTAACTTTCTCCTCTTCTCCGCTTCTCCTATCTTCTATTCTGTTTCTGAAGACTTGGTAAACCTGCGCACATGATAGGTGATATGGACACACGGTTCGGGACGGCCTTGCACATTACCGATCAAAGTCATGAGTATATCAATGCGAAATGGGAAGAAGATAAGTTGAACTCGATCGACTTCAAACTCATGTCAGTTCCTCCCCACGATACTCCTATCCTAGGTATGGTTTCTCGGCCTCCGGTTCAATCTGCCCTTCAGTATGGTTACAACGCGGATTTCTGGGTTGAGTATTCGTCAGGTCTGGTAGACCTGTCCTGTAAGAACCCTCTTAAGCCAGGGGAGAACCTGGATACATCACCTCCAGCGAAAGGTGCAGACGAGCTCGAATTCGTGGTCGATGGGAGTAGGACACTTCGAGTGGACACGAATGCTACTGCACTGGTCGTCATTGATATGCAAAAGTGTGCCACTCTCACTCAGTGCCACTTATATGAATCTCTGATGGAATATTCGTGCCGCTCTTGGCATTACAGCTTTTTCCTGCACCCAGACCTTAGGGATCATCGTCTTGGGTTGAAGTGCGTAGATCCACTCCTACGCGTGATACCAGTTCTTCGGGAGAAAGGCGTCAAGATCCTTTGGGTGTATGTCACTACCAACCTTCCGAGCGTTGTCATATATTATTAACGATTTAAATTAGGAATTGGGGATTAACGGACCATGAACTAAAGACTCTGCCTCCCGCTCTGATTCGCGGTTTCAGAAGGCCGCAGAGCATTCGAGAGGGCGGTTTTGGCTCAGAACTCCCAGGGAATTTCGGAAGGTTACTCATGCGGGATGAACGTAATTCGGATTTATATGGCCCTCTTCAGGACGAGTACATCAAAGGGCAAAAGAGAGGAACAGATTTCTGGATTCATAAGAACCGGTAAGCGTTCACGAAAACGAAAAAGTTCTGAAAGACGTGGACTGACCTTGAGTCAGCATGAGTGCCCTTTGGGATCGAACTGCCCTGGATCTATTTCTGAAGGAGAATGGTCTGAGGACACTGCTCTTTGCCGGTGTCAATACTGACCAGGTAAATAACTCGAGTTACTCATTCGCCCTTCCGCAGCGGCTGTATGTTGATTCCCTTCTACCCACTCCACCCGTAGTGCGTTGGTGGGACGCTCATAGACGCGTACTACCGTGGGTATGATTGTATTCTCCTCCAGGACGCCACAGCTACTACCTCACCAACGGGTGGATTTGAGAATGTCATATATAACGCGGGAAACGTACGTTCATTTTACCATCGTTTTTTCATGCGTTCCTGAAGTTTTCCCATCCTGACATTGACAGAGTTACGGATTCGTCACTGACACTGGGAGAGTAATGGCTGCCCAATAGGATCGCTACAATATGCTCTCGTTCTTCCCCCATGTATCATAACATACATCTATTCCGTTGATATATTTACATGTGAAGATACAAGTACACAGTCCCATAGAAAAGGACACTAGTGATGGCACTGGCATTCGTGAATTTCATTGCCCTTTGGATCGGGGACGGACCTAAATAATAAATCACCAGTCAGTTGTTTACGTGGCGAGTAGCATCCATTGAACCGAGGAGACTTGCGTTTAATAACGTCGGTCGCGTGAGTACATCTTCTCCAAATGTTTTTGAGGTCGATCGTACTTGTCGCAGTTGGCGTTCCGGTTGGAAAGCGCGTTCTGATACCGGAGTAGTGGGTGAGTCCGAGGAACTGTGATTGGACTCGGAAGGAGGCGGGGTGTTTGGTTCGTATACCTTCGAAGGCACTCTCAGAATCGAGCGAGGAGGCCGTGGCGGGGCGGTGAATGGGACTGATTGAATCTCGGCGGAAGTTGGCCTGCTGGTATTAGTACTACTGTCGGTGAGAGGCCGTGCTTGAGCGGGAGGAATGGATCCATCCAAATCAATGTCCTCGTACTCGTCGTTATCTGTAGGAGGATATAATGACGGAGTTGACTGTCTCGAAACCTGAAGGGGAGATCTGGGACGATTGGGGTTGTCATCAACGACGACAGCAATTCTCTGTTTGATTGGGCTCAAAGCGTTACTATCGCTGAACGGCCCATTGTCTACCGGAGGTTGCTTGCGTTGTACAGGTGGAGCCACCAGGACAGGGGGGGTTTGGCGAGTCGGTGTTAAGGGGATCAATGGACCACCATCATCAAGCTGTAATCGGTCAGGGCTTCGCATTGAAACCCTGTTGCCTCCATCAACTACAGCCATTTGAGGGTGGTCTTCAAAAGGATCGTCCGTGTACCGGGGCGTTTGTGGTAGGCTTTGTATATCTTCATGAGTGGAACTCTGACTCTTCCTTCTCCTCTGTCTGCGTACTAGGATGAAAATACAGCCGGCCAAGGATGCTAAGATCACGCCCACGGCAAGGAAGACACCTGCGACAGCGCCGTGATTCTGTAGAAAACTGGTGTAAGACTCCATCAGTCACTGATTATATCGGAAGCAAGTTAATGGTGTTACCCCTTGCTAGTTGTACCTCCATTCGCCTGATCAGCTCCCGTTGGATTGGCGACTGCGTGAGTGAACGTAACATAGGAACCATTGGACAGTAGAGAAGTGCTCAAAACAGTCACCACAGGAGGAAAAGAGAGCGTTGTATGTCCGTCAGACTGGGTGACAACGACCCCTACAGCACTCTTAAAGGTTGACTCTGGAGATTCGGTAATTGTGCTAACCACAGTTGTCGAGGGTTCTGTTCCTTTGGCAAATATGACTAGAATGGTGCAGGGTCAGCTTGAAGACAATAAGTATTTCCACTTTAAACACGCACCTGAAGTTGTAGTACTGGTTGTGAAGGAGTTAGTAAAACTAAGGTTGGTGGATGATCGTGTGGTATTAGAGGTAATCGTGTGACTTTCGGACGACTGGGTAGGACGTGGAGCGACGGTGCTCGAGGTCTCAGATGCTGTCTTCTTCGAGCTTTCAGAGACTGAAGTTGAACTATTGTGAAAGCTTGTAGTCGGAGTGTCGGCCTGACTATCGTCCTTTTCAGTGGTGTGAGGTGTAGATGACATCGTGGTACCAAGACTCTCGGATAATCTATAAATCCTCAATAATAGGAATTCATCCGCAGATAATATTGGCCTTACGACGTTGACGAGGGTAGCTCTGGTAAGTTCGGCGTTTTCACGACGGGAGGGTCCGACGTGGACGAAAGTTCTTTTCCCGATGATGGAGACAGACTTGGAGAAAAAGCGGATGAAAACGTGTTCGCTGAAGAAAGGTTCGAAAAGGCGACGGTGGACGAATGCGATATGGCTGATAACGACGACAGACTTGAACCAGAGGCGGAGGATAAGATCGTGGCCGAAGGAATAGTATAATTCAAGTACCTCGAGGGGCGATCAAGCGAACTTGAAGAGAGAACAGGTCTCAGTACCTGCAGGCCCTTGATCGGCTCGTGATCGGAAATAAGTGAGTGTTAATTCGCACCGAGGTGGAGGTAACAGTGAGCTCAGAAGCTGAAAAATGACTGTGAGTGTAGGAACCTTCAGGGAATGAATAATAAAGCGGTGAACTCAGGCCGCCGCTGCCACCAGAGCATGCAGTATACCCAATCCTAGCGTAGAAATTATCACTTACAAGTGATAAGGCCACTGTTCATGGTTTGGTCCTAGGACTCAAAGTGATGAGACCATGACCAGCTACGGTCAAGAGGATAGGTAGGTAATAAGAAAGGGAAGAGATCCGGTGAATTGCACGTCCCAAAGTCCTTTAACTACGTGTCAGTAGAGTCGTAAATCCGCGCGGGGAAACTTCGAAACATATAGACTTGTGTGCTAGACGTCATCTGATGGATTTTCCGTGTGTTCATTATCGTGCCGAAATGTGTTATCCCGAGCTTGACATATGGCAAGGCAGA
Source organism: Marasmius oreades (assembly GCF_018924745.1). Taxonomy (NCBI): domain Eukaryota; kingdom Fungi; phylum Basidiomycota; class Agaricomycetes; order Agaricales; family Marasmiaceae; genus Marasmius; species Marasmius oreades. The sequence goes on from NC_057323.1 coordinate 2,982,671, forward strand.
TACTGGCAATGTGTACAAGGTTCTTTTAGAGGTTACCATGAGGCATTGGCATGTGAACGAAAACGGCATGGCATGGTCGGAGGACTCACCACACTCGTTAAATTCACTGAGCACGCGATCGAGGGGTTAGATATTGAATTGATACATATTGTCCTGTATAGATGAAAAATCAACCATGAACTATGCAATCCTATGCGACAAGAATGGATGAACACGAGTTGTAAATGAGTGTGTGATTGCCTAGGTCAACGTGAGTAACACTCTGTGAAAAGAAACAGCCAGACGCTTACGCACAGGCTGGAGTGTGAAGTTGCATTGGTATAGCGAATAGTCGGGTATGTATTGACAGCACGATAGTATGACCACAAAGGTGTGAGTAAAGGACATTATAAGGTGGTTGAAAGGTATTTGTATGAGAAAGACTGCGTGGGATTATCATTCCGTGACGGTAACTCAACAGTTTTTAAGACTCACCAAATAAGAGCATCAATTAACAGCAACGAGAGCCTGGTATCCAATTTTTCATCTTATTCAATTTCACAGACCTCCTTCGCCCACCGCTGAGGCTGCCAAAGCTTAATCTGCTGGAACTGTTGACCCTTCGCAACGCCCGGTCCCCATAACTGACGCCACTACCAGCCTTTTCAGGATCAAGTATCCCGGACTCTATGGAAAGTAAAATGGAGCGTGCAGCTAGCATGAATGGAGCTTCAACATTGTCTCCTGTGAGAGAAGACGCTTCAAGAAAATGTACGTCTAAAATTATAGGTTGGTAGGCTAAATGATAACGACGACGGAGCGACGTACCATTCTCAGCCGCCCATTTACTAGCTTCGGCCCATTCCACTTGACGTTCCTCTTCACGATCCAGCTTGTTTCCCACCAGAACAGTTACGAGGTGAGGGCTTCCAAGGGCACGTGCGTCAGCAAGCCATCGAGACAAGTTGATGAAAGAATCTCGGCTAAACGATGGTTGAGACTGAACTCTTCGGATAATTGAGGAGTCGTTACGAACTTCGTGATGTCGTATACTAAGATTGCACCTGCAGCACCGCGGTAATAGCTTCGAGTAACGGAACTGGGGGAAAATAAGCGATTGAAAGAACATAGGACGATTGATCAGACCGAAAACGTTCTTGACCAGCAGTATCCCAGAGCTTATTGACATCGGTTAACAACGCCATGTGGTGCCAGAAGGACTTGAAACGCACTTGCAACTTAATCCGTTTTTCCCCCAGCTTGATGGTACGGCTTGAGAACTCGACGCCTATTGTGTGTTGCGAGTGGTCCTTGACTATCACAAGAATAAACATAGACGAGTATCATTGAGAAATTGAGAACAAACATGTATTGTGGGAAAAGTGATGTAGTAAACAGGACTTTCCGGTCCCTGCTTCGCCTAGAGAGACATAAGGAAAATTCTAGACAGACAAGTGGGACGAGAATGACCAATGATGATATATTTCATCAGGAAGTCTATATGGCAAACGATTTGAGCCCAAGAGATAAAAAGGGGGGGAAATCCTTACCGTATGTTTCAAGTAGTTCAGTTGCGTCTGCTTCATAGTCGTCAAGAGCCATGGCAGAGTATGCTGGAGGATGAGAGTACGAGAAACGTTGAGAATTGCTGTCACTGTCAGTGTCGATGATGCAGCAACGATGGCCGTGAAATCCACGTGATGATCATGATTTACGATAATTTTAAATCGTTTATTACCATCCTTTCCAAGGAACCCAAACGTCGACAACCTCTTTTCCTTCTGCAACTGTAGAGTCTACGATATAATACCACGGATAAGCTGCAGCAATCAAGCATGCATGCTGGCCAACAATGTCCACCGGCTGTCCCAAGTCAAGTTGGTCCTCTGGCCCAACCGGTTTTGTTCTCGTTAAAAGTCCATGTTCCTGCGAGATCCTCCCTAGCTGCCAATCTGTCCCGATCACCCTTCCAAACCCTCCTGACGGCCCTGTATCCTTGCTGAAGGCGATGGCGCCTCCATCTACCAGCGCCTCATCCGTACCTTCCTTTCCTCGTCCGGGATAGTATGAGACAACCGTAACTCGCACCCGCTGCGCGATTCTGGTTGAATCAATCAGACTTGTATGTTCCTGTTGAAGATCGAGCATAGGATAATTTCCGGCATGGAGTTCCAGTGTCCCATGAAGCAAGGACGACAACTTTTCTCGACTCTCCTTGGAAGCGGCATGGGCAGTTGGTGTTGATCCTACAGACAAAACAAGTGGTTCATCGGGCGGATTCATTCCTGCTTTTGATACTATTTCCAGTGCCAACCCAGCGGCATTATTCACTGTATCCACCTCCGACGACAAGAAGGATGAAGCCTCAGGGAAAGATGTCGACGCGTATGCATTTCCGGCATGACAGTAAAAGCCATAAACAGATATAATTGTAGACGAGAAGAGTGTTTTTATAAGCGATTCGAATTCAGGTGAATCAATGGATATTCCGGCACGCCTTCGAGGAACGTTAGAACATCGTAATTCCTACACTATTCCTCGACTCACTTTTGACCGCCATCCACCTTTACAAATACAGACCACTTTCTTGATGTTGACCTGCTCTTTTCGAAGTGCTCCAGACAATGTGCCTGGTAGGGATGGTCGATGAGGCAGCGAACAACACCGCCGCTTGTTGCAACTTCATCCCATAGGTTTGAAAGGTCCTCAATCTTGTTCTGAGTCACGGGCAAACCATATAGAAGCTTCAGGCACGTTTGTCAATAACATACTTGGAATCAAGTAGAGCTTTACTGACATCATTGACAGTTCCATCGTTGAATAAACCCGACTTGACAACATTCCAAGCTTCCATCAGAGTAGACACGACAACTGCGTTTGTCGTTGCAGTTTTGGAACTAAGCTGCAAGCGTGTTCCTTCGGTTGTCTGTGGAAGTACGGATTAGATGCATCGAATAATTGTAGAGTATCGGTATTACCTTGTGAGTTTTCAAATGTGCTCTGAAACCCGTACCCCAGCTCAGAGCCTTCTCGTGCATCTTTTCGCAATTTGATGCAAATACGCCTCGATCTATGATCATCGCAGGGGTTCTGAGTTCGTTCAGATTCCTGCCGACAAATTGATCGACGAGTTTCTTCTTGTCGGGTAGGTTGGACAGTTCATAGGGGGTGAATGTTTGCGGTGGTGTATACATTATACGCGCTTGACGAGGTTTATCGGTGAGCAGATGAGGAAACCCGAACTCGAAGCGTCGTTTATATATAATTCAGACACCGTGCGAACCACATTTTCACAATCATTCTCTCGCAAGAGCACAGTTGAGGGCTATTGTTTCATTTTAGATGACTTCTACATATCGCTAAATGTCATTCAAGCAGTGGCGATGGCCTCGATCTCGACGTCGACATCCTTAGGGAGCTTTGCAGCCTGAATGCAAGTTCTAGCGGGCTTAGGACTCGGTACTAACTATGTTCAAGTTGACAGTAAGGTAAAAAAAATCAACAAGGACGGACTATCCTCACCTTTTCGTACATCTCGTTCATGGCTTCAAAGTTGTTCATATCTTTCAAATACACGTTCACTTTCACGACTTTTTCCCAAGACGAACCAGATGCGGCGAGAACATTGCCGAGGTTCTTGATAACTTGAGCCTGGTTAATTCAGTATTCACAAACGATCCTGAAGCTGTCGGTTGGAACACATACAGTATGTTCACGAATACCGCCAGGTACCAGGTTTCCTTCCTTATCGACAGGTGTTTGCCCACTAAGAAAGATTAGGCCAGGGACCTTTGTGGCATGGGCTGCCAAGCGCTGGTCGTTAGATGGCTAGAACGGTTCAGTAAACGGTGAGCACCGACACAGAATTTTGGTGAACTGAGAGTTCTCATTGGAGTTGATATGTTCGATGGGCATGGTTTGAAACTGGAAGCAATTGAGACTGGAATTCTCAGAGCGGATTCCGGAAGCGCTAAATCTCGGTTATGGCGGTCCGGGTCTCAATACCGATCAAGATTCAACTTAACCCACCGACGAGGAAGGGGAGGAATACACGCGAGCTACAGCTACAACTACAGTTCAAACAGAGAGGCTAGGTTCGTTTCAAGGCACTGTCTCGCTGGCTCGGCGTAATACCTCGAGCTCAGAGGATCCGGAAATCTTTGCCTCGATCTTCCAGCTTTATGTAGGGGATGAATGGACGCAGTTTCCTTGACAGCTTCAAGTAAACAAGGGAATTATGTACTGAATAGATGATAACACACGTATAACGTTACATCCCCTTGTAATGCCACGTGTCAAAGGGTTTCCATGCAGTGTTGCGTTCATCGTCCAGCGCCCTCTACCAGCTCCCTCCATCCGTAACACACCGCCTCCTCCCGATGGCCATCAGTAATCGTACGCAAGATTTCGTCGAAGTCGTCAGACAAAGAAAGGGAGATAACCCCTCCTCACGACCTCGTCGGACACCATCCGGAGGTGACAACGACGCAGGATTCGGAAAGCATTATATGGAGGAGGCCAGAAATATTGTAAGTAGTTTGAGAGCAATGCACAAGTCCACTTTTAACAAAGAGCAGCTCAAGCATATAACAGATTTGACGCGAATGCTTGCCGCCATCCGTAAACCGTACTTGAATGTCAACTCACAACAAACGCCTTTTAGTTCCACTTCCAGGACTATAGACTTCAATGGGTCAGCGTCTTGGGCCGACATAAAACAGCTTTCGAATCAGGAACGAGACGAAATTGACTTGCAAGCTCGCCTCATTCTCAGTCGATGTGCTGACAGAGTGAAAGAGATGGAAGCACTCGAGAAGCGTGCGTCCTTGGTCGTTCTTAAGTTGATTGTTCCTGATAATCGTTGTATTTCCAGGTCGTGCAGAAATCCTTGCTAGTAAAACGAACCTCATAACACGTCTTCTACCTGCAAGACTGAGGCAGGATGACACTTCTTTGACAAACAAAACCATCGCTGCTCACCGCTCCAGTGTTACCTGGTATCTTAACCGACGACTCGCTGAAGCAAGTCAGAATCAAAAGGAAATGCAGGAGGAACGCGTCAAACGTCAGCTTGAGCGGTCACGAAATTTGAGTTCTGGAGCAACCTTTGAAGCCCAGAATTTCAGTGCTAGTAGCTCGCGTCCCGATAGAGGTTCCGGTGGCAACTGGTTCGGAGGTGCCTCTACTAGCATCATAGCGGCAACTATCGGAGCACCGATCCCATCCTCTGGAAACCGTGATAACCCCCAAACATCAATCGCCGAGACTGACTTGCCATACGACGAGGAGGATGACGACGATATAGAACTCTCAGCCTCGCAGATCCAACAATTTGAAACAGAGAATGCTAACCTTCTACGCGACGTGCAAAACAAGTTGGAAGCTGTACAACAAGCTGAATCACGGCTACTGGAAATAAGTGCATTGCAGGCGGAACTGATTACCCATTTAACCGCTCAGACAGAATTGAGCGAACAGTTATACGAAGATGCCATTGCCACTACGTCAACTGTAGAGAAGGGGAATGAGCAGCTGAAGGAAGCCAAGAGAAGGACAAAGGACAGCAGGTTGTACATCCTGGTTTTCCTCATTGGCGCCAGTATGAGTCTATTATTCCTCCATTATTATTAGAAAGTACACTGGAATACAATGCTGCAAAGCACTGTATATAGACGTCAGGGGCTAGAGGTCGTCTGCAGTCAAGGACTCGGGTCCTAATACCGGTGCTGATTCGCCGTATACTGTTAACCACATATTGGGGGAGTCCTGGCAACATGTCATTGAACAAGAGTGAGTTCAGTCGGACTGAGGCAACTTTGCAACATCCTGGTGCACGCCTGTGCAGACCAGGTCAAAAAAGGAGAACACAATCGGGATGTGTTCCTTAATATAACCGTCGGATATTGCTGCGATACGGGAATCAACTTGATAGTAATTTAGGGAAGATGAAGCTACGACGAACTGCCATAAAGAACATATTCTATTGACTGAGAAGAGGTGAGAAGGGGTGAGACACTGAAACGGCTGACGTGATAAGGACGACCTACAGCAAGTAAGGAAATTGACCACACCTATAGCGAAGGGCCTCACTCGGATTTCGAGGTCAACGTCATTTGAAAAGAAACTGCTCAAAGGGGTACCCGGTAGAGATAACCCTTTTTGCTTGTTGAATTAGAACATTCAGCTTTGAGGGAATCATTTGTGCGACAGGACATACCACAACAGACTCGAGTGTTTGCCGCTTCTCGTTCTTGGATGTCCAGCGTTAAAAGGCGTCCGCAATTTTACCATGAAGACAATCGGTCGAGTGCCAGCCGAAATGAAATGAGAACCGCCCCAATTATTCACGGGCCGGCTGCAGGACTGCGGTCCGGGAAACGGAGGTTGGGGCAAGGCGGTCAGGTGGGTACGAGTGCTTCGGAGTCCATGAGTTCACTCCATCTTTTGACGCTCTAGTTGAATGGAAGGGAAACTTATTTAAACCGGCCTGATGGTGCTCGCCTATTGTGAAAGATCCCGCTCACCAACATGGACAAGACCGACTTGAAGCAACCTGCCAGTCACGTCGACTCCGAAAGTCTCTCCAAGAAGGATGATGTTCAGGAGGAGTTAGCGAGGATGGCAGAGGATTTGGCTGTGGATCCCGTGGTCCAACGTCGACTTTTACGCAAGTTTGATTGGTGCATTCTTCCACCATTGACATTAATGTCAGTGTTGAAAAGTTATAACTTCAAGAACGATAATTACTTTCCTCCAGGTCAGTTGGCGAAACCCGAAGCCGCATAGAGGGTGTTCACTTATGATGTTGTGTTTGAACAGGTACTTGTGTAACGCACTTGACAAAGGCAACGTTGGAAATGCTAAGACGGATGGGTGGGACAAGGTTCGTGCTCCGAGCCTCGCCTCCACACTCACTTTGCTAACATTGACACCCCAGGATGTTGGTCTGATTGGAAATCAGGTATAAACGCCCCCGCAATCTATTTGGCTCCATATTGACGACTACGACTTCAAAATCCATAGTACTATCTCCTCGTCATGATATTTTATGTCAGTCATCCGTATCCTTTATTAATTACCGCCCCTGGCTCAAAATCACTGATATCTACTTCAAGGTTCCGTTCTGTTTGTGAGCTAGTCACCCACCGTATATCACATAACGAGCGAGTGCCAATGGCCTCTATTAGGTTCGGAACACCTATTGCAATATTTGTGAAGCGATTTTCGGCCGCACGCGTGCTACCACTTATGATGGTTGGTTTCGGATCCATGTTAGTGACTATGGTTTATTCAGTCCTCTCCCGGCAATCTCATGGCACCAATTGTAGGTCTCTCCTTTCTGGAGTAGCGAAAAATTTCTCTCGTAGGACGCTTTCCTCGCCGTTTGACTTGTACTAAAGTCCCCAGAAATATTTGCTATTCGATTTTTCTTGGGCATCTTCGAGTCCGCTATGTTACCGGGAGTGGTGAGCAGTCGTGTGATCATTCACATTCAATCCACATTTACTTACCCTTCAGGTATACTATTTATCCACGTTCTACAAACGGGGAGAGCTGGCGTCAAGAATTGCATTATTCTACGCAGCGGCGGCAATCGCTGGTGCATTCTCAGCCTTGATCGCATTCGGTGTTTTCCACTTGCAGAACGGGAAGCATCACGCTTGGCAATATCTTTTTTGGATTGAAGGCAGGTCCATTACACTTAGATTACACATGGATTGAATGTTTGTGCTCACCGCAAACGACTAGGAGCGTCAACAATTTTTTTCGCTATCGTTTGTTTCATATGGCTCCCTCGCTCTGCGGCCACCTGGTGGTTGCTCACTGACGACGAAAAGGAAGTTGCTCGTCGAAGGATTTTAGGAGATTCATCAGTGATGATCAATGAAAAGCTGAAGGTTGGAGAAGCTTTCCGACCATTCAAAAACCCTTTGTATTGGGTTTGGGCTTTCATTAGTTTGTCGTTCGGTGTGCCTTTGGTCGGTGACGTCTCGCCCCATTACCACTGCGTCAACTTTGAACAAGTTGACAACTTATAATTTTCAGGCCAGCGTCAACAATTTCCTTCCTCAAGTATGTCATCGTTAGGCGTCGAACGCTGTAATAATTCTGTACCTTTCTTTTCTAGATCGTGGCAAGTTTGGGGTACGACACACTGAAAACAAATCTTTACACCGTTGCCCCAAACGTATGCCGATCCTCTCCTCATTCTTTGTCTTGTGACTTCTTTTGACTTCTTTTGACGTAGGTTGTGGGGACAGTTGCACTCCTAATTCTTGCTTTCTCCTCGGACTACTTCAGGGAGAGGTCAATTCACATCTGTATTCCCCTCACCATTTCGCTCGTCGGATTCATAGTACTTGGATGCATCAATCCCGTAGAGCGACGGAACATCGCATATTTCGCATGCTTCCTTTTGACCATGGGTGTAAGTCTCTATATCTAAGCCTGCAATACCGACCACCAATCTCTCCTGCAAGGCATCGGCACCATCGGTATTGGTGGCTACGTGGTATAATAACAATACACCACAGGAGAACGGTCGGGCGGTGGTCACAGCGGTCATGGGTAAGGGCGGGAAAAGTACTGCTCATCAAGAGCTGACGACGCTAATTGCATAAATGTAGTCGCGATAGCTAACGCGTCTGGCCTCATTTCAACCAATGTCTTTCGGGCACAGGATGAACCCAAGTATGTCCCCGCTCTCGCAACATCTGGTAGGATCCGTTGTACCTTTCCGTGCAATGAGTCCTCACTCATAACTCTCTCTCCAGCCGCTTTCGGCGGTGTTTGTTTGTTTGTGGTCGCGAGTGTTGGAGTATGGATGCGATATGAGAACAGAAGAAGGGATGCCGCTCAAGGTGTAAAGATGACGGCTGCTGATGTCCCGACCGAAGCCCTAGGTGACGGGCCTAAATCGCCCTCATTCCGGTACATGTACTGATGTATAATGTTCATATGCGCGGTAAACAAGCATAACTTGTATGTATTCCAACAAAACAAAAAGAGGACGAACTCGCCTGTTGATGGTATCCAAATTTGCGACGGAGCAAAGTGACAATCAAGTCTGAAGTGATGTGGTGACCAACCATCTAATCTTCTGCCTCCGCGAGTGGTGGAAAGGGTCTCTGCCTCTGTTTGGCTTTTTTTTAGTTTTTGTTGAACAATGTACGTGACCTGGTATTCTCGGGTGAACCAAGTCCCCTCTAATGGCGTTACACTCGTACCTAGACGTCTTCACGGTTCAATGGGCCAAGGAGAGAGCTCAAGTACAATGTTCACCATCACCTATGGGCCATTTCATGCACCATCAGTGTTCGTAACGGATATAATGATTCATGTATACCTCACACGAGAACAGATTGCATAACTTTAAATGCAATGTAGTTCAGTGTCAACGACGAGCCATCGCATGAAAATCTGTATCATTCTATGTCTGCAAAGAGTTATCTCCTAAACAACACTAAGTGCAAGAAAGAAACGTCAACACGCGAACCTGCCTATGATAATTGCCTGTCTTCGTCCGGAAACGATGAAATCTGTGTAATGTAACAATTGAGACTTGAAAAACAGAACAAGAATAGAAAAAACAGAATTAAAAGTCAGGCTATAGTTCCGCTTGCAATCCAATGACACCTGACTACTGGTGGGCTTGCATTATGGCGTCAGAAATGAACGTAGCTGTGACTTGTTTTCCGCCAAACCAGCGTCCATTCAGACCCTGGATAGCCTTTTTGGCGGTTTCGATGGAATCAAATTTGACATAGATTTCTCCCTGTTACTTGAGTGAGCTTTGGACGAATCTTCAACCCCGAAACCAGCTGACCTGAGTTTCCTTTTCAACCTTAATGGCCTCTACTTTCCCGTATTTGTCCTCACATTCCCCTTTGACATCGTCAGCAAGATCTTTGTCCCAGTCGCGTTCGGTTTCCCTGATGTAACAGGGGTCAGAGTGCATACTCGAATGAAAAAAGATGGCATACTCTTCAGGGTCAAACATATTCTTCAACAATACAGAACGGGACTGCATAGCCTGTGTAGGGATATTGGGCTTACTAAGAGGACGTCAGGTCGAGTACACACAGTAGCGCATAACTCTGTGCTCACACTGGTTCGGGTAGAGAGGGAGGTGTCTCGATTCTAGCAAGCTTTTGCATCAGTGCTTGGCGTGAAGCTGCGTTGAGATTACCACCTGTAATAGAACTGGTCAGAAGTGGAACGGTCGCATAGAACTATTACCAACCGCCTGATTCTTCCAAAGAGTCTTGTTGAGTGTATCGAGCAGTCCCTTTCTCGTGAACGGTGTTAACACGTAACTGGGGGTAAACTGAGTTTTCGTATCAAGGGAACTATTGGTAAACATACTGTGCGACCAGCAAGTTCGAAACCTTCCATTTGTTCCAAAGCCATCTTGGCATGTTCTGCTCTCTTGTACCTGACAACCGTTCAGTTCACGTAAGCAGCGAATAGGTGCGGGATTGTGATTTGACTTACTGTACGAAAGCGTACCCTTTGCTTCGTCCGGTCATGGGGTCCCTGTGAAGATCTACAAATTCGAGAGGGCCAAAAGGTTCAAACACTTGTTTGATGTCGCTTTCAGTAAGGTTGAAGTGTAACGACCCCACATAGAGCCTGCATGGAAGGTCAATCATGGAGCTCGATCGAAATGGACGACCCACTGCATTGCGCCATGAGGAGCGCTGACTCCAGGAGGAAGATTGAGGTTCCTGAATCGATTTAAATGACAACTCAGAAGCGAAATATGTCCGTGCTTACCCGTCACCCGGATGCAAACGGTTCCTTTCCGACTCAGTCAACTGTACCATGATTGGGAGACCCATTACGACCGTGCCAGTAAGTGCCATGGCCTTTTCTACGAGATCAATGGTTCGGAATTCCACATATCCGATACTAAACGGCGGGTGATATGAGTTTCAGTGCTTGAGATGACGTCGCATTGAAGTTTACCCTTTTGAGCGGCGAGATATCCTGTCCGTCACAATCCTAGAATCCATAACTGTACCTTCGCCAAGTTTGTCTTCGAAGAAATAACCTAAGTCCCTGGCAGTCATACGTGCTGCTAGTTGGGATACAAAAACTGATCGAGCTTCAGAATCATCTTCTTTGGGCTCATCGGGATTGTATGGTTCTTCTGCGGGGGGTTCATAGTTAGGTGAAGGTCGTCTATTGACATTAATCGTTAGTGGGTAGTGCAGGAAGTACAAAGTACGTACTTTCTAGGAGGTGGACTGGGTGAATGCCGCATTTTGTGTGGCCTCCTGTCATCGGGATGGTCTCTGTCTTTGTGATGGTCATTCAGTTCATCTCCCTGTCGTGATCGCCTTCTACGTTCAGAATGCCTACTTCGAGGACTATCTCTGAGAGGAGAAGGAGAGCGCATAGGGACATCTCCGTCCTGCGGTTCACTGCCGTCAATTTTCTTCCTTTTTGCGCGCTCCTCTTCCGCATCATCCATATCGTCACGTTTTCTTCTTTTATCTCTGTCCCTATCTTCTCGTTCTCGGTCAAAGTCACGGTGACTGTGTCGACTTTCCGCTCTGTCGCGGCGCCGCTCCCTGTGACGTTCAGAGTCGTGATCTCTCCTTCGCTCTCTGTCTCTGTCTCTGTCTCTGTCCCGGTATCTTTCAGGTGTTCTGTCCCTGCCATGATACCGGTCTCTACTCCGACTTCTTCTACGCTCGTGCCGGTGACGGTCTCTTTTTCCTCGGTCACGAGAAGAGGACCTGTTAGACCTCCGAGTACGTAGTGTATCTGTAGAGTGGTTACGAGATCTAGAACAACAATTAGTCAACTAACTATGTGTGTGTAAAAATCGAACCTGTGACTGGGAGTTTTTTCAACTTCTGCTGTGTCGTTGGCAGGAGACATAGTGTATGAGATAGTTGCAGTGAAACTGAGAGAAAGGCAGTCACGTCACGCAAGTCACAAATGCTCGGTGCGTACGCACCTTCCGGAACCATACGCCGCGCCGTTATCATTGGATTAAGCGTCGATGGGTGCAACTCCTTCGAAACTAGGTGGTAATCCCGTTCTGCCAACACGCACTTAAGTTTCATGCCAGGAAGGTTTAGTTCAATTGTTTGGTCCTATGACTGTCATGGTGTACTATTCCATTGCATAAAGTTCATACATCCAATCTCTACACCAGCCCCCCCAATCTTGCCTTCACGCGCTTCTCAGCTTGTGCTAATTCGGTCTCCTCCGTCCTGCGGTACAGTTCATTCAGAGGATTCTCCTGCCCATCTTTCTCCAGATCAGCTTCAATCAGAGAAAACTTCTTGCAAAAAGCGCCGTTGAGCACTTGATTGTACAAAATATCCTTAAAGTGTGCCCGAGCAGCTACCCCGTCAAGAGCCAACGCACCACTAAGCTGGCCGTATTGGGATACAGTAGAGTGGTGTTTCAGCTGTAAAGGAAAAGTTAGCCACGGAGTTGTGTTGATAATATATCATCTACGTCACCCACCTGCGCTATGAAACCATCTTCTGCGGCGCGTTCAAATATCTCAGCAGGTTCCTTTGACATCCACCTATAATGAAGCATGAGCCTGACACAATGAAATGAAGTCATATAGCTTACATCTCATAACAGAGCGCCTCATCTGAACAGCCCGCCTCTTTTAGCACGCTGAATGCTTCCCTGAGAGAAGTGAGTGTGAAGAGACCCAAAAAGCGCCTTCGAGGGCAATCCTACCTGAAAAGCATAATGATATTTGGCCACAGAGCTTGTTCTGAAAATAGGATCTTAACGAACGCGGAACGCTGATAAGGCGAATAATTCACAAGTACCTGCGAAGAGGTCCATTGCAGTTTCTTCACGCGCGGATGAAGCAATAGCACCGGCTTTGGTTGCACCAATTGCTCGAGACAAGGCAAGTGCGATTGGAAGCCCGTTCCCAGTACCATCCTGTTCAACCGACACGAAACAGGGGAATCCTTTTCCTTTCTCATACAGAGAGCGGACAGAAGACCCGATCATTCTGAACCATGATGAGCTCTGCGAGGGATATATTTGAAATTGTATTACCTGGGCGCAACCATCACGAGATCTTGGGTAGGGGCAAAATTGAGAAGTTTATAAAAGACGTTGTATCCACTGGCGATTACAATGACCGCGTTGGGCTTGAGCTTCGGTGCGAATTTTTCATTGAAAACCCTTGGTTGTACTTGATCCGGTATGAGTAAGAATAAGACTATAGAAAAAGGGTATCAGCCTGAGAAACTATTGTGAAGGAATAGTTTACCGTCTGCCACTTCGGCCGCTTTCTCGAAGTCATGTTCGACAACGAATCCTTTGGCTTTCGCCGCTTCTGCATACGAGTCTTGCTGGTTTGCAATAAGAATAACATCATTGGGAATGCCGCTGTCTCGAAGATTCTGAGCTTGAGCAGAACCTTGATTTCCGAAACTGACAAGGTCCATTGAGCTTGAAGACGGGCAAAAATTGCAGAGAGAAACTCAGTACCCTAGAAACACGATTTTCTTCCCTTTCAGAAGGGATAAGTCGGCATCGGCATCATAATATCTGAAGATGATGATTGAATGCTCAATAGGTTGGCTCTACTTAGAGGACGTACATCTTGGCAGACATGGTGGAAGGAGCAGTAGTGGGTGGTTAGAAATCGACAGGCAATTACACCACCTCTCAGTCTGGTGATATAGTAGGCACCTGCATTCTTAATCGCACGTCCATGAGAACCTATGGGAGTGTTACAGAGGCAGGAAAGGCGAGTGCAGATGACTCCTTAGGGAAGCTCGGTCCGATCGGAGTCCAGGCCCGTCCGGATCTCTCGCAGGAGAAACGCCTGCTGCTTGGGAACACCCACAACATGGGTCATCGCGGAAATATCTTTTTTTCACTTCTCTAGGCTCGTGACATTCGAGAAATGACGATTGTGGCAGGGAAGATTGTAGTCATCACAGGTGCCTCAAGAGGCATTGGCTCCGGCTGGTACGACGACAGATTTAACATCGTCGTTGTTCAACTCGATAACTAACCTACAGTGCTCGGGAATTCGCAAAATACGGAGCCGCTGGACTATTGTTGCATTACTACGGCGACTCAGTCACGACAGTGGAAATACAATCTTTGAAAGCAGAGATTGAATCCAGTACTGGAAGCGGCTGCAAGGTCGTGACTATACCTGGTGATATTGGAGATCCTGCGACGGCGACCAAAGTAAGTACCCAATGATCGAACAAGTGACTCCCCATTATCCTTTCATTAGATCACTACTGCAGCCGTAGAAGAATTTGGTCGAATCGACGTGTTGGTATCGAATGCTGGAATATGCCCCTTCGCTGAATTCTTGACCATGCCCCATGCTACATGGGAACGGACGAGACAAGTCAATCTAGACGGTTCTTTCTACGTTGTTCAAGGTGACAATACATCTTTACTTAACTTGATTTCGGTTCTGACAACGCTCTCGCGGTTCCAGCCGTGGCTAATCAGATGAAAGTTCAATCACCCCAAGGGGGCTCCATCATTGGAGTGTCGTCCATCTCCGCCCTCGTCGGTGGAGGAATGCAATGTCACTATACGCCAACGTCAGTCTACCATCGTTGAACCATCATGAATCTCTTGAACGCTGATTCTACCACAACAGTAAAGCCGGGATCTTATCGTTGATGCAGAGTTGCGCGGTCGCACTAGGCCAATACGGTATCCGTGCCAATGCTGTTCTACCAGGAACAATTGAAACAGACATCAACAAGGAAGACCTGACCGATCCTGTAAAGAGGGAAAACATGGTCAAAAGAACCGCACTGGGTAGGCTTGGTGGTACGTATCTAATGCTTATTGACTGCAGGCAGTTGCAATTGATTAAAGGCACTGCCAGCTCCTGAAGACATTGCAGGTCCTGTAGTATTCCTCGCGAGCGACCTGGCAAAATATGTCACAGGAAGTTCATTACTCGTTGATGGAGGTCTCTTTGTGAATTTACAGTAAAGTGTTATGGCAATTATCAACGGTATGCTGGTTCCAATGGTTTACCCTGTATGACTGTGGGTTCTGCGGTTATCAGGATGTTAGTGAAACGACACCACTGAGTATCCAGGGATTCTTCCGCGCCTTTTAGAACGATGTAGAGAGAATCACATACGTAAGATGTGATAGTCTTTAGAAGGTTTTGGTCGTCAGTGGTGATCACAGTTGCAGTTCACCGGATATTGCTGCATGGGGAGCTAGTTCAGTCTGAAAACAATGGAGCGGAAACCCTCCAAAACGAGGACTGGTTTTGTAGCACCATATTTTCTGAAACTAGCGAGTGAGCCACTTGAAACACAGGTTGTTTATCTTAGAATACGATTCATCATTCCTTTGTTGTGAGGTCAGAATCGGTGCACTTTTTGACCTTGGAGAAATCTCCAAATCCTTGCCCTCGCCTTCTTCGTCGTGGGCAGCGATTACTGGAAACTCTGGCTGGGACACAGCGCTGCATAGTCAAGACGGGGTAAAGTAAGATGAAATAAATCCATAGATTATGTCACACGACGTTTCTGCATGAATGACATGGGCAAAAAACAGGATCCAAGCACTGGTTTTGGAGAACTGTTTTGTGAAGCGGCTTACCGCTCGGGGTTTTCTTTAACGTGCTCGAGGAAGGAATTCGGAAGTGAAGATCCTTTAGGCGGTTTTTTCTTTTCACCAAGTAAACCGCCGGGGTACATGGGGGTCATAAGTCCAATTATTTTGACCGAATCGACATCTGTAATGTCCTGGGTAATTAGGCCTATAAGCTACTTTCCGAGGCGCATTTCCACCCCCGAAAAGTGATCCAAAGCGGACCGAAATTCCTCTACCGTGATCGCTGAAGCCAGTAAAGAAGACTTAATATGTCGAGGTAGGAGCCACATTAATCTTGATCGATAGTACCTTCGACTGCGGTCGTGACTCAGGCAATTATCAACGTCATGATTTTGTTAAGCTACGGCGGACTTACTAGATTTCTGCCAGTCTCATCTGCCATGGAGGGAACCCATGGAGCTCAAGCGGAGATCTACTATAATTTGAAGGATTGAGAGGATGAACAATCATGAAGTCGACGGGAGGGAAACCATTGCTTCCTGCGTTTCACGACTCATCAAGCAAGAACATGTCGCAAGAAAATTTGGCTCACCTTCTATCATCAACTCCAATTCTGGGACCGAAAGCGTAAAGGGCCTGTGGCTTGTGTGGCTCAATTTAGATCGCATAGACTCTTGCCAAGCTATAGAGTTGGCTATAGAGGCAACGTTGGATTTCGAAGACGCTCGCGAAAGAATGTACAGTGTAAGTGAAGACGACCTCTTCGATTCTGCAACCCTCCGTCAATCTTCTGTCAGTGTAGGAACTTGCATGACGGACCAGAAGGAAGAGATAATAAATCAATCTTGGATTGCTTGTTTGGAACTCGTAGTTTGATGACCGAGGAACGAAAATCCAACTTGGGGGACAAAGGTCGAGACGCAGGCGGGGTAATCGGGTACACCATGTCTATTAATTTGTAATCCTTTTCGCCCAGCTCGCGGTCCGTTCCAAAGTATTCCTGAATTAAGCTCTTGTTATTGTAGACGATATCTGTATTCCATCTCGGTAACGCTACTGCGAGTGGCAAAAACACTACACACCTTCATGGTCGTATACAGACAGGGTGTCAATGCCCAATTCTTGACACCATTCAATCACATTCTCCAGGCTCTCCAAAATACACTGTTCCGTGGTGCGAATATCGATTTCTGCATCTGGCACGAACAGAATGGAAAGATGTTTCGGGGTCAATCTGCGAGACGCGCGCAATGTCAATGGCTGACGCCTGAATATTAACCTCCGTATCGACCGAGCAACGATGATTAGGGAATAAATTAGATGCAGGGAAAAAAGGAGGGGGAATTCCAGAAGTCCCATTAGTGAGCGGAGAGACTTAAAGAAAGGAAAAAAGCATCGGTATTCAGAGCGGGAGGAATGAGGAAACGTACGTGGCGTTGCGCTCTCGGTCGCGGTCGTTCTCACACCTACCTAGTGTTCCCATCAGGTCGGGTCGGGTCGGGTCGTATTTAGATCATCTTCCTGCAGTTCTGGTTGTGTGTGGTTGATGAGCGAAGGACGTCATGGCCCGTGATTCAAACCCGAACCCGAACCCGAAGCGACCTGCGCGGCCTGTTGACTTTCTGTACAACGATACCACCGATCTAACTTGCATCCATACTATAAATACAGCTCAATTTCTACAGCCAATCCTAAGCTAATCCGATTTCTCCATCTTGGACAAGCTTCTTAATCTTCAAAAGTATGTTGGTCTTCCAGTTATCTAGCTTGGTTACTTGATCGAAGTCGAATACTGCGCCTGTGAATGCTTCCACGTCACCCCCTTCGTAAGCCTGAAGCAGGGCGGCAAGGAATTTGGCTTCCCGGGTGGAAGGAAATGTAGCATCCTGATTAGAATACTTCTGCAAGTTCCGCTTCGCGATCACAGGATCCTTGTTGTCGCCTCAGTCGACAATAAAATCAGTAGACGCTTTGAAGCTCACGTTCATGGCTAGGGCACATAGCCCAGCACGTAACCAGTATTCCTTGACGCTGTACTTGGTCAACGCCGAAGATAATGAATGGTCGGCCACAATCTCATATCGGGCTATCGCCTGAGGGTACTCTTCGAGATCGGCATGGAGATCGGCGGCGTCCTTGTAGCAAGCATTCGCAGTCCTATTGGAATAGGCATCATGGAACTGAGGAATAAAGAAAAAATAACTAACGAAGCAGCGTCTTCTTGCGCATACCAATCTCCTGCGCGAACATAGCTTTCGCAAGCTTTGCGAAGATCGTTGTGTTCCTGCAGGTAAATTTGACCAATTTCTTTCTCTCTATCTGCTGCTTGACGGAAGCGGCCACTCTTGGTGAGATGTGTTATGGTTTGACCCAATGCCTGGATTGCGACTTTGTGTAACAGGAGTTGAGTACGACCTTCGATCGAGCTTAAGACGAGCACATACGGTCAGGATAACCTCGCTTATAAGCCTTCGCAGCATTCCACCAAGCATTAGCAGCCTCATTGGTCTCCTTGCAGTTCTCACGACACTCGGCTTCCCTTGCAAAAGCGTCTCCTGCTTCCCTGAACAACTTCTCCAATTTGAACGAGTTAGCCGCTTGTTGATAAAGATCACCGGCTTCTTCGAACTTGGTCGTGCTCGAAGAGAACCAACCAGAGGATGAGTTGGCTTTCTTGTCTGCCTTCTCGAGGAGAACCTGAGCAGGAGATTTTGATGGCATAGTGATAGATGATGAGGAAATCGCAACAAGGTCGTGAGCAGTGACGGCGTGTGGCTGTGTAAAGTTGGCTCTATATCCTCGCCACGCATTAAGGCGAACTATCCCTCTTATTATCATGTCCTCGAGCGGTCTCGCAGTGGAAGAAATCAAATCTCTCAGTGAAGCCCACCCAAAGCCTGCAGATATTCAATTTCAGTATGGAACAGCTGGCTTCAGGACGCTGTAAGCTGCCCTTCTTCCATCAACTACCTAGATCACTCAATCGTTTGTCAGTGGGAGTGTCCTCGACTCGGTCATGTTTCGCGTGGGTATCATCGCTGGACTCAGAAGCAAGAAGTGTGATGGCCGGACAGTCGGCGTAATGGTCACTGCTTCTCACAATCCAGAGCCAGTCAGTGGTGTTTTCTCTCTCGCGAGTTTGTCGGCTCATTGTCCGGCTGCAGGACAATGGCGTGAAGCTTGTGGATCCGAAAGGAGAAATGTTGGAAGCCTCTTGGGAAAGCTATGCAACCAGGCTAGCCAATGCAACTACCAACGATGAAGTCATCAAAACTATAGAGTCGATTGTAGAGACAGCCAAAATTGACCTGTCAAAACCTGCAAAAGTTGTGTACGCCAGGGATACGCGTCCCTCGGGACCTACACTCGTATCTGCGCTAGAGGATGGCTTCAAGGCTATTGGTGTGGAACCTCGTAACGCAGGCGTAACCACTACCCCCGTGCTCCATTACCTTGTGCGCGCAATCAACACAAAAGGAGAGCGATGCAGTTATGGGGAAGATTCAGAGGAAGGATACTTCAGCAAACTCGGGGACGCGTTTAAGAAGCTCGTGGTTCGTGTCAGTCAGGAGTGGTAAACTTCAATGCTGATTCTGTCTCAGACAGGAAGGCCCGCCGCCTCCCCCTTGATCATTGATTGCGCTAACGGGGTCGGTGCCCCAGCCGCTGAGAAGCTCTCCGAATTATTGGGAAACTCACTACCAATTATCTTGGAAAACACCGACATCACGACAAAGGATGTTTTGAATAACGGGTGTGGTGCCGACTACGTGAAGACTTCCCAGAAGCTGCCCCCATCGTTGGCCAATAAGCTGCAGCCAGGACAACGTGCATGCAGTTTGGATGGTGACGCAGACCGTCTCATCTACTTTTACCTAGATAACAGAGGCGCTTTCCACATGTTAGACGGCGATAAAATTGCTGCTCTTGTCGCGGCTTTCATTGTAGAACTTGTGAAACTTGCGGGGCTGGAGGGGTTGATTAAAGTTGGCGTCGTTCAGACCGCGTACGCCAATGGTGCGTCGACTAAATATCTATCGGAGGTACGTGTACCGTTAGAATTGAGGTTGCCCGCCTTGAAATCAAGGTTTTACACAGCGTTTACCAGTAAAATGTGTACCGACGGGTGTCAAACATTTGCATCACGCTGCCGAGCGCTACGACGTTGGCGTTTACTTCGAAGCCAACGGACACGGTACAGTTCTTTTCTCCCAAGTCACGATGGAGACATTGGCCCAGCATCAGCCTTTATCCCCTGCTCAATCCAGGGCGCTGGAACATTTGATCAGTCTCACAGAGTTGATCAACCAAACCGTTGGAGATGCTCTTTCTGATATGCTTCTTGTCGAGGTCGTTCTATCCTATAAATCCTACAGCGGGATAGAATGGGATTCGCTTTACGTTGATCTACCCAATCGCCTCGTCAAGGTGGTAGTGGCCGATCGAAATGCTTTCAAGACCGAGGACGCCGAGCGTCGACTGGTGTCTCCCGAAGGTTTGCAACAGAAGATTGAAGGTCTCATGAATCGCTACCAGAGCGGCCGTTCCTTCGTTAGGCCCAGTGGCACTGAAGATGTGGTCAGAGTTTATGCCGAAGCAGCGATCAAGTCTCAGGCCGATGGTACGGCACTTGTCAATCCAGATCTGATTTAAGTTCGTTTAACTCACTACTCTGATACAGAACTTGCATTCCGGGTCGCTGGTCTGGTTTACGACGAAGCTGGTGGCGACCCAGCCAATCGACCAAAGGAATTCTTGTAGTAGTCGCATGTAATGTAATGGACTTTGGGTATTTGATCGGAACGGGAATACTTGTCAAACAATCAAGACGTGCTTCGCAACGATTTGCCCCGCAGCGGTGGCACGTCGGACTCGGAGCACGACTAAGCACGCGATGTGATTGGTGACGTTGCACTTGTAACAGGTCACTCTTGCCGCCATTATATATAGAAATTTAACTAGCAAGATGACCCTCAGAATCATCTTCCCGTCCATTCCTCGTCTCTACAACTCATGTGTCGCTTTGTGATATACAAAGGCACCTCGCCTGTGCTGCTCTCGCATGTATGCCATTATTTAAATACTTCGAATTTATGCACTGACCCCGTTGTTGTAGCTTCTGACTAGGCCTTGTCATTCTATCATCAACCAAGCATTTGATTCTAGGTTGCGTCTCGACCAACGTCGACCTATGAATGGAGATGGTTTCGGCGTTGGTGAGTAAGATCCTGTGAAGCTAAACGATGGTCATTGATGTCTCCTAGGATGGTACGATTCAGTATACGACGAAGAACTAGGAAGGCAACCTTGCATATTCACATCGGTCACGCCTGTGCGTTTCAGTTTCATCACCATCGGTTTCGCCGGAGTTCTTAACATTAGTTATTAGGCATGGAATAATGTCAATCTCACTCGACTGGCAGAGAAGATCAAATCCCCCTTAGTTTTGTGAGAGTTCCTCCACCACGCCGCACAGGTTCACCTTCTCATCTATCCTTGTAGTGGTCATGTACGTGCTACTACAGCAGGCTCTCTGTCCCTCGACAACTGCCATCCCTTTGTGCATGGCAAATTGATGGTAATGTCTTTAAACCTCTCCAAACAATCTTTAATTGAATTTCTTCCAGTTCATGCATAACGGAGGCATCGCCGATTTCCAATTGATCAAGCGCAGACTACAATGTTCCCTACCAGATGTGGCATTTAATACAGTGCAAGGGAATACTGGTTCGTGCAATTACACAATAGTTAACCGCAGTGTGTCTAACATGCATCCTCAGACTCGGAATGGGCCTTTGCCCTTTTCCTTTCTAAAGTCAGTCTGCTTGTGTTCTTGTGTGATTAATCATGGTATACAATTAATGTTCTCCCCAGCTCCCAGATCCAGACGCGAAATCATTTACACCCGACGTTTTGAAGGAAGCAATGCTCAAAACCATATCCTCGTTGAACGAGTTTGCTGAGAGTGCCGGTATAACGGAACCCAGCTTGATGAATTTCTGTGTCACCGACGGCGAAACAGTTATCGCTACTCGTTACATATCTTCGCGTAGCGAAGCAGCGGCTTCTCTGGTATGCGACGCCACTTCTCACTCCCACTATAACAGCATCTCACCTCGTTCAATCAGTGGTTTTCCTCGGGAACGGCGTTCAGTGAATTTTGCCAAGGGGGACATTATAAGATGTCCAAGGCAGATAAACGCGAGAACATCATCATGATTGCAAGTGAACCCCTTACTTTCGAGCGAGGTGATTTGATCTCCGATTTCCTGGTTTTCATACGTTCTCACTGCTTCTATAGCGGATTGGATGGAGATCAAAACCAATAACATGGTCGTAATAACACCCAGAATGAATCTTCTTCAGATTCCTATCATAGACAAGTTCTACGTTCCGCCTTCTGACCCGGCATCCTTGACACGTGCAACGGAATTTGCTCGAGAGAAGGGTTTGCTCAGCTCACATATCATCAAGGCGGATTCACCGCATGTTGTCCCAGTCGTTGGTTGATGTCGGTGCACAGTAAACAGGACTCATTGTAATCATACCTTAGGATCTTGGAACATATAATCAGATGACATAGATACTGTATTGTTTACCTCGAATAGAAGGCAATAGTTTTTTTTGACAATGAAAGTGGCCCGCCTTGTGTTGTTTTTGTTGTCTTGTATAATGATTGCGCGTGCGCGAGTATAATAACATAAGGCATTTATCTAACATGACCACGACGACCTAGATATACTCGTCCGAATCATGTCTGGATATCGAGTCCTTTGGAATACTGTTTCTCATACAGCTAAGTGAGTGGGATTTTTTCTATCTGATTTGGTTTGTAGCGCTGAATTCGTTTCATTAGGCTGTCGACTGTTTTGCAGATTCTCCTCTTCCTTCCCTTGACGCTGGCCACGCTTTCTCAACCTGCATTTTTATTGTTATCACTGCTACTGTCGCTTCATTCCGTCATACATGGCACCCTCATACTACTATGGGGTTCACCCGCACTCTCAGTCATGCAGGTTCCCATGCACCCGTTCGTGTTACTGGTCTGCTTCAATGTGTTCTCGACTGCCGTTCATCCTTGGCTGTTCACTGCAACCCAGTGGTGGGGGCAGTTATTGAAGTTCTCCGGACCGTTCTTCATTGTGTTGGAAGGTCTATCGAGCCTATTGGTCGCTCAGAAGCTTGGACAAGAGGGAAAGAGATTGGTTGAAAGAGGCGAGGTTTATCAGTTTGGATTTTTGATTTCATCCGCCGCTACCTACGTTGGCTGTGCGTGGTGGATTGTTGTGGTACGTTCAGAAAACGGTTTTGCCCTTGAGCGTATCTGAAGCTGTGCTTTGGATAGACATACCCAGATGCGGCTTCCTCTCCCCTGTCATCCACATTTCTAGGCGTGGCGTTGACTGCTCTGGTTTTCTTGACCTTCATCGGGTTTTACCTGCGAAGAACCAATATAATCGAATCCTCCGCCCTCTCTCTCTTCATCGCGTACAACGTATGGCTTTGTGGGTTCGACCAACAATCCTTTCTAGATCTTGCCTCGGCATAGTGAGTCTTTGCGATGTAGCTGCCTTCTGGATAGATTGATTTCCTAACTCCGTGAATTTTAGTATGCCCCTTTTACCGAACGTCCTGCCTCATTTCGAAGCACTGTTGAATTTTGTAACAAATACATTACCCAAACCTGTTCTTATTGCCCTCTTGTACCGCCTCACTATTCTCCATCTCGCATCCCGAATACTGCCCAACATAGGTGCCGATAGCTGGGAAAAGGAGGATGGCGTAGACGATGGATGGGAAGGCAGGCCTGTGTGTACCTTTCTTCCTTCTAGTGTCGTTGGCGATGTTGATTTTTCCAAAGACCTCAACCCTCACTCGTATAGTCTTGACTTATCGACAACTGTTATTTGTCATGGTGTACTCTCATCTTTTGTGTGAGTACTTTTCCCATCTTCAGTGCAACCTACAATCAAGCCTCCGCACAGTACTCGACTATTCTTCCCAGATATGGTGGAGATGGATTAACATTTTCTTTACCTTGACGATGTGGGGTGTGGAACTACTCGTCAGTCCAGATGACGACTTGGTTAGTAAAGAATGGAAAGTGGATTGACGGTCATTGTGCCTGTTGCAGGCCTGTTCGTGGACCGGAAATTGGTATTCTCGACTATGAGTTGAGCCCAGAAGCTCTTACGGAGACTCAATTTACCTGGCAACAGGTATGATCCATGGTGTGGACATTGGGCCCAGATGTCAACTATTTCTTCATCAGTTGTGTAATTGATACTGTGATTATGCATTGGCCTTCCACTCTGCGGTAGTGTCGTCTTCTCCCTCGTAGTATTCTCGTTTCCATATCTGAACCTTTCTCTTCACCTCCTCCAAGATGAATTCACACGCTGAGAAAGCTTCCTTTCGATGAGGAGCGGAAACGGCGACAACTAAACGTTGTTCATGAATGAAGATCAGGTGTGGAACATTGTAACGTTTAGAAATACCAATCGATGCCTCTCCTACGGGTACGATTCCTATGCGATGGTGTACAGCGCAGCGGATGAGCGATTTGGAAGGATCTGTACCACTCCGATGCCGAGCCGATTCAAGGACGTCGGACATGGTCTTGATAGCAAGCTTGGAGTAAGCTTGGTATTCAAGTCGTTGCACGACTTGATTCTGGAACGTATTTCGAGTGGTTCCTGCAGTCAGAACAATAAGAAACCAGACTCGTTTTCTTTCGGTGTCATTTACCGATAAAGAAAACGTTTGCGCCCGCAGCATCGTCTCCGACTGATTTAACGATTTCGTCTACATTCAGAGTATATGATATCGCACAAATAGACCGCTGGCTTTCGAGTTTGATTTCAAAGGACGCAGTTGGTTCGAGGGCAGGCATAGCAAAACCGGACCGATGCTCCGATACTAACATGGCCTCCTTTTTCCTTTCTGCACGACCCAGCCAAATCATCAGGAATTCGCGCCATTTTACTCGACCCCTTTCAATCTTTCAACCCACACAATCTCTTCCTCTTGACATCCATCCAGAAGTTCAAGACGCTCTAGCCAATAGAAAGCCTGTCGTAGCCCTCGAAACAACGCTTGTGACCCATGGTTTTCCTCATCCAGTCAATTATGATTTGGCCTCCGAATTGGAAACTATTGTGCGGTCCACTGGGGCTATACCTGCGACGATTGGGATGATTGAAGGTCGTGTCAAAATCGGTCTTGTACCATCAGAGCTTGCTAGATTAGCGGACACGAAAAGGAATCCATCGGTAGTGAAGCTCTCACGGAGAGACTTAGGACCCGCTGTGAGCAAGAAAGCGGATGGAGGCACAACATGCAGCGCAACCCTTATGTTTGCATCGTTAGTTGGAATCAAGGTCAGACCGATGTTGTTATGCAAGGCTACGTGATTCATTCTTTCACAGGTCTTTGCCACGGGAGGGTGAGATTGTGTACCGTGTATCATCATATACTGAAGTGGACTCCTTCAAAACAGCCTTGGAGGGGTTCATCGCGGAGCGGAGAACTGTACGTGAATGAGATCGAGCCGATGTTCATGCGACTTACAACCCGACCAATCCAGCTATGGACGTTTCTGCCGATCTGGTCGAACTCTCCCGTAACCCCGTCGGACTCGTTTCTGCGGGTGTAAAATCGATACTTGACATTGGAAGGACATTGGAATACTTGGTACATTCCGACGTTTCGTTCCTGTTACGCAAGCTAACGCACAAAAGGAAACCCTCGGGGTCCCCGTAGTCTCGTACGGACAAACCACAGATTTTCCGGCTTTCTTCTCTCCCAAGAGTGGATACAAGGTAACGGGGAAATTGTAAACGTCCGCACCATTCGCTTATACCGTTCAGGTTTCTTGGAATGTTGACAACCCCTTCTCAGCTGCCGAGATTTTGTGTGAGTGAAGTTATCATTTTCTGCCTTCTTTTACTTTAATATTCTTCAGACGCGCAAGAACAGTTTGGGATGAAGAATGGCACGCTTATAGCCGTACCGATCCCTCAACAGTTTGAAGAGGAAGGTTTTGAAATCCAAAAGGCTGTGGATCAGGTAATGACAATTAGGAAGTAAACTTCGCGTGCTGACACCGATTGTTCAGGCGGTAGAAGAGTCGGAGCGTAACGACATAGCGTATATCGTTCTATCTATCCACTCCACCAAATTCTGACATATTGCTGTAGTAAACTCGGCAAAGAAGTTACACCTTGGCTTCTTAACCGAGTCTCAGAACTCACTCAAGGCCGGTCACAACAATCAAATATTGCTCTATTAAGGAATACGGCTCAAGTCGGTATGTCACAACTCTTGCTGCGGTTTACCTGTTCCCTCATAGACAATATGCAGGGGGCTGTATTGCGGTTGAATATGCGAAAATGGCTTGGGATTATTCTGGGAATGAACAAGTAAGGGACTAGCATTGGCTACCAAATCAATATGAAACAATTAGGCTTTCCCTTAAGGCATCATCATCGGTTTCACGAAGCAATGAATCAACTGTCTACCTGAAAGGTCAATCTAACCTAAGGCGGAAGACCTCGAAACCAAAAATATCGCCAAAACTGGTTATTATCGGGTCTAGTGCCGTCGATGTAACTGCACGCGGATCTGAGGAAACTGCGTCAGCAGTTGCGGTCCAGTCCACAGTCTCTGGAAAAATCTCGTTGTCAGTGGGCGGGGTTGCGCGAAACATCGCTGAGGCATCACATCGTGTGTCAGGCAATGAAGATTCAGTTATGCTGTTGTCGCCGATAGCTGACGATATGTTCGGTGACTTCTTAAGGCGCGAGACAGCCGCAATGGGAATGCGAGATGACGGTCTACTGGTCCAACCTGATCATAGAACAGCCTCCTGCAGCATGATTCTCGACAGAAATGGACATCTCGTTACTGGCATTGCAGACATGGACATTGTTAAAGAGTTTACTTCTCAGGCTGTTGCGTATGTTCATGCACTTGTCGTGGCCGTTGCTAATGAGCCCACCTTAGGCGATCGCATCTTTGGGTCAACACCGTCCAAGTATTGTTGCCTTGGACGGCAATTTGTCTCCAGCTGCGGTGACAAATATAGTTCAACACTGCCGGAAGGAAAACATTCGAGGTCAGTCACCACAATTTTCCCGCTGAGTTTACTGACTCCCCTCTTAAGTCCTATTGTGGGTGTCTTGACTCTTGATCACACGTGTTGTGCCTTTAATCATCCTTCCCGTTGTCATTGCTAGTGAACCGACGTCTGTCTTGAAATCGACTACTATACTCCAGGTTGTTGCAGAGACGTTTAACGACACTGCTCGCCCTCCAATTTCGTACATCACTCCCAATATTCTGGAACTTGCGCAGATCTACAATGGTGCTCGTGAAACCTACGACCTCTTCTCACGGGAGTCGTGGTGGAAAGCAATCGACGATTTTTCTGTCGGGTCAGGTTTCCGCACTGAGTTGGAACACCTGTCGCGAGCGAAGCTTCCCAACGAAGCGTCCTCCACCATGGCGTTCTTGATTCGAGATGGAATTGCCCAAATGGCATTAAATCTGTTTCCGTTCTTCGAGCATTTGATTATAAAGTGCGGCTCTGTGAGTTGAATCTTGTTCATCTATGCCATCTATAGTACTCAGCCTAGGCTAGGCGGGGGTGATCGTATTTATGCGAACTTCAGGAGAATCCGAATGGACCAAGCAAGCCAGTACAGTAAATGAACGGTGTATCGTATCACACGGCGCAAAGGGATCTGTTGTTGTTGCTCACTTTTCTGCTTTACCCGCAACGGTGGTGAACGTCACGGGTGCAGGAGACTCTCTCGTTGGCGCGCTCTTATCACGGTTGGCGGAACGGCCCAATGCCTTCGCCAATTTTCGACACTTAAAGGAGACAATTGACTTTGCACAGCAGGCGGCAGTTTTGACATTGGCAAGTGAACTGGCGGTATCCCCTAGTCTTTCTGAACTGCGGATGTAAATTACATATAACCTAGAGCTCAATATAGTCTAATCTACGACTCTTGTTCTAATGGTCCGACTTGAACTAATTCTCTCGAACGACGATTCGCCTCCTGCTCGGCAAACTTTAGTTCCTTCGCAGATGCCTTTGCTTTCTTTTGGTGACGAGACTTGGCACCATGTTTCAAACGAGTAATAATATTGGCAGCTTCTCCTTTGGTGATCGTTCTTGAACGGGTGGTCGCTCCTGACTTGAGTATATGTTTGTTGACGAACTGCATTTGTTGTTCCGTGGCTGGAGCCCTTCTCCAATGTGCTGTCCGTAAAAGCCTGCAAAGGGAAGATCTGCTGAGGTTCACAAGGAAGAAAACTCTGACACATACGCTTTAGCGAGATGGCCACGCACAACCTTAGCTTTCACATAGGTATCGCAACCCTTGATTGCATCCGAGAGGCTCTCTGAAGTTAACACATG
Source organism: Marasmius oreades (assembly GCF_018924745.1). Taxonomy (NCBI): domain Eukaryota; kingdom Fungi; phylum Basidiomycota; class Agaricomycetes; order Agaricales; family Marasmiaceae; genus Marasmius; species Marasmius oreades. Next base: position 3,010,629 of record NC_057323.1, read on the forward strand.
CCGGACTTTGAAGAACGGTGAGACTTTAAGGCGAAAGGCGGTCCCCTTATCCATTGCGGCGGGTGTAAAAGTAGCTTTGTAATGCGTGCCCAACTCTGTACGTGGAAGTGAGGAAAGGTCAAAAGAAATCTGAACACTTCAATACCTTCATGATTTTCTACTTTCTCAAGGCGTATGAAACCCTTCCCCAAGCATTCCAACACATAAATTCCACCTCCACACCCCACCCAAGCATGCAGGCTCAGGCTCATAATGTGAGGGGCACCGGATGAACCCTCCACGAACGAGAACGGATCATCATAGTCGGTATATGTAATGGATTTCGGACTGGGAATTTCATCTGACGTATCCATTCTCAACTTCTCACAAACGTGCTTTTCGAGCGTTTCAAGAGACACGTCTATGCAAGAAATAAGGGCAAGTTCTTGAACCAGGAAACGCCTTACCCTCGATTTGGATTTCGTCTGGGTTCAATCCGAAAAGCGTGGGTGTTGATACGACTCCCGAAATACGGGATTGGCTATCCACGAAGTCGACGATATGGCAATCTTCTTTGCCTGTCGCTGGCGACAACCTCATACCGCGGCCAATCTAAAAACATATGTTAGTGCACCACAAACGGAATGAATTCCATTGCATGACGAACAAACCATCTGTGCGAAAAGATTTCGAGATCTGGTAGGCCTTGCAACCACGACACAATCAATGTTAGGAACATCAGTACCTTCCGTTAAAATTGCTGCGCAGGGAAGATAGGAGTTTCAGCGACGTCCCGTATCAACAAGCCAACACCCACAGCAATTTATGAGCACTGGGAAATCTCCTGATCTGAATGAATTGACGAGAGCTTTCCGTTCGATTGCCGGTGATTTCGAAGAAACATAACGAGCATCGATGCCAAAACCCCGAAAAGTTTGAGTTAACGCTTTTACATGTGCAATATTTACACAAAACACGAGTGTAGACTTTCGAGAAGCTGTCAACAAAAGATGAGCGATCCACACCAAGAGTAACTGAGAGTGCGTACCAGCACGATCAAGCCACGTCTGGACGACGAGTTGGTTGATTGTTTCTGTATTTATCACTTGCGCCAAACTCGTGGGGTTGAAATCACCGGCTTTAGAGTGGACTGTAACTTCTTTCAAGTTCAGGTTTGCTTGTACAGTTGTGAATCTGACATTACATAACCTACAGACAGTGGTCAAGAAACGGCTGAGATAAGATGAGGTAGTGATATACCACTCCTGTTTGATCATATGGAGAAAGTCTTGGTGGTACACGATCCTTTGGAAAACGGAACCCAACGCGAGACCATCGTGGCGACTGAAAGTAGCTGAAAATCCTATAATGGGAATCTTGTGTCCTATGTTTGCGGGCGTAAATTTCTGGTCGCCGGGATGTTTGATGTCGCGATCAAAATGGGACAGCAGTCGTCGATAACTAGTTTGACATATCAACGAAAATGACCAGAAAGAGAGAGGATTGGTTGTACGAGGGGGCAGCAGCGTGATGAGCTTCGTCCACAATGATAGCCTTCAGTCCTCTGGGATCGAATTTGGCTAACCGTGCGGGCTGCAGCAGAGTTTGATAAGTAGCAACGGTCCTTGAGAAGATACCACCTATGAGCAGAATTCTCGGATAATTTACTGACATACGCACACGTCTGCACGCCCAGTAGCCCTATGTTTAACACCCTGTTCTATTTCAACACTCCATGCTGGAAAGAGCCTCGAAACCTGTTCTGCAGATTGTGTGGCCAGCTCAATGTTGTTCACTATAATGAGAGCTCTAGAGGCCTCTGAGGACGGAGGGGAACACATCCTTGATAGCAATGAGATAAAAACCGTCGTTTTCCCGGAACCGGTGGGTAAGGAAACACCTAGTCGGGATGTTCCCTCACTAAGAGCTTGAACGCAAGCTTCCAAACATTCCTCTTGATATGGTCGTAGAACGAGGCGGTGAGATTGACGCTTTCCACCGGTAGACCGAACAAAGTTGGACCTAAACTGACGTCGTAGCCATGTCATGGATTGTCAGCGGAGACCATGGGGGTACTCGGTCACAGGATTACTAGCAATAATCAATACTCAATAATTGCACACAAAACCACACCACATCAATTGAATTAGAGTATCCATTGCATTCTGCAGTAGGTCGTTTAATGCTAAGGTAATGCTCGGAATACCCACCAAAACATAAAGATAAAGGAGTTCTATCGGAGGAATAACGACCAAATACCGTAACAAAGGTATAGTAGCAACAATCCAAGACACCTGGAGCTCAATTAACCAGATCCGCCGGAGTAGATCTTGCCAAACATCATTTTTTGGAAGACGTCGTATAACGAGAGGACACCAGCACCAGCAACACCACGAAGAATGTTGGCACCAGCTCCCTTGAACAACGACTTCGTACCTTCCTTGGCAATAATCTGACAATCCAGGTTAACATACGTGACCAAAGAGAGGAAGGGGACAGTCAAATACCTGAGAACCAGCATCAAACATCGACTTGTAGTTGACACCAGAGCCGGACGTCATCATCATACGACGACTGCGAGAGCTTATGAGCCGGCGAAATCTTGATAGTGGGATTATACGAACCGAATAGTGTCCAGAGGGTACGAAGCAAGACCGGCACCGATCGTAACACCCCATCCGAGAGCGAAAGAAGCTAAGAAGGATCCCTCGAGTGCGCCAACGAGAACGACAGGTTCTGAAAGAAAGTGATTAGGGTAATCGAGTCACATGTGCAAAAATAAACGCACTAAGGGAGTCGTAGACACCGAAGTAGAGGCCACGGTACACGATGATACCGACGACGGAAGGAATGAAGCCACGGTAGAGGCCGGCGATACCATCAGATGCAAGGGTCTTCCTGTAGACATCGACCAAACCATTGAACTGACGACCACCTCCACTCTTCGCTGACTTGGCATCGTTGGCAAGACGGGTACGCGCGTAGTCCAATGAGTACACGAACAGGAGAGAGGAAGCACCAGCAGCACCACCGGAAGCAACGTTACCGGCGAACCACTTCCAATAGCCAGCCTCCTTCTTGAAGCCGAAGAGAGATTTGAAGTAATCCTCTGTTGAGCAAAATAAGTAATGGAGTATAACTCATTCACAAGAGACACACTGAAGGCGAAGTTAAGAGCCTGCGTAGGGAAGTACCGGATAACGTTGGCGGTGTTACCTCTCCACAGCGCGAGGGGTCCCTCGTCACGGTAGGTTCGAGCGAAGGCATCACCAACACCCTTGTAGGGAGCGGAGAGACGACCTTGCTTAATCTAAAAAGAGGAATAAGGTTGGAACCGGTCTGAGGACCTCAGAGAACGTGTATGGCGTACCATCTCATCCTGATTCTGAACCAGCAACTTAATCCGCTCGATGGGTGCTGCACTAGTCTTCGAGACAGCCTAGAAGAATCAAGGCGTTAAGCGCTAAGTCGGACAAGGCGGATGAACCTGACACACAGCAGACACACCACCCATAAGGAAGTCGACTAAGAAAACTGATAAGCTACATGAAATAAAAGCATTAAAGCATTCTGAACGTACTAGCAAAATCCTGAGGTGTCTTGACCCTTTTGTTCTCGGCCATTTTCGTTGATGGGAAGAGGGAGGGATGGGATGATGAGAGTTAAGTGGGAAGAGATGAAAAGAAAATTTTGTCGCCTCCGGCCTTTTACACGGAGAGTGCCATGATCACGTGGGCAGGTCCCAAAAAGGCCACGGCGACGACATTCAAGTTGAGTCGCAGTTACGTTCGACGGTCTCCCATTCGATGGAAGTGAATTTGGACCTGCTCGTCGGATTGTAGAAAACAGAACTTCAGTTCAGGGTTTTTTTGACTCTAGCTTGTTTCTCGAGCCTCTTGATGGCGTGGACTTTCGGAACAGTTCGGGTCTGGCAGGCGGTGCGCTGGGTCCGCGACGCAGCCATACTACTTCCGCGCACGACCAAATGTGATCCAGGACCCCGCATCGGACCAGCGTACACCGATGATATGGAATTGTCGGAAAAAATACGTGGCGATACATACATACATTACACATTAGAACAGCTATGGTACGTGCACACTGAGCACAGTCGGACAAAAAACCAACGATACGCCAAACCTCATTGCCAATGTGTTGGGGTTCCTCCGCCGCCCGCCCGCGATCCATATGAGCTTCCGTTGAGAGGTGGAAGTGGAGGATGGGCGGATGAGTTTCTAACGTTATATGTGGGTGGTAAGCCAGGCGAAATGTTATTGTAAGAATAGGGCCGAGGGTCCCTCTGGCCAACTGGAGCGTCGTGGGTATTAGTGGTATTGGATATCCGGTGAGTGGTGTGATCCTCCGTTCGACCTTTCTTCCATATAGCTTCAGTGGGAGATAATGCTGCATCCGAAGCCTTTCGTTTAGTTGCCTGTTTCGGCTGAGCTACCTCGTCTTCTTCGTCAGAATCGACCGTGAGATCAATGACGTCTTCTTGTACTGGAGGCGGACGTGAGCTTGAACTCGTACCGTTCCCAGACGATGGAGAAAGTTCTCGTTTGACCATACCCTCCTCGTCTTCATCGTCCGAGTCGAGAACCATAATCTGCTGCGCTCCATTGGATAGTTTTTTTTCGCTATCCGGTTTGGTGCTAATTGGGGGGTCGTGTGTCTCCGCCTTGACTGAGAATGGTGGTTCCTGATGAGGAGATGGTAACTTCATTGAGCCGGTGGGAGGATGCTTTATCTTCCAGTTCGCGGAGCCATATTTATTGTCGTTTGTATGCCATTCGCCATTCGCCTCAACCATAACATCCTCGACACTGTCGGGACATGAGCTCAAGATGTCGTCGAAGGATCTGTACCAGTACGAACGTTGAAAATAGATGGCGAGGTCGAGCAGTGTTACATACCCATCAATAATGAGCTCTTTCCAGCTCAAGACATGCTCGCAAATTGGGCATAAATAAGTTGTAGTCTGTTCCATGACAGAAAACCAGGAAGTTGCGTCAAAACATTGACGGTGGGTGCATTTTTCGGATCTGCAAGGTGTATTGATTCGCATAAAGCTCAACTAAAGCTGTTGTCAGTTTGATGAGATGAGAATTCTGCATTAAAATTACTGGGCATTTGAGCGACATCTTTTGAGGTCCTGCGACTATGTCGTCATCTTCTTGAACACTTGCATGTACTGCATATCTGGTGGTTAGCACTGGATTTGAAGATACAATGAAGCAGACAGACATTGATTTAAAACTTCAGCTGATGTTCTATTCCTCGTTTGTTTGAGATTCTTTACCAGTGAATCGACGCTGGTAATTTCCACTAACAACACAATCAGGTAGAATTTCTTCATAACCGTGAGCAAATCACCCGAGTCACGCATAGAAACGGCGTACTTTGGGTTGCGCGGGTTGTTGGCTGTTTACATACACCATTTCGATCCTGTTTTGTGTGGTATTCATTCGTACGTATTTGCCCAAATCTGGAGGAGGTGCGGTTCCTGCTTTCTTCTTCATTCCCTTGAGGCTGGCAGTTAAAACTACGTTGTTGACCCGAACTTCGCAGGTGGGCGGAAATTCGATGGGACAGGGAGCCTGGTAGCTGCGATATGACGTGCTATTGGTCCAGTAAAGGGAAGATGTGCAAAACAGCCTTAGTTGATATCTTGAGCTTTACAGACAAGGTTTTGTCAGAAAGGAGAACGGGTCGATAATCGTTACTGACCTGGGTCTTTTGAGCTTTTCCAACTGTTCCGCGTTCAAAGAGAACACAACAGTTTGTTGTTTACGATCGGTGGCACTGGTGGTTTCTAGGATAATCATATAAATGAATAATTACTTGAGGGCATGGTTATTGCGCGTACCTGGGCATTCTACGAGCCCCGATACTGGTTGATCTACCTCGAAGAAGGGCGAATCTTTCCACTGTATTGCTACAAATACCATTAGAAGACGCCTAAATTCGTTTGGGGCATAGTAGCATACCCTGTCGAGACGCAGTGACCGGTGGCTTCACGATTGAACTCGACGACGTCGACGGACTGAGCACGTTCAAGTTCTTTCGGTTGTAAGGATCGTAGCGGACGGTTACAGGCGCAGGATACGCAGAACCTTTTACATAACTAGTTGAGGCATAATTGCTTGAGGAGGCGGACGAGGTACTCGGCATGGACGATCCTGAGACTCTTCCGGGGGAATATCTGCAAGAACAGCGTCAACAAAGGCGTGTTGAATAAACATGAATAGAAATCCTTTATCATGGGAAAGACAAAGAAATACTGACGCTCCCGTAGTCCTGACTTGATCAAACACGACTTTTGCTTTATTCCATCGGTCCACCATATTTTGTTGTTTCCAACCTTCTACGACGCTCACAAGCCTGTCAATGAGATCCTGCTTTTTGCCGGACTTTGATATATGTGTTCCACACTCTTCGTTCAGGCCCTGGATAATTTGTTTGAGTCTATCCACCGTATTGAGCTTGATGCTGTGGTGTTGGGTCTGAAGTTGAAAGTAGTAAAATTAAGCGACAAGGAATGAATAATAGTAATAAACACACCTCAAATCCAGACCAGGGGTCCTGGCCAGCCATGAATGATTGTTGTCTGAGCTGAAAGGGAGAGAACACGAACTACAGGTGCAATTGCGTCAACTACAAGACCAAGTGCAGAGCGGTTCGGCGCTGAAAATGTACAGCCACACGCACTCTCGCTTACTCGATCCATCATCTCCGCTAAGAATGAGTCGTGCAAGGTTTTTAAAGCCGATGATTCAGAACAAAGTCACCGAAGAATCTGGCAGGGATGTCTCATATGATACTGAGGAGGATGCAGACGCCCCAAGAGTATCTCAATGGGTGGACGAAGATGAGGATTTGGCTTTCAGTGACCCTCATGTGCCTGTTGCCGGTCCCTCGCAGTTAGTGAGTAGCAATTTACTCCTGTTCCTCATGATCTCAGTGCTTCCTTGTACAGAATACCCTTAGGGCAGGCAGGTTTAATTTTCTCAATTGTATGAAGCATGGCATCCTCACAAAGCTACAGATCTTTCTGCTCTACCCATAGGTACACTTCGTCATGCGCAAAACGTATTAAACCAAACGGAATCCTCCAGTGAAACTGAAGGCCCAGAGTCCGGTGGCTCGCAGACTGACGATGAGCAAGATATACCCATTGGAAGGCCCACGATGACCAGAGAAGGCAAACAAAAACAGGGTGTAGAAGTCGGCAAACGATCAAACAAACACGCGTACGTTATTCAAGCTGACCACGCCTTCCCGACTATTAACTCTAACCTCTCTCATAGTCCGATAGAAGTGTCATCCAAAAAGCCTGTTACTCGCCGAAGAAATGTGATCGAAGTAAAAGTACCAGTATGTCCAACTCATACCGGCGCATACACAGTGATTAACTCTTGTCAAGGAAGTTAGGGACCCTAGGTTTATACCGATGACTGGGAAACTGGATGCGGACAAATTTCATGCCAACTACAGTTTCCTGGCCAAGAATCATGAGTCTGAATTGCAAACATTGCGCGAAAATCTTAAACGGGCTCGGAAACTACTTTCGTCTTCCCCACGGGAGTTGAGATCTGAAAGAGAAAGAGAAGTGGCTCGCCTCGAACTTGCTATGAAACGCACCGAAAGTATCGTCAACCATGATCGCCAGCTCAACTTGGAGCGAGAAACCTTGTTGAAGGTCAAACAGGAAGAGCAGGAGAAACGTAGAAAGGGTAAAGGTAGCTGGTGGATGAAGAACAGTAAGTTTAGTTCTTAGTTTATTGGTCATTCTCTCTCTCTAATAAGATATTGTTTAGCCGCGAAGAAGGAGGCACTCGTCAAGGCGAGGTATGGTGCTTTAGCTGAGCAGGGAGGTCAGCGTGCAGTAAAGAAAGCAATAGAGAGAAAAAGGAGGAAGGTTGGACAGAAAGACAAACGATCTCGACCTTTCGTCGAAGACGTACGTCCTGAGACAGGATGGCCGCATAAAAAAAGGAAGGTCGGAGTAGTTTAAATCCGCTCGGCTATCTAGATCTTAGCGTGTTATACACGAATTGTACACGAACAAACAGTCTAGTGCCACTAAGCGGTATTCAAGCGCTCCCGAATTTCTTCTCACCTATCAACCTTCCATGTGTGAAATTCTGTCGCATGCCAGTTACATGTAATGGCAGACCACTTCCACTCCTTAGTAAATGAACCACATCCAGCTTCTTTATCCAGCCATAATACTTTGGGAGCCGAAATGGTCGAAGAGCAAGACGGTGGACACTCGGACATCTATAGAGGTTCAGAGCCCCCTTCTTTAGGATCTATACACCATTCCGGTGCCTCTTCTGTGGCATCATCTTCATCTTCATCTTTAACATCGTGGGGACGGTTGCGGGGGTTCGCTCAAGTCGTTTCTGCTCTAGAAAACGCCCTTTCACGGTGGGGAGGATCCTCGAGTTCAAGCTCTAGTTCAAGTTCAAGTTCTGGCTCCCAGTTTCCCATAACAACAGCATCACGATCTCAAGTAGCGAAACGTCGAAGACAAAAACGATACCCCGGTAGTGTTTACAGCCTTCAGTCGGATATGGATTTTGCGGCACGTATCAGTCTTATCAAAGCCCGTGCAGTCTCCCGGCAAACGACTCGCCATTTTTCCCTATATATACCCCCATCAGCTCACAGTCCACTCAAAACTACGTCGTCCAGCTCACTGCAAAGAGTTCTCAAAGAACTCGAAGCCCTGCTCAGGAGGACTTCGAAAGCACGGAGGTTGAAGGCCAGAGAGGCGGCCAGCCATTCAGTTCCGGAGGTTCAAGAGGTTCCACATCACCACTTTATGCTTCCGCTTCCGGACCTTTGGGCGCCGAGTCGACCAGCTTCCTTCACAGACCTTACGACGCTGATCTCGTCCAAGAAGGGCAAGTCAAAGGATACTGGTGGCGGAGGGCAGCAAACTGAGGAAGCTCTTTCGACGTGGTTTCTTGATATAGCCTCTCCAACTTGGGACGACATGCGAGCGATTGGAAGGGTCTGTTAAACATCTCGTGTTTCCAAAGAGTCCACCTAATATGTCCTCTTCAGTTACTCCACCTACACCCTCTTACACTGGAGGATATACTACAGAAGGAACCCCGTGAAAAGCTAGAGATCTTTCCGAAACTTGGTTATTCATTCATTTCATTCCGAGTTTTCGAAGCTGGAGACTTACGGGAGAAAAAAACCCATCAACAAAATGAGAGCATTAACGATACCATAAATGACGACGACCAGGAGGATTTATTAGAAGCTAATGTATACCTAGTAATATTTAACGAAGGGATCTGTTTGGTGAGTGTCCGTAGTAGATCTTATTTATTCATCCTCATTTTTGATAGTTTCATTTCACGGATATTTCGGGTATGACAGTCGAACCCTAACTGTGGTCGCGATCTCATTACGTCTGGATCATCGATCCTTGCAGAACATACTGAACGGGTTCGTAATAGGATAATATCATTCGCAGAATCAGCTACCATGTCTTCAGGTAGGGGTTGTTGTTTATCGCGTTGCCTACTTTTTTTCTGATGTAAAGATAGCATGGATCGCCCATGGCCTTCTGGATTCTATAGTCGACTCATTTTTCCCTTACCTGGAGGACATCGAAAAAGAGGTCAAGGCTGTCGAAGAGCTGGTCTACGATGGAGAGAGAGAAAGGCAAATTAACGCTCAGGATACTCGACATTTCCAGTGGATATCTAAGCTCACCTCTTCATTTGGCTCTTGGAGATCTCCAGAGCCTCATCACAGCACAGAAAAAACCGCTATGTTTGACGAAAAGGACGAAAAAGGAACCTTTGGTGGAGGTTTGGTTGGTCAAACGCGCTTCGCGCTTCCACGTCCGCCGATTCCTCTAATGAAGAAACGTCTTCTTCGATTCCTTCGTTCACAATTCAGACGATCCAAAAGCGAAAAGACCCCACCACCCAGTACTACCTCTGTTAACTTGAGGCGCATTGCAAGGGCAAGAAAGTTGGTCACGTTGTTGAACAGACTACTTGCCAGCAAGGCGGACGTAATTGCGCAGATTCGGAAGCGTATGTTGTCCGGACTTCAGGGAACTAGATCAACAGAGGATTTGGAGGTTGCCATATACATGGGGGATGTTCAAGGTTAGTGTTTAGTTCACTGTTGCGTTTTATTTCGACATGTCGTTGATTCACAGAACTCTAGATCACATATTGACCTTACAGCACTCATTGGCGCACTACGAACGGATGTTATCCCATTCTTACCCTATTTACCTCAGACAGCTGCAGATTGAGCTTGCGATGGCCAAGTTCGGGACCGACAAAGCACTTATCATTCTGACGATGGTGAGTGTTGCGGTTCTCTGCGCTCAACTTGTCACCGGTAAGCTCTAATCCGTTCGCAATTGTTGTCGGTCAATAATTTACAATACAAATAATCCTAGGTAGTTGTTCCATGAACATGAATGTTCCTCATAGCGACCAACAACTAAACGTATTTGGGATAGTAGTGGCGTTGATCATGATAGTGTTAGTGATTTACTTGTGGCTTGTTTGGTGGTGGTGGAGAAAAGCAAAGCGGCGTAGGGGACGAGTTTTGAAGAATATGTAGCCGGTAGTATGGCGGGTTTGTAAATATGATCAAGGCTTTTGTCTGACACCATAAAATGTCATCAGTTCCTCAGCCCCACGAAGGACTTCATTCACTAGAAACATCGAATGATGAGTTTAATGAACACATTCAAATGAAGTATACAAGCCTTTTTCCCGGTAACTGGAATGTTTCTGTCCGAACTGAGTAACCACGTCTCGAAGAGCCGTCTTCTCTCCACGTATACCCTCACAAACGGTGTGAAGACGAGCAGCTTCCGCCTCTAACCTCGATAGACTTTCCTGGACCTGTCCCTCCAGACCTTCAAGCTTATCCATGTGATGAACGTAGACTTGTCGAAGTTCCTCCCATTCCTTGTCTATGCAACGCGGAAGGAAAGATTCAGGCTAGGACGATGAAGAACACCACTAACCTAAAACACCGGTTTCCTGGGCCGCGGAGGTGAATTTAGCTATCCGATCAGTTAATTCTCGGTCATCCGCCCAGGAAACAGTTTTTACGGAATCTCCTGTATTGGAACGTTTGATACAGCTTCTACGGTGTCGCAAGGGTGGAGGTGTAGCTCCGCTTGGTCCAACACTAGCAGGCTCCTCATCTTCTGGAGGAGGAAGTTCTGATGCAGGGATGCCTCCACGTCGTAATATTATGGGCAGCGGGGGAGGTGACATTGGTGGCAGTTGAATGGAAGATATGGATGCAATGGATTCTGCTTTGAGAGGTGGCTCTCTGGTGGTAGATTGAGGAGATTCATGAAGAACGGGAGTTTCAGCCCTTGGTTTGCCCTTGGACAGGTCCTTTACCTTTCCACCTGCTGGGGAAGCTGGTGGATGGACTCTGATATGTTCAGGAGACTCACGACGAACAAAAGTTCTCGTCGGGCCTAGACGGGGAGAAACCGCGCATCGCGCACAACATGAGCTCCTTGCATGAGTGTGAGTGCGAGAAGGTCGTGCTGACATCACGGTCGAAAGACGAAGTTGTTGCTGGCGGAACCATTTTTCCATCTCCTTAAGACGGAAATCAGCTGGTGCAACAATGGTTTGGAATGTGAACGGTTCATTGCGACTGTGTTTACGAGGTGGGATGATGCTTGATAATTTCTGGCATTTGCGGACCATCCTATCCTTTAGATGGCGTATCTCCAGGATCCGCTCCCATGAGACGTTCTTCCTGGCAAGTTCGAGCTTTTCTAGTTTGAGCAACTGCTCGTACATGGACGCCGTATGCGGCGGGAGGAGAACCTGAGGGATGTCGACGACTTGAGTTTTTCTTGTTGAAAAAAACTCACCTTAATTTCATCAACTGTGTCTGTAGTCTGTAAGTACCTCCAACCTTTGGCAGCCTTAGGATCTTGGGGCTCTAACTGTCCTCTTACAGGGCTTGTACGAAGATGATCGAGAGAAGGAGGCTGCTTCGACCTTAGCATGTGCCGGGAGGAGGAATGTAAGCCTAGAGGGCAGAGGCCGTTATATACGGTTCCCTACAATGGTCCTCGTGTCCAGAAAGTAACGTTCAATGCGATCAGGGCACGAGGCGGCAAACCTCCAAAAACAAATAGTTCCAACAAAAACACTTATTAACACAGTACTTCTTATGTAATGGACGTCGGTAATCACTTGTACCGTCCTCCCTCTCATGTCCTCGTCGCTCGCTCAGTACGAGTTTTTTCTTCTCAACAACGTCTCGACCATTTCTACCTTAGAATCTTCCCTGCGTTCCTTGTCATGGATCCTTCCGGGAAGGTTTAAGGATGCAGAACTCGCTTCCGAAGCTCGTGCGTATGTTTCACCATAACCATGACTTTGAATTAATTTCCCCCAGTGTCTGCCTCGTTGAACATGATGAGCATGTATCATGACACTCTCTTGGCCAGGCTTGTCGCAACAGATTCCAACCTTCGTTCACTCCTTCCACCTTCAATGCATACCCGCTACACGCGCGCGTGGGCGAGCCAGGATGCACGGTACAACTTGTTAGCACGAGCACTTGAAGTAGTTCGCTTCACGGAGCTCGTGATTGAGATGGGCCTGCGCAGAAAGGTGTCGGATCGCAGCCGGTGGAGAGGTATTGTTTTGTTGGAAATCCTAAAGTACGCCCTACGCACATTCTTTGTGATCCGTAACTGACGTTGAGGGCATTAATCCAGAGCCGTCCTCCGTCTAGCGTTACTCAAGATCACCAAGAGGCCTTTATTGACTCCTCCTATACCAGAAAGAGATTTTGATCCTACCACCTTACCTTCACCTTCAAACTCGACCTCTCCTACCCTTGTGCCTTCGTCATCTCCTTCATCGCCACCAACTACTCCAGATCACCTCAAGAATAATCGAGTACCACCGTCCCCTCACCCGTTACTGACAACGCTTCCACCCCCCCGAACGGACACATCGGTGGAAGAATATCTACTACCCAAAGCTCTCACAACATCATCCGTTAAACCTCCCCTTTCTCTTATAGCTCCGTTTTTGTCTTCTCAAGAATGGCTCGGTGAGATATCGTATACTCTACGACCTTTGGTCTATGGCAAGCGCACTCTTATATGTCCTGATGCTTTAAGAGTTCTAATATCTTCACTAGCCACAATGCTAGCTTATGGCCGCAAGTCGAAAAGAGCTCTATTTGTTGCCCTCGCACTCGAACTTATGTCTATGGCTCTACGGCGGGAACTTCCACCCTCTGCCTCTCTGGAACGTTCAGAGTATGCCCGTAGAGATAGAGATATTTTCTGGTATCTGTTCCGAGGCTCAATATGGGACACCTTTACAAAGTTTGTGTTCATCTCCCGACGTCCCGGTATCTTGCTGATATTAGTGCACAGGCCCAAGCTGGAAGCTGTCGCTGCACGAGCTTCGACTACACCGGTTTTTAGTTTATTCGGTACTCTGATGAAAGACTGGATTCCTCTCCTCGATGAATATTATTATTGTGAGTGCGGCGTTGGTTCCCGATTTGAATTTGGCTAACTAGATATATCGAAGATACCGCTCCATGAATATGTTGTATCAGTAATAATAACTATGTGGTGACACTGGATTACAGATTCTTTTGCGTAATATTGTAACGGAGTTCACGGTGAAGGGAAGTCCACCGGATGATACCTCCTCCCTTGTCAGCGGAATCAATGCCACATCACCACTCGACTATACTGACAATTGATAGAGTGATGTCACGGAACCGCACTTCTGCTGTAGTGCAGATGGTCGGGTATATATCCATCAATCCCGTATCATTCGTTGTCTTTCTTTCTCTTCTGCCTTCTACAACGACATAGGAGAACGGTCTAACATGAACGGTCTGTTGAGCAGCAACAGGGCAGACTCATCAACCAACAAGTCCAAATCCCCACAAAGGCTTGGGACAGATCCCACTGGTAAAGCCATCGAGAGAGTCAGGAAAAGAATTATTATCTGTTGCGATGGGTATGCATAGTTCTCTCCCATGCGATTCGCATATTTACAAATCCCGTATAGAACGTGGCAAGACGGTGATGTCCACAGCTGTCTTTCTTAGTGTCATGCCAACTCACTTCGCGTGATTAGGTATCTCCGAGAATAGACACAAATATACTAACGCACTCGTAAGTCCAAGAAGCGCAAAGCGCGAGCTACAATTTGAGAGTCGCTGATCTATGTAACATTGGATGTTCTAGCGGCTCGCCAGAACAATCGAACAGGAAGACATTCGAACAACCCCGCCTACACCACAAGTTGTGTACTACCAGTCTGGCATAGGTAGGTCAAAGAATTTGGTACTGCATACCTCGACTCGTTTGATTACACGTTACTCAGGGAGCGAAAAGAACTTTTATTCCGAATTCATTGAAGGTACTGTTTTAACTGTTCCATATTGCGACTGTCACGACTGGCCCATTTTACCTCATCACTGACGCCTGAAGGGACGACGGGCGACACATTAGGTGAGTGCAGATGCCTTCAGCAGTAAATTTACTGACATGTTTGTAGCTGATAAAGTCGAGGAAGCTTATGCGTTCATTGCACAGTAAGCACCACTTAGTCCATCTTTATTCCTGCGGCCATTAATCACACTTGAACAGTAATTACTTTCCCGGTGATGAGGTATGGTCAGCATCCTATCTTGCAAAGAGGCTGACGTCCCGTAGATATTCCTTTTCGGATTCTCGAGGGTACGTGAGTTTACCTCTCTTTCCGCATGTTCGGATGTAAGGAGTGTTTGAACGTAGGGCGCTTATACAGCCCGAATGGTAGCCCTGCTTATTGTATGTGGCCTTCTCATACCTACTTCATGCTTCTCACACATGAATTTAGGGGAAAATTGGTGTCCTTGATCGTAAGAATATGGACGACTTCGGAACGATCTTCCTCTCGTATCAGATACTCGGTAACGCCGAGGACGAAGAAGGTAACTCTATTGGCTGGATCCAATATGCTGTCCCTAAAATATGTGATTCGAAGCAAAAGCAAAGGCCAAAGCAGACCTCGAACGACTCGAGGATAAGATTTCCTCTGGTGTACGGCGAGCGTTTAAGGATGACCGGCCATTTTCCATCAAGTGAGTGTTCAAATACGTGACGTCCGAAATCCCGGTATTCAAATACTTTATACATTCTAGATGCGTCGGGGTGTTTGATACAGTCGGTTCACTAGGACTACCAGAGGAACTCACGCTACATCCTGGTCCCGTCAAGACGCTGTTTGGATTCCCTGATAGAATATTGGGAGAGCATGTTGAACGTGCTTATCAGGCTCTGGCACTCAATGAGCCAAGAAAAGATTTCGTAAGGTTTCTCACAAACTTCTGAATATACTGTTCTTGACACGGGTTGTTTCAAGAATTGTTCTCGTTTTGAGCAAACGAGCAAAGGGAGATGTAAACATCAAGTGCTGAAACAGGTAGTAATGGTAACTCAGTGCCCGGATTTCCCGCTATTCTGAACAAGTTCTCTATTCTGTATTTTAGTGTTGGTTCACAGGTGAGGACTTAATGACGGTTGATCTGGCAGTGGCTAATTGTATACTCAGGATCGCACGCCGACGTACGCTTGACTTTCTCTCGAGGGGAACTGCACTTACCTGACTTTGTGGTTCCTACCAGATCGGTGGTGGGTACTACAATCACGACTTGGCTGATCTCACGCTCGCATGGATGGTGGTAAGCTAATCGGCCTTGTCCTCAGTACTAGCCGTTAACTTGCACCCCGAGTTCAGGCGCATGTTTCGGACATTCTTTCTACGGACTTGAGCTACCTGGCCTGCCTATCCCATCCCGTTGCTCCATGGGGAGCTCAGGAACCGCATGAGTATGTATGATTTAATTGTGATCTCTGTGCAGCCTAGGCTGACATTTATTCCTAGCCCGTTGACGGGAATATTCTCATTGTCTTTGACTACGGAGAGGACACTTCCCACCTCGAGCAATAACGTTACTCATGAGAGTATACATCCCTCCGTGCTTCAACAACAAAAGTTGAATCCCGCCATTCAGTCCTTGATCGAAAAACATCCAGAGTTGGTGTGCAGTCTCTTGCCGTTGGAGGAAGAACTGAGAGCCGAATGGCCATACAAACCAGAAGAAGCTGACATCAAGGATGACAAGAACGATTCGAAGGCCAATGGGATGGTGGCGTCGCTCATGAAAACGTTGGTAACAACGATGATGGCAGAGATGTAAGAGGATTTATTGTAGAATAGATGAAACAATTGAATCCTATATATAATGGGACAAAGAGACCTGATTATCAGCGATTATCAGCGATTATCTCCAAAAAATGATCTATGCGACAGGACCGGGGTAAATTAAAGCGGAGATCGAAATTTCCTGCGTGCACGACAATGTCCCCTCCCTTTGAGCTACAGTAACATAGTATTTTTCATGTTCCTGTTTATTTATTCCTACTGTTATCTGACATGCATCTATACTTCAACTGTTATGAGATGTAACTTTTATATTCCCACACACTTTTTTGGTAATAATTTGTCATCTCTCACTGTCTCCTCTCCCCTTCTCTCCCGGTCTTGAATTGGCAATCGATCGAAAGGCAGTGCATGAGTCACGAGGGGAACCAATACATATATAAACTTGAAGCTGCCCCTTAAATGCTACACCCACATTACCTTCCCTCACATCAGCTCTCCTGATCCTTGGTTACGTTTCCTTACGGCCTCTAGAAGACCACCTCAATGGCGAACCAGGACGATGAGCACTGGACATGGAAATGCGCTCAGGTCTTCTTTATCCTTAACCATTGCACCCGACACCCACAGCCAGATCTCATCTGCACTTTCTTGTCATTCGGTTCTCTCTGACATCTTAATAGGGTCCTCGCCAGCCTCTTCATCGGCGGAGCTTTTTGGGTGGTCGTTGCTACCATCATGCATGCCAGTTTAATTCTTGTCATTTGCGACTGTGGGCTCATTGTCCGTACAGTTTTACCCGCTGTTCTAGAAGGTGCATATTGCATCAGAGCGTCCGCTACAAGTTAGCGTCTATCGTCGGCGCCTGAATGGCAGTGAAGGGCATGGAAGGGACTTTGAATGTTTTCAAGTCTACACTTGCATGTCTGTGTGTCCTTACACGCGGCTGTCATAACCAGGTGCAAAAGGCAGATAAAACTTCTCGTTTTTCTTTCCGCTTGCGGTTACTACCTATAGGCTTGATTCAGCAGCCAAGAGTTTCCATTCCAAGGACAATCTCTTGTTCACAAGAGTCTTCCAAGGTTTCAATGTCACGAGACGTCACCATCGCCAGTGCTCTATGCTATCTGCGGAAGTGATTTCGTTGCATCTTGCCTAATTCCAGAAATTGCCTATTTGCCAGTGCTCTTCCGACAGACCATGACTGGGAATCATACGAGGAATCGCGTCAACGAATCTATCGGTGTTAACCTTTCGTGCCCTCTCCTGATCAGGAGAGAATGCGGCGTGGCCTGGTTTCGGAAGGGTAAGCGTTGCCGAAGACCGTTCTCGTGATTTCGAGTTCAAATGGCATGGTTCACATCCTTGTCCGAGCTATCACATCCACAGCGGAAAAACCGACTGATTTTGACAATGTTCAATGACTATATCGAGTTTCAAGTACCCAGTTCAGTACGCCGGCGAGACGGACCCTGCGCCGGAGGATATGACGATGTTTCTTACTGCGAGTCCTGGTCTAGTTGGTCGTTGCGCAGGAATACCAATCCAGCGAAGTTCCAGATTTCAATGGTACAATGATGATACCGAACTGATTTGATTTGCAACGGAGATTGGCATTGGCAAAGGCTTTGGTGTGCATTATGTTATTCTCCCAGTAACTACCTGTTGAGTTCTCTTCTCAGACACTGCGCCCATTGGGATCTCGAATGATGAGTCCCCGAGGGCCACATATACCGAAAATGATGCTTATATCCATGACTACACGTTACCTGTTACTCGTTCCCAAAAGAAGAGCCAAAGAACAAGAGGAATGCGATAGGAGAACTGGAGGACAGGCCTTGATATGGAATGTTCAGCGGAAAGGGCGCAATCGTGCTTACTGTTGTACTTCCTCTGTGTGCCGATGGCACGCGGCGAGGATCTGTTCGTCGCTCCCAATTACCTGCGCTTCTTCTCTCTGTTGTCTAGCACAACGGTCCTCCTACTGCAATGCTGCACTGGTAACCTCTTCAATGGCGCACAACGTCTTTGGGTAGCGTCAGCAATGTGGTATAGTCGAGTGACGAAAATGCGACACCACCCTACTGCGTCAAGGTTACCTTTGGACAGTGGTACTTCGCGACATTCTCCCTTGTCACGAATCCAGGATCAGCTTCGTTGGTCCTGGCGTTTCGCGTAATTTTTGGAACCTCTCCCTTGTGGAGTTCAGATGCTTGCTATTGCACTGCGGCTTGTGTCGTTGCGGAAATTTTTTTCCCCTCTTTTTTGTGCAGAATATACTGGTTGTCGATTGGCGATTCAGTGGTTCTACCCAAATGAGCATGATTTAGATATGTAAAGCAGCATTTTTGTAATGTGTACGGAGCGGATTGAAATACGAAGTTACTTAATGTTTTACGACAAATCGCTGTGCTGCACCGCCTTCCTACAGCAGTATCTTGACACTCGTCCACGATGATTAAGCTCCCTGGTGACGAAGAGCAACTGCTGGAACCGTTGGGAAATTCCGTTGAATTCTCGGAGACCTCAGCAGGTATTTCAGCCTTAGTCCCAGAGGATCCACCTCCCTTATTCGAGCCCTATTCTGCCGATTACTTCATCGACAACACCGGCAATGTTGTTAGCCATGACCTTCATCTCAACACCGATGGAGAGGCTCTCTACCGTTTTCTTCTCTCTCAATCTACCACTCGACCCTCACTCCTCCTTCACTGTAAAGGTTCTCACCAGGAAACACGTTACCGAACTGTTACCTCGAGGCGCTCCGATGGGCACAGTCACCACCGAACGGAGTCGTACACGGAAACTGTCACAGATTTTGACCTTATTATCGACCTCTCAAACGTTCTCCTTTCGCTGCAGGGAGCAGAACCTGCGCATTGGTCATGTTCAGATACAGAACCTGCCTACCGAGGGCGAATGTATCGTGAAATCGAACAACACGCTGGGAAGCGCCGCTCCAGGAGAGCAGAAAACAAAGCCTTCGACAAGTGGACCAGATATCGTGAAAATAGCGGTCTTCCTCCGTGGGTTTCTGATTCCCCACAAGGTCCGCATGTTGATCCCTTACTCCCATCCAACGCACTGAAGTCTTCCAAAACCGTGAGGCAATGGGCAGATGAGTACTGCGCTTCACCGAAACATCTGAAAGAGTTCACATATCGCAAAGTGCATTTCATCATTCATCGTAATTGAGCTCAATTTGACTTTATTGACTGTAGGTGATATATGGTTGGGACATGAACCTCATACACCTACGTGTCAACAATATCATCACCTCGGCTGTAGGACCCCTTTATAGAGGCACCATCGAGGTAGACTTCGAGCATCGAAACAATAAGATCTATATCAGACCTGACAACCAGCTTTCTCGCATCCTCTCGAATGTTTGGTTCAAAATACTGCTTTGGATACTTCTCATTTATCCATTCATCTGGCTCTACAAACGTTTTCACTACCAGGGTGGCGGGAGATGGGAGGTTTGCGGGGGTGCGTATCCTATCACTCGATACATTCCCCTTGAAAGCCTACAACAATCTTCGGGGAAACAACCAGAGCAACCTCCTCCAGACTACAATGATACGGCCACCTCATCCTCGACCGATGATGAGAGAATTAAGACATCCTCAGATGGTAGAAGATTTGTGCGCCAGGGTGTCACGGAGAAGCAATGGTTGACCAAATGGGAGTCGTCTATCAACCAGGCTGTACGAACAGGACACCAGTCGTCAATCCCTCTTGCAGAACCCATCTCACAGTATTAATGTACAACACAAATAATTCTCCAATAGAATGTAATGAGAGTAAACTATTAAATAGTGCAACAAACTATTCAACGTTTCAAGCGGGAGCCCGAGTACCAAGTACACTTGATCGAAACTTACATCTGCGTGTCATATCGTCATTCCCTCTTCAACTTCGAAAGCGCAGCAAAACTTTTCTTTGTCCAGTAACACCAATCCTTTCCCATCGGGGGCCCAATGCACATCTCTAGTATCGAATTGTTCTGTAATAGGCCTTGATCAGGTGTTGCCAGTGACAGGATGGTTTGATACATGGAACTTACTTGCCGGTACACCTATACATTCAGCGACTTCCTCCTGTTCACCAGATGGATTCTGCCACTCGTCGCTCCACGAATATATCCCTCGGTTTCCACAACATATGATCATGGAACCAGGTCGAACCGGGTTCCATCTACAGTGCAATACATTCTGTGAGTGTAGCAGCACGGAACGCAATTTCGGGTTGAACGACTCCTCCGAAGAGGGAAACTGGAAGAGATGAACGGCATTGGGAATATTCTCTTTTGGGTTTCGTGAGACTTGCATTAGGGGGAGAAAAGCGAAAGCTAGCTTACCAAATCGAACGAGAAGGACCGTCCCGGTCTTGTTCCACTCCAATTGAGTTGCGCCGCTCTTGGGATTTGGTTTGGTGTGGTCGGGTTTCGTGATAGAGATTGTATATGGAGTGCGGATCTTATCGTCTTGCAAAACATGTTGAGCAGCGATTCATGTGCTTAGGAATTCATTTACAAGATAAAAATCCCCTCCCATCCGTCGACTCCTGCCAGTTTGAGGGTTCCCTCCATAGGGTCTAGATGGATTTCCAATGAATGGAAGTTATTTTTATTCGGAGGTAAAAGATAATGGATCCTTACAACACCCGCAGGTACTCGACTGGAGATCTCAAGGGTGACCACCGGAGACCAGCTCATACTATCCAGAATATAAATCTACTAAATCTTGAGAGGGTGATTGAATGGGGTGGCGGGCAAGCTACGTACCCGATCATCCCATCCAGAGACGGCAAGAAATGCGCCACTTGGATGCCATGCAACGTGGCGTACACCCAGCGCCGGTTCTGGGTCTGGTGTGAACGAGGCCAATACTTTTCCAGCGAGGGTGATAATGTGGAGTTTGTACTGTGAAAAAAGGGTGAGTGAAATGTGTTGGAATAACACCGGGCATTTAGTCACCTCAAGGTTACCCTCCCATACTGCGAGATGGTTGTCTGTCGGGGAAAGAGCGAAAGACGAAAGTGAGGACGTAGGTAGAGGAAAATGCTAAAAGGGGATGAGATTTTATAGGCATTAGAGTCAGAACATACGTACGCGAACTAGTTTGAATGAATCGGACGTGTCGTAGAGTCCGAGGGTATCCTTCGATTTGTGTCGTTCCGCCAAGATGAAATAGCGGCCATCGGATCGGAATGTAAAGCCTATCAAGGTGAGATCGGAGGACGCATTCCAGTCTAGGAGAGTTGTGATACCTTTATCAGGGTGTATCGGAAATTGAATGTAGGTGGATGCGCCAGTAACTAGAGACCAGACCGTTACTCTTAACTTGAAGAGGCGGATTGAGGGACATCCCAGAGTGACCGAAAAAAGAACTGACACCCCATTCACTAAAGCATAGTAGTGTCCTTCCGTCAGGAGCCCACTCTACTTTCATAAGACCTGAGCCAGATGGTTAATCCCCGAGGCATTTTCAAGGGATGAGACGCAACCTTCTGCACCAGCATCTATCCGAGCATTCCAGTCTTGGTCATGGATCTGAAAGACATGGACTACACCCCTCCTTGCACAGGCGGCGAAAATATATTCCGAATCATAAGACCACGCAGCATGTGTAATCCAGCCATTACTCGAAGGGAGGGATCTTTGAGCAGTGCTGAGGGTGGCGTTTGTGGGAGAGGGTGAAGAGTCGACTAGCCAAGTTTTTGTGATTTGAAAAGAGTCTGAGCGCCTGACAATCAAGCGATCCTGAACAGCAGCGAGAAGGAAATGAGCTCCTGGACTGAAGGAGACCAAGTTGAAGGAGTGTTTGTAGATTTCTGTGAAGTCCATGCTCGACAGAGATCCACGTGACAGTGTGTACGACCACACCGTGCCTGTGACATAAGTTACGTACATGATCAACGATAACCTCCATCTCCGAGCAGGCTGAGCCATTTTCCTTTTCCGGGGCCCGCGGCTTGTTAGTTCCGCGCCGTGGATTCGGCAAAATGCCGTGACTCGTGATACTGCAACACCGGCTAATTTGTCCCGTTAGGAGGCATTTGTAAGACTCGTTGAGACTCGGTATTTATCCGACATCTATTGAAACTGAGTTATGTAGCTCAGTTTTTTCTTTGTTTCTCGTTTATACGCCAGATGTAGTCCGTATCTATCATCTGTCCTAAATCCCGACAAGTTCCCGTGTGAAGCTGATCGTTTGTGGTGTATTACCTCATCGAGCATGATTCCATGGAAATTAGCCGCCGTCGGCAAATGGCCCTATTTATCATCCATACTGTCACAAAGTCCGACTACTTGTCCGATGCTCCCAACCTCAAGAACCAGCAACGGCTAAATGTCATTGGGTATAAGTACTTTCACAACCCTACACCGTTAGCCACACTCACTTCCCCCTTCACATGTCCGATAAAAGCCTGAGCGCTGCATCCTCTGCAACGGGCATTCCTTCAGCTGAACGCCCGATATCCTTTCAAGAGAAAGAGAAAAGCGAATCTTTTCTCGTGGACAAACTAGCACTTGATGACCCATATAATCCCCAAGGGTGGTCGGCAGCTACGAAATGGTACATCACCATGCAGGCTGGCCTTCTCGTGTTGAATGCGTAAGTTTTCTTCCATTCGTCCCTCAAGTTCACTCACGAATTCGATTTTTCACTTTCAGAACCTTTGCCAGCTCTGCACGTGCGTTGTCTCGTTCATTGATCGAAAACGATCTCCAGACCATGACCACACTTCATTTTTTACTTAGCGGGAGGAATAGCGCAAGCTTTGATAGAGGAGTTTCATTTTTCCAGGGAGGTGCAAATCCTCACCGTATCCCTCTTCGTCGCCGGCTATTGTGTTGGGTACGCCGTCCCATTTTCTTCTCTCACCTGTACTGATGTGGTTGCTCGTCAGACCGCTCTTATGGGGACCCTTGTCTGAAGAATTTGGCCGTAGACCAATCTTCCTCGGCACATTTTTCGTATACATGGTACGTTCTTTTCCTACTTCATCTGTCCATTGCTCAGTGTGAGTATGGTTCTCTAGATGTTTCAAATTGGTGCTGCACTCGCCCATAATACCGCCACCATATTGATTACTCGTTTTTTGGGAGGTGTGTTCGCTGCGGCTCCTCTAGCGAACTCCGGGTGAGTTCGTGCCCCTCTTCGATTTCATAGCGATTAAACAATCTTCAGCGCCGTCATATCTGATATTTGGGACGCCAAATCTCGAGGGCGGGCATTGGCTATATTCACTCTCGCTCCGTTTGCGGGTCCCACTTTGGGCCCCACCGTAGCTGGTTTCATTTATGTTTCAGGTAATCAGTTTCGCTCTTTAGAAGGCACCACTCGTGACAGGTTTTCTTTTTGAAAGGCACTTCGTGGCGGTGGCTCTTCTGGATCCTCGCCATATTTGTGAGTAGCTCCCTCGTTGGCAACCCCTCATTCTCAATATGAACTTTCAGGCCGGCGTTTGCTGGATCCTTATGCTATTTACGCTGCCCGAAACTTACATGTAAGTTTCTTCATTTCTGTCGATGTCCTTGTCACTCACTCACCATA
Organism: Marasmius oreades; assembly: GCF_018924745.1. Classification (NCBI taxonomy): domain Eukaryota; kingdom Fungi; phylum Basidiomycota; class Agaricomycetes; order Agaricales; family Marasmiaceae; genus Marasmius; species Marasmius oreades. The sequence goes on from NC_057323.1 coordinate 3,034,390, forward strand.
GGCCTATCCTCCTCGTTCAACACGCCCAAAAATTGCGCAAAGAGACCGGAGACGATCGCTATTACGCACCTAAGGAGGTCACTAAGAAGACTTTGGGACAGCAAGTCGAACACGTACTTCTCCGACCCTTCAAGATGCTGTTCCAAGAACCAATGTTGTTAGCTATGACGTTGTACATGAGTGTGCGTGCGATTGATTTTTTTCTCCCAATGCTAAACTGATTTATGTACATAGTTTGTTTATGGCTGCCTGTACCTCTGTTTTGCGGCATACCCCATTGTCTTCACGGAAGGCCATCATCTCAATGCCGGGATCTCCGGTCTCATGTACATCCCCATCATGGGCGGCGGCGTTTTGGCTGTCACACTTGTACGTCTTTGTTTGAATCGCCTGCTTTTTGGAGTACTTGTTTACTATCTTGATCAGTATTCGTTTATTTTCAGTCCGCGGTACGAGCGTGAAGTAGAACGATGTGCTCCAAACCCTGTAGTTCCTGAATTCCGATTGGAGACTGCATTAATCGCCGCGCCGTTGTATGCTGCCTCGTTTTTCTGGTTTGGGTACGTCTCCCCTTGCTGTTACTGTTTAATTCATTTGCTCATTTACGATTATTCCAGTTGGACGTCATATCCTTCTGTCTCCCTCTGGGCTCCATTAATGAGGTACGCGGCCTTCAAGACGGGATGTTCTCCTTTGTTTACTTACCTGTTTCAAGCGGGGTCTTAACTGGTTTCGGCATTTGTTGGATTTTCGTAAGCTGGGATCTCCATCTGCAGTCTTGCCTGAACTGATCTTTATCCATTTAGCTGGGACTTTTCAACTATATCATTGACACATATCTGATATCTGCGGCCACTGCTCTCTCCGTTACCACCGTGGTTAGAAGTATATTTGGTGCTGCGTTCCCGGTATGTCTTTTCTCCTTTCACCGACACCTCGGCTCACTTTGCTCTCTTTTCAGCTTTTTGGCGCGCAGATGTATGAAGCTCTGAGTCCGCGGTGGGCATCTTCCTTGCTCGGTTTTGTAGCAATCGCTATGACACCTATACCCTTTGTTTTCATGAAGTAAGGGTGTTTGTTTTCCGCAGAGGATTTGCTTGACTAATTTGTTGTCCCCTCAGATACGGTGCAACACTGCGAGCACGCTCAAAATATACACCGTCTACATCATCCGAGAGATTAAAAGAATCTGAAAATTCTGCAGCGTAAATTGATTTGGGCTGCTCTATCTAGTAGAAAACAATAGACGCCGGACGGACACTCAGGCTAAACTAAATCATTTAATCATACTCGATGTAATATTGTTTACCGTACTCGCGCAGTGGAGGCGGGTCCTGTACTTCTATAGTTATAATCAGGCAAATCAAAGCAAATCAAGGCATTCTTGGATCTTTGGTTTACTGACTGACCAAGGCTTCACCATTGCTTACTAATAGCCTGAGATTCTCATTCACCCTATACGATATTCATTTTCATCTCCTTCCTTCTACATTCAAAATGCCTCCAATGGCCTTTCAAGGACTCGTAACAAAAGTCGGCTACATGAATAAGACGGCTACAGTTACAGTGTCGAGATGGGCGATCCATAAACTCACTGGCAAGGTACTTTACATGGTTCCTCATGGTTCCTCATGGTTTGATTAACCCTCTTGGGTTGTAACAGCGCATAGATAGGAGCAAAAAGTATCTCACTCATGATCCTCAAAATAGTGCGTTCTCTTCTTGGCACCGAAAGGAAACACATCTTGAGCTCGAATGACTGCCAGAATTAAGGAAAGACGACGTCGTTATCATTCGAAACTGCCCACCGATTTCTGCTAGGAAGAGATTCAAACTGGAAAGAATCGTAAAAAGTCCGGAGACGGAGCGAGAGAAGTTGCGTGCACAGAGAGTGGAGGAGGCACAGTCCCAGGATGCACATTCAAATTCACCTATATTACAAGCATTATCGTCGCCGTCGCCGCTGCCACCGTCTACTATACAAGCTAATGCTTAATAACAACGTGAGCGCACCATGATCCGTTTGGACGACGATGCATCCGAGTTGAGGATTCAAAGAAGACCTTTGCAAACGAAGGGCTAGAAGAGGCGCTGCTTTCGAGACGTTATTACTGTTGTTGCTCCTGTTGCTGTTGAATAGCGGTTTGCATTTCAACAAGCTTGGATGGTCTGTATAAGCAGATGCCAGTATGTTAGATGTAAATGATGGACACACTTCGAGTTTTTTCTTCTCCGACTTGGTCTCGACGTCCTTTATCTGTACCTCTATTCTGTTTCTAAGGCGGCCATACATGAGAGTTAGAGTTATTGGCCATAGCTTGATGTATCTGTATCCCGGAAACACGCACATTTCTCCACGAATAAACTCGAGCCGCGTATCAACATTACTCTTCGCCTCTGCCTGATCTTGTTTCACTAAAACGGGCCCGATTTGCTTGTACACCTCATTTCCTGGCTTCAAAAGCGCAAACTCCTGTGGAACCAGGAGATTTATGAGAAAAATCACACGGATGGACAGGAGATATCACACCTTTTTCACCATTTCATTCTCGGATAACTGTGCATCCAGTCTCTGCCTCGCATCGACTGCAACGGATAAATCCGACTGGAGCTTTTGGAAGTCTTTTGATGCTATCTGTAGCTTCTCCTGAAGTGCAAGTAACGACATTGCGATTCAAACTTTTTTGGGATGATGATTTTGAGACGATGATCTAGGGTGGTAATATCGCATATCTTATCGGTTCATGATCTCTGACCTCCCATGGCCGGAAGGAACTCCGTTATTTCCACCACCTGCAATGTATTATAAAAACCAGATACCATTTCTCTCGTGCTTCCGCATATCTGCGAGCTTGACCCATCATGTCTTTTCCTGTAAAGATTGACTGGTCCAAAGTTGATCAACCACAACTCGTCCTTCAGCGCTTCCCGAGCCGTCGATCTGTTGTTTATGGGACCAAAGGAATCGTTTCTTCCTCACAACCATTAGCTACAGAAGTCGGATTGGAGATTTTGCGAAAGGGGGGGAATGCCGGTCAGTCGCACATCGACAAAGGTCGAAAATACAGTCAACGACGTTTTCCTTTCATCTAGCTGATGCTGCAGTTGCTACCTCTGCGGCTCTCAACGTTACCGAGCCCAGCTGTTGCGGAATTGGAGGGTACGTTGGTGGAGTATCGCATTATCCGAGTGAATGGCACTGATCCTTTCTCCTTTTTTCAGAGACGCCTTTTGTCTCTTCTACGACGCCAAGACCAAACAAGTCAAGGCTCTGAATGGTTCAGGTCGATCGCCACAGAAGTTGACTATCGATCACGTCCGTCAGCGCGGTATAAAGGGCTCGCAAATTCCCGTTACGGACTTGAACGCGGTTACTGTTCCAGGTCAACTGGTGGTGGTTTCTTGCGAGTTGATGTTCGACTTAACCTCCTCACTATCTAGGTGCTGCCGCCGCTTGGGTGGACACTGTCGAAAAATTCGGTAGTGGTAAGTTGACAGTTGCAGAAGTACTGGAGCCCGCCATTAGGCTTGCAGAGGAAGGGTTGGTATCCATCTCATCGTCGTGAAGAAATGTTTTATCGATAATTTCCAACAGAGTTCCCGTCTCTGAGATTCACAGTTTTTCGGTATTTCTTAACTCATCCATATATCGAACACAAAGCTAAGCCAATCGAATCTGAACAGTGGCAGCGTTCTGAGGTTCGTGTCTACCCACAAAAGACCTCCGAATGTACGATAACGTGCGGGTATTCAGAAATTGATCCAAAATGCTTCACCGAACGGTCACGAAATGCTTCTCAACGGGAAAGCACCTCTTCCAGGTCAAATCATAAAGCTGCCCAATCTTGCGAAGACGTTCAGGGAGCTTGCCACGAAAGGGAAAGATGGTTTCTACAAGGGTCGTGTTGCTGAAGCCATTGTTGAACTGATACAGAGTAAGGGCGGTGTAATGGAACTGGATGATCTCGCAAAGCACGCGACTACTGTTGTTGAACCTCTCAAATATACATATGCTGGAGAAGTCAATGTATATGAGGTGCGTTGACTGAGCTATCCCGATTCTAATTGTCCCACCCTCTCACAATGGTTTCTCGTTAGTGTCCTCCGAACGGCCAAGGTACCGTGTGTCCTTCTCGTTCTTTCGTTCCTAGCCCAGTGTATCCTGTTTATCTAGGTATAATTGCACTCATTGCACTGGGCATTCTCGAGAGCGCTCAAGAGCAAGGGATCGTAAAGCCGTTATCTGAGTTTGAGCACAATTCCCCCGAATACCTTCATGTTCTAGTGGAAGCATTACGGTACGCGCTGCATTCCTTTATGTCTATATCCTTTTTGTTGACTTTCTGGAAACAGCCTCGCGTTCGCTGGTACGGGTGTTCCTTGGTACTCAACCTCCACCGTAGTTTAATCAAAACAGACGGTCAGCGGTATGTCACCGACCCCGACGTTGTACACGTCCCGGTCAAAGAGTTGTTGGACAAGGTGCGTACAATCATTCGCTGAGACTTGGGTCAGATGTTCACGCCTTTTATTTTTCAAATAGGAATATCTGGCGTCTAGAGCAAAGCTGATCGACCTTACCAAGTGTAATCCCAAAGTCATCCACGTCCGTTCTTTCGTTGTTTTTCTTCCATTTTTACCGCATTTTTACCTTAAATATTTTCCCATTCAGGGAAGTCCAGTTAACAGTTCGGATACTGTCTACTTTTCAGGTAAGGTCGTCGAACCCTCGTCGTATGGAACCTCATACCCTTTCAAATTCGTCTAGTAACAGATCAGTGGGGTAACGCGTGCAGTTACATTCAAAGCAATTATGCCGGTGAGGCAAGCCTGTTAGTTTTGTCGAAACCTTTCTCAAGTCTGTGTTCAGGATTTGGAACTGGAGGTATACACAGCCTGAGTCTATCAAGCACCGTTTTCTGATGCGATCGTACAACAATCAAGCGGTTCCTAAAGGATGCGGCTTCACGTTACAAAACCGTGGTACAGGATTTGTGTTGGACGAGAATCACCCTAATGCTCTCAAGGTGCGTGTGCAGGGAAGTTTCGATGGAGTGCATGAGGGGGCTGATCTTTCACCCGAAAAGGGGGGGAAACGCACGTATCATACGATTATACCATGCCTCGCAACAAGAGGTGATGACTTATTCCTGAGCTTTGGCGTCATGGGCGGGTTTATGCAAGTCAGTTCATCTACTCATGGGCGTTGACTGCGGTTGCTAAATTCGACGAGCCACTTAGCCTCAAGGTCATGTCCAAGTACTACTAAATATCCTTCGAGGTTTCACTCCTCAGGCGGCATTGGATGCCCCTCGTTTCTGCATATCTCCCGGAAGTCCAGAAAATCAGAGTCGCAATACCAGCGTTCCCGGAGACATAAACAGCGAAGTGTATTTCGAAGAGGGTATAAGCGACGAAACGATCGCGAAGCTCCGAGGTGAGGACTCGATTTTGGAGAGTAAAATTTGAAGATTAGCCGACTGCCATATTCTCTAGCATTGGGGCATGACGCACGCAAAGCCGCCGGGTTCGAGCGTGCGATCATGGGCCGCGGTCAAGTCATACAGAAGATTAACGATGCGTCAGGAAAGACCGTCTGGGCAGCGGGGTCTGACCCACGATGTGACGGACAAGCTGCTGCTCAGATATAACAAGCAATAAGATCAACAATATCCAAACGACTATAGTACAGTTTAAAATAGGATGTATGTCCACAATTAAATGTTTCCATCATCTACATTCTACGTTGTCGCTCTGAACCAACTGCAGGAAGGCACTTTAGACCTATAGTAAATGGTAGCTGCATTCGATAGCACGCACCTGCCTGCTTCCGACGGTAGTCACGGAGGTCTTTAGTTTTATCCGGACCTACAATCTTCCCCCAACCTGCTAGCGGAATCACCATTGCGGTCATGTTATCGTCACCCCCTAGCTCCTCCACGTAAGACAGAATTCGGTAAGCAGCAGTTTTGGGATCTGAAGCATCCCTGACCAAGTCGACTACTTCATCATCCGAGATGACCGAAGAAACTCCGTCAGAAACCAATACTATGTAAGCCCAGTCTCCTCCTGAAGAGTGGGAGAGTCAATGAAGATCGCACGATGTGAGCACAGTAAACACGCCTTTCAACAATTTTGTTCTAACTTCCGGTTCTGGGGTCACTCCAAACTTTTTGAACCGAAGGTCGCCGAGACTACAGAACAGGTCGTATGGGTTCCAGAGCATTGATGGAGAGTATACCACTTACCCTCTTGTATTTGCAAGTGCACCCATCCACCTGAATTCAATGAGCCAGAAGCTGACTAACACGTGCTGGAGAACATACCGAGATTCACCGAACGAATCTGTGATCAAGGCGGAGCCCATCATCCGTCGCAGTCTGATGGATTCCACTCGAGAATCTGCATGATGGTTTTCTGTCATTGGTACCACTTTACCTCCATCGGTAGAACAGAGGAGTACCCGTGTATCACTACAATCTCGCAGTTCAATTGTTGTGCTCTGACACGCGTCGGAACTACGTACCCGCAATGGGCGACAGTAAGCGCTACTCGGTCAGCAGAGAAAAATGGGGAAGCGGGAGCGTCAAGAGAGTGAAGGAGTACTACAGAAGCCGTAGCCCCGCTATCCTGTGCTATAGGATCAGAGGATAAGTGCCGGTCCACCTGGTCAATCACAACAAGAATAAATACGTCGTGGTGAAAAATATCAAGGATTGTGACATCGACACACTTCAAAAAAGGTTTGCGTTGAACGCGCTTCAAGGTCCATGATGGGGGTGCCATCTGACGGGTTGATCCAGGGAGTGAGGGCACCACCTCGAAATCGTTTGAAGTAGCCTCCAAGTTCCTTAATCCAGGCGAAGAGTTCAGGAATAGCGCTCGGATTCACAGACTCAAACAGGCCGTGCAGTTCCTGACGTAGGAATTGGGAGACAGCTGAGCCACCATGTCTGTGAACCAAACAAAGGTCATTGAAACACGACCTTTCCGACCTGCTATTCGACGCACCCATCGTAGATTCCTACAAAAACAACTTGCCTTGCAAGCAGATCACCAACACTTTCAGGGTCCCAGTCAACATCGTGAGATTTCTTCACGCTCATTCTCAATTCCTCCGGGTCAAGTGAGAGGGCAGCAAATGCGTAGAAGTCCTCCTGATGACTGAGGTTAAACGTGAATGGATGTTACATAGAGTTGTAGTAATGGCTTGCCTTCGGTTTCCACGTGAATTGGCGACACCTATGACTTTAGGAGAAGCAAGAGGAAGGCGGATGATTCCACCTGGAATATTCTGAGATTACTGGGGAAAATAATGGGGTGAAGCTAACCTGGATTTGCGTAGCGAATATAGTCATGATAATAACGAACAGACTTTCGCCTGAACGAACATTTGATAAAGTGACTATGGGCCATTGAAAGCTTGAGCCGGCCTCAAGCCCAGATGCATTGACGGTGGCCTGGATGGACCGGAGAAGAGAAGAGTTACAGTTCAAGTTGAGTTGAGGCATGGGCGATCACGTGTTTCCTCTCGCCCATGCCGCCCGCGTCCATGACCCAAATGACTGAAAGCGGCCGAGTGTTCTCATATACATATAATCGTCAGTCTCGGGCATCTGTACTGGACGGTCAACATTCCTGGTCTTTGTGTATTCTTGAGCAACGAGCATTCCACCCACATATGGGTCCCATTCGCCAAGGCACCTCTACCCACTGTCAACAACAGCATGAGCGATATTTGTCCTCCGCTGCCCTTTTAGGACCACCAGAACAGTCGACTGTTTCTTATAGATCTAAAATCTATCTACTGTCTATCTATCTATAGTGGTATAGATCTCCTCGATCATTGGAACATTAATCGCTGACACTTCAATGTAGAAAGCACTACTAGTTGGATCCTAGTTTCCTTGAAGTCGTGGCAACGTTGAACTCATCTGTCAACGTTTTTGGCTCAGTCATGCATGTATACTGTGATGGTGACACTACGCATCGATATGATGCAGGTCCCCTGCGTTTCTGTGACTGTCAGCTTAACTCCTGCGTCGCCAAGTTGACATCAGGCAAGTAGGGTCTCCATCAACAGATTGAAGAAGCTTACACCCCCACCCCTGGGAGTTAGAATAACATGATAACAGGCGGGTTGTCATCACATCAGAGTTAGGGGATGATCATTCTAATACATATCTGATATCAAGGTACCTACTCACTGAAGCAGTCCAAGGCGAGGTATTTAAGTGCGCACAGGGCCCCGATAGGCCTGTGCTTTCCCGGTTCTCTCTGCTTCTGCTCCTGGCTGGTTCCCCAAAACTGAAAGATGGCTCCTACCCCGGTCGGTGAAGCTTACACGACTGTCGCTCCTTTCGATTTCGGTGTACGATTAGGAATCGTATTCATCATTCAAGCCGCCTGTTTATCAGCGTTGGCGGTCTCTTCTCTTCTGGCGTACATTATTGTGAGTGATTCCGGACGTGGTCTCGATCAGAAGCCTGAAGGGATTGCCCACCTCGATAGTACTCGACCACACCGTGGGCACGACGAACATGGATTGTTTCGACTCACGTGCACTATTATCTTGTCAGCCTTTTGGTGGCCGACCTGACTCAAGCAACTGGTACGCTCTTTCCTCATCGTTCCGAGGCGTTTAGTTCTGATGATATACGGATGCGTGAACTGCAGGCGCGCTCTTGAATATAAAATGGGTAGCAGACGCTGTGAGTTTAGAGTGATTTGGGTATTTCAACAATCCAGCCTTCTCAATAGTGCCCGACAGCGAGTGACTGAGGGTGCATTATGTATAGCACAAGGTTCGACCTATGCTCGACAAAGCTATACGGATTCTCACTAGTATTCAGGTATCCTCAAGCAAGTTGGTGACGTCGGGGTCGCCCTCACGTTAGTTTTCAACTATTCATCCATCCTACATTCGGCTGACTAGAAAGATTCTCGTAGGTCTCTTGTAAGTTTGTTTCTACTTTTTAACGCTCAAGAAATTTGACAAGGTGTAGGCAATAGCAGTCCAAACTTTCCTGGTGTTAGTGCTTCGCGTTCATTCCTCTCCCAACGTAGCAATCCTTGTGCTTGTTGCAATATGGTGTTTCATAGCACTAATTGTTGGAATTCCTTTCGCAATACACCGCAACGATAATTATTATGGGAGCAATGGGAGCACCGATTATTGTGAGTATAAACAGGCGATGTGCATACTATAATTGATACTGATCTGCTGTAGGGTGTTGGATCACGGAGCCCTTTCCTCAAGAGCGTATAGCTTTGGAATATCTGTGGATGTGGGTTGCAGCCTTTGTTAATTGTATCTGTTATCTTGCTATCGCACTCGCAATTAAAGGTGTGCCCTCCGATTAAGATCGAGACTTTCGTAGTCTGACGATTTCTAGGAATCATGATTGTGGAGCAGGGTCGCATATGCTTCAGAAGGCCACCGAGAAACCATGATTGGCTAGTTTTGACTAGAGTTAACAGCGATTCGGAGAAGTCTCGCGGGAAGTCTATAACGTTGCAAATGCTCTTGTAAAGCTGATCTCTTCTTATTCTATGCACTACAGCGCTGACACAGATTTCAGCTATCCCTTGATCTACATCATCACTGTCCTGCCGATAGCTCTCGTTCGTTGGCTGGCCTTCGCAGGCACCGAAGTGCCATTTGTAGCGACCGTCTTTTCCTCGATGCTATTTTCTCTATCAGGCCTCTTCAATGTGTGTCTTTTTGCATACACAAGACCAAAGCTTCTACCTCAGCGACACAATGATTCTTTAACTTCTTCGATGTCCTCGACCTACACTTATACTTCCTCGGGGGAAGGTCCGACCAGTCCCAAAGCTTTTTGAACCGCTAGGCTTTCCAAGTCACCTCTTATGTTTCCGCTACTGTGTAATATAGTATATTTTACGTCGAAATATCGTCAGAGCTGTCCAATGCGTAACCGTCCGCCAAAGTAACCCCTGACTACGATGACGTAATATGCATACCGTTCTTCGATACCCACTCTGAGGATGGGGGGAAACCAATCGGTCCCAAAGATAACTGCCCAGGATCGCGCAATACTAGAGTTGGTACATCTGGCATTCATGTTTAGCCCACACTGATTCTGTCAGTCTCAAATTGCAGCGAGATAAAGTAAAGCAATACCAGAAACAGGTATGCAACTATCGCCACAAACGCACGTCCGACCGACGAGCTCTCGCAGATTCAGTCGGTCTTGGATCGTGAACAAGCTATCGCCAAGTCATTCCTCGCAGCTGGTCAGAAAGACAGAGCTCTCACAGCACTGCGGAGACGAAAATATCAACAAAGTCTCTTGGTCAAGACAGACGGTCAGCTTGAGAATTTGGAACAATTAGTGCGCTATCATTTTTCTACTCTGTGTAATTCGACTTCAATTTTCCTTACAGGTGTCGAGTATAGAATTTTCATTGATTGAAGTTTCTGTCCTGCACGGGTTGAAACAAGGGAATGAAGTGTTAAAAGAGATTCACAAGGAGATGAATATTGAATCCGTGGAGAGACTTTTGGAGGAGACAGCAGAGGCTCGAGAGTACCAGAGGGTATGCACGATTAGCTGGCCCCAGGAACCACCCATACTCACCTTGCCGGACGTAGGAAATCGACGACATGCTTGCCAATAATCTCACACTGGAGGATGAAGAAGTTGTTCAAGCAGAGTTACTCGCACTCCAGGCCGACCAAGTTAGTTCTTATCTTCCTCTAGTTGGAGCTAGTCGCTGACGCTGACATCTCTGTTTAGCTCAAAGCACCAGTCAAGGTACCGGAACAAGAACAGAAAGAGGCAAACAAACTCCCTTCTGTTCCTACGACCGAACCGCATTCGACAGAGCCGGCAAAGGAAGAACGGATTACTATACCCGCATAATTCTTTGATTTACAGACGTCTAGTATACAACGTAATATATGATATACTTATGCGTAACCCAATGCATAAACCACAACGCTAACCTGACCACCTATTCTACCAACCCTCAAAGTCTCCAAAACCAAGTTTTCGTTTCTTTCTGGGTTCTTCCACCTCATTGCTGGCACTTCCATCTTGTGCCCGCTTCAAATTCAGATATTTACCAACGCCTCCCCCAGCTTTACCACTAGTGGAGGCTGCTTCTCCGCCAATCTTGAGACCGAACCAATTTGTGTCGTCAGCTGGCTTCTTCTCGGGTGCCTTTTCAACGATAGTTCCGTTCTGGTTTGCCTCTCGTCGCGCGAGCTTCTTAGCAAGCCGGGTTTTGTACTCCTCGAAAGGGTCCTGGTAGCTATTCGAGCTTCAGGGTCAGCAGATACTAGAGTGGGTGATCACTGCAACGCACATAATGACCTCTGTAATCTTTACCGGCTTCGCGGGACGTTCTGTACCCTCTTTCCGCGGTAGTTTCTCCAAGGTATTCAAAACATCTTCACCACCCACTAATTTTCCGAACACTGTATGTTTCCGGTCCAGATGGGGAGTCGCTTTGAAGGTAATATACCACTGTGACCTAGAAGAATTTACCGTTCATCCGTCGCTCCACGCAGCTGCAGGTTGACTCACCCATTGCTACTGGCACCCTTGTTGGCCATCGCCACCACTCCTCGGCTATCGTGCTTCGCAGCACCTTTCAGGTCATACTCATCTCGGAAGGGTGTACCCCAATAGGACTCTCCTCCAGCGCCGGTCCCAGTTGGATCACCGGTTTGAGCCTAATACCCTGTAGATCGATTGACGTCCCGTCAAAAGTTAACACGCACCATAAAGCCTGGTATTAGGCGATGGAACAGGCAGTTATCGTATTTTCCAGCCCGAGCCAACATGAGGAAGTTATAGCAGGTTTTCGGGGCCTGGAGAATCATAGATTAGTCAACGACTAATTCAAGCGAGATCCAAGACTTCAACCTTACTTTTTCACAATATAGTTCGAGATTCAAGCTACCCCCTCCCAAACTTGTGACCACCCGGACGTACGCACGACGTTTCCCAACATCCTTTTCCTTTCCTTTACCTTTAGGGGGGTTCGATATTTCCTCAAACATGAGCTCTTCCTTCAAACAATCAGCCTAACGTTGCATTTATGTCATTGCAGGATGAGCTTACTTCGTCCCAAAGCAACTTGCTGGAATTTCCACTTGCTGTTTGAGGATCCACAGAGGTGGAAGTTAGCGATGCACCCGGAAGTCCGCTCGAGTAAGGTGAGATATTCCCTCAGAATTCCAGACAAGTCAGGTTGGTCGTGAAAACGACACTTACATGAAAAAACTCACAAGGTACGGCGTCTTTGGTTTTGACTAATGCTGGTTGAGCCGGCTTTGGAGCAGGTTTCGTCGCTATAGCAGTCTTGGCGGTGTTGGTGGATGTCGACGCGGTTGGAACAGACATGGGGGTGAAACCGTGAGGGTTCTGTAAAGTAATCACGTCCTGTCTGGAAGTCATATCTGAGCAAACAATTCCTGACGGAGTTGAGCAAATACACACTTTTTGAACGGCACATCATTCACCAAATCCTTCCCCCCTTTGATACTCTCCGCGAGAAATACGTTGCCTGTTGTCGCAATGGCTACAATGTGGGAGTGCTCGTTGAACGGTTTGAAGGATATTGGGTCGTGTATTTCGCCTGACGCTTCCTTGCGTGAATAATGCAATGTTATGAGATCGGCAGGTGTGAGAGGTTCTTTGGTTATGGGATGAGTATTGTTATGTTGCCTGTGATGATAATCTTGTCAGGTTGTGGGACAACGGCGACAACGGCGTAACCTAGTGTGAACGTACTTGAGCCACGGTATGATATTCACCAAGTCGAAAACGTGTCCCGTTCCGTCAGCATTTCTGGCGCAAACTGGATGCGTGAAAGGCTGGAAAGATAGTGCGCAACAATCAAAGGGAGTTCGTGCAGCCGCGTGCGCCTGTGTTTTACTTGAATTGAAATGTTCCTTCAATCTGCACGCAAGGTAAAGCTGAAAAACTTACGCTTGGTAGCCTGTAGAGGCTGAATGAGAGCCAAACATTCCCGTATGTTCTGCATGGGTGATATAGAGTTTGTTGGAATTTCCGTGACCCATGATGGTGGCTGGTGAAAAAATTTGAAATGGTTATGTAACATGCTTCTTCGTGCATCTCCTCAGGCGTCGGTCATTTTATTCGATTTTCTAGCCCCCAGTCTCTGCAGAGCTGCTAGAGTTTCTGCCAACTCATTCTCTACCTCATCTAGCTCTTGGGTCCCAAATCGAAGTCAATTTGCTAATGCACCACGTCTCAATTACGACCCTTCACAGGACATTCATCCAAAAACCTTCGCCCAGCTCAAGTCTCTCATAACAAGTGCGGGCGTCAGACGCGAAATTTCAGAGCCCGAAAAAAAAGCAGACCTTTACAACTCCATTTTAATCAGGCTCGACAAGGCTCTTCGGGATGGAGACCCTACAGCTGCCTTAGAATGTTGGCGCAAACTAGTCAACCATGATTTTATACCTTTAATCCCCACTCACGATCTCAAACGAATGTCACAACTCGTATCTTCCTCACTCATTCCTCCACCCACTTCTCCACAGCCTCTCATAGATGGCGTAGAACATGTCGCTGTCGTTACTGCCGCCTCCCGTCACACAGATGCGTTAGTAGCAGCCATGGTCTTTCATATCCAACGCAACGACCCGGATGCTGTGTTTTCCCTCTACGATCGTTTCAAGGCGATGATGCTCGAGAAAGGCGTCTGGGAAGATTCACAGGCGGAAGAACGGGACGAAACTAAGGAACCTGAATACGAAGCTTTGGCCTCGATAGACAACAGTCCACGACGTTACGGTTATCCAGGTTACATCAGAGTGCTCCTAGCAGTCACAACAGCTCATGCTATGTGCAATGACCTCCCGGGCGCAGTCGCTACGTGTCTGGATACCAGTATCCGCTTCCACTATTTTACGAACGCAGAATTCTTATCCCACCTTGACCATGAACCTAAACTACGAGAGAAGGTGGAGACATACATTCGAAAGCTGGATTTGGCCAAATTGCTCTCGCGTCCACCTTCATTTTCGAGACACATTCTGAACCTGGGTAATGGACATTCATGGAAGTTGAGCAAACTCTACGAGAGCGTCATGGAGGGAATCGCAGGGCCTGATCCTTTCATTGCTGCAGACCCAAAGTTAAAGACAAGCAAGAAGCTCGTGTCCATGACGCCAGTGGGATTCACTTCCTTCTTGACGGCATTCCACTTATGCAACAGCCAGACTTTTGCACGGAGATTATGGGAGATTTTACCGACTCTTGGAATCACCCATGACATTTCGATGTGGAACGCGCTCTTAGACGCGTCTGGTCGAAGCGGGTTGTATAAAGAAGCGCAAGGGACATGGGATCTGATGGTTTCGCAAGGAGTGCAGCCCGACGCTTTGACACACAGGGCGATGATATCAGCATTTTTCAATGGAAGACGACCGCGACTTGCTATGGAACACTTTCGCGAGTTTCAATCTCAATGTACGGAGAGGCCATTCTGTCCTGAGGATGTTCTGTCTGTTTACAACACTGTGCTCAGCGGCCTACTCAACGCCAATCGTTCTAATCAAGCCAACGCGTTCTTGGACATGATGGAGCAGGGCGATCCAAGACCGGACGTGGTTTCGTACAATACATTTCTGGGTCACTTTACGCGCCAGAAGGACTTGCGGAGTATCACTGACATCATGGATAGAATGTCGGCGAGAGGTGTCGCCGGGGATACCTTCACATACTCAACCATTCTCTCTGCGTTGTTGAAAGTAGGCCGTGTGGATGCAACTGATTTGGTCTTGGGGATAATGGAGAAACAGGGCATTGAACCAAGCGTTGCAACATACACAGCAATAATTGCCAGTCAGATGAGGGAAGCGGATGAGGAGCATTTCAGGGGAGCATTGGCTCTCTTGAAAAAAATGGAGGCAGACGATCAACTGCAGCCTAACGCAATGACTTACATGACAGTGTTGAAAGGGGTTCATCGGGGGAATTTCCTTACACCAAGCAAAGTGGAACAAGTCACAGACTTTATTGTGAAACGTATAGAGCAGCGGACGGGGAAGCTTGGGGGCCCTGAATACACGACTCTCATTCGAGAATGGCTTGAGGGGGAACACCCCAATGGCGCAGAGAAAGCATTCGAGATATACCAAAAGATGCGTGGGCATATTATTACAATCTCATTTCATACTTGGGAAGTGCTACTTGCGGGACTGGTGCAGAGAGGGAATTGGACACTTGCTGAAGAGGTGGTGAGGGACATGATGATGAGACCTGGTGAGCCTCCGGGTCCATTGATGGCCCTCGTCGACCAAGTACGCTGGCGAAAACGAGAAAAGAGGTCTAAGAGGTCTATAATAGAATGACAACACTAGTAATGTACATACAAACGTTAGTGAAGCCTTCTGACCGAGCCTGATCCTCGTATACGTATTGGTATTGCCCAGGTCAATCTTTTTTGGAAAGAAAGGCTTTGCCCAAGCCCAAACGAGTGTAACGGGCATAAGCTGAATGAAATTCAGTTAGGGGCAGGGAACAAAACAATGGAAACGGACCCCAATAGCTCCATCGCCTTCCAAGCCATTTACCGACCAGGGGAAGGAGTACCAAAGAGAGAAGTTGTTGGAGCTGACGAAGACTTTCTTCCCATTCCTCCTGGGCTTGTGCTAGCTGATATTCGTCGTCGTCGAGGTAAGAGCCGTCGTCGCTATCGTCGATATCGGACACGAACGAAGGTTGCATGGTCGTCGCTGTCAACTTCAACGATGCGTGCCTCCGGATGGTTTACTCCGTAACTGCCGGTGCTCCGGAACACACGAGGCCGACTCTCCGAAATAAATTATTTTATTTCAGTCTGTGCCGAAATATTGGGCCGGCACCGGAACCTCGTCACGTGTACACTGACAGCTTGTTCCGAACCTCCAACTCCTCCATTTCATTCTGGAGAGTAGACCTGGCTTTTATACTACAGTTTCAGGTACTTGATTGCAGCTTTGCGTTTTTGATCCTCAGGGCAATTCAATTCAAGTTCCTCCCAGAATTATTCAACATCAGAACGCCTGTACAAGGCTACGAGCACCAGGCTGTTAGCAAAGCATACCCATGACGAGCACTAGAGGTCGCCTGGTGGGCCAGCCATTACTCTATGCAGTCTCTGTCTTTGCAAGTTTGGGAGTGTTTCTATTCGGATATGATCAAGGGTACGTCTCTGCAACCCTTAGGCAACCTTCAGCGAGACCATATTCTTACCCAACTCTTGAAGTGTGATGAGTGGGATCATAACCGGTCCTCACTTCCGCGCCTACTTCAAAAACCCCGATGCGTTTCAGATTGGAACTATGGTCGCTGTATTGGAGGTCGGTGCTTTCAGTAAGTTCAAGCTTGGTGCGGGTCGTGCGCTTCACCTGACACTGAGGAATGTAGTCACGGCCGTTGCTGCAGGCAGAGTTGGAGATATCATCGGCCGTAAGGGCACACTCTTCTGTGGCGCACTTGTCTTCACAGTTGGCGGTGTTGTTCAGACGTTTACGAACGGGTTTGGGATCATGATCTTGGGTCGAGTTATTAGCGGTTTCGGTGTCGGCCTTCTCTCGTGAGTCGACCCAAGTTGTCTACCTTCCCTATGCGTCGTTGACTGGTCTTATTCACGTAATAGCACCATCGTCCCAATCTATCAAAGCGAGATTTCCCCACCCAATCATGTGCGTGTATTTCCTCTACTCACCGAGTAAACGTGATATACTTCCGTCCCTCATAGAGAGGTGCCTTGGCGTGCGTCGAGTTCACTGGAAACATCATTGGTTATTCCTTCTCAGTGGTACGCTTGTCTGTGTCTCTGGCATGAGCTCTAAATAGCTGATGATGTTGTTGGTAGTGGTTTGACTACTTCTGTTCTTTCATCGAGAATGACTGGTCTTGGAGACTCCCCCTATTTATGCAATGCATAATAGGTGCCATCCTTGCGGGTGGCTCTTTACTCCTGCCAGAGAGTCCACGGTAATCACCCTGTTTCCCTACGTTGTGAGAGACTTATCCGCTTTGCAGGTGGCTGATAGACATCGATCAGGACGAAGCTGGAATGAAGATAATCGCAGACCTTCATGGTGGCGACCCGGATGATCTTGGTGCCTTGGCCGAATTCCGGGAGATCAAGGACAAGGTCATGGAAGAAGTGAGTCATGTAACTTACCACCTCGAACATCTCCCCATGTCCCTCCAGAGAGGTCAACCCCGCTCCTATGCAGTAATGTGGGTCAAGTACAAGCGTCGTGTATTACTTGCCATGTCTTCTCAAGCATTTGCTCAACTGGCGAGTCTTCCAGGAAACATTGTAGATCAAATTTACTAACGGCTTCTCCAGAACGGAATTAATGGTATCTCCTAACCTTTTTCTGTCGTTTTTGTGCTGACAAAACTTTGAAAAATAGTGATCTCGTACTATGCCCGTGGGTGTCTTTGAACCGACTCCAGAGTTGCGCTTCTGATCTTTGATGTACAGCTCGTGTATTTGAAGGTGCAGCAAAGTCATTTTAGGTTTGAGTTTCTAAGTAAACTCACATCGTCCCTCTCAGAGGCTGGATGGATCGGCCGTGAAGCCATTCTCATGACGGGCATCAACTCGCTGATATATGTTCTCAGTACGCTTCCACCGTGCGTCGCAAGTCTCTTCTCGATTAAGTGCCGCTAATACCACGTTAGATGGATCCTGGTCGATCACTGGGGACGTCGGGCCATTTTGCTTTCGGGAGCAGTCATAGTAGGCAGGATTCTTACCTGTTGTACACTTGCTAATCTTATGCCTCAGATGGCGATATCGCTGGGAGCTACTGGTTGGTGGATGTACATCGATGTTCCCAAGACACCTAAGGCTGTTGTCATATGTGTAATCATTTACAATGCCGCATTCGGATATAGCTGGGGCCCCATTCCCTGGTTGTACCCTCCAGAGGTATGTTTCGAGTCTCAACCATTTGATTTTTACTCAAGTTCTTCTAGATCATGCCTCTTACTTTCCGCGCGAAAGGTGTCTCACTGTCAACGAGTACGAATTGGGCATTCAATTTTCTTGTTGGGGAGGCCACGCCCATGCTTCAGGAATATATCGGATGGAGGTTGTATCCAATGCACGGCTTTTTCTGTATTTGCAGCTTCATCCTTGGTGAGTCCTCTTATTTTGGCTAGAGAGTCTTCCGAAGTCTGATCAATCCTTTCTAGTCTATTTCCGTAAGTCTACCTCTCTTGCCTTCGCCACATTGCCTCAATTGTACTTCTAGTCTATCCGGAGACCAAAGGAGTGCCGCTGGAAGAAATGGATGTCGTTTTTGGGGAAGGTAATGTATACCAGTGTGCGTTGAGTTGCCATTTATTCAATTTGTTTCTCTAGACGCTCGAGAAGAGGCGGAAGACAACGCGTCGACTCTCAACGAAGTTATTACAGAAAGAACATCTCTACTTTCAGACAGATCTGATGCCAGCCACCAAGCCATCAACACTGTATCCCGCAGACGCCCTACTTCTCGTAAATCATGGCTCGGTCGAGTCTTTCGAGGCGGCAATCAACCTTAGTTACATGATTTCCGGCACTTGCGATCGATAACGCCAACCACCCATTCAAGCCTTCGGGAGTACGAAGACTCTCCGCAAGACCCGTGCGCCGTTGGTTTGGAGTGGTTGGTATGCCTCGCGGATTACTTATGTGTTTGATGATATTCCCTCCATGTATGATTTCTTTCAACCAAAGTCTTGCAAAGATCTGTGAAAAACAATAATATACATAAGTGGCGAGTCTGTCATTGGGGTTACCGCTCACGTGGTAACATGAAAACTTTTGCTGCAACAGCCATCCGGGAAAGTTGTGGCGCCTCACCATGGCTCAGATCCAGCAATTTTCGTCGAATGAGTCGCATGGTTGAAGCGCTGGCTGAGAAGGAATCTGTTCAGAGAGCACATGTTCAGCCTACATTCGAAGCTTTAGGTCTCCATTCACACTTGGTGAAGGCTATCCGCGCGGCGTTTCCAAAAGTGGAGTTTCCAACCGCAACGCAGATCCAACTTATTCCTGCTATTCATAACAAGAAGGATATCATTCTGCAGGATGAAACTGGATCGGGAAAGTGTGTCCTCGCATCACTCTCGTCGTTTTGAATACATATTCACGTATTCCATTTAGAACTTTTGGTCTCGTACTTGCTTCTCTGAACAAGCCGAGACTGACGTATAGCGATTACGATGTTCCTTCAATCACCACCATCTTTCTGGTACCGCACCGAGATCTCGCCTTCCAAATACGCCATTGGATCCAAAAGATCACAGAGTGCTCTAGTACCACACCGCCGCGTCTGGATCAAGTAGCACAGGTCCTTGTACGCGACGGACAGATGCACTTGCAGTCTGGACTGGAACAGCTTCTGAAGACCCCACCCCACGTTCTTATTGCGACTCCTGCCAGCCTTCTCGAAGTCCTACAAAAGCAGGATGATATCATCGACTTCAGTCGAGTGTCTGCAGTCGTTGTGGATGAGGTGGATGATCTCATTGAAACGATCCCAGACACAAAGACCGCATTAGTTGAAAAGATTCGGAAGAGGATTGCCAGACATCCGGGGCCGACGAGACAGCTGTTGGATATCATCTACAGTAAACGGAAAAGGTTTACTGCGAAGAATCGAGAAGAGTTTGTGGACGAACCGTATCAAACTCCACAGCTTATACTCTCCAGTGCAACTATACGACGTCATCTGAAAGAGTACTTTTTCGGGGAAAGTGGGATCGTTAAAGGAGATGTCGTGAAGGTTCGTGGTACCGTCCTCCCTTTACATGTGAAGGAAATGTTGGCTACCTCAGTATTGCATACCGACATCTCTCATCATGTTCTCGTTGTTTCTGATAAAACCATCGAGAATCTTGCCGGTGCGGCGGAGGCGCCTGATAGAGAGGATGTTCTGAAGCCTTCTCCTGACGAAGAGCCTGCGCCGACCCCGGTCAAAACGGAGGCGGAACTTGAAAGGGAACTAGGTGAGTTTCCAGTTGTACGTGTACTTCTCGGTTCGATGTTCATTTTGACTCCAAGGATTCTCAATGACTCCCTCACCTTTCAATCAGAACTCATTGGAAGCTGTGGCAGCTGCGTTTGCACTGTATGTACCCTCAGTTGCGCTCCTAGTCATCCCGGGGGCTACTTCGATCTACCGTGCTGTTTACGATCTTCGTGCTCTCGGCGTCAACGCCTACAACGTGGACATGCTCGCGGAGCACAAAGGTCGATTGCATCTTTTGAGTGGGGATGCTACAAGGTTCAAGTCGAACCCAACACTTTTTGTAGCCTCTGTCGCGGCCATCAGAGGTCTAGACCTACCTGAACTGCAACACGTCTTCATCCTGGGTACTCTGGGCCTCGAAGGGACAGACATAACCAGTCGGACACTGGATACATACATACACGTGGCAGGACGGGTTGGACGGTTTGGCAAAAAAGGGAGGGTCATATCAATTATAGATGGGGAACAGAACGACCAACAGGAGGTGAAGCGAATGGACAAGATATTGAAGAGACTTGGAATACAGCCAATGAAGCTAAAAGAATTTTCGTAACGTTGGAGGCGTAGCGGTCACAGTTCACCGTTTCAGAACCGTTTCAGAAAAGTGCGTGGCCGACGGCGAATTACCTTAGTTGAATGGCGTTTCGTTTCAAAACGGACATAGACTGAAACGGTGGTTTGAACCGCACTCAGACTGTGATACTGGTCTGGTAATATTACGTCTTTATTGTAGAACGGAAAGGTTGAAGGACTTCATATACGAAAACGAATTAAGAGCACGGGACCCAATTCGGGGAAGCTAATTTTGTGGGTAGAAAAACCGTTGGGAATCCGCGGTCAAAGTTAGCCTTGATTGAACCCACACGTCAGGTCGCCACATCACAACTGTCTTCCCTTTCACCCACCACCATCATGCGGCCTTCCCTTGTGCCCGTGTCCTTGGGCATACTGTCGCTCTTTTCTTCGTTGATAGCGGCTCAGTCCACGACCAATACTCGGACGCAGAGTCAGACTGCTTCTTCGCCCACTGTCACCACCTCGCTAAGCTCAGGTTCGGTTACTATTACGACCTCAACAACTCAGAATGGGCGTGTCTCCCAGTTTACCACCGTCGTTCCAACAAGTGCCAATATAACTATAACATTGTCAGCGACGCCGACTTCAACTGGAACTCCCTCAGTCTCAGCCACACCAGATCCTATCCTTCTCGATACAAAGCTCGATCCTGCCTTTGGTGTCCTTGGAGCAATTCTTATCATCACAGGTCTTCCGAGTGCTTTTTGGGGACACAAGAATCGATGGTGTGTGCCCTCTTGCTCTGTATAGCCTTTCTGTTCCTCAACGCCAATGTATATAGGACATCATTCTTCTTGATTGGATTTTACACTTTGTCCTTAGTGTGTTTTGTGCTTATCCTCAAGTTTGGTGTTCTTTCCGCCGTCAATCCCCCGAGTAAGACCGTCAGAGGCATGTTCGTTCTGGCTTCATCCGTTGCCGGCATTGCAGGAGGCGCAATTGCTATCTTCTTCTGGAAAGCTGCTCGGTATGGAATCGGAGGGTGGGGAGGTCAGTCAATTCTCACGGTGTCTGTTATGCTCGTAACTAACAATTACCAGGCTTTGCCGTTGGACTTTGGGTACAATGTTTCCACGATGGGGGTCTCATAAAACCCATAGGCTTCAGATGGATCCTGTACATGGGTACCTACTCTTGCAACTTCGTCTGAGCTGACCGAACGTCCTTATTGACTTCAAATTGCTTCCAGGTTGCGCGGTTGTCGGATTTACTCTGTGCACTATTCCCAAGGTACAACTTTCACCTCGTGTCTATTCACGAGCTTTATAATAGTTGATACCATGACTTCTAGATTCACTACCACGTACTTCTATGTTCGACTGCGATTGTGGGTGCCTCTGCTCTCATGCTTGGGATCGATTGCTTCACGACTGCAAACCTGAAAGAGGTGACGATACGGTTATCTGTTGTTGTGTATAATCCAAGGCTGACACAAGCTCCCAGTTCTACGTCTGGAATCTTGGCTTCAATGAGCTTTTTACCAAGTTTACGAGTAATGGTATACAGTTCCCGGTCACGCAAGTCATGCAGATTGAACTGGGGCTGATGGGTGCTTTGACTTTGATTGGAATTTCCGTTCAATTAAGGGTCCTCCGGGTACTGCAATACAAACTACGGGAGATTACAGTTGAGCAAAAGCAACGAGACGAAGAAGCCGAAGCCCAGGCTTCCTCACGACTTGCCCTCCTCGACCGCGAAAGGGACGAATGGGAGAAAGATCATAGCATGAACAAGCATGGCCGCCAGTTCAGTAGTCTTTCTACTGGCACGCCGCTCATGAAAGACCATGATGGCTCGGCATCTCCAACCACACCGGAACGTCGTTCTGATGTCACACATGTCGGAGACTCTCGACCACGCTATCACTCAGGCGTATCCGAGTTTATGGCTGCTCCAATCCCTGACCAAGATCTCAAACGTGCTGCCAGACATACACAAGGTCCCGGTGTTCTTCCAGCACTTGATTTGGGTTGGGGACTGAAAGAAGACGTCCCAGACGACTTCATGGCTGCGGGTGATGGACCGAAAAAGCCACTTTCTCCTGAAGATGCGGAGACTCTTAGGCGGAAGGAGGGGTTAAAGGCTGAGATTGACAGCATTCGTAGATCCATTGAGGCTCTTAAATCTGGTACTCCAGAGCCATCTTCGTCGCTTGGATCCCGCCGTCCTTCCTTGACCTCCCGCCGTACTTTAAGCATTGATGCTGGTAGCGCACTTCTTCCTCCCCATTCTTCTCATGCTCGTCCTCCTCGAGAGAGAGATCCCCGTGCTCGTACGCATTCGATGGAACTTCTAGGTCAGAACGCTTATGGGGAATCCATAAGCCGGCCCTCAAGTGCCCCTCTACGGGAGCTCGAGTGGGATGCTTATGTTCAAGATCGTAAGCTTCTCCAACCACCTGCTGGTATCACCGCTCCTATCGTCACCACTCCCGTAAACCTCCCCACAACCTCGTCTCGGATTCAGGTCCCCCCTGCCGTAGCTGAGGCGATCAACCAACGCAAGCGACGTGAAAGTGCTCTCGGTGTTGGCAATGGAGAACCTCGTAATGATTCCTCCGAAGACATTCCTCTTTCAGACATGATGCACCATAAACGGAGAAGCTCCACAGGTGGTAATATCCCTGTCACTATCTTGCCGCCGAAGAAGCAAATAGCTACACCTACTCCTCAACGACCTCCCACTCACACCAAGACATTTGAAGAGCTCAATGAACGTCATCGAGAAAAGATGAGGGATCTTCAAGGACCCTTGACGAATGCTGAGAACGAACAGGCACACCTGCAAGCGGCCAAAAAGCGATGGGAGAGGTCAAAGGCACTGGAGAAAGAGGCAGTCACGAAGAGACAGGCTGAGAAGGCGGCACAGCTGGAGAAGCGAAAAAGGAACGAGGACGAAACAGAGCGATTAGGCGGCCGACAGAGATCGACCTTCACCGGAGATAGCAGCAGACGACACTCTCGCTCGTTGAGCGCAGACCGGCTGGCAGCGTTAGGAACTACCTCCAACAATAAAAGATTGTCGATGTTGAAAGTCGAAGACTGGCAGAGATACCAGCAAGAGGTGGAGCCCGCTCGACCGTCACGAACCGGTTCAGGTTCCGGACGCGATTCACGGGCGTTTGCCTCAGAGAGTGTCCCTTTCCCAGCCGGTCGTGGTGTTCATGTTCGGCATAAAAGCAGGGACCCCCCTAGTTGATCGAATATTGCACGAGTCTTAATACTTTCATACCACTCTTTCCTAATGGGAAAGCCACCAATTAAACGGCATCAGTCGTGGACTTTGTATTTTACACCTATCTCCTGCCACTCGTTTATCACTCGCATGGACTTCGCATCGCTTCATCCATATATTAAGTCTTCGTTTTGTAATCAAACTCTCATCAGAGGTCAGCAATAATTGGTCAGCTTCTCTTTGTCTACTTGCATACCTTCATTTTTTCGTCGTAACAAACCATTCGTCCTGGACTCACTATGCAAGGAGTGTCAATGTGTTTTCGTTTTCCGTGCTTTTCATTACAATCTAATGCTCAAACATGCATGTAACAATTCAGATCCAATCGAGAACCAGGTCACGAAATGCTTTGCCCAAGAGAATCTCCGCTCTGGGCTATTGACTCGCACTTTGCAAGAATCTGATGGTGGTGCTTCTGATTGAACTCCTTCCAAGACAAGGCAGTTTTACAACGAGCCTAAATGATGTTGTCAGAAATGATATTGCCTTCCGTTGCCACGAGCCGAACAAATTTACCTGACTGGTAAGAAGAGCCCAAAATGCTTTTTCATCTTGTTCATCGTCGCTAACCTGAGATTGCCTGCTCATAAGAAAATTCGCAAGGACCTTCATGTCGTCTTGTATTTGAGCTTCGGATACCGAGTCATCTGTGGTAATTTCGTCCGTTTTCCGACGTTTGCTAGCTCTCTGGATCTCAGCATCACCGCTCCGCGCTTTTCCTTGACTTTGAGCGCTTGCCTGAGCGCCTGAGTGTAGATTCTTCCGATACAAAATCCCCGCTCGTTTCCTGGTCGCATCTATCTCCAAGCGCATCGGGCCC
This sequence comes from Marasmius oreades, assembly GCF_018924745.1. NCBI lineage: Eukaryota > Fungi > Basidiomycota > Agaricomycetes > Agaricales > Marasmiaceae > Marasmius > Marasmius oreades. The sequence continues at coordinate 3,059,052 of NC_057323.1, forward strand.
GAATTTAACGTTGTCAACCACGAATTGAAAGTATGATGTGGCATCTAGTTAGAAAATAAAAATAATGAAAAAATGGATCTATCAGTCTCACCTACTTTGTCGTGCATTTTTTGAGCTAGAGTTGTGATCCCCATTTCATAATCCTGTCCGAATAACACCTGAACGTAGCGAAGTACATATTCCTTCTCGATGGGAGGATATTGGTATTTTCCATCTGCCCTTTGAACACGCGTGTGCACTGGAGGTGGTGAAGGCGAGCGTTCACAGGATTGGTGAGTAAGGTCACTCTGCGTCCGCTTGGTGTTTGTATCTGCTACCTTCATCAGCTTCTTTTTCTCTTCATGTTTTGCTTTCTCGTCTTCGTCCTTGTGAGATGCATTCTTTACCTTCGTCGACTTCTCTTTCTTATCTTGGTCTCCGCGAGTTATTTTCTTTTTCTTTTTGATACGAACCGGTTGTTCTTCTTGCGCCTCGGACAGTTCACGAGGCTGAGGTCGACTTGCAGAGGGGACCACAGATCGGGGGTTGATTGGGGATTCGGGGCGGTTCTGAGACTTAAATCGGGCAGCAGACAGTGACAGTACCGAGGACTGGGATCTTGCCGAAAGTCGGGAATGGGAGGATGACTTTGGGGGTACTGAAGAGCGGGATGATTTCATGTAAGAGCCAGGAGTGGGGGACTTCGATGACTGGAAACAGGTCGTGGGCCCCTTCTTTTCTTTCCCCCGACCTCTGCGTGGGAGTCGTTGCAAGAGGAAGGAAGTATGGTCGAACAAAACACCATGTTCAACGCAGTCATGCACAAATGACATGCTAACCGCGAGCTTATTTGCTGTAACGCAGGATTCCAACAATGGTTTGTAGATCTTTGACTTGGATTGCAGTATCGAGTAATCAGCGTCGGCTTGGTTGGGCTTGATGATTCCACCGTGAGTCTGAATTGTGAATCCGGTAAACCTGACAAGGCGCCGGAGGAAGGGTTGGAACTATCCGCATACCTTGATTTTACTGACAATCGCCCCACGATTGGTCATGTCAATTTGAACAAAAAAAGAAAGTGGAGAGCCATCTTCGGATTCAAAGATGCGACTTGGGTCAGAGGGAGTACTGATAATCACTGGTAAAGAATTTCGGGCATCTGGAGGAGTGGATGACGAAGATGACCCCAACGACACGCTAGGCGAAGGCGATCGAGAGATACACGACATTTTACCTCTCGGTGAATCTGGGGAATGAATTGGGGTAGATGTACGGGATTGGACGCTTGTCGAAGGAGCTGGAATCTCTATATTAGGTTGCATTGATCCTAGGTTGTGTCTGAGAACATCTGCTAAGGCCATGAGAAATCTTTCTTGGTCTGGGGCATTCCCTACAAACGAAGGTAGACTGGGCTGGTAAACCGAGGCAGATTGAACTCCTATCGGAAACTGCATGGAATATGGAATTCCAAAAGATTGTAAGGAATACAGACTAGGCATAGCATCGTCCTTTTGGATCGCGGACGGTGGTGGCACAAATCCAGCTGATGGTGGAGGCTCTTGAGAATCGCGGTAGATGATGTTTGGCTGGGATGAGTCTGAGACGTTGAACGGAAAAGACGAATCGGAGAGAGACGAAGAGCTTGCAGTAGACGGTTGAGTAATGGATTCTTCGAGGGGTGGGACTGTTCCTCCTGCAGAGAGCAAATTGTGTCCATCGTACATTATTTTACGCGTATAACTGCTCATGGAAATACCTCTATTCCTTCGTCGAGGAGGTAGCAAGGAATGATCCCTTGATGGGCTGACTTGAGCGAGACAGTTGATAAGTATCGACACTGCAACAACTCACCCCATGTCACTCCCATTATCTTTTTCTTCGATGGTATTGGAGTCCATCCTCAAATTTCAGATTGTGGTTGTATAAGAGTTGTAAAATCCGAAGCTCGACGGTCGAAAAGAAGTTCAGATCAGTTGCTTTCGAAGGCGCGTCTCTGAGCCGTTGCACGACTACTCACGTCACGTGACTCCTATACTCCGCAACATAAGGTATGATTGTCATATGTCAATAGGGGGGACTTGTTTGTATAAACACAAGCCGCTTCCAAGAAATTGAATGTTTGTCGAGTTATTTCTCAAAAACACAATCAGGCCACACGGATCGTTCATCCTGAATATATAAACATTCATACACCGCCATATTTGCGACCAAATATTCATGAGGGGCCAAAAAGATATGTGCCATTATTATAGTGCCAAGGGCACACAGCGATTAAAATGGGGGCATGAGTGCAAGGCATATAAGAACGACGGCATCGTTTAACGGTAACTGAACATGAATATTAGCAATCGTGATTGTACCATTAAGGTTTTGAGCACGTACCTCTTCTGTCTGCGAGCACGAGCACCTCCACCTCCAAACTTCTTGGGCTCCATCCGTCTGGGGTCGGCGATGAGTAGTGTTCGGTCATATGCCACTAGCTTCTTTTTGAGCTCCATTGCACTGTATGCATCTGAGTTCTTGGCATGATAGGCAACCAGTGCCTTTGCGATGGCTTGTCTAATAGCATAGACCTGGGAAGTATGCCCACCACCCTTGACACGAACACGAATATCCATAGGGGCGAAGTGGTCTTCTCCTGCGACGAGGACGGCTTCGTAAACTTTCATACGCATAGTCTCAGGTTGAATGAGGTTGATTGGTGAGCCATTGATACGGATGAGCCCACGGCCTTCCTTCGCGTGTGCGACGGCGGTAGCGGTCTGGGATTATCAGAAGAATAAGTATTTCCTTCAATCTCCATCTTCAAGTCCATACCTTCTTTTTGCCGAAAGTTTGAACGGCCTTTGTTGACGTTGACATTTTGGTGGAGAGACCCGCTAATTAACTTGAGAAAAGATTGAAGAATGAAAAATGATTGTACCGTGGAGAGTAACACACCTTGTCTTGAGGATGTCGAACCCAGCGGCCGGTTACTTTCTGTAGATGGGACTTGCTGACAAATCAGGTAGAAGCCACCCATTTGAACTGTACAGTACTTCGGCAGATACCGACAAGGTCACTTGATTCATCCAGTGTACCTTCTCCGCTCATATGCTCTGGAAAGCCAGCGTATGTTCCCCGTTCACCAAATCTTCTACGTGAATACTTAGTCGTTCTATCTCTTAGCCGCTAACCACAGCACGGATACTCTCACTTTCTGTTGGGAACGGCTGCAGGAATGTCAGACCGACATTGAACGTCCGTTGTCTTACTACGCAGTCAGAAGCAACCGTGTCTGCTCTCCCTTTGGCTGGTGTGTGGTCCTGTCGGTGTAGATCCACGCTCGTACTGAAAACCTTCAAAGCTACAGTTTTTAGTACACCTCTTTACGTCGCTCTCACTCCCGCCTTCAACCAGAAACCCTCTGAGCCGAACCCCAAAGAAAATGTCGTCGCGCTCGACCCTGAAATCTTCAACCATCCCATCCGCCGGGATATCCTCCACCTTGTTGTTACACACTACCGTGACTCCTTGAGACAGGGTTCAGCGAACACCAAGACACGAGGGGAGGTACGAGGTTCAGGCGCCAAAATAAGACCACAAAAAGGCTCGGGTAAAGCGCGTCTGGGTGACGCGCAAAGCCCTATGCTGAGAGGAGGTGGGGTTGCATTTGGCCCAAAGCCTCGAGATTTTAGCACGAAACTGCCGAGGAAGGTTATCCAGATGGGAATGCGCATTGCTCTCAGCGCCAAGGTCCGGGAGCAGAAGTTTGGTGTTATGACCCGTCTAGATTGGCCGAATGGAAGGACGAAATACCTTTCCCAAAGATTGTCTGGCTTCCAGCAGACTCTGTTCATCACAGGCGAAGATCAGGTTTCAACAGGCATTCAACGTGCTATACGGAACATTCCTTTCGTCGCTCTCACTAAAGCTGACGAGGTCAATGTATACGAGTTGCTTCAATGGTCTCGTATCATCCTCGACTGCAAAGCTGTAGAATTCTTTGAACGGACACTAGGGAAAAACAGTCTATACATACCGCCCACCACATCATAGCCTTTCTAGTCTCAAGAGGTTCACTTTTCATTGCCATATAAATTATAGACGTACTGTGCTTGGCTCTGCAATTACATAATGCCTACAGCTGTGGCGTGCTTTCCTGCGGAACGTAATCAATCGAAAGTCCCAAAACTTCTGTACCACTTTCTCGGCTTTACAAAAAAACCTTCATAAACTGAGCTGAGCCATGGCTCAAGCGCTCAGCGCTCAACGCTCAAGACTGAGCGCGAGCGCCGCTAGGAATGAAGTGGTCCTACGTCACACGTGGGGAAAGTAAGGCGGCAGAGGCTGTGCAGGGGTGGCTTTACATATTTATACACTTACTCCGTTACTCTCTTTCTCATTTCTTCCTCTCCACGCCATGATTGTGGACCCGTCTCATTACAGTGATAGTAAAACTCCGACACCGGATCCTCATTCCATCTTACGAACAACCGCTCCTTCAATAATAACGACAACGCCACCAGAAGATGAAGCATTCGACCACAGAAGCATAATGAGCGATAAAACCACCCACAGAAACCTCGTACGTGGTACTAGTACTAGCAACAGGAGCAATAGGGCACCATCGGCTTATGCGAATAACAACTATGTCATTGACGAGGAATCAGCGATTCGGAGCCATCCGAAAGCAGAGCACTCAGAAGCATCGCTAGTGGCCAATGCCGCGCCTATGGGGAGTAGGACGAAGTATCAAAACCTAGGTGAGCATTCATCAGGAAATCTACTCCCTCACTTATCCACGTTGCACAGAGTATGCTGATCCTTACAACTCTGAACATGACGGACTTGTAACCAACGAACGGAATGGTTTTGCAAATACTACATTCGGACGGTTCATAGCCAAAGGTCGATACCCTATGGAACAGAGAATAGAAGATAAGAAACGAGGGATCGGCAGACAAAAGTATCCTTTTGTCGGTACGTCTTCCACCAGTTTCAAGGCCACTGAATCATTGAATACCTTGAATACCACAAAGTATGGTCGTTCAGCGTAATCATGGTCGCCGTAATGATATACGAACTCGTCGTGAATTGGAAGGCCCAAGGAACACCCATATCCTTCAAGGTCTGCCATTACAGTCAATCCGAAGACCACATTCTGACATGTGCCAACAGCCTGTCACAAACGTGATGCTCGGTCCTTCTTGGAGTGCGCTCATCAATGTCGGCGGTCGGTTTCCGTGAGCTCAGATATATATTGTCCTTCTTGATCGAGACTCATTACCCAAACTACAACAGCCCATGCATGAAGTTAGTCAACGGCGCCCCACCGAATGCACTAGTACCCTGTATGATACTCCCACAGCCCTCCTGGATTTTTGTAATGCTTCCAAAACAGGTTTGAACGCGACGACGAACCCTCCCGAGTCAGACCGCTTCTGTACTATCGAAGAAGTGTGTGGATTCGGCGGTGCGTGCTCAGGCTTTTTTGGGATGAACAATCAAAACCCTGACCTACGCCCCAGGTTTCGGTGGCAAGGACCCTAACCAATGGTTCAGGTGTGTTTTTCCACGAGCCTTGCCTACAAAGCTCAACAAAACATTCTCCAGGTTCATAACACCTATATTCTTGCACGCAGGAATAATCCACATATTACTCAATTTGTTTGCTCAGCTGACAATCTCTGCGCAGGTGTGTATCATTATTCCTATGCTAAGTATATCTCACTCCTTCGTAGATTGAGAGAGAAATGGGATCTGGCGGATTCTTAGTCACATATCTTGCTGCTGGCATATTCGGGTAATGTGGTCCCGCTTCAGTATCATTGGACAATAAGCCGACGTTTGTTGCGCTAGAAATATTTTAGGTGGCAATTTCTCTCTTGTCGGTTCTCCGTCAACTGGAGCTAGCGGAGCAATTTTCGGAACCCTCGCTGTTCTTTGGGTCGACCTCTTCGCACACTGGAAGTATCACTACAGGCCTGTTCGCAAGGTTGGCTGTATCAGCTGTGTCCGCTCTTCCCTTCTCGTCTGATGGCGATTCGCTTAGCTTGTTTTCATGATCATCGATCTCGCTGTTGGGATTGCCATTGGGTTCATACCCTGTAAGCGAGGTCTTCTGTCTCACCAGCTCTTCACGGCTTATACTTATCCTCTTCACACCCATAGTTGTCGATAATTTTGGTGCGACATCTGGCCTTCTCGCTCACTGATCTTCCAAACTTATTGACTTCTCAAGCTCACCTTGGTGGACTCTTTATGGGACTCTTGTTCGGGATGATTTTGTACCCCATTATTAGTGAGACAAAGAGGCATAAAACAATTGTGTGGGCCTTCCGCATCACTTCCATCCCAGTGGCTATCATCATGTTTGTGGTTTTGACCAGAAACTTCTACACCTCTGACCCCTATGCCGGTTTGTCATCCTGCTTATTTATTCGTGCGAGAGAAAACTGAGCGTCCCCTCGTATAGCATGCCAAGGTTGCCGATACTTGTCCTGCATACCTAGCAGCATAAACAATCATTGTCAAGGGTTGGTCTTCCGATGATTATTCTTTTTGGGCTGGATACTGACTGTCAATTTGTTGTATTTTGTCATAGGACGGGTAAGTGGTTTTCTACCGCAAATTTGATGCATGAACAAATCCTGATTAATTTATTCCCCGTAGGTATCCCGGACTACGGAAACGCCACTACTAGTTCCGCCAGCACGATATGATACTGCACGGTTGTATTTGAACTTGAGATATTATTTAAGTTACCCAACACTACCATACCCCTGAAATATGTATTTCTGCAATCATTTTATTCAAGACTTGTGATGAATCGCCAACGCTGGTCCTCGTCAGCTGTCCGACTTATTTCATTGTGGTGTTCTGGTTGACACCGAGAGAAAATCTGGCAGCTTCGATCCTCATGCGCGTTCACCACAAAACTTCTGGACTCTGGAGGCGTGCACTCAATGACATGCTCCTTTATGTTATTAAAAATCTAGTTGTCTGAACTTACACTACTACGACATCCATCTCATCCAATTTCTCATAGTTAATTATCGATTGGATAGGTCTTTGCGACGTTGCGCCGAAAGGATGCCCAAACGATCAATTATTATATGCACGCTCTGGGAGCTCTTCAGTTGCCCACCGCTTCAACAGCAACCTCTTGAACGGAGGGTAGTTCGTATACAACGTCGAGACCCAGAGGCCACTTGGTTATGGTCACGGCGATGCTTAATCCCGGGTCAAACCTCAACAGAGAAAACAGAGGCAGGTTCCATAAAAAGTAAATGGGTTATAAAGACGTCGCTGATATTCAGCATTGATTCTCACACATGCTGCGTAATCTATCTATCTATCTATCTATGCTATGGACATTGAATGATATGGAGAACAAGATTGCTGACGTAGATACATGGATCAAGCCACCAACATCTCCATCTCTCGTTGAGATTGATTCCAGCTGTTTGCGTCGCGACGGTCAATGAGGGCCATAACTCGGAAACCGGCACTGAAGTACAGCTACGTCCCGAATGACTGGCCAGAAATGACCGACAGAATACCTGCATACAAGTTGATTCGTCAGTATCACTGAGACAATTTGAAGCGGTAGAAATCTCAGTATTAGCATGGTTGATCTTCACACGTTGTCCTTGGGACAAGTCTGTGCTTGACTTCTATTCGTTGCATCATGGAAAGGGGTGGACAGGGTGGATGACTCACTTTATCTCCAGGCCTGTAAAGAGCTCATTGATCTGCCTGGAAGGAATGGTGTGAGTAGGAGTCGAGATGAAAAGTGTGAAAATCAGAAATTTGGGTATATGATAGAAATTCATGAGCAGAAGCTTCGAAGTAGCGATTCATTTTTTGTCTTCATGAAAGGAAACGAGAGAAAACAAGGACCGAAACGTACCACAGGAGACGGAATAGAAACGGAGCGGTGAAAAAAAATCGGTTTTGAGGCGGAACTTTAGGGCAGGCAACAGTTAACCGATCACGTGAACTGACGCCGTATCTGTGACACAGGGACAGGGACGGCCTTTGCAACTCATTCACCAGCCACTTCCACCAGCTACATAAACGTTCTTTCGGTGGCTACCATCATGGCAATGCTTTCTCCTCCGAACAATCTGTCCTTCCCGCACCGACCAGTAAAGAACTCTCCAGCCGCCTTTGGGTTTGGTTTTGGCTTAGGTTCAATGTCTACGCCGGCGGTGAATTGGCAAACCCAGCCTCTCCTTCAGCCTCAGGGTTCTGGCTTCAATTCATTTGCTTCTATTTCACATAATTCTCCCAGTCGTTCTGCTCAAAAACGACGTTTCGATCCCGATGACGGTTTAGAAAACCTTAGAAATTCTCAAGACGAACGCATGGACAGAAGTCCCACTCCCGAACGTCCGAAAAGGGCTGCTCCAAAGAGAGCTAGAACATCCCCTTCGGCAGATTCGACCAGTCAATCTGACAAGATTTCCAAAGATTCCAACAAGTCTAGAAATGATGCTGCTAATGAGGACGTGGATGTGGGCATGCTGCTTGGTACGTAATGCTTTCGTATGTCCTCAGTCGTCAATTGACTCGTCCATTCGCCAGCGAGCCTGCCATCGCAATCGCTACTCCCTATTTTAACATCGCTCCTTCATCAACAACCCTCACTTAAGCCCCTAGTGCTCTCCTTAATTCCACGACCAACGTTGGAGTCTGCCATCCAGGCATTGGAAGCCTCTGCAAAGAAATTACGTGATGCGTACCCATACTCCAATCAGACACCATTCTCCCAGACCAGTTCTGTTGCGGGATTCGGATTCGGATTCGGGGGTGGATTCAACAATGCGCATACTCAACAGCCTGGCGGAATGCGAGACTCGTACATCCTATCGCGACTGCGGCCCCATATCACTGAGTTCGTGAACGCAACGACATCGTATCTTCCCTATTTCTCTTTATCACCAACGCCGAGCGGCAGCTCGATTCAGCAATCCCATTCTGCATTTCACCGAGACAAAAACCTGCCTGCGGAAACGTTTAGGTTTCTCTATACCCTAACAAATCACATCATCACGCAACCGCCACTCACACAATCATCGTTAGTACCTCATCTGCTGCATAGATTATCGCACGAATGGATGGCATGGGTGGAAAGAGTGGACGTGATTGTGAATCGGGAAGGTGGGATGTTCGGTCGAGAAACAGTAGAGATTTGGGAACGAGGATTAGAGGAATTGGCCACCGGTGCTGATACCAAAATTTGCGGTGAGGTTTTACGGAATGTGAGAGAACGATGGATAACCAAGGTGGGGTGGTTGAGTGGTCGGACTGTTCAACACGCAATGGAGTCTTAATGATGACCATACATACATATTGTCTGTCGAGCGTGCTTGCTTTTTTTCCCATTGGAATGATTAATGTTTCGAATGATGTACAAGATCGAAGCCTAAGTTGAGTGCCGTAAAAGTAGCTGCACCGTATCTGTCCGGCCAAGTGGAGTGGCTGTGCCTTTTTGCTCTCCGTCAACGTCGACTCGGACGACGTCCCATGCATGAACCACGCAGCATGCATCTCTCGTAGTTATCACCAGAGTTCTCTTTCGTTCTTTCATGTGTTTCAGTCTGCCGCTTCTCGTGCTTGGTGTCGCACTGTTTCTTCTGCAGCTCCTCGAGATAAGCCGGGATTGTGCCCGTCAGATCGCAGTTTGAGGTCAGTAGACTTCTCGAGTTTCTCTCTAAACGTACTTTTGACACGTATCTAAAATCAATAGAAAGCAAATACAGCCTGCTCAGTACATATCTCTATTGCCACAGCAAGATAGGTATGCGTCGAGGAGCAGCAACCACACGCCACAGTGTTATCTTTCTCAGCCGGAGAGTCGAAGAGAACTTTATCGCGGACTTGTAGAGCTGCACTCCTCTCGTCGGATTAATCTCCCAAAACTCATCGACTATCATGACCGTTACGCGCCTTTCAGATCCACGCGTTCATTCAACTTTCTGATCTCATTGGCCCTGCGGCACGTCTCGTTTGGTACCGTCCGGTGGTTGTTTCGGGCAATGGAATCAGCCAATATAGAACACAACCTCGAAACTCGGAAACTCCTCATCCGGTGGTATGTAGCTATAGGGTTGTGGGATCGAGCGTGGCGGGAGCTAAAGCAGATAGAAACGCCTGGTCGTGTGCCGGAGGCGTTGTGGTTAGAGTTTTTCAAAGGGTTACGGAGGGGGGTTGGATTCAAGAGGCTGATTCATCCGACGGAACGCAGTAGAACGCAAGACTATCATCCCGTTTTACTTTATGCGCGACGGTTTGTCCTTCTGATGGAGAGCCAACCGGTGCTTCGAGAGTCGACACGTCCAAAAGTGGTACACTTTGTGGTGCATGCTTTACTCCAGATGAGGCAGCGAAAGGACGCGTTATCGTTGACGCGACGATACTTGGATTGCGTCTCTCGTGAACCGTCGATGTTGAGAGACAGACCGATGAACCTGGTGCACCTTTTCGTGGCCTTTGGGTCGTCGCAAAGAGGGCTGCGGAGATTCCATGAGGCGCGACAACTACTGATGTCGTTCTTGTTGACGTATCCATTCCTTGTACCGACGCCGACGACACTTTTTCTACTGCTCGGAAACTTGAGGAGAGCTAGGAAATGCGGAACGGTTGGGATGGAATGTTTCGTTTTCTTCAAACGGAAGTGGGGGAAGAGAGTGGATGACGAGAGGGTGCGGCGTCGCCTTGGGTCGTTGGCTGTCAAGGAAGGAAGGAAGGAGATTGTTGAAAGCCTGTTGGGGACGACGGAAGTGACTAAAGGACAGGGCAAAGAGAGAAAGCTGTGGAAACAGATGTTGAGGCGATTGACTCGCCGTTTGTTTGGATGAGATCGACCTTCGACAATGGTTTGAGTGCTGTAGTAGCTAGGCCCGCTCCTATCGTGATCGGTTGCGAACGGACGTCGGTCGAGAATTCACACGATCCGGACGGGGCGAACCCTTTCACCTCCTTCGACATACTTAAAGGATGAGACCCGGATCGTCCTTCGTTGCTCAATGGCTTGCTATTCCATTTCTTGCATCAACGTCGGTGTCGGTCCAGGTGGAACAACCTCGATGCTCGCGTACGTCTGCCATGGCCAGCTTGGATCCCACCCTCATCTTGACCCATGTCCTAGACGAATTGCCGTGGTCGATTATCGAGGTCAGGTAGTCCTCGACACTTACGTCGCTCCGACCATGAAGGTCTCCGAGTATCGAACAGTCACTACCGGAATCGAACCCAGCCATCTGTCTAGCAGTATGTCAGTGCCTTACCCCATCTACTTGTCCTGCAGCTGTTTCTTCAGAACACGCCCTTCCATTCAACTCCGTTCAGCAACACGTCGCCAGCATCATCAAGGGCAACATACTGGTCGGCCATAGTCTATGGAACGACTTGTCTGGTCGGTTTCCTCCAAGACGCGTCCTCGATCGCGGTATTCACGTCTTTCCCCCTAGTCCTAGGCATCCCGCACCCTGCCGTTGACACAAGAGACATTGCCCTCTATCAGGTCAGTCAACCCTTCGTACACATGTCAACCACTTCTTCTTCTTCTGAGCAATGGAAGAATAGCCTTTTAGAAATGCACTTCGTTCACCCAACCACATAATCGGTCTACCAACCCTATCATGGCAGCTTATGCGTCGGCGCTGTCAAGACAGTGAACAAAACCCAGTCAGTTGTACGCCACAAAAAACTTTCAGTTTCCTCACCTGTTTTCTTCAGCTCGAAAATGCTAGGGCTGCGTTGGACCTCTACCGATCTGATGCAAAAGAATGGGAGGGTGCGATTGCGAAAGGCAACTGGCCGTGCGCCCTTCCTCCGAGTACATTCTCCCGTTGCTACCTCTAACTCAAATTTGACGTCAAAATAGAAATAGACTTGGAAACTTTTTTCCTGTAGACTTCATCTAATACGTATCAGCTGTATAATACGTTACTCTAATAATGGTATATCGGGTCCCTACTACTTTCCGCGGGGACAAGACCTCCGGCCAGAGACTTTGCGGTCCCAAGGGTGAAACGACTTGCAATTACCTTGTTACACCGGCGCATAAACCTGCGATGCCATAACCCTGTCCATTTTGGGTAATTTTGTTCCCATCATTGAACTTGTGAGAAACCGCGCTTTGTTCACGCACACGTGGCATATTCATTACTTTCCCTAACAGTCATGGAACAAGAGGATGAAATGAATCAAGGAGACGAGAAACAGTGTCGGATATGCCTTGACGGGGTTGAAGCTGAATCAGAACTGGGTCGTCTCATTCGGCCCTGCCTATGCAAAGGGTCAATTAGCGTACGTGGCCAAATCGCTTTTTTCTACATGGTCATTCCCTCTCATTTTAGCCCTAGTACGTTCATGTAAAGTGCCTACAGAGATGGAGAAACACGGCCAGCGGCACCGCTTTCTTCTCTTGCCCACAATGTCACTATCGATATCGTTTCTCTCGAACCCGCGTCGTGGGGATCGCAACCAACCCCGGTACCCAACTTGCTCTCTCCTCTTTTTTAATGAACTTTTGATTAACTTGACCGTTATCTAGTCATTGTAGGAGGCATATCTACCATCTTTTTCGTCCTGATCACCTTTCTCTCTTCCTTCCTCACCACATATTTGCTCTCGTTTTTCCAAGAACCGACAAGCACGACCTTCTACCTCTCGACAGGCTCATTCTTCTATGTTTCTCCTCTCGAGGTGATACACGATCTGGTCAGGGCTGCTCTTCGTATACTGCAGGATGAAGATGAAGCTCTCGGTGTTGGTTTGTTTTCGTCGCCGGATCGAGGGGCTCGGGTGCCTCCTCCTGTCGACGTCGACAGTGGTGGTGGTGGTGGTGGTGGTGGCTCCCTTCGACGTTTTTTCATTCGTTTCGTCATCGGTTTACCTCTTGTCGGCAGCGTTTCCCTCATCCAGATGCTCCTCACTCTCCCTTTCATCGGACCCGTTCATTGGCTCGCCCGGTACAGAGGGAATCGAAGACGAAACAATGACACACGGGATGTAACAGCAATCATCCTCGTCCTTCTTCTCGTCGTGGGCGCCGCAAGGTTTGTTCTTTTTCTATTCCTGACACATTCCCTCACAAACCTTACCCAGAGCATTCTACCGTCTTTATCAAGTAATCCAGTCCTGGACCACCAGGGCACTCCTGAAGTTTGAAGATTCTGTACTCGAAGTCAGCGCGTAATTTTTTATAGACTGGTTGTAATATATATATATCTATATATAATAAGGCTGACTACCAATTTCTCCTCAGTTGCCTTTTGACGTTTTCATAACTAGCCTTCGTTTCAGCACTATTCGACTCTGCCAAGTACTGCTCAACAGCGGCATCTAATTGAGTGACGGGTATATCCCGACTGGCAGAAGAGCTCGGTCTCTTCGCCTCCTCCATCCAATCCGATAACAGTGTGGCGATGTCAGATGAAAGTGTTTGAACGTTCGCTTGCGAGTTAAACGGTGGTAGCTGTTCATGAACCGTGAGGGGTGGACTGTCAAACGACCACACGGAAGAGAACTCACATGAGAATCGTAGACATCATGGAAGATACGCCATATTTCCACGAAAGGCACATTGCATTGCTTTAGAATCCTCGGTCCCCAACCGTTCGGAAGGCTTTCTTTTCGTTCTAGTGCAAACCGTATCAGGAGGTCAGAAACGAGGCCTATCCGTGAACAGTGTCAACTTTATTTTTTTTTCTCAATTTTGTAAAACAAACAAAAACCCACCGAGAGGGAATGCAAACTCAGAAGGGTAAAATCTCTGCCCTAGAGGAACGATTGTCGACACCGCCTTGTCTGCTTGCGCAAAAGGGTCGGAAGAGACTTCAATTACTGGATTGAAGGTGGTCAAGATTCCACTCGCTTAATATAGGGGAGATACCACGCACTTGAGTCAAATATTTGATTCCATATTTGCCGAAGTGTGGTTTCATCACGGTGCTCAGAAACGTGTAGACAGAGTAGTTTGAGTCGAGGTATGTCAAACGGAATAGCATATTCTTGATACAACTGCAGCAAGACTCAAATCAAAAGTTGCAAAAAAAACTGTAGCGAGACAACTCACCTCGGACATGGTGAGCAACTTTTGGGATAGCCGCTGGATTCGTTCACCGACTGCAGGAGCATCACCTGCATGGGGGAGAAGTGTATGATAGGTTTCGAGTTGTACTTGGGCAACTTCGAGTTTTTCTTCTAGATCAGTCAGGAAAGCGATGGCACTTTCGATTCTGCCTCCAGCGGATATTGGATGTGACTTGGCATTTCCAACTGCGAGAGTGAGGTACTCCAGCCGCGCACTCAAGTCTAGGTTGAATCTGGTGGAAAAGAAGTAAATAAAAGTAGCCTGCGAGATACATCTCAAAACAACGCACGTGTCAGATTCGGCCAGGATACTGAGAATCCTCGCCGCTTCCAAAGGTCGCCCATCCTTGACATAGAACTTCCAAAGAAGTTGATAGTTTTCAACCGTTATAGGGTCTTTCTGGAGGTGGGATTCTAGGAAAGGCGGACGAATCTGAGAAGAAGAGTCGTTCATGACATTCAGGGTGCAGTCTCACGGGGGACGAGACAAACGGACCTCTAGCAGATCATCTGCCAATTGTCTTCCGATCAACCATTCGTATAACGTTGAATGGAACATCGGATCATCACTGGCAAAAGATAAATTATATGCTTGTGCCTTGACAGCTTCCAACTCAGGTGAACTGTCGGTCTGTTCGAAAACAGCAAGCGAATCTAGAACGAGTTCATAACAGTGTAATCTTCGTTCGAAGGCGGCGCGACGCTGGTCGTCCATTGTAGATCCAGATTGCCAATAGTCAAAGCCGACGCCGTCCTGATCAAAGACTTTCGCGCAAATGAGGGGCAACTCAACAGCACCTGGGACAAATCCATTCAGGAAGCTGGCGATCATTGGGATAGCGTCACTAACCTTGAGCAAATTTCAGCAGCTGGAAATCCCCAGTTATTTCTCTCAGCTTCTCTAAATCTAGAATACGAGCTCCCTTCGTGTACAACCTGATTTTACGACATTCAGCATCTTCGAGTTGGGGAGGAGGAGGAAGAACCCACTGAAGAGATTCTGCAAACCATTTCTGTCTCTCCGAGGGGTTAGATGTTTCCGCCGCTTTGCGTATATTTTCTTTCGCCTGATCCTCCTGTTAATTCTAGTTCCGATCGGAGGAGGCTCAATCACCTTGTAAAGCATGACATCGTCGGTGCTACAAAAAGATCCACATCTATTTTGCAGCACCTCACTGATGGTGTCCACCTAGAAAGACACCGGTGAACTTTGGGCAAACCGGTACGGTGGAGACGAAAACGAACACTGATTTGCTGACCAATTTGTTGATCAATAATCACATTCACCAACGCTCTAGAGGCATTTAATCCATTGTGGGTTGTAACGAGCTCTTCAAACGTCAGGGAAGTGACAATCTTCTGGGTCTCGTTGTCACACCTAGTGATTGGGACATTGGAGTGACTGAATGCGGGAATCGAGTTAACTCACTTTGAGATGAGTTCGCCAAAGTGGTAGTCATACAGGAGTAAGACAAAAGAAAGGCCCTCAATGAATCTCGTCAACAACGACGACAACGCAGACACCGAGGTTTGTTCCGCCTGAGAGCTTTTAAGTGATTTCGTACGCTACCACACAAACACATTCAAATACCTTCCAAGCGTCTTGTTCAATGGTTGGAGGACGTGACGACGCGCTGTCTCCAGGAGTCGAATGGAAGAGATGAGGATTTCGATCTAACAGATCTTTGAGGGAAACAAGATTTTTCTGAACGGCGAGGAGCGTAGTGTCCGATATGGCTGCTTGCGGAGCACCTAAAGGCCTGAAACATCACCTTTAGTAGACTTATCACTCATCTGGATTATAATTACCCGTGGGATGTTATCTTAGATTTGTAGATTGGACGAACCAGTCTAGCAAAATATAACGCTAAGCCTTCTCGTCTTCCGCTGTAGATGGCAGTGCCCTGGTTTTCACCTGTAGAGGAGTATGCTTTTGAGACCGCACGAAGCATAGAACTGTAGAAAGACAAGCTTACTCTTTCCATAAACCGTTCTTTCCGACCATATAGGCCTCTCACCGAAGTCGTAAAAAGCTTGCTTGGCGACGGAAGCGATATCCTGACCGATTGTGTTAATGCCAGGTGAGGCATCAGCATCGAAGAATATGTTTCCGCACGCGATACCAAGCAACATGGCACAGGTCTGATTGCGACCGAAACTACACACCATTTAACAGTGAACAAACGAATTCAATATCGTGCACTCACCTGTCCCGGAATTCTATTATGGGTTGTATGTTACCCTCCGACTGCAGCTCCTCTATCACTGCTCTGAGATAATCCACAGCCCTTCTCTTCACAAGAAAGGTAAGGCCCACGTTGGTCAATACCATGAATTGCTGGGCTGGCTCTACAAATTGAGTCGCGAGCTCGTTTGTGACCACAGGATTCGGGAAATCCGGAGGCTGCCCATTTGGAGCCGGGGTATGAGGAACTGCAGCCATAGCCCACGTTCTGCCGGGTATTGAAAGAAGCGTCGCGTATTCCGTCAGTTGCGGTCGACCAGTAGACCCATGACTTCCGTATTGGGGATATGTAGGTTGCGGCGGTTGAGATTGTGTAAGATTGAGTTGGTCTAAAGAGCCTATACGTGTCAGATCTGGCGACATACACAGTAGGTAATCGGACGTTTCGGTGTCTCCATGTTGGGCAGCTATCGTCAACCCTCCGATGTAACAAGAGCTATCGACCTCAGAGACAACGAACGGACGAGATTGGTGTGGGGGATGATTCTGAGGAGCGCCGTATGCATTGACCGACGGACGGTACGGCTTTTCTTGCTCGTCTGGGTGAATCAAATTGGAGGGAGGTAGCCGGACGTGCACCAGCTGCAGCGAGCGAGTGCCTGGTCCTTGGTTCGAGGCAGTACTATACGAGTAACTGGAGAACGTCGAGGGCGAAAAATATAGTCGAACTCCATTGGCCGTCAGCGCAAGAAGTTGTACTCCATTGCGAGATTCCGACGGGCTGATAGGGTGAAGAGAAATGATTTGGAAAGTCTGAGGATTGATTGCCGGTGCTCCCGGACATTTGTCCTGCACGGCCTTATAGAGGTTGGACAGAGTTTGAACATGCTGCACCGATTTATCACTTGTGGGCTTGTAAATCGAAATGACATTCTTCTCCGTCAGTGTATAAAAGCAGTGCCTTGCGTGATCGGAAACAACAGAGATTATTCGGTCTAAAGAAATATGAATACTATACGGTAACGGTGAAGAACGCATTACACACCTTCAACACTTGAACCGGCAAATCTGGGCAACAGACTCGACATTCCGCCAATGGAATGATTAATGAGTTGTATACGCTTCCCAAACCACGACTCGTTTTCCTGATAGTGCAGCTCGTAGAGATTTCCGCCTTGGACACCACACATAAAGATACGACCTTCCGGTGTACCAATAACAGAAGTCATTTCCACTTCGGTGGATATGGTGAGGTCTGTGGCGTACAGTTTGACTTCTTTTCGGGAACGAACTCCTGAACCTGAACCAGACGCAGGGGATAGAGAAAGCGCAATGAGAAGTACCGACATTGGCGTGCAAATGACGAGTAAGTGGGATATTTCCTCGATGAAAAGTCCCTTTTTCGGTTTCACGACGGAGACGTGCGTGATTACGTATGGTTGATCAACGAAGGAACTTATTTCTTGACTGGAGGTATACGGGATTTGAGAATTGTCAAAATCAACGAAGACATGGCGTGACGCACCCTTCATTGTAGTCCCATAAAAACAACTTGTGGTCGATAGATACCCAAGCTCGTTCGATCTCGGGTATTAATCCCATATGTGAGTTGACACTCGTGCCTAACACGACTCAGTATGGTAGCAAGAGCCAAGAAACTTTGAACGCACTGCTATAGTACTGGAAAAGACCTTCCGGGATACCAACGAGCTTCCTCTTCTGAAATGGCACGCGAGTGTCGTCGGGGGAGATAGTGTAGGAAGACGAAGCCTCTGAGTGACAGGAATGATTATTAGGACAACCTGAAAGCAGTTTCAGAACGCACGACCAGTCAAAGTATCTCCAAGGTCTGGAATAATCTGAGCATCTTTCGTGAATTGCTCTTGAAGAACTGTGCTAGCACTTTGTAAGACGGCTATATCAATAGGGGCAGGCTTTTCCGTCTGTGAACGAGTGGAAGGTGTATGAGCAGCAGTTGTAGCCATGAGTAGTGGCCTTCTCCTCGACGTTGTTGAACGCGTCGAACGTAACGATTAGGTAAGTACCACTTCATTCAGCCTCCCTTCATGCCTGACCTAGGCTATAAACACATACAACGGAACATCGTAGAGCTCATTAAAAATCCACATTTCCACCTCCAGCTTCCGAAACTATCAGACGACTCATGGAACAAGATGTTACGCGACAGCCTTGAGCGCGACAGACTTGAATTCCTCGGGGACGCCCTTATGACTTCTTTCGTTGCGCAACGCTTGTACAGGTTCCTAAGCGAGGGGACAGCTCACTATTACTCGGTATGTGGTTTCTGCGACGAGTTTGAACATCTTGTTCAGTTCCCCTAATAGCAAGCGCGGAGCGCCTTGACCGCAAATGCGACGTTTGCTCACATCATGGCTCGCCTTGGCCACTTCGACATGGAAGGGCCAATGAAACCGGCTGGCGACGCTTTTGAATCGATCATAGGTGCCTACTACAAAGAAGGCGGTCCAGAGGCATTACAACAGTGGCAAGAACAGTTCTTCCCGCTGATTCGGTGTGCCGCCAAAGTTTGTCGGTGGGGTCTCCGCGGAAAGCCTTAGAAACACATGATGATCTTACATTCATTCAGCTCCATGGAAAAACCCCAGACCAGGTCCAAAACACGCCACAAGTCCAATCACATACTTTCTAGGCTTCGACGCCCACCCACTCCGAACATTATCTCCCCCTTGCGCAGTAGGTTCTGGACTAAATCGAGCCATTCCCGGCTCACTTTTGTTGCACGTAGACCGCAAAAGACGAACGCATTTAAGTGTACTTCCACCTTCACTGGCAGTGGGGAGAATTCCGAAGCCCGTTCAGACCCCCGTTTCGAAGTTACCGCCTCGGGTCATCGACCTCACAGCAGAAAGTGAGCCTGAAGGCTCCGCTGAGATTGTTGAGATTTGTGCCCAGGATTTTTGTGCATCCAAAGTGTGTAAATCACGTTTCATGATCCTCTTCCTTCGATAGCTGACCGAACATATGGAAATCATCAAAGGCTAGGACAAAATCCTCTTCCCAACTTCTAAATACCGTCTCGCACGCTTTACCCGCAACACCGGCACCGATACGGAGACTTTACACGATTTCGACACCAGGTGGCCCGAATAACCCCATAGCTATCGACGACTAGGTTCACAGTATCATCGACATTAACTATGTTCTTTGGAATCATTATATAGCCCAACCTCTTGTACTTAATACATACTATACTACGGTTACCACGTATTCTCCAATCATCAGGAACCTCACGCCATCACGGAACTGAGTTTGGGATGAAAGTGCTGTTAAAGAATCAACCGTCCAACGATGGCAGAGTACCCGCGGCAGTAACGTTGACATCTTTTAAACGCTGATGCTGAGTGTCGTATTCGAAATTCCCAGTTTTCCCTCGCGGAGAGAAGTGACATGCATATGGATTCAGACTCGAAAACTTGGGCAGTTCGACCTCCTTCTGTTTCATCTTCCACAAATTCGCTCACCTCCCGGTTTCCGTCATTGTCACTCTTCCGCTCGCGAAACCGTCATACCAACTCCGATCGCCGCACAGTGACCCATGACCGTCTTCCGGTAGACCCTTCCCAGACACTCACCCCATCGCAAAGGGATGAAGAAAGACATTTCCCGAGTCGTCTTTCACGACGTCCTTCAACAAAGCGTAAGTGGAATCATCTGTAGATATACAGTACATGGTTTTCTTACATCGAAACAGCAACTTTCCAATGGGCTCTGGGAGAACTCATAGGTGAAGGGAGTTATGGTCGTGTTTACCTGGCTCTGAATGTGACAACGGGAGAAATCATCGCTGTAAAGCAGGTCGAAATAGCGAGAAGCCCTTCAGGTCTTCAGGGCCGACGTCGTCTGCGGGAGGTTGCTGAAGCACTACGACTGGAGAAAAATACGCTTAAACTTCTAGATCATCCTCATATAGTACGGTTCTTGGGATTCGAAGAGACCAGTAATTGCTTAAGCATGTGGGTTTCAGGACCTGATTCTCTTGCTGAGTATTGACTGTTCTACTATTCACAGATTCATGGAATACGTATCCGGAGGGACCATAGGAAGTTGGCTGAGCCGTTACGGTCCCTTTGAGCAAGATTTGACGAAGTATTTCACAAAGCAAATTCTTTCGGGTTTAGGGTATTTACATGGCAAGGGCATTATCCATCGGGTGAGTTTACAAGTGCGTTCGGATGAAATACGAAACTAAGGGCAGTGCAGGATCTGAAAGCTGACAACATCTTGGTAGAAACCTCTGGTATTTGCAAAATATCGGATTTCGGAATATCCAAACAAGCAGACGACGCTGAAGGGCGTGCCTTTACCGAAATGAGGGGAACTGTGTTTTGGATGGCCCCCGAAGTCTTGGAACCCAGAGAAGGCGGTTATGATTCAAAAATCGATATCTGGAGTATTGGGTGTGTCATTCTGGAGATGTGGTCGGGAAAGAGGCCATGGGATGGCGAAGCTCTCTTTCCGGTTCTCTTGAAGGTAATCTCATCGTATTCCTTGACCAGCTTCTATTGCTATATCCAAGTTTGTAGGTTTCTCGACAGAAACTTCATCCACCATTACCTCCTGGCATAGAACTCAGTCGAGACGCGTTGGAAATGTGGAGAAAATGTTTCATTGCGTAAGTGCCATAAAAAACGGACCAATTGCATCATAATAACACCCCTCGAAATCAGTGAACCAACGAAAAGGCCATCCGCAACCGAACTATTACTGCATCCATACCTTGTTATGCGATCTGACTGGGCTTTTCATTCATTTGACCTGCGCCCACATCATAAAGGCCAAAACACCTCGTCGTCTCACTCCCTACGAACTGTCCGACCTACAAGAACCACTCATCGCGGATTAACTTCCAGTCAACGCCCCTCGCCTACGATAAGAATACCGAATAACGAGCACTCGAATCTCCTTCCACCCTCGAATGATGGGCCACCCATTGTATACATCACACCACCTGGTACACCGGTGAACACCAGTCCGCAAGAAACTCCGATCGAACTGCTATCCCTGCCAAGATCAAGTGTCTCAGATTCTAGTACAAAGAGGTCAAAGCGTGGAAGGAGGTCGTTGCATGTCGCAAACCCCGATCCTGAAGGTGGATCGTCAGGCAAACCCTACGTGTATACTCCACCTCCTTTACCCCCGCACAGATCTGCCATACGTATAAATCATGCCTCTCCGTCAGATCATCCAGGACTTCATGGTCACACTATACGCAGTGTCAAGTCAATGTCGTCTATGCATCCGGTCTTTGACAGTGACGACGAGACAAATGATGGCGCCTCGTTTTGGAAGAAACCACCTATCAACATACGTCGAACGGAGAGACGCAGCCGACTTGTAGAAGATACAGGACCGGAACGGCCTATGACGGAGGAAATATTCAACAACCTCCAGGAATTTTTCCCTGACTACGATATCGACGAGCCAATCATTCAGGAGACGGTTGACGACTCAGCTGCGTTGCTTCATAGTCGCATCAGGCGAGGTAAAAAGTCAATTCGGAAGGTGGCGGAGGAACAGGTGAACAGGTCGCGACGCGACCCAGATCGATTACGTCGCAGAGGAACGAAGTTGTGGGAAGGGAGCATCCAACAGCTTCCAACATAATTGGTTGCTGTTCCAGTTTAGAAATAAATATGTGATTCACATTACCACAGACCGTAGAACTACCAAGGATAGGCGAACACAAAGTGAGCGGCGTCGCAACTCAGTTGACATTAAACCACCGGCTATGACATCACACACTACATACAGACGATCGTCTCTATAACCACGTGCCGTAAGATCAGAAATGTTCCTGGAAAAGGAAAACTGTCAATGTAACATTCGCGTTGCATGAGGTGGCGTTTACCTTCGCAAAAGTAAAGTTCACAGTGGCCGAAGTATTCTTCACCGTTGCTTCCTTGATGGCCTTGGCGAGGGGACTCGGTCCACAAAAGTAAGTCTGTGACCAGATTCATCAGTCAAGTCGAAACCAAAAAAGTATATCACTAACTCCGACTTTAGTCTTGAGCTGGGACTTGCTGCCAGGAATGTACTGTCCACAGTCAATGGCCATACCCATTTGTGAATAAATTTTCATCCAGTCGGGACGACCGAACATGGTACGAGTACGCAACAAGGTGAGCGGGTCATATTCAGCGCCAGCATCATTGACGGCAATGTTCCAAAGCATATCTTCTCCGATCTTTTGTGTCAGGTAGATATTGATTCGGAGGAAATTCGCTTCAAGATGTATTTCAGGCGGGCTTCCGGGAAAATTTGGCTAGAGGACTTACGATCGGCTTGAGCGGCTTCCACTTCTGCAAGAAGGGATTGGAACCATCCAAAAGAAGGGGCGTCACGACAAACCCAGAAAAATTCGACACGGCGCAGTGAACCTATGTTCCTTTTCTTTTGGCGGTACCAGATATGTTTCAGAATCGAGGCAAATGGAGTGACACCTACGAGGAAGCGTTAGGGGTAAATTAAGACCAGACAACCGACAACCCACCAATACCCGCGCCGATCAGGACAGCGACTTCACAATTGAAAACGTCCTCAGCCGGTGCACCATAGGGACCGTCGATCCTGACATGGGGTAGTGATATGCCAGTACTGGAGTCAAGTTCTACAAAGTCACCCTTCAAGAACTTGTCGTCCTTCTCAGTTCCTTTCAGAGCTGCCTGTGTCATATTCGCGACAACAGAGGGGCCAACTCCAAGACGATCACCGAGGGCACGGGTCCAATCACCCACTTGACGGATGTGAATAGACACATAGGGATCTTCCGGAGCAGAGGTGATTGTGAACTATAGGGCGTGGTTCAAGAAAGGCCGCGGGTAAATGCTCGACTGTGTGCTTACCGGATGCCATTGCCAACGAGAAAGTTCCGGGATCTGCACGAAGAGCCATTGACCGGCAACGTACTTGAAGCTGGGCTTGACGATACGGAGCTCCATGGCACCTTTGTCATGTGAGAACAAGGCTGAATGGCATGAACTTTTGTTGACTTACCACTGGGATGAACTAGTACCTTTGAGAGACGAGTCGACCTCCTCGCGCGGTATTCGCGGTAGATACGCTCTCCGAAGTATATGATACCGGGCCAGATAATGAACCTCCAACTCAAGTATCCAAGACAGTGGTCGGTAGTGTAGAAAGGGAAGATCGGACTGTACGCAGGATCAACGGAATCACGGACAAAGCATCCAGTCGCATGGGTATATAGCCCAATCATAAAGAAGAATGCCAGGTGGTGGGTATACCAAAATGCTTCGAAACACTGGTTGCGAATCTTGTGATGGGCGGTGGCGTACATCAAGACCATAATCAGAAGCATGAAATGGCCAGTTATTCCTCCAGGCTGAGTATAGTGAATTTCAAGGGCTATTTGTTTTCGAACCTCTGCGGACAACTGTAAGATATCCAGCTGAAAAAGTAAAGAAGTGCCACTCACGAGTGCGCTCGACATTGATGAAATTGACATAGTGGGCGGTGGTGTGCACCATGGCCCAGAAAGCCATTGAGTAAGCCACCTGGCGATGGAACCAGATGTTCTCGTCGGCGGGAAACAGCCAAGTGAGCTTTGGTCTCAGAATGCGGATGATATTTCGCAGCATGGGGATAAGAATTAGGCCACCGTCGAATGCAAGAACCAATCCGGCCCCACGAGAGGTCCAGACTGAGAACGTCAAACCATTAAGAGCAGCAAGTTTGGTGTTTATGGCCTATGTCAGAATGAGGGATCGAAAAATGGGCGGTGCATAAAGAGTCGGACGCACCTGACTGTACCATCCATATCCGAAGAAGAAAAAGTGCAATCCATAGAAAATGACATTGAAGGCAAGCCGCCTCCCTGTGAGAAATTCCCTGCGAAACCAGCTTTCCGCCATGATTGAAGGATGTCTACGAAGGAGCGAAGGACTGTGTTTGGGTCAACCAAAGGGCACAGCGATGATTGATGAAAATATTAAAAGGGCGTAGCCAGACGGTGGTCAAGAAAGAGAAACAAGATGCAGGGAGCAGACCTAGCCTTTATGGGGTCACAACAGGCAAGTGTGTGACCATGGTGACGCGAACCAGTCCATCAACATCACACATCAGTTTGATCCAGTAACCAGTTCCTTGGATTCGGATTCGAATACTATTATCGAAGTTACCATGTACATATGTTGCTGCCACACCCCGCTGTCTCCGACGTTCCTATTCCTCCTATTCCTCATATCGATAGGCAACCATTGCTTCAATCCTGTGTATGTCAGTGCTGAAGCTCCTCATCTTCACCTGCTGACTCTTGCTTGCTTCGATTGCCAGAGGATCGGTGTCGACCCATTCTCCAGCGGGAACGTCCGCAGAGTCCGACGTGTAGGCCAATATATTGAATACAGTGGGCTCCGAGATCACTGGCAGATATGTCACCATAGATATGATTTGCTTCAAAATTGCCCGAATCTCGGATTGTATTTCGGATTCGGGCTTTTGGGGCGGCCTTCGCGGGCTTTTAGTATCCATCACTAAACGCGACAAGGGAATACACACGGTGCATTTAGACTTGGACCTTCGGGCGGTTCAACCAACTTGATGTCGAAAACCCATCGTTCAAGAGCTGTTCTTGTTTCTTTTGATATAATGGCCAGAACGAGCTGCGTCACTGAGCCTGTAAGGAGCCACTCTAATCATATGTGTCCGGACTTGAGTACTGATAGCATCGCATCAAGCTAGCTTACTTACTCTGAACCTGTTTCAGGATTCTATATGTGACAAGGCATCAACAATACTCATGAGTAGCATGTGAGGGACTTACTTGTCCAGATAATTCTCTAATGCGAGATCCTGCGTAACTAGCACGGTTTGACCGTATTTTTTGACCATATGAAAATCGTCTGAGGGATATACTTCACGTTGAAAGAGAATCCTGAGCGTATCGTTTTAAGTGCAAAACCATGTCACAGGAGAAAAGCTGATGCTACGTGTTAACAGCATACTTGAAAAATTCTGTGACCAAAACGGTAGAGCCTTTGAGTGTAATAGCCTGACGATTAGCCTGCTTAGATGCCATGGTCAATGGAAGATGAAGTTCGTGGTTCAAAGGAAGAGGTTCTTTGACGCGTTTGGTCACATGATCGAAACTGCACTCTAACAATCATGTCCGCAAACACACCTCCTGCATCCTCAAGTTCTCCCAGTGCACATACCCCAGCTACACAAGATGCACCACAAACGGCTTCGGAAACAGAACGCGCAGTCCTTGAATATCTTCATGCCCGCGGTTACTCATCTGCTGAAAAGGCACTTCTCCAAGCCATTGAAGATGGCTCCTCAGAAGACAAAGGAAAACAACCAGAGACAATCAGCTCACAAGAACTCGTCGAAACCTTAGCAGTATTTGCTCAAACTTCGTCTCGTCCAGGAGAAAATGCGTTGAAGGATTCTGGCACTGTGCTTCAAGAATTAACAGCTATGGGAAACCCTTCGAATATACAGAATCTCATATCAAGTATAGCATCTGTTGGGTCTGAAGATATTCTCTCGAACGATCATACGGATAAGCAAGAAGGTTATCGGGAACTAGAGGCATGGGTGGAAGGCTCGCTAGATATGTATCGAGTAAGTCTTCGCTCCATCGACATGCCCTCCGACTCACTTCAGCACGATCCAGCCCGAATTTCGACCCATTTTGTTTCCTATATTTTGCCATTTTTATCTTGACTTGATTCAGAATGGACATAAAGATGCAGGCAAGTGACATTGGTTCGAGCTCTCCCGCCCTAACTGACACTCATCACCATAGCCCTCAACTTCTTCTCCCTTTTCTCACCACCGCTCGCAGCTGCACATTCGGCAACTTTGCATCATCTCTCTACTTTGCTCTTACCTTCACATGTTCAAACCGATGAATTAGCTCAGCGGTTTCGCGACGAGAAATATGTTATCCGAATGAGCCGTTCTGGCTTCAGTTTACTCGTTGGCTGGCTCACGGAAGGTATGGGAGGTGAAGGCCTAGGTGTTGGACTTGGCTTTTCCGGTGAGAAAGGGAAGAAGGGTCGATTGGCGGTGATGAGGGTGGTGAACAATCGCCTCCGTTTCGACGGTAATTATATTTTCAATGTACTATTCCGACAGCTTTGTTCATAGCTGAAAATTCAGTCACTGCCTCCAATCCATCATCTGTTTTACCAACCGCTTGGGAAGAATCCACTGGCCTTCTATCATCACTCATCCCTCACACAAATGGGACCGCCTCCAAATTGAACAACCCACAAGCATTCAATCTATCCAAAGGCGACTTAAAGCTCGGCCCCCCTCCCATGAACGAGGAACTACGGACTGAGACTGAACGCATACTGCGGGAGCAAGCCATGGTCGAGCGAGATCCCGCTCAGTACGACATGGCATTCACGAGACCTCAACCACTGCCCGGAATGACCGCTCCCGCAGAGACCGATCTTCTTCCCAAACCCCCGAATTTCAAAACAATCGACGTTGAAAGAGAGGTGAATGCGGTGCGAGACGCTCGAAGAAGAATAAAGCTCGAACCCTCCGCCCTTCATTCCGTGGATCTCAACTCACCCCAAGCGAACACTGCTCGAGCGCGTGCTTTGCCGAGTATATGCGCATACACACTCCACGATGTTGCGGAAGGGTAGTTTTCCCTATTTATCCCTTTTTCCGAGCTAAATATTGAACTTTGTTGTTTCTCAGAGCTCCCTGCTGCACCTTCTCCACTGATACATCACTTATGGCAGCTGGCTTTTCTGAGAGTTATGTGCGTGTATGGAGTCTCAAGGGGGAAAAGCTTCGAGGTATGAGGAGTGATTTTTCGGCGAGTTCAATCCGTGATTGTGAGCATCTGATAGCATCGCCCAGCCTTGTGCTTACTATCTGGGTTGGTAGCTGCATCTCTTCGCAAGGTGAAAGAGAAAAAAGGGAGTTCAACTAGAAAACTTATCGGTCACAGTGGTCCGGTCTATTCTGTCGCTTTTGATCCTGTTAGTGGCTCCGCTGCACCGCCAAAATATCTTCTCTCGGCGTCAGCCGATGGTACAACGCGGTTGTGGTCAATGGACACCATGACGGATCTCATCGCCTTCCGTGGACACGAGAATCCTGTGTGGGATGTGAAATGGAGTCCCATGGGGATCTATTTTGCCACTGCAAGTCGAGATCGCACGGCTAGACTTTGGTCGACAGATCGAACAGCGTGTCTGAGGATTTACGCAGGTCATCTTGGTGATGTCGACGTGAGTGCATTACTTTGTGGGTCCAGATTGTGTCCAGGTACCCACCGGGACTCTTTAGTGCGTGCAATTTCATCCAAACTCGCTGTATCTGGCCACCGGCTCGAGCGATTGGACTGCTCGTCTATGGGATGTGCAACGTGGATCTTGTTTACGTGTTTTTATCGGGCATCAAGGGCCTATCTCTTCAATAGCAATAAGCCCAGATGGGAGGATGTTAGCCAGTGCAGGTAGGGAATGTCCCACTCCTGTTCTGAGCTCAAACCGAATGTCAGATTTTTTTCGATTAGGTGAAGACCTTGCCATCAATTTGTGGGATTTGGGATCGGGAAAACGAATCAAAAAGATGACTGGGCATACTGCCTCTATTTACAGCCTCACATTCAGCGCCGAATCCTCACTGTTGGTAAGTGGAGGTGCCGACTGGACTGTGCGATGCTGGGACGTCAAAGGGGTCGGGGGTAACAACAAACTTCGTGAGAACGGCACCAGTTATTCCGATTCTATTAGCGACAACATATCTACTGGAAACTTGGACTCGTAAGCTTTGATTTACCTCTCTTGTACTGGATCTTTAAATTTTCGCTAGGACTGATTTACTCGCCACGTTCCCCACCAAACGGACGCCCATAATTAATGTTCAACTCACACCTCGAAATCTCTGCCTCGTGGCCGGAGTATATCAACCACCTGAATCACGGTAGTCTAAACATTGAGTAGGACGAGAGTCCGGAGCTGATACTGCTGTTGCTGAGGCGCGTCACAGGCAGATATGTAGTAGTTCTGGGATACCACTTTGATTTTAGATAATTGCTGTAGTTGTTATCTTTCTCATTACCGTTGACAGAACATTTGTTTGAAACCCACAGGTCTGGAGAGCTACTTACAACGCGTCGTGTGCCAACGTTTTGGCGTGGATCAGACACGTGACATTATTCTTGGGATTGTCACACTGACGCTGACAGTCATCGAAGCTTTTCGCGCCGCTGAACCTCCTTCATCCACTGACGTTCATCATATACCTTCAATACTTACCACTCCGCTTACTATCCAGAACGGGGACGGTAAATTTTTCTGTCTCATGTACTTTCTCTTATTCATAATTTCAAGATTACAACATGGAGGATACACACATGGACATGGACGACGTTCAAATGACTGCAACACCACAACCGCAGCCACAGGCTACCCAGAACCCACCTTCAGATGCCAGTAATGTCCAACGTGCGTTGTGAGAACTAAGTTCGAATGGTACAGAGTCTAACACCACACCTGCAGCCCCTCTTCCCGCAACCCGCGAAAATTTCCGCGACATTCAAGTGAAAGTTCACATTAGAAGGCCTGAAAGAGATTCCTGGGTATACATGGGGCGAGGTCTCGTCAGCCAGGAAGTTCATGGACATTCATCCCGCGTCGGTGCGTCGAAGCTATACCTTACTGACCGTGACTTAACCCCTCCTTTCTTACACCATCTCCCAGTCGTCCGCACTTTGAACACGAACAAACTAATAACACAATTCGGAGAGGTATATATGCGCCTCTGCTCCCCCCTAAGTAACGCTGAAATTTTCCTCCGATAAGGGTTCCGATCTTCAGGCGGAAAAAAGAGGTAATTTCGTGGTGATCGGCTGTGTTGAGGACAGTGGGGTTGTGTCTTGGTCATTCAACGTGAGTCGAACTTGGTCTTTCTGTGGGCTGGACTGACGCGCCTTTCAAGGCGTTGAACAACTCCGAAACTCTTCGTCTTCTCGCAAGCATCGAACTGGCTTGCTACAAATGTAAAAACGTGTTAGCCGACCCCCGCACCGCGATGAGAAGTCGCCGGAAAATTGAACGCGTCATTAAGGATGACAGACGAAGGAGACATAGAAGACGCAAGGATCAGGAGGCTCTCATCGACGCCTTCGCGAAGCAGCAATTGAGTGAACAACCTGCTCCAGCAGGTTCCAGCGTACAACCCCCATCGCAGGCCTAATCTTGTTTCCAGCTCTCTTGTAATCGCCTCT
This sequence comes from Marasmius oreades, assembly GCF_018924745.1. Taxonomy (NCBI): domain Eukaryota; kingdom Fungi; phylum Basidiomycota; class Agaricomycetes; order Agaricales; family Marasmiaceae; genus Marasmius; species Marasmius oreades. The sequence continues at coordinate 3,088,568 of NC_057323.1, forward strand.
GCAGCCTTTTACTATGTACTCGCCTATTAGATTCCTCTGGAACCCTTGTATTATTTGCTCAGTACCAATCTTATCTATTATTATATTTTACAGAACCGCAGAACGAGAATCGAACAGTACTCGATGGGAACCATCGACTCGACATAGATGGGAAAAGTACTAGGTCCGTAGTCCTGGTCCAGGTATTGGTGCTCTTCGCATGAACCTCCGAAGAGCAATTTCACCAGAAATAGCACATCTCTTGGATACCCCAAGCAGCAGCGACACCCGAAGGTAGGTGGTGTGAGTGAACAAATTACGACTCGAAGCAACAGGACAAGGTAAGGTCTTGGAATCCGCCCTAAAGGTAATGGTCGGCGGAAGGCCATTGAAGCCACTGAGTACTTGGTGGATAATGATGAACCTTGGAGGTTTATCTTCGAGTAGTAGGAATTAGGTAGGTGTACTTACAGTCAAAGTACACTCCCGGTTAGAGCGAAGCGCAGCGAAAATCGGGGGGGGGGGGGGAACGAGTTCGTGAAGGCCACCTGGTGGAACAAATTACTTAAAGATATGAAGATAATAAACATACTACAGAAAGCAAAGATGTACAAAAGGCAGCTCAAAGTCCAGGGATAAAAACACTAGGCTGGTGTCAGTCTGGTACTATCTGGTCCGGTTCCTTGCGCACCTATGGTTTGGATTTTCGTTCTGAGTAGACAGGAGGTAACTCCACCGTTTCTTCTTCTTCTTGTTGTGGGGGAACGTCCTCGGCATCGGTATGCACGATGAAACGCGAGGGTTTATAAGAGGTTGAACCAGCCATTGAAGCTTTTTTCTGTGCCGCACTGATGGAGGGGGCCACATTTTGAGCGGTAAATGGATTGATATCCGTCGCTGAATGAGGTAATGCATCGTATGAACGCGAGCTACCATGTATATGGTTGTTGACCTCGACTTCGGAAGGGGAAAAAAAGGGGTTGGAGGTGTAGGGGGTGGGGGTATACAACGGTCCAGCAGGGTCGATATCAGTGCGAATCCTTTCAGAATGGCGCCTGAAGTCTGTCCCGTCGTCCCACCGATTATGTAGTCGGCTATCCTTCCTCCTTTTCAAGAAGAAAAGTCCCAAGGTAATCGCCACTGCTAAAAAAATTAATCCTCCGATCACGGTGCCGGCTATAGCTGCTATGGGAGTCGATGATTTACTGTCGCTGGGGGTAGAAGTGGGAGAAGTGCCGGTGCCGGTCGAAGTGGGACTTCCGATCATGGTAGACGATGGCGAATTCGAATTGATGCAGGACACATCGTCGGATGCACTGACAGTCCTTATGTCAGAACTCCCGCCTTGACGACCTTTCGAATCGACCATCAGAAAGATCATGGAGGTACCGTTGTACACATTGGTAACCCAATCATAGCTATCTGAGTTCGTCGGTGGTTGGAACACGAAAGAGGTCCCTCCTGGTACAATGCCCTACGCAGGTGGTGAGTAATTGTCCTCAAACACGAGTGTAGACAAATTCACCATCATCGTCACTGGTTGGACCGCCTGGGGATAACCACTGAATGTGAACGTTCTGCGGTGCATGGGAATATCAGCTAGAAGTCTTCACATTCGTATGATCCAGAAGCACCTGCACTGCTGGAGAGCACTATTGAGCTCATAAGTAAAACCAACGCCTAGAAAATCACAATGGTAAATTGTGGCAACAGTTTCAATAACGAGAGGTCGCACCAGGATCTGTAGTGTTACAACTTCCTCCATTGGAAGGTCCGACTGTCAACACCTCCGTGTTACCTCCTGACGCAAACCCCGTAACGTCTGACATTGTGATGAGAAACTTGTGATCTTGAGGAAAGGGCAGTTGAAGAGAAAATGAGCCGTTTCCATTGCTGAAGGTTGATTCAGTAATGGATATATTTCGCGGTGTGCCATAAACCTATCACATTCGGTTTGCGTTCAGTTCTGGTTGGAATGGTGGATATATCTATATCACTTACGGGCGTCAAAAGGAGGTAGAAAGGCGCTGTTCCTCCTGGAAGAAGAGATGAAGCAGAACCCATATAGCAAAACCGTCGAGCTCACCGGTCCAAGAGATATTGAGGCTATCGCACTGAGTGGGCAGGCCATGGGTGAAGCTAAAAGCATTGGTGATGGTGAATAGGTTACCGAGAAGGATCGTGATTGTCAGAAGCAGCATAAGAATGAACGAAAGTGGAAACTTGTGGAAAAAGAACGAAAAGGGTTTGACTGGAGATGTTGATTTCGGTCTCTCCTTCCCGCATTGATGGCTGGCAAGGATACGGTCACATTACGTAAATTGCGCAGGATACTGTATGTACAGATAGATAGATTTCCAAAATAGATTGTTCAAAGCATCTCTGATCCACATGTTACTCCGGCCAAATCTGTTTGGCCGCCTCGACCAGGAGAGACAACTTTTGTTTCTGGGTCTAGAAAAGTATTGGATGAGCTCGTCAGAGGAATGTCATCGCCACTTGCCTCCTGCGGAATAGGATTGCCTTGCCAGACCGACGCGAATCCACACTGCGGACTGATGCACAACCTAGCGGGTCGCATGAGTTCTCTGATATACTACCGTGGTCGAAGTTGCTAATTACTGATCCAGAGCCTCCTCCTTTGAGCGGACTCCGCTTTGTGACATCGCTGTGGCAGCTTCATGGACTCTTGCTTTTAATCCTTCGACGGTCTCCAGCTGAGCATGGTCAATTACTACACCAATGAAGTTTTGGGGACACCTCTTACCTCATCACGCTTGGTGGTTACGAGACCCAAGACAACCGCCTTGTTCCTTGGGATATGTTTGAGGGGGGCGAAGGTTCCACTACGTTCATCGTCATACTCCAGCTGTGTCCAAGTTGGATTGGGTTGTCAAGCTCAAAGTCCCCAGAAAAAAGACGCACGTAGAAGGCATCGACATCTAATTTATGGAATACCTGATCCGCGATCGCATCGTATGTACCTTCAAAGAAATGTTGCCCCTAGATAAGCAAGCAAGCATGAGATCTAAGCGATGAACACACACAAAGGGACCTACCCTATAATTTCCTCTACAGATGTGGAGGCTAATGGTCATGTCTTCGGGTCTGTCTCGAGTACAGAGGTTGATGGCACGGATGTACGTGTTCAACAATGCCCGAGAATCGACGCCAGCTTCTTCCATCCCATTAACAGTGCGATTGTCGCAGAAGATTATAAAGGTTGGGTCATCGATTTGGATATGGCCTTATGAGACGGGTAAAGTCTGGGTGCGCCAGGATGACAGGAAACAACATACGACATCCTAGATCATAAAGTTCCCTGATCTCTTCGCGATACGCGCAAGCTAAGTCGTCGAAGTATTCATCTGTATAGGAAATCAACACTCCGACCCGAGTAGCGAAAAAGATAGTGTGAACCATCGTTCTTATAGACATTTAGATCATACGTTTGGTCGCTCCCGTGGCGCTGATGGAACCAAGTTGGAGCACACATGTTGACTTTGATATTCTTGACATTCTAGGATGAAAATATTATTTCACACACTGTCGATGGGGAGGCGTAGTACTAGTGCTTACTTCTGGAGACACCAGGTTCTTGAGAAACTTGAAGTGGTCAACATAGAACGGTTTGGTCCTTCTGATCTTTCCCTTTTTGGAAAGACAAAGATTAGATTATGTACGGCCCCGATGGGTCACGCTCACATTGCAATAGACAGAGGGAAAGTGCGGAACGCCAGACGCGAGCAGGAACCCAATGAAGGAAATATATTTCTAATGCAGGTTTGAGATCAGCCTTGATTTGGCAACGATCCAAAACAAACCTTGAACTCAGTGATGGGCCCTATCCACGGGTGTTGTCAGAACGGTCTTTTCGGGCAGTGTATAACATACGTTCGGGCTGGAATTCCATTCCTTCCAACAGGTCGAACAGTCCTTCAAAGAACTGCGCTCTTTCGGTAGCGTTTCAGGAAGACACCGCATCTGTCTCTGGGACGACGCACCTTCGCATCTCCCCGTCTGTGATCGTCTTTATCCCGACTTCTTGTTGAAGGGAAACGACTTCCTTCACCGCTTCGTTTTGAGCCACCTCGAGATCATTGATGGAACATTTCCCTTCCTGTAGCAGATCATAGAGTGCTTGAGGTCGTAGGAGAGACCCAACATGGTCAGCACGGAAAGGAGGCCGAACGTGCAATCGGCGAGCCATGACGATGAGAATGAATATTGGGGAGGAATCCGGTGTTTGGTCTGCCTTTTTATTCCACAAGACATGGACGTAATAGATTCGGAATGTAGAGATCCTTTCATGATAATCTTGTCAAGTGCTGTTCTGTTCACAAGTGCACCCGACTCAACACCTGGTGCCAAGGACGCCACTTCAGAATATGTGCGTAAGATCTCGACGGTACTGGATGACTTCCCGTAAGGATGTGCAAATAATCTCCTTTCAAATAAAAGTTTTGATGTAAATTGGAAATTGGGAAATTGTCGAATTATTTGCAGATGCCTCCCGCAATGCTGGAAATTTGCATGGAGTGCTCGGATTTATCACACGTGTGGTAGCTCGCCAAGGGCGTAAGCGCGGACAAACTTCCATATCTGGGCTGGAAACCATGTGGACTCACCTCGCTTAACGAAATATTGCAGCAAAAACAGTTTAGAAAGGGGTCGCTAGGCCTTTCTAAATTCAAGAATTTAGAACATGTCCTGATGTTCAGATTCTGGTATTTGTTGCCAGGTATCACTCGCTTAACATATCTCCGATGATTTTCAGCGTTATTTGCAACGATATTTACAAATAATCCTTACGGGAAGTCATCCACTTATCTGCAAGAATATGTAGAACGCAAACAGTTCTGAATTACTTGACGGAACCGAACTCATCCACAACCCCTGAGAACCGCACAATGTGGTCGGCCATCGTGAGAACATCCGCCCAAACCGCTACTGTCAGCCGCGACCCGTTTCGGAAGTATTACCTAAGCGCATCAGCGCGCAATAAGCCGAAGAACTGCGCAGTTGTTTCCCAAGCCACCCAAGGAGACTGCATCACAGCTTGATTTACCGCCTCACCGTATCCGACAACTTCAAGACAGCAAGGTAAGCGTTCGTCCTCTAAGGTTACAAGGAGTAATACCTTTCCCAGAACTGAAGGATGGGTTTCGCTCACAACAATGGTGAGGTTCCAGCAATCGATCTGTATCTTCTCTTCGAGCTTATCTGTCCTTAGTCCTTCATGCCAACCACTTCCGCAAGGACTGGCAACGCCGTGTAAGGACGTGGTTCAATCAGCCAGGACGCAAACTTCGTCGTCGCAATGCCCGCAAAACCAAAGCTGCCAGGCTCGGTGTTCGCCCTTTGACACTTCTGCGCCCTGCTGTACGGGGCCAGACTGTGCGCTACAACCGTAAAATTCGTGAGGGACGCGGATTTACCTTGGCAGAACTCAAGGAAGCTGGAGTCGGAAGGAAAGAGGCACGAGGTGTTGGAATTGTGGTCGACCACCGGAGAAGGAACCTGAGCGAGGAGGGCAAGAAAGTCAACGTTGAGAGACTGAAGGCTTACAAGGAAAGGCTTGTCGTTTTCCCCAGAAAAGCTGGCAAACCCAAGAAGGGTGACTCTTCTGTACGTTCCCCGTTTTATAACATTTCATTTTTCTTCTCTATTCATACCGTTTTTCAGGCAGAGGAACTCAAAGCTGCTACTATCCGCCAAGCCCTTCCCCTCCCTGATCCTTATCCCGCTGAAACGCCTCGTAAAATTACTGCCGAAGAGCGTAAATTTGAGGCTTACAAGACGCTTCGCCATTCTCGTGCTGATACGAGATACGAGGGTGTTCGTAAGGCACGAGCAGCCAAGGTATGTAGTTTTCATTGCAGTTTATTCAATTTCTGAATATTTTTGTTACAGAAAGAGGAGGAGGAAGCTGCCAAGAAGAAGTAATCGTGTCTCCATTCTTTTACCTTTTTGCCTATGTGTATGCTTTTTTAAAACCTCACGCCTCGACTCCAAGCGTACCACATGCCCCTCCGTGTCATCTCCTATGCCGATTAATGTGAGGATTTTTGGCGCCGTTTCGCATTGCTTGGTACGAAAGCAACCGTCAAAGTGGACTACACCCAAGTCACTCCTTACTTTGCTCACACCATTTGGCATTTTTGATCTCTCCATTCTTTGCCATTTTGATCTCATCGGCGGTCTATACAAGACTGAGTATCAAATTTTGTTCTTCCTGTGAATTTCTGTTGGGCACCCAGTCAGAATGAAAACAACCTGACCACCTTTATTTAGATGATAGCCCGTGTTCACCACCGTTCTCATTCGACCAACCAGCCCAGATTTTGAAGAATTGTCTTCTTCAGTGTGGTAGGTAAGTGCTTGTTCCACTGTTGTGAACAGGAATACCAACTATATACCGATCCCATGTGATGTCTTCTCTGAGGTAAAAATCACCACGAAACGTGCGGCCATTGGCACCTTCTGATCTTGACGTTGCAGATGTGATACCGATCTTCGTAAGACCCAAAACCCGGAGAATTAATTTCCACCCCTCGGCTCTTTTTAGATACGGGCTTCTGGGCAACCGGTAAGTACTATGTAGACTGGCAGGTTCCTTCGATCCATTCATCCGGTTCCCTTTGACTGATGAGTACTTGAGTCTCACAGGCGTCAGGGCAATGCTTATACCATGAACCAGATCTATCCCACACCTTCCACCCTGCCGAATCACCCAGACACCCAATCAGCGGAGCCGGCTCACTGAGACCCAAGAAGTCGGACCTGAGCAAGTTTCAACACAACTGTTAAGTATTGATGTTTGCTCCTGAGGCCTGAGTACTAAGTAACGAGTGCTTGGCATTACTTGTACTTGGTTGGAATGACGGAACATACATAATCGGGGATATTGAACGAAACAGAAAGTACACTTAATACTGTACAATACATACAGCGAGTGTGCTGGGTCATGAGCGATAAGTTAACCATGTCGAAAGAAATAGGATGGGTAGTTTATGTACAACGACATTACCGATGTCCATGATGGAATAGGTGGATGCGGACAGGGGATAGCGATAGCGGTTGTTGTACTACGGAAAGAATTTCATGAAGAAGATTTGAGAGGAGAAACCGAGACAAAGAACATGTAAAGGAGAGTCAAGTAGATGTTTAGATAGAGCGAGCCGAAGCGAGATGAGAAGGGGTAAAAGCGACCACGGAGAGGTATATCGGCAGAAAGAAAATAAGAGGAGGTAGGAAAAGGTATATCGAACTGAGGGCGGAAAAGTGTCTGGTTTGCATAGGTAGACTGGTTCCACGTGATGATTGACCATGTCTGGAGGATGATTAAAAATTATGAAAATCATCGCTGGCCTCTGACGACCCGACCAACTTTCTTCATGAGGCTTGTCTTGCGGCCGAGGCCACCTCCTGGCGAAGAGGTAGAAACCGCACCGGGGGTGGCAGAGTCAAAGTAACCAGCGCCATTCTCCCTGTGATTGCTCAAAGGGGCAGGGGGGAGTTCCTTGTTTGTGTTGTTGCTGGTGGGGTCGATGAAAATGTATGGCTCTGTAAGCTGTGAATCGGAAGGAGGGGGAGATCTGGAGTTACCGAATCTGCCGAGGAACGAATTCTGACTTCTGTGCGTAGGACGTTCTCGCTCAGTTTGCTCCCCAGAAGGATTGACATTATTCGATGAGAAGTTTGGGGAGGAGGGGGATTCCTCGTAGTCAGAGCCTACGGGAACGTTAGGTGCGTCGCGCATCTTTCGGATGCGATGCATGAGGGACTTGCTCCGCTTAGGAAAACTAGCAGAACCAGGTGATGAACTGATGATGGGCTGGTCAGCAGGCGGAGTAGTGGGATCAGGCACGAAAATGGGTTGAGGAGGTGGAATTCCGGAACGACGAGGAATTTTGTTGACTCTTGCTGCTGGATCTTCAAGATACTCGCGATACACCTCGCGATGGTCTCTGTTGTCCTTGGAAGAGCGCTGAGACGACCTGTGAGATTCTTTTCCATTATATATCGAGCTGGCTGGAGTTCCACCACGGTTTCCGCCACCGGCAGAGAATTCCTCAAACGGCTCTGGCTCGTGAACACCCCAGGCTTCGGCAAGGACATCGACCTTCTTCTTGGGAGGCTCATAATAGTCTTTAGAGAAGCCATTATAAGCCTTATTGTTTGGGGCAGGATAGGGACTGTCTCCGGAATGGAGATCGACGAGTTGGTTGGGGTCTTGCGTCCATGCCATCATGGGAGCTTTATTACGATGACGGTTTCTGGAGGGTGCACATGCATCGAAAGGACCATCGTGATGAAACACTGGAAATAAAGAGCGAGGGAAATGTCAGGAACTAACACCGAATAAGACGACGATGAGCGGCGTACTGGGACCAACACCTGAGAAATCGAGACGGTCAATGACATCTGCATGTTGCGAACCCTTCTTTTTCGGGGATTTTGGGGGGACTTTAGGTGCAGGATCCTGAGATTGGGAACGTCGAGGTGCTGGTGGGGGAGACTTGGCTAATGAAGGTGAAGGACTATGAAGGGGTCAGAAAAAAGAGGAAAGAGGAAAACGAAAACATACTTTTGAGTATGACTTCTACCCATTCTAGAACCTTTCACAGTGACGGTATCTCGTACTGCCTGGGCGATGTCTGGCTGTTGGGTCATGGTTGTTGATGACGAAGGAGGAGATGGGTCACTGAACGGGTTGGCTGAACTCATTGCGGTTAGTGGAGAAAATCGATTTCTTTCCCACGCCAAGTTACACCACATAATAACGCCTGCGCCGTGCCATTGGACATGCATTCGAAAAAGTCGCTCGCCAGGGAGCTCGTCGTCCAGCACATCCTTCAAGGCCAGCATCTCATTATCTACAACCGTCATGTTCTTCGCATTCCAAAGTTCTGGCTCAATGCCCATCCCGGCGGTTCTCTTGCTCTCCTACATTTTGTTGGCAGAGATGCAACCTCAGAACTAGAGGCCTATCATTCTCAGCAGACCCTTCGGCTCGTCGAGAAATATTCAATTGGCGTTCTTGCGGACGAAAATCCTTGGGAACCTCTTTTGCCTCCGATTGCTGCTGGTTGGATTCGTGAGGACGGGAAATGGCTTAGGCAAGCGGCTACTTTCCATCCAGAGCCTTCGCAAGTATTTTTGATAGCACAGAACTCTCCTGCGCTCCAGCAGTCGGCTCCTACGCAATACGATATAACCCCCCCACCCTCGACTCTCTCTTTGCAAGTGCAACACCAGCATGCCGCCGCCTATAAACGACTCCATAAACGTGTCACTGATGCCGGCCTCTACAGTACACCATACCTAACCGGTTATGGTCCGGAATTCATTCGTTACGTCGGTCTTGGGGCATTGTCATTCATTGCCTACAAATATGGCTGGCTCATCACAAGTGCCTTCGTACTAGGTCTCCTATGGCATCAACTCATGTTTTTCGCGCACGATCTTGGTCATATGGGTGTAACACACAGCTGGGTATTGGACAGACTCATATCTATTGTGGTTGCCGATTTCATTGGCGGTGTTAGCATCGGCTGGTGGGTCAGTGTGAGTGTCTCATATCTTATCCTTCGTTAACACACTTTTTGACTGACGTCCGATAGAACCACAATATTCATCATCGTAAGCGATAGCTTGACTCCCATTTATCACACAATAACTGACGGCATATCAAGTCGTCACGAATCACCCTTCGCAGTGCGTAAATTCCCTACTCCGCATATCTCGCTCCTAGCCGACTTCTTGTTTGAATCTCGCAGCGACCCTGACATTGAACATCTACCATTTTTCGCAATTTCTCCTCAGTTCCTTTCCAACCTATTTTCCAGCTACTATGGGCGAATCTTACCCTTCGACGCGGCTTCCCGGTTATTCGTTTCCTTGCAGCACAAATTGTTTTACATCGTGATGCTCTTCGCGAGGTTCAACCTTTACCGGCTTTCATATGAACACCTGTTCAAAAAAGCATTTGATACCAGGCGTTCTAGAGGTGGGCTCTGGGCCCACCCTCTAGAACTGGTTGGTGTCACTTTTTTCTGGTACTGGTTTGGTTGGATCGTCCTGAGGGGTTGTGGTTCATGGCAAAAGGCATTACTCTATGTGATTGTCAGTCACGTCACAACCAGCCCTTTGCATGTTCAGGTCAATGCATCTCGTTCTACAATTCAACTTATTTCTTTAACTGCACCCACAGATTGTGTTATCGCACTTCTCCATGTCCACGACCGACCTGGGCCCTACGGAGTCCTTCCCAGATCGACAACTGAGGACCACAAGCGATGTCATCTGCTCCGAGGCTATCGAGTTCATACATGGAGGTCTGCACTTGCAAGTCACTCATCACCTCTTCCCGCGACTACCTCGTCATAACCTCCGGAAGGCAAGTGAAATGGTGAAGGAGTTTGCCAAAGAGGAAGGGCTGGTATACGCTGAGTTTGGGTTTGTGAAAGGCAACAAAGATGTGCTTGGCGTTTTAAGGCAAGTTGCGGATCAAGTCAAGTTAGTAGCGAACGCTGCGTCGGTCGAAGCCAGAGAGGTAGTAAACAAAAAGTTGGCTCAGTCAACGCCAAAAGATAATGTTTTACAGGGAGCGGGGATCGTAGAGTTACGATAATTCTATGTTGCAACGGCTATCCTTCTAGAATAATTATCACCCGACATCACCCCACACGGGTCCTCACCTGTATCTCTCCGTCCTTTAAGTACCGCTTGAGTTCATCGATGCCTACTTCTTTTCGGTGAAAGATACCAGCAGCCAGCGCTGCTTCAACACCTGTTTCCCTGAAAACAGTTAAAAAGTGGTCGGCCCTGCCCGCCCCACTGCTTGCCACAACTGGTATTTTAACGCAGCCTCGCACAAGCTTTAAAAGGTCTAGATCGAAACCCAATCCAGTTCCGTCTCGGTCGATACTGTTCACCAACAACTCTCCTGCCCCTAGTATCTCGACCCCACGAGCCAATTCGCAGACGGAGATGTTCCTCATCTCCCGGCCACCCGATATGGTGCACGTGTACCACCAACTCTTACATCTCTCGGTTTCGATAGGAGAGTCTTTACCGTAAACGAGTTCATCTTTGCCACGCCCGTCGTATGTACCGGGATCGTCGACATATACCCTTTTCGGGTCGATAGAGACCACAACAGCTTGACGACCATATGCACGGGCGATAGTTTCAATGGCACTGGTTCCGTCTCCCTTGCTGGGATCGGACGATGCCAAAAGCCTTTCGACGGCATAGACAGCTTCCGAACCTATGCTCACTTTATCTGCCCCAGCACGAAAATACTCCGAAGCAACTTCGAGGGCAGTGTGCTTCGTACCATCAGGGTCTACAGTGTCTTTGATTCCACCACCAATAGTGAGGGGAACGAAAACACGTTCTGCAGCTGCACGAACGACAGCAAGCATAGGTTGATCGATAAGGGGGGAGTGGCGGAAAGATGTGATGTTCAACAGGCACAACTCGTCGGCACCTGCGGTGTAGTATGTAGATGCAAGTGCCACGGGTTTCCCGAGATTGCGGATAGCACCTGCTATTTTGACTTTTCCGCCTGCAGTGGTTGACGTCTTTTCACGTACATCATACTGGTCCCCTTTCGTAACGACAAGATCCCCTTCATCATTGGTCCGCACGTCCATGCAGGCAATGATGCGTTTGGTTAGGCTATCCCTCGGCTTTGGTTGGATTGATGGTGGCGAAAAAGCAGACGACGGACTAGATACATACTCTGAATCTGATGTACGCAGCCATCGATCAATGAGATCGAGACCTGCAGCGCCTGATTTTTCTGGATGGAACTGGCAACCGAAAACGTTGCTTCTCCTTACGGTGGAGATGAATATCTCCTTGCCATATTGTGTTGTTGTATGTGCCCATTTCGCTGCGTCTGGATAATTTTCGGGATCGTATTTGGCGCAATACGAATGAACGAAATAGTAATACGCAGATTCGCCATGTTTCTGCGGCACAGGACTGGCAGCATTCCAACCCATGTGAGGGACGGCTTTGTCTTCATCCTTTAATCTTTCTACTGTAGACAGTATGATCCCCATACCGAGAGAGGGTGACTCCGAGGACGCTTCGAACAGGACTTGCATGCCAATACATATACCAAAGTAGGGCTTCCCGGATTGAATATATTCTCTGAGAGGCTCAAGTAGACCTTTAGATCTGAGATTCTCAACAGCAGTGCCAAAGGCACCAACGCCGGGGAAAATGAGGGACTGAAAGCACATCATTATCGAGGGAATATAGAGTAGTAAAATGAGATGAACTGACAGTAGCCTCACGGAAGTCCGATGGATTCGATATCCATCGAAATGGGTGACCAAGCTTCTTGAGAGAATTTGCTAGACTCTGAACGTTTCCTGCACCGTAATCGAGGAGATAGAGGCCCATCGTCGTTGAGTGAAAGCTTTTGTGTAATCTAATCTTATCTCCCGATGTTATCTAGTGCTTATTATTTTTTTGACACAATCTTATAAGTACGAGCCATGACTCGCCTCAAATTTCTTCAGCCTACCTTCACACCATCACCATGACCAATCCAATTGCTATACGTTCAGCAGTTTCGGTCTCAGCCTCCCCTGGCACCGACTCCTCCAACCTGCACGAGAGGTTTGCCCAACGCCAAGAGGTGCGTGCCGGGCAGCAAGGGATCAGGCAGTCAAAAGTCCTGCACCCCGTCGACAACGAGAATCTTAGAATGCTACTTCTCGAAAGCGTCAGCCAGGAAGCCGTATCAGCATTCAGAGTCCAGGGATATCACGTCGATCATCACACGAAAGCCATGTCAGAGGACGAGCTCGTAGAGAAGATAGGCGCGTACCACGCCATCGGCATCAGGAGTAAAACAAAAATTACCGCACGAGTCTTGAAAGCTGCAACGAAGGTATAGTTTTTCATGTCGTTCTTCCCAAATCGCGCGATTCTGACTCTACGTCTCGTAAGCTCCTCGCAATCGGTTGCTTCTGCATTGGTACCAACCAAGTCGATTTGAAAGCCGCTGCATCTGCCGGTATCCCGGTTTTCAATTCCCCATTCTCAAACTCCCGTTCCGTTGCCGAGCTAGTTATGTGCGAACTCATCGCACTTTCCCGCCAGCTATTTGAACGGAGTTACGAACTTCGTCAGGGCATCTGGAATAAGCAGTCAAAGGGATGTTGGGAGATACGTGGCAAGACCCTAGGGATTATCGGTTACGGACACATAGGTTCTCAACTTTCCGTCCTCGCCGAATCCTTTGGCATGCGCGTCAAATATTACGACGTAGTCACTCTTATGCCTCTAGGTATGGCGCAACAGCTTCCCACTCTGGAGGCCCTCCTCGCAGTGTCGGACTTCGTTACTCTTCATGTGCCCGAGGTTCCTGAAACCGTCAATATGATTTCGGCTATACGATTGTCGCAGATGAAGAAGGGAGCCTATTTCCTAAACAATGCGCGAGGGCGTGTCGTCGACATTCCAGCCCTCGTCCAAGCCCTCAAATCCAATCATCTAGCAGGAGCTGCGATCGATGTTTTCCCTTCAGAACCGGGGGCCAATGGTGCTCCATTTGACGACCAGCTCAACTCTTGGGCCAGTACTCTTCGATCGCTTCCGAACGTCATCCTTACCCCTCACATTGGAGGTTCCACCGAGGAAGCACAACTTATGATTGGCCAGGAAGTCTCCACAGCCTTAAACCGGTATCTAGGCTATGGCACGACATTGGGTGCTGTCAACTTCCCGGAGGTGGACCTTCGGCAAATCGCTGCAGAGGAGGTTGATCGCGTTCGTGTGTGCCATGTACACAAAAATCAGCCTGGTGTGTTGAGACAGGTGAACGAAGTGCTATCACCTTATAACGTGGAGAAGCAATATTCCGATTCCAAGGGCGACATTGCATATCTTATGGCAGATATTGCTGACGTTAGTCCTGCGGATGTCAACAAGCTGCAATCTCTCATCAGGGAATCCAGCTCCAATATCTTAACGCGTCTACTGGCTTAGAGCGTACTGCGGCTGGTTCGTGCTGGTTCACTTGGTGTGCTTGCGCCGGGATATCTTCCAGAACCCAATCACCGGTTTGATAGACAGTGAGGACCCGGTCTATTGTATATTTTTGTAAGCAGGCAAAACATAGGTTATATAACATCCGACTATGTTATCAGAAAGGACAGTCATGCAAACACAGTAAAATGAAGATGAAGTGCAATAAACAAACAATAGTTAAGTCTCCTCCTCTGGGTCTCCAATACCGCTCGGAAGAATGGCGAAATGGGTCTCCATCTCTGGCAAACAAGGGGAATCGTATATCTTGCATGAACGTGTGTTCCCTCTCGACTTCTTCAATTGTAGGCTTCGTAAACGGAATAATTGAGCGATGGTGGGGGTGATAGGCACGATGTCATACATACCGAGTTGTAGATGCATGTGCCATGATATTTCCCCCGATCGGTTTCTTCTCGTTTCCAGCATAGGGCCCGGCAGCTGCGTCCGGATTAGACATGACCTGATTTGTAACCACTACTGCGACACCAAACTGAGGATAATTTGAGCAAAGAAAACAATACCATACGGAAAGAAAATACCTCGTCTGCTAGCCGTTGTAGAGTACGCAAGAACTTGCCAAGATGATTTTGACGGGAGGATAGTTCACCACGACCGCTGAAATCAGTCCGGTATAATGCAGTACACGAATCTACAATGAGAAGACAGAATCTAGCTGCCGGGTAAGTGATTTGACTTGCTGGTTAAGCGCATATATCCCACCTGGACTCCGACATCAAGGCACTCGCGCTCGTCAACAGAGCGTTCTGGTGATCTGCATTGTATGCTCGAGCATATGCCACATTGTCGAGGACCTCTTCCCCATTGAGACCATATCGTTCGGCCACCGCTAACAGTCGGACTGGACGAAATGTCCCTTCGGTATCGATGTAAAGACACTTTCCCTCTCCTCCACCCATACTGACCGGAAGTTGACATGTTACAGCAAGCGTATGGCAGATCTGAGATTTTCCCGTTCGAAATTCTCCAAATAGTTCTGTAATAGCACCGGTCTCGATCCCGCCTGCGACGATACGGGTCACATACATTTTGCTTGAGGTGGAGTGGGTAAGCACTCACCGCCGAGCAAGGCATCAAGCTGTTTGGAACCTGTGGTGATGTGAACAAGCTCTGATCGACGAGCGTGAACTTCAGTAGCACTTTGAAAGCCAAGAGGGACAATTTTCTGGGCTACATTTGAAGGAAGCGATGCATCAGACGTAAGCCCAGGAGTAGAAGCATAGACTATACACACCTTCCGCCAATATCTTATCCGCCTTTTGCTCAGAAATACCTTTGATCGTTATAAGGTGCTTCTTGGGAGTGAACGCGACTGCCTCGACGGTGTTCAGACCGGCATCTGAGAGCTTCTTGATATCGTTGGGGTGGATACCGGCCTCTTGAAGCTTACTGACGAGAAGAGGACCAGAGAATTGGTGGTCTTCTCCATGTTGATCTTGTGGATCTTGAGAGCCTGCTTGGGACATGCTTGTTAACGAGCGAGCCTAGACGACCGACTCATTCACGTTCACGTGGTCGCATTTCTGACGTAAGACGAATTGTGCCGGCAAGCCTTCTCTGCCTAAATAGTAAGCTCCTCGAAATTTACTAGTTCGCTACTGAACCTCTTTCTTAGCTCTAATGTCTTTGCGTGTGCCATCTCTGACAATTACAGTCCTTCCACCCGAGACCTTACTCGAGATATTCACCTGGGGAAACGAGATCGAAGTCCGTGATCTAGCTTTTCGGCCTTTCGACTCGTTTATGGACCCGTTTATGGACCCTTCATTTTCCAAGTTCTGTCTATACGTCGCCAGCGTTTGTCGCTCATGGAGGAACCTCGTCCTCACTACACCCAGTCTGTGGACCAACATAGTCATAACCATCGACAACATTGAGCAGGCCAAACTTTTCCTTGAACGCTCCTCTCCTTGTCCTATCTCACTTCAAGTATATGCCACCTTGTTTCCCCAAGACATCATCTCCACCACAATGCCCTATTTTTCTCGCCTGCGATCTCTCACGATAAAGGCGCGCTCCCCTGAAGAAGCTGCCGTGTATTCCGATCTTTCCTCCATGCCACTCTTGGAAGAATTTTGTGTCATCATTCGTTCACGGCCGGGAGCAGATCCAGAACGAGATGAGTTATTATACAACCTCATCCGGAATGTCACTACATTGCGCTCTTTGACCTTCAAAGGAATACTGCCCCAGGATTTCGAGTCCTTATCCTGGGAAAACCTCAGTTTTCTCAATATCAGACGATTTCAACCAACATACACCCAGTTTCGAGACTTGTTCAGACGAGCCACGCGTCTTGAGACGCTATACCTATCCACATTGGAGGGAGCTCCTGATTTGACTGATGATCATCAGGAGCGCCCTCCAATTGAGGCGCCTTCCCTGAAATATTTTTCTGTCAGTTTCGGGCCAAGGCATGACGGTACAGAGTGCCGATGTCCTTTGTCGTTGTTGCTCTTGAATAACTTGGAAACTCTGACCGTTAATGGGAATGGGGAGACTTCGTTTTCTCTGTCCAATCATTTCTCGGGCGGTCGTGCCTCGACCTCGTTCACAAAACTGTCCAAGATGCGGCTCGTGTTTATCAACCTGACTACGCAGGACGTCCACTTTTTCCGTGCTTTGAATAACGTATGCCGATTGGAGCTTGAGAATGTTGGGGGAGAGCTTTCATTGAACATAGCTGAGCCCTTTGAGGGTTTGAAACCTCTCCCTCTATTGAAATACGTTACTTTTCGCACGTTTGGCCGGGAGGATCTTGGTTGGTTGAAAAAGCGGTGTGCAATCCAAATTTCTCAGCTTCTAGTCGAGGTCCCGAGAGCGCTTTATTGCGACGACCTTGTATCCTCTGCTCCCCCTCCTTTGACGTATAGGCCTATTGATGAAGTCAACCCGCCATATTTCCCATATGACCATGATGACCCCTGGGGCACCGGAATCAATGAAGAAGCTGACGATCTTGAGTACGAGGATGATGGGTTTGAAGATTACGATGATCATGAGGACTACGTGGACTACGACTACTACGAGAACTACGAAGACTATGAGGACTATGAAGATGAAGATTTCGTCGAAGGAATTTACGGTGTGTAATCATAGCGCTCGTTGTTTTGCTGCAGAAATGTTTCGACCTCCGCGTGGACATTCGTCCTCTTTAATACTCCTCCCAAATTGAGCACAGGAAGTTGTCGAACGAACCTGTCGTAAAAGTTTTGGTCGGGATGGATTGCCGAATCTCACCGCGTGATCTTTATTTCAGGGCAAAATTCTGCTTAGGTGAAAAAATTCGGCATCTATCCGATTGGTCCGGATGCTAACCGCCGAATTTGCCCCGAAAGGACAAACTTCGATTCAGCCGATTTGCTGCCGAACTTCTGAAATGAATGTGCGCAGTGTAGTATGTCAAGCTGGTGCGAACGGAAGGACGGTTCCGGCGTGTGTCTAGTAGATATAATAACCAGACCACGACGCTTCGATGTCCATCATGGAGGGCCCAATTGTCATCGCCGCTTTGACCCTTATCGCCGTTGCGGTTCATCACCTTATACGCAAATGCTCGTTACCACTGCCACCTTGTCCTCCCCAAACAATTATTGGCGGTCACTACAACATTTTCCCACAACAACAGGCCTTCCTCACCTTTACTCGGTGGGCAAGAACATATGGTGAGGAATGTAAGCATACCTGTGTACCTCGATCTAACAGGTTCAAAGGCCCGATATTCCATCTACGTCTTTTCAATAGATATACGATTGTCTTGAATTCGGGCAAAGTGGCCCTTGACTTATTGGAATCTCGTTCAAGCATCTATTCGGAACGTCCTTATTCCGTTTTTATTAACAAGATCCAGGAAAGGAGCTTGAGCGTCTTCTCGATGTCATTACATCATCCTCGGTTTCGCGTCTATCGCAAGATGATGCATTCTGGACTTGGGCCACGCGCTGTTCAAAGTTACCATCCCTTGCAGATACAAGAAACAAATATCCTGCTGAAGGCGCTTGCAGACACTCCGAAGGAATTCATTCCTCATCTGAGAAGGCATGCTCAAGTCTAGGTTGTTGGGGTGTTTCATTATTCAAGTTCTACACAGGAATGCTGGAGCTCTCATCCTGAAAGTGACCTACGGTTACGAAGTATCTGGCAATTATGACACTTTCATACAGCTTGTTGAGCGGGCATTCAAGCTGCAGGCGAGTATAATTGGTCGTCCGTTCCCCGTCGAGTTTTTTCCATTCCGTGAGTGTCAAATAGCTATGTTAAAGCATGAAATGCGCTCAATCTCATGAATTAGTTCGCTTTCTACCATCATGGTTCCCGTTCACCGAATTTAAGCAAGCAGCAGAGAAACTCCGTGAGGTCCGACCTGAGGAATGGCCCTTTCAGTGGTCAAAGCGTCTCATCGTGCGTTATCAAAGAGTCTTTCGCAATCTCACGCTTAGGGGATACGAACAGGACTCGGGTGAATACGTGGACTCGTTTGTATCTCGTTTCCTTCGCCCTGAGGACGGAAAGTTACCAGGAGACGAAGATATGGACATCCTTAAATGGTGCGCTGCTGCACTCTATATCGGCGGTGCAGACACGGTAAGTATTCAGGTTAATTAAGCATCAATAACAGACGCTAATTATGTTTTCTAGACCGTCTCTGCGATGACATCTTTCGTCTACCTCATGGTGACTAACCCAGAGGTCCAAATGCGCGCTCAAGCCGATATAGATCAGGTTACGAAAGGTGATCGACTCCCAACCCCAGACGATGAGGCCGCTCTACCGTACATAACCGCGGTCATCAAGGAGATTCTTCGCTGGGGGCCTGTGGTGCCTCTGGGTATGTTCACTTCGTTTTGGCGACTCTTTGCACTGCTAAATACCTCACGAAAGGTCTACGCCACAGCGTGACTCAAGATGATATCTATAACGGGTTCCGAATACCCAAAGGATCCACCGTGATAGGAAATGTCTGGTTCGCATTCATTTGTTCGTTTCTCAATCGAGGGCAGCCTTCACTAACAAACGCACACTTCAGGGCTATGACACACGACCCGGAATTATATCCTGACCCGGAGAGATTCAATCCCGATCGTCACCTCGGTGAAGATGCGCAGATGGATCCGTTCAAATTCGTGTTTGGCTTCGGAAGGAGAGTCTGTCCCGGATCCTACCTTGCTGAACGATCTCTATTTCTCAACATTGCCAACATTCTTGCTGTGTTTTCACTCGGGAAGGAGACCGATGGTGATGGACGTGTTCTTGAACCACCAACAGAATGGTATGGCGGTACGACGTCGTAAGTGTTCTCCGTTGTGTACTGTTTTCGTGCTTGAGCTGGTGTCGTCGCAGGCATCTCAAACCGTTTCCCTGTGCGATCAAGCTACGTGTTCCCAATCTGCTTCCTCCATGACCTTTTCCGTATGCATGTATCTTAATATGTAAAGACCATACCCCGACCGTGACTGAGACAAGTTCCTCCGAAAATGAGATGGTCGCCAGTACCCTTGTTGAACGGTTCGAGAACAGAAAAAGACGAGGCTTATAGCCGAGAAGAGACACCGCAGTGTTACCCGATGCTTTCTAAAATGGTTCTCTTTTCTGAGGTTATCAAATGTGCAGCAGCTCCCGGCCGGTTTGCATGCATAGGTCTACGAGCGACATATGATCAATAGATAGAAGAACGTACACTTGATTTTCTCTAAATTTCGTGTGCTAGTGATTCACTATCCGTTCTCCCCGTTCAAGCACAGGTGTCGTTTCCCCTTGACTAGGCCTCCCCTTGCCTCTCCCTGACGGTTTATGTGTCAAGGTATCGACACGCAATCTGACTGTTTGATCTCCTTCCTCACTAGGAACCTCGTCCCCGGCTTCATCGTCCCCTTGGCTTTGATAGTTTACTCCTACACGTCTCACCCAGCTGACGCCGTCGACCCACTTCAATGAGCTAGCTCCGACCTTTCTTATCTTCCGATCTCTCGACCGCCACCGCATTGCTTCGTGACTCGCATTACTTGCTCTACTTGCACTCCGGGACATGGAGCTCGGCGTTGGTGGTGTGCCAATCACGGCCCCAAACCTCTTCTCTCCGGGTCCCATCTCCCCAAATATACTCCCATTACCACCTGGCAATGCTCCAAGCATGCGAGGGTTAGTGGGGAAGACTAACGGAAGCATGTACCTCGAGTCCAAAAGTTCTCCTAACACCTTTGGAGGCGAGACCGGCTCCCAGTCAGATTTATCTCTGTGTCTATCGAAAAGTAGGTCTATAGATTCTTGAGCTGAAATTGCTTCCGATGAGTTTGTGGACGTAATAGAGCTGTTTGAAGCGGAATTATCGATAGAATGGGTATCGTTAGGTGAAACACTCCGGCCCCGTTCCTGTTCGCCGACCCCAATAGTCATTTGCTGCGAAGGCTGACTGAGCTACGATAAAGAGACGAAATAAGAAACTTTACTAACTTCCTTTCGCAAGGCCTCAACCCCAAGCTTTACACGTTGTCGTTCCCAGTCCTTTTGTAGCTGGGTCAGGTATTGGATACATTCTTCAGTCATCCGGCCTTCGTTGACTTCGTACTTGTAATCACGTACGGCACGGCGCATCTGGGCGCAGAAAGTGAACGGTCAGATTGATCTGTGCATAGACACCTAATCATACCTGCAAAGGGTTTACATTCTTCATCGTCTGTATCATCGCGACAAGGTTAGGGAACTCCGTTATTGAGGATAGGCACTAGAAAAGGACGTTAGCTGGTTTTGACTCTAACACAAGACACAGAAATCAAAACACCTGCAGCCAGTGAATTAGTTCCCTCACAGGAGTCAAATGGCTCTGTACGCCGCGAGGTAAACCCATCTGTATTACCCACTCCTCCAACACGGACAAATTAATACCGATCTGAACAGCACGCGAGCGACAGAGGTACTTCTTTCTAGTCAGGACACGGTTGAATATTTCGCCTACGAAGGGCATGTTTATATGTGTCACAGTAAGATGAAACGATAGAGCGACTCACATGCAGTCCAATACATGACCTGACTCCATAATTGTGTTATCAATGCAGGATTTATGTTCATTAAAACCAATAGGGTCTGGAGTGCAGTAAGGAAGTTGGTCAATTTCGAGAGGTCTGTTTCTTTCTCCGGTTCGGCCGAAGGATCGTTGAACAATGACTGTAAGGCCACACTACCCGAACGATTGCGAGAGGTGCTTAAGCTTTGTCGTATGGACGACGAAAATGACTGTATACTCGGTGAAGGGGATGGTGGTCGATAATTAGGCCCTAAGCCGGGACTTTGAGGTGGAAACCGATTTGGAACGGGACTTGAAGGTGTAGGTGGTAAGGGAGAGCCTCTCAAGGTTGACTGGGCAGACGGAGTAGGCGGAGCCTTTTTCTTGAACGGTCTGAAGAACGACCAGTCTGACTCAAACTGGATCGAATCGTCGACAAACTGAGAGTAATCTAAGAGCGCGGCGTCCAAGAGGGAGTCGATCTTGCGTTCTGCGAGACGAATAATAAAAACGAAGACGGAATTGATAGTTTCCTCAATTAATTCGAAGGAACCCAACATTTCGCACGCTTCTGCAATGGAATCGTCGCATTGCATCAGATGCAACCAAATTGTGCAGTTGCGCAGCCAGAAGATGAGGCAGGTGATGTCATCCGGTCGGTTCTAACGGTAGACTTTTAGTACGTGAAAGGAAGATCAACGAAGAAGTCGCACAAAGAATACATCCTCAATACACTCGGTTGCACCCAACATGAAATCTTCCAGCCATGTGTGATCGCAAGTCAAGCACGCAAATCGGGCGAGCATGTACAGAAGATTAGCCGGTTGACAGTCGCGAAAGGATGGGGGATAGTTAGTAATGAGGGATTCGTATATATGAGGGAGGGAAGTCGGAGAGAAAACCAGCATGGACGTGTAATCTGCAGGCGGGGTCTACTTGGCGGTTAAAAACGTTAACGAGGGCAGAAACAGGGCTCACATAAACATGGTCCTCCTCCTCTTCCTCGGTATCATCATCATAACCGTCTTCATCTTCATCTTCATCATCTAAGGAGTCGTATCCATAGTCTTCCTCACGACGTTTCCACCAGCTAGGTTCAATACCCAGTTGCTTGCCAACATCCTCTCTTATGTTGTCTCTAACTCCTTTTCTTTTCACCCTTTCTTCGAGCTGCCGTCGTGTCGCCTCCATTCTGCCTCCGGTCCAACCTTCACCGCGCATAGCTTCTTCGAGAAGAAGAGCAACATCAGCTCGACCGGGTATAACGCTATGCGCCGTCACGATGTCCAGAGGAGTAAGTCCCCGTCGTGTAGTAGCGAAGGGGGAACATCCGTGTGTCATTAAGTAAGAAACAAGAGTTGGTGGCGATAAGAGGGCTGCGTGGTGCAATGGTGTCCATCCAGCTATGAATCGGGTAAAGGAAGAGAACATGATATAAGAATCGAGGGGGCGTACCATTATCAGCATTCAAATCGGCCCCTTGGAAGATTAATAACCTGACACACTCTTCCCTCTCTACGTCTCTCTCGCTTTCACTACCAAAACCATGTATTGCCAGACTGACCAAGCCTACTCCATCTTCATCTCTGACACTCAAATCCACATGCATCTGTGCTTCTGGTTGGACCAAAAGAAACTGCAACACGGAAAGCTCTCCATAAACGCAGGCCCGAGTAAGGGAATGAGAGACTAGAAGCTGTTTTTGATGAGGATCTAGACCAGAATGCGACGAAAGATCGATGGACAGACTCGCCGCCGTCGGATAAATGGGACTGAGATCAGGTTCTGGCGAGAAAGAAAGGTCTGAAGATGAAGAACGAGTAGAGGTAGGTGAAGCAGGTCCTAGCATGAGGATCGGGCATACAGAGTGTATACAGACTCTAACGCCGCTATAGCGGTGGGTTGCGGCTAGTCCAAGAGCTCCTTAAGAACGTGTACAATGTTGTGTAACCTAAGTTAAGCTCGTTTCCAGGCTGAGGCAAGATGCCGTGCCCCGCCTTTGCCGGTTACGCGATGTCCTCACAGAAACGTCCACCATCTGAGGATCTCGACGATATCTCTGCCTCTGAAAATGAAGATCACTATGCCTCTGGCTTTGGAACCGATGAACCAGCCGACTCTGGCAACGAGATCCTGTCCATGAAACCACAGAAATCCCGGCAGACGAAAAAGCGGAAAATTCGTGCGACAGGCGCCTCCTCATTCGGAGCTACTTTACAATCGTTATTGGCCACATCTGTTCCTACGCAAAGTAGTGATTCGAATGCACCAATAGCACCGCTGGCGCTGAAGCCATCCGTCGGCCGGAAGCTCAACAATGAAAAACTGGAGATGAGGGCCAAGCGGATTGTACAGTTGGAAAAGAAAGAAAAGGAGGATAAGGGTCGAGTCAAGGATGTGATCGGTGGTTGGGGTGTGGAGGGAGAAAGAGGATTAAGAAAAGTAGCTCAGAGGGGTGGTACGGCTAATCTGCTTCAATACATCTTTTACTCACCATCTACCTAGTCGTCAAACTCTTCAACTATATTCAAGAGTCCCAAAATCAAACTAGCGCAGCCGTAGAGGAACTTAAAGCAGCAAGAGGCAGTGGTAAGCCTACATTAGCGGCACCCTCCATAACAGAGAAATGGAACGGAAAGAAGAAAAAGAAGGACCAGGATAATATTCTAGGTAGGGGGAAGGAATGTAAGTTCATTTATTCATGGTATAGAATCACGGTTCTGAAATGCTTTCTACTTAGCGGCTGTTGGCAAAGAGGACTTTTTCGATATGATACGGACTGGTACTGTAGTGCCCAAGGCATAATTAAACGGCTGTACAGTAGTCAATTTTTAAATTGAGCCGTATGCTGCCGGGGGCTGTGTTTGCCTTTTGACCTGCCCTCAAGTTTGAGAACACGACTTAGTATATATACGACCGTATCTTTTTTGCTACTGTCATGGTCCGTACAACTCTTCAAGTTTCCTGTCTCATGCTCATCAACCACATTCTCAGGCTTCGGCACCTGCAAACACTAAGAAGATAATACCTCAGGGAGAATGGGACAGACGATTACATCAAGTGCCTTTGACGAAACTGTGAGTGCCTCCGTTTCCAATGGCAGTGAAGGCTTTAGGATGAACTTTAATTGGGAATCTCTCCGATCAAAGGATGAAGAGTAACATTTTTTGCATGTATTATCTGAAAAGCGCTTCACTCTGCTCAAGCTTTTCTTTTTTTCTGTAAATTTCCAATGCTAATTTCACTTTCAAGGGATCTCAACCGTTTGATCATGGACTATCTGATAATCGAAGGATACAAGTCCGCTGCTGAGGAATTCGCAAAGGAGGCAAAGTTTCCTGGTGTATCAGGAAAGCCTTTGGATGTAGATTTCGACAGCATCGAAAGTAGGATGAACATTCGGGAGGCGTTGCAGCGGGGGGACATTGACGATGCGATTCGAAGGGTGAATGAGCTGAATCCAGAGGTAAGTCGGTGCTCTCTCAGTATACCAGAGGGTTAGCAAAGAGCGTCGAGATGATTAAATCTTTCATGCACCATTCCAAGGCCATAATTATGGCCGGTGAAGAGAATAACACCAAAACTTCAGTCTTCAATATGATTGCGCTCAGATTGCTAGAAACATAGAACTTCACTGACTAGAATTTACGTAGATCTTGGACACGAATCCTAGTCTCTACTTTCACCTACAGCAACAACGAGTGATTGAGTTGATACGTCAAGGCCGAATTATTGAAGCATTGCAATTTGCGCAAGAAGAACTGGCGCCTCGTGGGGAAGAGAATCCTGAGCTTTTGAGTGAGCTAGAAAAGACGATGGCTTTATTAGCGTTCGAACGGTGCGATGCGAAGCCGAATGGGATTGGGGAACTGCTCTCTGCTGGACAACGGTTAAAGACTGCTGGAGAGATGAACGGAGCTATACTGGAGAGTCTAAGCCAGGGAAAAGAAGCGAAACTGGAGAGTTTATTAAAGGTAATGGTTTGGGGCCAGAAAATGCTTCGGGAGGAGGTGAACCTGGAGGATGTGCCTAGTATAAACGCGGTGTGACATTCCGTGACATGTACATATATAGGTTCCATTACTAACACCTGGCGTGCTTGGAGCCGCTGGGAGTCGGTCGTCGTCCTCGTCGCCCTCAGCCCTCACGCCATTAAGTCTGGCTCTGATATCTAAACTTCGCTCTTCGTCTGCTCTCCCTCTGCTCGCTAATCATGTCAGAGGTTAGAGGTGTTAGACGTCGTGCCTTCCATGTAACAAACAAAGGCTCAGATTCAGACGAGAGCGATTGCGACTCACGCCCGGTCGCCCACTCTTGGTTTTCCCATCTATCTTCCCCTACGAACTCCTCAGCAGAGAGAGAGTCTCCCCCGACACCTCACGATCCCCCAGAACCCACATATCCTCCGGAGCAACCTATCATCCGTCCTGCAAAGGTCCTTCAAACTATTGTACCACCACCGTTTCATCCCCCATCGTCTACAGTTCCTGTTAGAAATGGCCTCCCAAAGCGTCCTCCAACCGTGCGTGATCATCTCCTTTCTGTTGGTCGTCATGCTTACCTTTCTTTTCCTAGCCTCCTTCATTATCTCCACCAGAACCCCATACGTCCTCAAGTCCCCGTCCGAGTCTCACCATCACTGACAAAACCCTCATTCTAGTTACCTCCGACTCTTCTTTGTACGCCAATGTGGAAATAACTGGAGCAACGAACGCAGCTTATATCAGAGAAAAAATCTTTACAGCAGTGCGTCTACAGCTCTACACCATACAGCTAATTCACTCTGATTTTACTTGTAGCTAAACATTTTTGACGATGAAGATCAATCCCGTTTTTCAATTTATCGTACCGAGATCGGTCAATATGCCATAGGCGATGCCTATACTGATGATAGGCTTTTTGAGCTCTGTCGCACTGCTGGCGATTCGAAAGGCTCCCTCGTGCTACTCGTTTCCCATACTTCCGCCAAT
Organism: Marasmius oreades; assembly: GCF_018924745.1. NCBI lineage: Eukaryota > Fungi > Basidiomycota > Agaricomycetes > Agaricales > Marasmiaceae > Marasmius > Marasmius oreades. Next base: position 3,114,593 of record NC_057323.1, read on the forward strand.
GTACATGACTCTTCTTATCGACCACCCATACAACCCGCACATTCCTTCACACCACCAGTCCTTCCCCCACAGCAGCAACAACAATACGACAATCCACCTCCACAGCCCTATCCTCCATTATCATTGCAACCACGTCGTTCATCCAGGTCACGGCATGGCAGCGTATCCTCTACAAGTGAACATGCTGGCTATGATGCCGATCTCGATAATCCAGATCGTGACAACAACCATCGCAACACAATACGTCCTCCCCCACACCAGCTCCTTACCGGCGCTTCAGTGCCACCTCCTTCATCCCCTCTTGCCAATCGCCGTCCCAGTGCTCCTCAAGCCAGGTCCGGTAGTCCGCCAACATCTATGCCCAGTAACGTTCAGGTAGAACGTAACAGGGAAAGAGAAAGGGACCCACATATTGAAAAATTTGGAAACGGATTACAGGTGCCTCTCCCACCACCTCCACCCCTCTCACCGAACCGTCCAACGTTTGCAAACGATGACACCTCGTTGACCCCGCGTATGCACACACACGCTCGTGCAGGATCGGAAACTGCTGCGGAACAGCCGACTTCTGACCAAGTGCGGGATTGGCGCGTTCAACCGCCTTTCACGAGAAACCGACCAGAGCCGCATCGTCGACCAGTAAGACAAATCACGGACCACGATACCTTAGGACGAGCTGAGTCGTGGGTGATGGTTCCCTCTAATACCAAAGTACCAGAAGAACCACAAACCCAGCAGTCTCCAGCTCCGCAAGACAATACACGCCGATCACCAGGTACTTCACGGGCAGCTCGACAGCAAATATCCTCTCCCCAACGCTACAAGGCCACTTCTCCTTACTCTGGTCGCGGCCTTAATATCCCTCCACCTCCAAGAAATGCGCCCCCACCTGTTCCGATAAATGGTTCCGAAACTCATGGGCGGCTAACATCTCCTTCACGACCCGCAGGTCAAACCGTACCCGCCAATTGGACGGTGACCTGGAAAGGAGAACAGAAAATGAAGGGCGCAAAGAGTATGGATAATTTAAGGCTCGCGTCGTCGTCGTCTTCTCCCTTTGGTGGTGTTAGTTCCTTCAATCATCCTTCTACCCTTCAACCTGGTGGTTCGCCAATCGGGGTGAGACGGCCGCTGAACTCAAGTACCCAGCCTTCTACGAGGACGAATGGCAGTGGGCCTTTCCTACCCGCCCCCAGTTCTTCGTCTACGACTGCGAGACCTGTCAGACCTTTACCCGTTCAAGGCGGTCCATCACACAGCCAATCAATGGAATTTACTTCAACTACCAACAATCGCCTGCCGACTACATTTACATCCGCACTGTCACCAAGTCAAGATCCCTACGCTCGCCCTCAATCCGCATTAGGGAACGATTCCACTGTTTCTCCGCAGAGAGGGCAACAGCAGCGACCATATCAATTACCTGTCACTTTTGGGGGAGATCCATCCGACTCAGTTCGTTCACCGCGAGCCCTTTCTCCCACTCAACATCTTCTCCCTCATACCAGCAGTTTAGCTTCACGGTCAACGTGTACTCTTCATGAACGACTGACACCGCTACCTACCCCGCCTCAACCACCTCGCGTATCTCCTCCGCGCAGTCCGACCAGCCCAAGAAGTCCGCCGAACCATCCACTCGATAAGTCTGCTGCAACCGTTTCAGATGATTGGCTCGCTAAGTTTTTTGACGCGACGGAAGGTACAGGAACTGTTGTACCACCTCAAAGGACAACTGAGAAACCACCGCTGCCACGCCCCCCTATACCTGCGCCATCTTACGTTAATTCGGGAACCATCCTCTCGACGAGGTCAACGCAGTCTTCATATGAAGATTCGGATAGCGATGGCTCAGGCGGTGGCACTTGGATCAAACCGCCGGCCCCTAAATCACCGCAAAGAGGTCCGCCACTCACCTTGAGAGTCGATAGCTTACCTTCGACATCTTCTACATCGGGTGGTCATCCACTACCGGTGCCCAATCCGAAGTCGTCAAGTTCTAGAAGTGAAATTACTACACCACCTACAACAACGGCACCTAACAGACGACCTTCTGGGACTCACAAGAGCACGAAAAGTCGGATGCGCGGCAGCACGTTCACTACGGTAGAGGATTCTGGATGGGCAACCAGGCCCCCACCCGAAGATATGTACGAACGTCTGGAAGAATTCTTTCCTGAGCATGATTTGGATAAGCCCGTTATTGAAGCCAATAGCGGTGGGACGTCACCCACCGCTGTGGACCTACCTCCTGTACCTGCTGTGCCTCCCGCACTCGCGGCTGAAGTTGGGACCGGGAAATCACGTATCAAAGCGAAGAAATCGATACGGATTGTTGCAGAGGAGCACAAGAAGAGGATTGACCGCACTTCAAGAGCGTTGGCAGCAGGGGTAGGAGAACTGGATTATGCATCGTTCACGAATAATATGCTAAGGAAGAGAAGTACGAAATTGTGGGGAAGCAAGTTGGAGGAGGTTACGCCTAAAGCCAGCCCACTACATCCAGATTCATCTCCTGGTGGACCAAGTAAGTCATTTCTTACTCTCGAAATGTTTGTAATGTCATATATGTTCCAGCGACGTTTAAATGGGTACGTGGCGAGCTTATTGGGAAAGGTACCTATGGACGTGTGTATCTGGCTTTGAACGCAACAACGGGAGAAATGATGGCTGTGAAACAAGTTGATTTACCTCGAACGGCCAGTGATAGGAATGATTCTAGGCAGATAACAGTCGTGCAGGCATTGAAAATGGAGAGTGAAACGCTGAAAGACCTCGATCATCCAAATATCGTACAGTATCTAGGATTTGAGGAGACACCAGCAAACCTTAGCATGTACGTGACATCGCGGCTCTGCTGGTCTACAGCATTTAACCCACTTTGGTTTTACAGCTTTTTGGAATATGTTCCTGGTGGCTCAATAGGCAGTGTTTTGCTCAAGCATGGCAAATTGAGCGAGGAGACCACGAAATCTTTCACTGGGCAGATCCTCAGCGGACTGGAATACCTTCACTCCAAAGGTATACTCCATCGAGTACGTGTAACGTACTTCCTCATTTGATTTCCCCCCGAGTTAAACTTTATTGTAGGACTTGAAAGCGGACAATATCCTTGTGGAGATGAGTGGAGTGTGTAAGATCTCCGACTTCGGTATCTCGAAGCGGACCGCGGAGAGTAACGGAGCAGAGACAGCTATGCAGGGCACCGTGTTCTGGATGGCGCCGGAGGTAGTCAATCCGCAAGGGAAGAGCTACAACTTTAAAGTCGACATTTGGAGCGTGGGCTGTGTGGTACTGGAAATGTTGGCGGGGACACGACCTTGGTTGGGAGACGAAATGTACGCGGTCATGTTCAAGGTACAGATTTCCAAACCCATAATTTGTTGAGACGAGAGGAAAGCTGACACAGCTTCCGTAGCTTTACCAAGAAAAAGTGCCTCCACCAGTACCTAAAGATGTGGTTCTCTCAGAGCTTGCGGATGACTTTAGGAGGAAGTGCTTTGCGATGTGAGTACCGGTCTATTTGAAATGATAGTCAACGCTGACAGTGTTCTCCAGAAATCCGGACGAGCGTCCGAGTGCGGCTGAGTTGCGAAAACATAAATATTTGGAATTGCCACCAGGATGGCAATTCAGCGGATTTCCGTTGAAAGCACCATAATAGCAGCTCTCATCGTTGTACCAGCTACCTTTACTTTCTCACCATCTGCGGCATCTATCTTCTGGGATTCTCATTTTTCATTCATTTTTCATCCATCAGATCTACTTTCTCTGTCTCTACGCCCCCCTTATCTCTTTCTGAATCTTGCCAATGCTTGTGAATTGTAGCCATTCTTAATACACCCCTGTGACGTCATTTGTAAACACACTCATACTAATACTTACATTTCCGTGGCCGCATCGTCCATCCGCCATGATTACCCCTCGGAACGAATCTGAAGAACAGCGACGGGCAGCTGCAAGAGCCATTCAACGTGCGTGGAAGAGCAGGAACAATCGTGCCCTCATGTCTTCAGACGCAAGGTGGAAGGTCAACAGAATTGTTACTTAACCTACTTTCCGTTGTCTGTGCAACTAAACGCCTAACAGGATGCTGCCGAACATGCAAAGATGAAAGTGGGTGCACTCAGTTCTCTAATGTTGAATACTACAAAATGCCTGATAGGTCGACAGAGACGCGGCTCAGGACGGCAAGAACCATCCTCGCGAACGTTGGAATCGAGCAGTGTTATATGTATCGCAGCTACGCAACGGGAATACCGTCTTGAACTCAGGTGTCCAATCGAAGCAGTATGTTCAGAAAAACCTCGAGACACAACACTGGTTAGAGTTGGTTGATGGGTGAGTTGGACTAAGCCTTATAACGGGCTCCATCGGCTGACTGGGTCATAGAAAACATCGATATGGATCAAACTGTTCGGTCCATTATTTCCCTCCCCAACTTCCTCGTGTTGACTGATCTCCTCTCTCAGTGAAAGTGAGCATAGCCTATACATGCGACGCAAGCTACTCAACATGTTTAACAAGTGGTATCATAAACGCTGGCAAACAGAAGATACAGAGGACAATTTCTTCAGATGGTGCTTCCCTCATCTTCTTCGGCTTTTTTCTGGCTGAACTTACCGTGGTCGAATGCAGGCTTGATTACGGTCAGGGCAAAGATCTGTCATTACCAGAATGCCCGCGAGAACAGCTGGAGAAAGAGGTTCGTGTGGATATGTTTGTATAGCATGGCGACCTGACACCGCTACATTCATTCAGAGAATAATGTGAGGGTTGTCTCTGGTCCGGTTGATTTTTAGCAGGCTCATCTACTGCATAGATATCTATCTTCAGAGCAACGTATGTCATCCGAGTACCTGTGAAACAACTTTACTCATATCAGTCTCACAGGGCTTAACTACCTCGCAAATATTGATAGGGAGGGTAAGCTTCGCTGGGCCCGCAATAATGAACTTGTCGACACGACCGCCGGTCGTTGGAAGGACTCTGGCAACGGGGGTGGAATAATACCTGAAGATCTTACTGCACAACCACGAACAGAACCTCACACAAGTTTACCTCACGTTTCTTCCACGAGTTCTTTAAGCATGAATTCGACCGTCGCTACACACTATGTAGATCCCCCACGAGGTCATAATCCATGGTCAAGGATATTCCATCGGTATTTTACTGCACGGGGTATTTTGAATCGTCTCCTGAGGAAGACGGTGCGACGCAATACATGGATTTGGGTTACGGTATGCTCTTTCTTTTACGCTTAAGATCGTCCTACGCTTTGATACGGTGTTCTTTTCAGGATCGCCAATGTGAGTGATACGACGCCAGATTTATCTGAAAGATACATTGATCCTCATACAAATAGACAACCTGTTCATAGGAATAAAGGGTGCCGTATTCTGAGATTATTCGCCACGGTCTATAATTAATTCGGGACTTCCACAGACACTGGCTCTTTCCAGCATTCTTCCTTTTTGGCTGGTGGTCTGGTCACATCCGCAGGATTAATATCTGTAAAAATGGGACTGGTCCATAATCTTTCCCCACTTTCAGGTCATTATAGGTGTGCAAAGAAGAATGCTGGCCAACAAAAACGAAGGCTGATTATGATTTCCCTCACAACAGGACCTCCGTTGGGGTGAGTCCGCCGTAACCTCGAAAATGAACAAATACTCGACAGCTTTGTACAGCATTTCCATCAATTCCTTGAAAAAATGGAAGAACGTGGTTTGGATATGCAAAAGGCCAGGATCAGCAAGGCTGAAGCTGCATTATGGGGGTAAGCTGTTTTTGACCCCCACGTCGCTTCCCTGACTGACCAACAATCGCAGGATCGAACATATTGCAAAATGGAAGAAAAAACGGTCTGAGATATCCGAGAAAGGAAAGGAAAAGGCGCTTGAGGCGGGTCAGGAACTTGCTCTGAAGCTCCCTTTGGTGGACAACAGCTGGAAAAGGGAGATACTGGAGGGCCGTGCATCAAAGCAGCGAAACGCAGTCAGCAATGCTTCAGATATCAAGGACTGACTCTTCACACTCGAAGGAGGGATAGTTGGGCAGTGATAGCGACGGTAATACTCCCGACGTTAACACTACTCGGGCGAAAAGCCTAGACCGTCTCACAGACTCTCAAACAACGGAAAAAATTTATGCCCCCGAAATTCAAAGCATGAACATGAAACAAGAGTCATGATACAGTTGTTCATTGTTCATATTCTATATCCGTTGCATACATTAACATGCGACTTCAATATACCTTACCACCTTTATGCTCTCCTCCACTCACTATCGAATTCAGACACACTTACTGGGAGGCCAACCTTTTCGTCATAATCCGTCCACATATCATTCTCAACCAGATCAACATCCTTAAAAACCGTTCCGGTAGTACCATGACAGGTCCAAGAACCCTGGTAATCACAATTCATATTTCATGGCTTCTGTCGAAACCCGAAGAGCTAGATAGACTCACCCTAGGTTCAAAGCTAGTAAACTCCAGGCCCCGACACTCTATCTTGAGGAACGGAGCCAGTTGTCCGCTGTGCTCCTCCGTATAGGACAGCGTCTTTGAAGGATCAAATTTTGCAGAGCTTCCACGTTTGCAAAGGCTGCATCTCCACACGAAGTGAGCTGTGTTTCCTTTTGAGCCCGAAACTTCAAACTCTTCCTTTCGACGGGCGTTTCAGGACATGTGCATGTGGTGGTTCAACGAACACGACATACCGCACGATTCAGGGAAACCAGCTTTGGGTGTTGCTCGTTACAGCTGGTACATTTAACCTGATCGACGTTTACAAATATGCATGATAACAGAATATATAGACGCCTACCCGGAAAAAGTAATCAAATCCATCGGACGGCTCGAGAAATGCGATGTTTTCGAGTTCAGCCTTTATTGAAAGCAGAAGGAGCTATGAGATTGACAATCCAAATCAATATCTTTCATAGAAATTGAAATTGAACACTGACTTACGACCATGGCGAATACTTAGATGCCAATTAGAATGGTGCGGTACAAGAGACTCGTGTGACCGACGCGACACACAGTCTACGTGACGGCGAGCTTTCTGCCTCTTTCTGCGCGCTACGTCTAACACCCGACTCGGAGGGCAAGTAATCAACTCTTCGGGGGAAAATCATCTACATGGCCTCCAGACTGGGATCTCACCTAGCCCGGACTGCTCAAACTTGTTGGCGAAGAAATTTCACCCAGACCACTCCTCTACTCCACCAATTTCGCCATTTCCATAATTCGCGTCCCTTCTTGGCCCCTCGTTCGGAAGAAGTTATCTCAGACGAAGACGCTCTGGACATATTCGACGATACATTCGAGGATGACGATACAGCCAGCGCAGGGCACATAATGCTTAGGTGTGTGGGTCAAATAACCTCGTGTACTAGAGCTGGATCCGAACCACTTTATCCCCCAGAGAGCAAAGGCAAACTCTCTACTATCTTCGACTCATTGAACACGAGATGCCGAAGCTAGTTGGTGCGTGGTTTAATTTAAACGGTGTCTAGACGTGAGAGTCAACTATGTTGAATTTCGACCCTCACAGCCTATCGAAAACCATTCAAACCCCTCAAATCAGACGCTTTGATTGTTCGTTCTCTGGATTATGGTGGGGAGGAGCACCCTGCAACAAAGAAACGAGTAATTGTGGTCGCTGTCGACGATCTACCGCTACGAAATGAAACCGCTATTCACAAGTTCAAGCTCCTGGCTGGCCCGAGATGGATGCTTCGACCCCCTGCAGATTCTGGTGCTAGTGGTATCACAAATTGGGGTAACGGTTTCATCAAGGTTTCTTGCGAGGACTTTCCACAGGCAACACAAAATCTGAAATGGGCGAGCGATACTCTGGATAAGCTGATAGCGGAGGCTAATGTGCGTTTTTCACGACTTCTCCTCCTCGTTTCCGGCTGCTCATTCCGCTGCAGAACCTCAAAGAATCATTCAATGATATTCCCATAGACGTACGGCACATATATTCGAAGGCGCGGAAGGGAAAGAAAGGAGAACACCTTCGTGGTCGTGTCTACAATCGACCGACTATCCGCGACTTTCCAAACGAATGGCTACCTGACTCTGATCCTGCTGATACTCACCCATAGTATTTACATAGGGCCATGTCACATAGATTTTTCTTTTGGAAATTGGATTCGTTCGGCATTAGCGGACCGAAATCAAAACTCCGTACAACGATTGCGCGATCTCTTTTTCCCAGAATACCTGTTCTCCTTCTCTCCTTCCCATCTGATCTGCACTCCAATATGAGCTCGATCAATGTCTTGAGAGCCTCTGTTATTCAAGCATGCACTCATGCATATTCTTTACCGGAAACATTGGAGAAGATGGAACGGTTAACATCCGAGGCAAAAGACAGTGGAGCAAGGTTGGCTGTATTTCCTGAGGTGCGTACTAATAAATCATTGATCTAGCCGTTCGTTAAAAATCACATAGGCGTTGTATGTTGATGAAAGCGAACTACGAAAAAAAGTCTACTCATTCTAACTTAGCATCGGAGGTTATCCCAAAATGTCGACATTCGGGGCAGTGGTTGGGGACCGTTCTCCCGAAGGGAGAGACGAATTTCTCCGCTATCATTCGGCCGCAATCGAAGTGCCCTCACCTGCGGTTTCTCGCATCGAGGAGATCAGCAAGCAGAATGGGATTTTTCTTGTCGTAGGTGTTATTGAGCGAGATGGGGGAACACTTTATTGCACTGCTATATTCGTGGACCCGAAGGAAGGCCTAGTGGGAAAGCATCGGAAACTTGTACCCACTGCGTCCGAAAGGCTCGTTTGGGGACAGGGGAATGGGTCCACTATTCCTGTTCTGGAGCGATCTTTTCCCTCGAATGTTGATCGGGATGTCAAGGCGAAGATATCGGCTACGATATGCTGGTAAGTTTCTTTCACAGGACAAAGAAATTCGACAATCGTTTTTTCATTCCCCCGCCGTTTTCCGGAAGGGAGAACTACATGCCCCTTTGTACGTTTTTGATTTATACTCAACGCCCATTGTACCTTGTGCAATTTATCCTTTTGAGCAGTGCGTAATCACTACTACACCTTAGGGACGCAAATATACTGTGCACCTACCGTCGATGCACGACCCGTATGGCAGAGCTCCATGGTCCATATCGCAATGGAAGGGCGTTGTTTTGTTCTATCGGCTTGTCAATTTGCTCAGGAGAAAGATTATCCTGCTGGACATGCCGTGGCCAATGAAGTCGCACGCAACGGCGAGAATATTATGATTGCAGGGGGAAGCGTTATAGTGAGCCCTTTAGGTAAAGTTCTCGCAGGGCCGTTACTAGGAAAGGAGGGTGTGTTGACCGCGGACCTGGATTTGGACGATTGTGTAAGAGGAAAGTTTGACCTTGATGTTATTGGGCATTACGCACGACCTGATAGTGAGGCCTCCCGTTGATTCTTTGAGGCTTTCGGTGCGCTAATAGGCCTGCGCTGTAGTCTTTGGGTTTGAATTCTATGGACAATAGGAAGGCCCGAGGTGGGGGTGAAATAACTACAAGTCTTTGTTTGAAAGGTGTAACGAGTTTTTTGTTGTACTAGTTCGTTCACGAGACCTTCAGGAGTGATTTTTTACTTATAGGCTAGGTAGTACTCTGCATTAAACGCAATCATGCCACATGACTCTGATGCTTCCACTGCTCTGCTGGCAAGTGTACTTGCGTGCGAGCCGTGGTGCGAATCCTGGAAGTTTCAGAGAGTCGACAGAGGAGGAAGCGGATAACGAAGACGTGCCATCACACTGCGGACGAGAGTATGCGGTTCCATCTGAATGACAGGAGGAAATCACGGTGTTTGTACTTACGGAAAGAGTCCCCGTTTTGGAACGAAGGCGATGCTTACTCGAGGAGACCTCTGTCCCCCTCTCCCAGCACAAGCAGTCTGAACACGGAGGGCCGTCAGGAAACACGGTGGTATTCGGAGGAGAAGATGGGCGATATGCAAATGTCTACGGAGGAGAAAAAGATGTTTGGGCTGTTCATTAACGTAGAATGAACGTGTGTTATGATGCCACTCAGATAAAACACATGTTGGCTGTATCATTAGTAGTAGGTCGAGCTCACGCTGAAAAAGCATGGCAGAAAAATGAAGATTCCCTACCAAGTGGTGAGTATATTGCCATTTTTTAGGTATTTCAAAGGTACTTACTTTGAGTACAGAAGGTTTTCATTGTACCCAAGCCTAGGCTACAGCCAGCCGACCCTGATTCAGACGCCACACGCGTGGCCAAATTTGTTTGGTCACCTTCCCTCTTACCTCCCATCGTGCCAGTGTCTCCAGTAATTTTTTTTACCTTTTCTTTCCTTTCCTCTTCACTCATTCCTTCCAGATGGCTGATTCCTACTCCTCTGGTGTCTATTCGAATGGCGCTCCTAATGGTTCTAGTCCGTCTTTAGGACCCTCTCTAGCTCACAATAGTGTCATCCGCAAAAAACTCATGGGCTATGTTGGGTTCGCCAATCTTCCCAACCAGGTTCACCGAAAGAGCATTAGGAAAGGCTTTCAGTTCACTACAATGGTCGTCGGTTAGTTCTATTAGCCTCCTTTGCATGGCTTTATTTCCCTGATCGCCGTCGTTTTCAAAGGGGAGTCTGGTTTGGGAAAGTCGACGCTCATCAACACGCTCTTCAATACCGCCCTTTATCCGGCCAAGGAAATTCCTCCTCCATCTGCAGAGAGGCCCAAGACCGTTGCTATTGAGAGCATTGGCGCCGGTTCGTCCACCCTTCGCCTCTGTCTGTAGGATTATGTCAAACTCAGCTTCCTTTTACGTGCAGATATTGAGGAGAATGGCGTGCGTCTCCACCTCACAGTTGTAGATACCCCCGGATTTGGTGACTACATCAACAACGATGATAGGTATAATATTCACCCTGTCATCTCTTCTGACCTCCTAATTCACATTCGTGTCAAAGCTGGAAGCCCATCTTGGATGACATTGAATCCCGCTTCGATTCGTATCTGGAGCAAGAGAACCGCGTCAATCGTTACAAGATTGTCGATAACCGTGTACACGCTTGCATTTACTTCATCCAGGCTACCGGCCATTCGTGAGCTTTTACGATAGGCTCAATAGCTTCACGCTAACCTATTCTTCCAGACTCAAGCAAATTGATATCGAGTTCATGAAACGACTTCACACGAAAGTCAACTTAATTCCTGTCATTGCCAAGGCGGACACCATGACTGACGACGAGATTGCCGACTTCAAAGAACGGGTTGGTGCTTAACCTGCAGTTCATCCAACAAATTGTTTATGTTTCGCTAGATTCTTGCCGACATTGCGTACCACAACATCCACATCTTCCAAGCGCCGACATACGAGAACGAGGACGAGGAGAGCATTGCTGAGCAAGAAGAGATTGCCAGTAAAATTCCTTTTGCTGTTGTGGGTTCCGACAGTCTCGTCAACACCCCTGACGGACGGCAAGTCAGAGGACGTGCATATCCTTGGGGGGTCGTTGAAGTTGACAATGAAGAGCACTGTGATTTTGTCAAGTTGAGACAAATGCTTGTCCGCACATTCATGGAAGAGCTCAGGGAATACACCAACAATGTCCTTTACGAGAATTGGCGAACAGAGAAACTGATTAGTATGGGTGTCACTCAAGATTCCAGTGTATTCAAAGAGGTTAAGTATGTTCATCGTTTTCCCTTTCATGATTGTTCCATTCTAACTCCACCCAAAGCCCTGCCGCGCGTCTCCAAGAAGAACGTACCATGCACGAAGCTAAATTAGCAAAGATGGAGGCAGAGATGAAGATGGTCTTCCAACAAAAAGTTCAGGAGAAGGAGGCTAAACTCAAGCAATCCGAAGAAGAACTTTACGCACGTCACAAGGATATGAAGGAAGCTCTCGAGAAGCAGCGCATGGATCTTGAGGAGAAGAAACGGAAGATTGAGTCCGGTCGACCAATCACGCCAGAGAAGAACTCGGTAGGTACCATTCATCTACAGCAGTCGCTCAGTGTCCCTTCAGACTGATGATAACGGTGTTTATAGACCAGGAAGCGTTTCCTACGTACTTGAGCGTGATCTCCAGGGAATTGATCTGCCTGCTGCGAAATTCCCTTCTTTCATTCTGGCTCGCTTCGCTTAGCTGGTCGCGTTTCTCGTTCTTTCAATTCATCTTTTGTAGTTTTGGTTCTTTTGTGAACTCACACACTCCTTTCCCCCCACGGATACTCAGTCTACGTCTTGTTTTAGTTCGAAGTTCTCGATGATATTGTTCTTTATTGGAACCCAGTAGTGCTACTTTATTTCCAATATACCAGTGCACCTCTGTCATTCTCCCAATTTAAGTTAGTTTGTGTCTGTTGAAAAGGCGAAAATCAGAACAAGAGATTCGGTACTGTGGCAAAGCGGTAAACACTCATCAATTTTTGATCTACTCTTTGTTCTGTGCCTTCACCTCCTCGATTCAATGGCTGATATTCAGGCTCTACTATCTGCATTAGAAGTATTCACGCAGACACCGGACAAGGCGTCCTTGGATAAAGCTAATACATGGTTACAGGATTTTCAGCATTCAGTATGTTTATCTCATTCAGGCTTCGGCTGATGATTTTCAACCTCATCGAACTCTTTATGTAGCCTGCAGCCTGGTCGACGTGTAATGCTCTTTTGCTTTCACCAGATGCTCCTCCAGCTGCCAAACTGTTTGCGTCTCAGACTTTCCGGGCAAAGGTGCGTGTAGGGTTTCTTTGACATTTCGGTCCCATACCTGAACCGACTATAGGTCACTTATGACCTCAATCAAGTCGATCCATCGCAACTACCTGGACTGCGCGACACGCTTTTAACTGCGCTAAAGAACTATCAGTCTGGTCCTCGTGCGATCATCGTCCAGATATGTTTAGCGGTGGCAGGACTTGCCCTCCAATATCCCGCTTGGGAGAATGCCGTCCAAACGATGATAACCACTTTTGGCACGAATCCAGAGACAGTTCCCGTCTTATTGCAATTCTTGACGTTGCTTCCGGAAGAACTGCATACGAATTCCAAAATCCCAATCACAGTCAGTTATTTCCCAAGCCGCGCATCCTTGAAGCCACTCAGCCCCTCGGATCCCAGGATTACGATTGGAACGAAAGGATAACAAATTTGTTGACAAAAAATTCCAAACAAGTCCTTGATCTGTTGTCGATGTATATCCAGGCTGCTGGCGCGTTTACATCCTCATTTCTCCCAGCTTCTCCCTTTACTTATTAAAACCAATTTAGGTGTTACGGTTGAGGTTCAGAACCAAGTGTTCAACTGCTTGCGAAGCTGGCTTCTTTCTGGCGAAGTCAGCACTGCAGAGATGGCAGGTTCGCCGCTTCTCGGTTTCGCGTTTGAAGCCTTGGCGTCCGATACTCTGTTCGATGCTGCTGTCGATGTAATTTGCGACCTTATCCACGAGACGCAGGAGATAGACGATAACATGCCTGTTATCGAAATGGTTGTTCCGCGTGCCATTGCTCTTAAACCGTTGTTAAATAAACACAAAGATAACCCGGAAAAGATTCGAGGATACGCTCGTATATTTGCAGAGGCAGGCGAAACATACCGAATGCTCATCGTCCATCATACCGACACGTTCTTTCCCATTGTCGAGGCACTTGTAGAGTGTGCGACATACCCCGACCTCGATATCGTCCCCATTACGTTTCCATTCTGGGCGCGACTTGCACAAGTCATTGGCAAGAAATCGTCGGTTCCTCCGCTCTTTGTGCAAGCTTATCAGACCATTATGCGTGTCATTATCGGCCATTTGCGATTCCCTGCTGATTCTTCGCCTCTCTCGGGTCAGGAAGCGGACGACTTCCGTTCATTCAGACACGTCATGGGCGATACTCTGAAAGATTGCTGTGAAGTCCTCGAACCAGAAGCATGCCTCCTTGCCACCTATGAAATGATCACAGCAGGTTTATCTAATAATGCTAGCACCCTCTCGTGGCAGGAAGTGGAAGCACCTTTGTTTGCTCTGCGGTCAATGGGAGCGCAAATTGACCCCAAAGATAACCGTGCAGTTCCCAAGATCATGGATCTTATACCATCTTTACCTAACCATCCACGAGTCCGCTATGCAGCTCTTCTCATCATCTCTCGTTACACCGAATGGATCAATATGCATCCCGAATACATTCCACCTCAGCTGCAGTACATATCTGTGGGATTTCAAGAACAGGATGCGGACGTCAACGCAGCGGCTGGGCAAGCTCTTAAGTGGCTGTGCTCGGATTGTAAACAGGTGAGCACATGAGTCCGAGATATCAATCGAACTCATCATTAACAAACCTGCCAGCATCTCGTTGATGTTCTCCCAACGCTCCACAACTTCTTGAACACTTCGGGAACAAAACTACTGCAAGATGATAGACGAATGGTCTATGAAGCCATTGCTCACGTTATTTCGGCTATGCCGATGGGGAAAGCCGCACAGTCATTGAAGACGTTTTCTTTGGATATTCTGTCTCAAATCCATGCCGTTACCAGTAAAGCCGTACAAGCTACCAAACAGGAGTTGAAAGAGATTGGGGGCAAGTTTCGAAGTATTCTTCACTGATCATCCATTAAGAATGCTTTGCAGATGGGCTTGAAAACCTTGAGGTCATGCTCAACGTGATCAGAAGTTTCGGGGAGGAGTTGCCTGCTGCTTGCCACAATACCTGTAAAGAAGCTTGGACGATCTTCGACCAGTTCATTGTCAAGTATGGAACGGATGCCGACCTTGCTGAAAGAGTAACGCGTGTCCTCAGACATGGCCTGAGCTTCTTTGATACCGCTGTCCGCGAAATAGGTGCCGCAGTAGTTGCCAGGATGTCATTCGCGTTTGAGGCTACCGGCTTTTCGAGTTATCTCTGGATCGCAGGGAAAATAATTGGACGATTTGGCGATCAGGAAGATCCCGAATTGCGGGGTTCCTTCCAAGAGATATATGAACGCTCAACAAATAACTTAGCATCCACGCTTCAAGTGAAGGCGGCGGGAACCATCCCTGATGGTGCGTGCTCGTGGTATATGCGATCTTTCCTTGTCCTAAATGCAACTGACAGTGTTGGAGGATTACCTCCAAATGCTCATACAATTAGTCCAACAAGCACCCGATATTTTCTTCCAGTCATCCGTGTTTTTGACCGCGTTCCGCGCTAGCACCGCTGCCCTTTCTCTTGTTCAGGCCGATACCATTTTCGCCGCACTGGACCTGTTCCGCATGATACTCTCTCACGATTGCCTAGACCCTCATCCGTCAAAACAGCCTCCTCCGAATTTCATATTGTATGCAAATGCGATCCATAACGTTATTGAAATTGGAGGTTCCGAATTCCTGGGGTATCTTCTCAATGGCCTAGTGGGAGATTTTCCTCCCGAAAGTGATTCGATGGTTGTTTCAATATTCCGTTCCATGTCAACTATCTGGCCCTCACTAGTTCTCACTTGGACTCCGCTCGTTCTACACCAGCTGCCAACTTCGGCAGCGCCGAATCCAATAAAAGAAAATTTCCTATCTGAATTAACGAGGTCGGTGTTCCTTACTAAAGCTCTCTTCAGAGTTCTCAAAAGATTCGCATTCCGTAGTGCCATAAACGAAAAGCGATTCGATCAAGTGAAGTATGCGGTTATATCACTCCATAGAGCATCGAAGAAAGTCCGTGAGAGGCGAAAGGCGGGGGCGTTAGAACGTTAAGATCAAGAGGTCATATGTTCTGTATGTTGTATCTGTGGTATCCGTAGTCGGAATTACAACGGCCATAAGCGCTATACTTTCCATAACCGTTGTGGACAAGGCCGGAATGGACAAACAGGAAACAACAACTTTTATTACCATCCTGTCCGACGCGGACTTTGCGTCTGTAACTCTCAAGTTCGTCCATGTTTCGCCAATCGACACATTCACTGACTCGTAATGGTACGTCGGAGTTCAGTTGGCAAATATGGTGTCAAACTCATTCTCACATGCTATTAGCTGGACGCAGGGCGTTCTCCCAGTCAACCGCGCGCAGAAGCTATGACGATACTCTTCGAAACCTTCTCATTCACAAAGATACCAAAGTTTTATGTCAAGGATTCACAGGAAATACTGTGAGTTCTCACCTTAGTACCAGTTGAAACGAGACACTGACCTAGACACGAAGGCAACTTTCCATGTGAAAGAAGCGTTGGCGTACGGCACGAAGATGGTCGGTGGTGTGTCACCCAAGAAGGCCGGACAAACACATCTCGGTCTGCCAGTGTTCGGAAATGTTAAGGAGGTGTGTTACAAAGAAGATGTCACAGCAGGACGACCTTTTTATATGCGGTCTTACAGGCAGTACGGGAAACTCGACCAGATGCTACCGTTGTCTACGTGCCCCCGCCGTTCGCTGCCAATGCAATCATAGAAGCCATTGAAAACGAGATCGGTCTGATTGTTTGCATTACTGAGGGCATTCCGCAGGCAGATGAGATTCGTGTATGTGGTCATGGCGGTCGAACCAATGTGCATGAGTTGTATCTTTTTTAGATCATGAACGCGTTGACAAGCCAGTCAAAATCAAGGCTTGTTGGACCCAACTGTCCAGGTGGTGAGTCTTGTATAAGAGAATGAGGAAAGTGCCCCAGAATAACGTGTTTTCAACAGTCATCAATCCCGAGGGATGCAAAATGGGTATCCAACCTGGACACATCCATACTCCAGGCAAAATTGGTACGCAATGTCGCGAACTTTGGTTATCATGATTATAATATGACTTCAGGTATCGTGTCCCGCTCTGGAACTCTCACATACGAGGCTGTCGCCCAAACAACTGGCGTTGGCCTTGGCCAATCTGTCTGCTTGGGTATCGGAGGCGACCCGTTCCCCGGAACTAAGCACATTGACGCAATAAAAGTCTTTCTTGACGACGCTAAGACAGAAGGTAAGCTTTTTTGGCGAGTTGTCCAATCATTCCCTCAACTATGTCCTTCCATGTAGGAATTGTCCTCATTGGTGAAATTGGTGGATCTATGGAAGAAGAAGCCGCCGAGTATCTCGAGAAATACAACAAGACTCGCTCCAACCCCAAGCCAGTCGTAGGCTTCATCGCTGGACGAACTGCCCCGCCCGGAAGGAGAATGGGACATGCAGGCGCTATCATTTCCGGAGGAAAGGGTGAGTTCGAGATCCCTATAAATGGATGGATTTGTCCAAAAATTAAAATCAAACTTTCCATTAGGCGCGGCATCTGACAAGGTGAAAGCTTTGGAGAAGGCCGGTGTGATAGTGACAGACAGTCCCGCAAAGATTGGAGAGGAAATGTTGAAGGTGAGGTTTTCTACTACTTCGTTGGTCTTCTCTACTGATTCCCTTGATCCTCAGGCAATGAAGGCTGCTGGCCTCGCATAGTACTTTAAATCTAAGTTAATCTAAGTTCGTTCCATTGGTTGGTGAACACGGTTCGTAGAGGTAGAGTGCCCTTACATAATGAAACGCTTTTCCACTTCCACTTCGACAATGTACGAACCTTCCAGCAGTTTCCGGGAAGCAGCTGCCTATCTCTCGAGTGCATCGTCGTTACAGCAAGTCTCCACGGCTACTAAACTTGAGGTCTCTGACTTGCCGTAGAGTTCTCGTCTCCTGATCTTTCACATTAGTTATATGGCCTCTTCAAATGGTTGACTGTTTCTCCCAGCCCGAATACTTCTCGTCCATCAATCTTCGATATGACCGGTAGAGCTAAATGGGACGCATGGAAATCCACTGGTGAAAACTACAACGATGGAGCCGAAGGAGAGAGAAGATACCTTCAGATCGCCCGCGATCTAGGCTGGACGGAAGGCACGATAAGCAAGCCTCAAGTTGGTGCTCCTGAGGAGGATGAGATTGATTGGGATGAAGAGGACGTTCCAACCCAAAGCGGCGGTGTACGGTCGGGATTAGGACCGTCAATCAGTGTCATGTTGAAAGATGAGAACGACCTTCTACCCGAGACCGATACAACTATCCATGACTTTGCTGTCTCTGGCGACCTTAATAAACTAATGACACTCCTCAAAAACAACCCACACCTCAATTTAAACCAACTAGATGAAAATGTGAGTGAGATAACCGAAGCGACATCTCCGGTACGATTGACAACAACGTAGGGTTATGCACCCTTGCATTTGGCAAGTGATCGAGGAAATATTTCAGTTGTGAAATTCCTCCTAACAAAAGGAGCAGATCCCAAAGTCAAGGTCGGTTCACTAAAATTGTTCCATACAACGTGTAGTATTTATAGGGGATAATGTAGGATTCGGACGGCATGACTGCTCACGATTTGGCAGAGGTAGCAGGTCGTGTAGATATTGTCCAAACTCTTTCCCAGACATCCAACCCACACCCAGAACCGTTTCGGTAGCTTAGGACATTCTGAATCGAGCTTGGTACGAGTGACTTTTTTGTTATTCGGATTTGGTAGATATCCTGGTTCGAATAATATTCACGACCCTCCTGGATAGCTCATAAAGTCGGGGCTGATGCCAAGGGGGTGGAAGAACAGCTAGTAGATTCGCTTGGGGAAGCTTTGGGATGATACGGAGAACCAGGCTTTAAGATATTCCCCTGAACAGAAAATAAGTGTGTCGTTTTACGAAGAGTTAGACGGAACTGTACGATACAACACGCACCATCTCGAGAAGTTTAACAACACTTTTGCTGGGTATAGCACCAACATCCAACCAATAACGTATCCTTCCAACACTCCATTCCATCGTTTTATGGTCTCGTCCTCCGGGTCTTATTCGAGGATCATATATTCCTAACAATTCTGTTGGTTTACCATTTCTCCTCGCACGTTGGTTGATGGCTACGAGATGGAAAATACGATCGTTGCGTCTGCCATGGAGTGCTAAACGCAGTCGCATGGGCATTTTTAGTGAGCGCGCGTGTGGAGGATTATGAAGGTTAGGGACAAGTTTGGTGCGGCAAAGTTATTACCACAAGGTCGTTAGACATGACCATTCAAGTACAGGACGAGCTCAGCAATATTAGCACGGACCAACGCGTTGCTAATCAATAATCGTAACAAGTAAGGAAGAGTAACTGCATTCAGCCTGTGCAACGGGTGTGTGTCTAATGCGTTCTTTCAGGATTCCTCTGGTCCGTTACTTCCTGGTATAAGCTGAACGAGTTTGTTAAATGAATCCACAAGGACGCGCTGTAATCATGTTCTCACTAGGCAGATGTTGTTTCCGTTTAAAAGAGTCTGTGCGAGGCTCGTCTTTTTTTTCCCTTGAGGGGTAATTTCGCTATTCCGCCAGGCCATAAGTTCCGAAAGGAAATGCTGATCCAAGAGCTCACTAACTATTCAGTCACATCTTCAAGAACCATGTCTGCACGACTGCGTTTAGAACGCGTGCGCAACCACAGGTAAATTACTCACTAACGAAATCATCGAACCCAAGCAGAGTGCCAGTGAACTCTCGATCACCCTTCATGATCACCCATATCCGCGAACCGATGCATCTATCAATCAACTCTGGCGGTAAGTCAGAAGGTAGAAGAAAAGGGTTGAAGAGCAAGAACGCAACCCAATGGAAGTATTTGTGAAGCCATCCTTGTTGATCACATAATCTCTTCAAATGACAAGGAGACCGCCCACTGCAGGTTATGTGCTCTCCAAGTTCAGCTCGGAACGACATAATGGAATGGAAACACGATACAGAAGGAAATTTATTTACGACACGAACTGTAATACGCCAAATCACTCCTTCACCACGCACGACGTCATACATTAAACATATACGGACTACAAGTCTCTACTATTGGCCGAAGGTGAAGCCGCCTTGAGGTGCTTGTTGATCTGAGTGGAACTAGATAGGGACATAAATAAGTATATCTCGTATTCAATGGAACATCACTTACAGCGAAAGCACCAGATGAATCGACTTGCGGCGCATTGAGGGCCGTATCGACCTCCTCCTCATCGGGGAAGTACTTGTCCATGATATTGAAAGCCTTCTTGTAAATCTCCAAATTGTCGTGTTGTTGGAGATTGTGAATCGTGATCATTCCACCAGCTTCCTCGACAAACATGGCATATTGATTGACAGCACCAGGCCCACTGGCTACTTTGTCTATGTCTCCGACCTTCAAGATGTTATCAAGTCCGTCTAGAGCCACCTGAATAATCCGGTTATCCATTGTGGTGAGGAGGTCGCACAATGGTTTGATGCATCCCTGGCCAACAAGATACCGGATCTGGGAGGGCTCTTGGAGGCCGCCGGAAGTAGCATTCGAAATAGCCCAACAAGCTTCCTTCTTAGTTTTGAGGTCGGCGTTTTGCAAGATGTTAATCAGTGGGGGGATGATATTTGCATCGATAACGGCCTGAATTTGGGGAGGCGATCCTGCTGTGATGTTGGAAATCGTCCAGCAAGCCTCCTTTCGGATGCCATCTTTTGGTGAAGAGAGCAGAGACAACAACGCGGGAAGAGCCCCGGAGGCGATCACGACCTGGGTTTGCAAATCGTCACCAGTCACGATATTTCCGACCGAACGGAGAGCTGGGGTCTGCACAGACGTCGAGTTGTGCATGAGGAGGTCGACGAGACGTCGGCACACTCCAGATTCAATGACTGCCTGGATCTTATCGTTGGAACCGTCAGACAAGTACGAAATGGCCCAGCATGCGTCAATTAATATCTCGTCATCGAGAGAATAGATCAACTTCGTGAGCACCGTCAACGCAGGGGAAATCTGGGGATGATCGTTTAATCTCTATCTCCACAGGTTGGGTGTAAAACTCACCAGTTCCCAGTCAGGTTGAGGGGATTTTCCACGGCAGAAATTACTCAAAGTCCATGTCGCGTTTCTTAGCATACTCAGTTTATGATGTTCGCTCAAGAGTGCCAGTAAGGGCCGCAAAGCGCCTCGTTGAAGAACGTAATCTCGGCACTGAGGGCTATCTCCTGCGATGTTTCCAAGTGCCCAAACAGCCTGCTCACGAACGTCAAGCGTAGGAGACGAAAGCAGATTAATGAATTCTGGAACAGCCTGTGCATTGATGACCACTTGAGTATGCTCTGCGGTTCCCGATGCGATATTGGTCAATGCCCACGCTGCTTCAAACTACGACAAACATGTGAACGTTGAGCCACACAAACTGTACATAATGAAGGAGAAAGTACTAACTTGGAGCATCGAGTGGCCAGTTTGTAGAAATTCTACGAATCGTGGAACAACGCCGCACTCAATAACACGCTCAATCGGCGGATTCCTTTCTTTGGACAGGAGTTTTCTGAACTTGGTTGTCGCGTCCAGCTGACGTTCAGGATCTTCAGAAAAAACACCATGCACCATTTCATCTGCCTAATCATGGATTACGGTAAGTTCATCGTACTTTAAAGGGGGCAAATCACATACAGGACCCCAGTTAGCAGTGATCACTTCTTCATCGGAGTCTTGACCAGCTGAAGGAAGAAAATTTCTTCGCTTGGAGATATTTTCCTCTCGCTTCTGACGTCTGATCTCGACCTGCTGTTCTTCGCGACGACGTCTGAGATCATCTTGCTTGAGAGCGCCCTTGGCCTTGTAAGCTATTGATAAAAGCGCGTCCGATTAACAAAAAAAAGCGCAAGGAGCAAGGAAAACTAACCCTCTCGACGGGCCTTCGTGGTACGTGATTCAGCATCCATTACAGAGAGGAAGGCTGGAAGGCTTGCTATGAATGTGTGGCTTTGAAGAGAGAAATGGGGAAGCACAGTTCCGCCAAAACGTGTGACAATTGAGATCGCGTGACGATCACATGACTGAGATCGCTTCTTTTTCTCGCAAGTTACAAAATGTAAATAATTATAAAAGTCTTTGGGGATTTCCATCTAGGTAGCTCCCAATGTTTTCCACCGTCTCTTTCCAAAACGTCTACCATGAAGGGAGTCCTGATCAGCTGCTCGAAAATATATCAAAATCAGGAATTACGCACCTCATAGTTGGTATCGTTGACATATGCGTTATGCGGGCTCAAAGTTACATTGTCCAGCGTGCGTAGAGGATGATTCAGTGGAAGCGGCTCCTGATCAAAGACGTCCAGCCCAGCCCCAGCAATCTCACCATTCTTTAGTGCCTCAATAAGTCCATCTTCGTCCACAAGTGGACCTCTGGAGGTGTTGATAAAGAACGCAGTTTTTTTCATTAATTCGAGATCATCGACATTGATGAGGCCCTTTGTTGTTTCGGAAAGCACGAGATGAAGCGACACGATATCACTTGCTTTCAAGAGCTGCTCCTTTGTCTCGCAAAAAGTAACACCTGCCTCAGCGGCACGGTCTGGCGTTAGGTTGGGACTCCATCCTAAAGTTGTCATCCCGAAAACTTTCGCTATCTCGAGAAGGGGAAGAAGGTCGAATTTCCACAAGAAAGGTCATAAATACCTTCGAGATATCTTTTCCCAGTCTCCCAACGCCAATCAGACCAAGTGTTTTTCCTCGTAAGCCAAGTGGAACCAAGGTTTGCCATTGGGAATTGTTATCCCGGATGTTGTTATGTTCTTTAACGATCTGACGGGAAACGGCCATAATCAAAGCCCATATGTGTTCCACAGTCGAGTTCCCCCCTTGACTGGTGCCAGAGACAGGCATTCCTTTGGTCTTTGCATGATGCACATCGATGCCTGGTTGATTGAGTCCATATTATTTTGAATAATCCAGCGACCGAATACCTACCTCTGTTTATGGAACCAGTCGTTGCGATGAATCTGATCTCTTCGTGAACGTGAAAATCCAGACGAAGAACGAGAAGTTGGTATACCTCAAATTAGGTAACCTGTCCAACAAAGAGGAGGTGAATTTGGTGCGCTCACGCATTGCACACACAATCTCATAGGATTTGAGCCTCTCCACCAAGCTATCCTCATCATGGAGGGTATCATGGAAAACATCCACTTCCAGTCGGTCAATGATTGAAGACCAATCAGCACAGGTCAAGGCGACACCCTGATAGTCATCGAGAATTGCTACACGGTGCATCGTAGACATGACCGTCAGAGCGAAAGAGGTCTTTCACTTACAGATGACATCGTCTTCACACGTGAACGAGGTGAGAATGGTTCAGTATGATGTTTTGAAATCACGTTGATGCCCAGCTATTAATATATCCAGTCCTCGGACAAACAGACGGAATAGCGCTCCCAGAAAATACATCTATTCTACTTTTAATTGTCGTGTTCAAAGGAGTACTAAAACGAGAAGTCAGCAATGTATTGGTTTCCAAGATCGTCCCAGCACATACCTGGAAAGGTTCAGGGGGAGATGCTTCCGGCGCACTCTCATCCAAAGCAATATGCGGTCCGGTTGGTACAGCCCTCACTGCATCTCCATTCGCAACCGCTGGTGTTGGTGCACTCAACTGAACTTGCTCAAATTCAAGAAGCTCAGCTTCCTCCTGAGGTTTTGTATCGATGAGCATAACAATACCTCCTCCACCGGCCAACTTCTCCACCGGATGCTTCCCTGCGTGAGATGAGGTCGAGGTCGCTGTGAGAGCTCGAACGGGCTGGTATCTAGATTCTGAAGGGAAGGCAATACAACCTAGTTGGGCAGGTGTGACACGGGAGAAGTTAGGTATCAACTCAGATGACGGCTCCGCCTTCTTCAAAGACTTTGAGGCTGGCACAAAGATAAGCACATGCAAAGACCAATAAAATGAACAGACGTCACCTTTGCTGATCTGTTCTTCGGCTTTCATGTCAACATCTTCGTCTGCAGAAGCGGATTTCTCGTCCTACCATCATGAGATCAAGCTCTACCCAAAATAACTACCAGCTTACCGTCTCCATAGCATCGCCATCGGCCGCAGCCTTCTTCTTTTCTCGTGCTTTCACTTTCGCTGTAGTGGACAGGACTGCAGTTGCGACTTTAGCGACGGTTTCCTTCTTCGGCGGCTTGGTGGAGGGAGGATAGGCGAAGAGACTTGGTTTTGCATTCGAAATGACCTCAAATTTGGGGACCTAAAATCAATCTGTCAAAACAGACTGCCTACAAGATCACCTGCCGGCACTCACCTTCAGATCCGCGTTGAGTCCGATAATTCCTGTCGGCTCGAAGGCGAGACACACGCAATGGGCCAACGGGTACCAGTACCAGAACTGGCAGAACATGACAATGCCGACAACAGCATTCGTATTCCGAGTTCCGGCCCTACTCTGCAGGTTGATCATTACGTTTCGCCCACCTGCGTCGATGAGACCTTGTCCGAGAGCGGCACCAAGCCTTGCCATTGGATCTTCATGTTTATCCGACACGATCTTCGTGTAAAGTGATCGAGTGGGTGCAAGTGAAGGAGAGGAAGCTTCAGACTGTTGGAGGAGGATCATTCCCAATGCGATGAAGGCACCTTGCCGGACAAAGTCGACGCCATCCTTCGTCATTGGCTCTAGAATCTCTACCGCATCCTGGGATGCGGTCAGTATACGAACTCCCTCGTTCACTGCAACATATCACTCACTTGTAAACCTGTACCAGCGCAAGCGATTCCTAGAGCCAGGGTAGCACCGCAACGGACGTGAGGATTGTAGCTCTCGCTGAGGAGTTGAACAATACGAGGCACCTGACCAGGATTCTTGAAGAGCAGAAATGCGAGGCAGGTCACTGCAGCGCGTCGAACATCATTGGAAACATCCGACACAGCGATATGCAGTAAGCGCCTGACAGCATCATTATTGGATGTACCAGCGTAAGCTAATGCCAAGGTGTAAACACCCCCGTATCGCAAAATAGGATCCTGGGAATAGCATAAATAATTATGTTTCACTGCGAGGCACGATCAGACGACATACCGTTTCGCTGAGAAGAGATTGAATAGTTTTTTCTGCTTCCTCCTGTCGCCCATAGAACACAAATGCAATACCAACAGCAAGCCCGCGGATAATTTTCTCGTGTTGTGTCTCTTTCGCGTAGGACAGCATTTCATGTACAGGATCTGCCGCTGCGGTACCCAACATGATGAGGCCCATTGCGTAACCAGCTGCTTCACCGGCGACAGCGGAATCCATAAATAAAACGTTCTTCAAATCCTCGAACGCCTCGATATTCTTGGAACCCATGGCTGCAATTCCTAATCCTAATGCCGCTCCGTGTTGAACAATCTCTCCCTGTGCTGATCGCAAAGATTCTCGCAAAAAACCAGAGATTTCCGTGCCGCAACCAGCGTTGATCAAACCCAAGGCGTATAGGGCGCCGCCTTCGGAGTATGCTGCGCCAGGGACATTACTCTCGCCACCATTCTGGGGAAGGTATGGGCCTAAGATGGTCATACCCTGCTCGAAGAAACCCTTATGAATGACTCCCAGTCCAGCAGTGGCGGAAAACTTGGACCAATTGGTAGCCAATCCGAGCCATTCCAAGTTTTCACGCAAGAACGCGTCTGAGGTTGTACCTGAGTGCATAAACGCGTTCTGTAAAGTGACTGCTGTGTGATAAATAGATGATCGGGGTTCAAGAACATCCTAAAACAGAATAAGTGGACGGGGTTATGGTGAAGAGACCGTTAGCACCTTGGTATGTTTGAGGATGAGGGTGTCAACGTGATTATTTCGTTTAAGAAATTCGAGATATAGTTTCACTGATTCTTGACCTGACAGTATATATCGAATTTTATCGAAGATTTCTCTGGTGCTCTTGTGGCAATTCAGAATATGACTGCCAAGCGTGAACGAAAGACAGCGGACGCACCTGGTCCCCAGCGGGGAGCTCATTCCTTATGCTCTCTAGGTAATCCCGAGCACCACCTTCCACGAGATCGAAAGCAAACTGGTATGCCAAAAGCTTCTCTTGGGGAACGAGGGAGACGAGCAGTGGTACAGTTAACGAGGAATCGTTGAGAGTAACCAGTAACCGTATAAGGGCGTGCACATGTGTCGAGATACCTTTGGCCGAAGGTTGAGGGAAGAGAGGGAAGAGAAAACGAAGAACGGTGTCACGATATGATAGTGAAAAGCCGGTGTCAACCACTGCCTCCATAGTATAACTCAGGATAGAGATATCGTGTGTTTTGTTGTATATTTGGGAAATTACGTCGAGGCGACGGGATTCTAAGGCAATTCCGATCGCCTAATGACGTTTAGATGGACTTGCTGCAGACAATCAAAACTTGAATAGCTCACTTGCTTGTACTCTCCTTCTGCAATTGAACGGGTGAATATGGTCTCAATTATTGCCCTTAAACGAAGATCTATCTTGTCAGGTTTACCATCCACTTGTTCCTCGGAACGTAGCTCGATGTAACGGTCGATTGCTTTAGCTAAAATCGAAACAAGGTCAGCAAGTGGCTTGAACGTAACTGATTCAAGACGTACATAAAACAGTCTCGACATATTCCTCTGACCCTCGCCCACGATATTCGGCTTCAAACGCGCTCCCAGCTCCCAATGCAAAAGACAATGCTTCGTCGTTTTCTCCGAGATAATAATACACCTTGCTCGCAAGGAGAGCAGCAGAGTCGCGGGCTTCTGTAGGGAGTTCATCGTTGTCGTAAAGAGATTCTCTAATCGGGGGGAGAGTTCAGTATGAAAACCAAAGTCGATTTAGGAAAGACTCACACCAAGGCGATTTGTTCTGAGATTTCGGCCCAAAATCGCGGGACTAGGGAGTTGAGGGATTTGAGTGCATGTTGTTTGAAGGCTGGTTCTTGTTCTGAAAGGAGAGCAAGAACGCCTGCAGCTGAGGACTGGGAACGTGCAACCATGGAGGAGAGGAACTTTCGGTGACGCGTCCCTCTAAATTCTAGCCAGGCCCGGTGTAAACACGCGCCTGGGCTAGCCAAACATGAACACACAACGTTCCGTTCCGGGAACGAACGCCTTGGCCATTCCTTTAATACTCTCAATCATGTACCTCGTTCGAAACACCATTCGCACTGGCTTGCGCGCGCAATCTCGTAGATTTGCTACTGAGACGCCCATCCAGACCAAGAACGCCTATCTTGCTCAGATTGAAGAGGTAGAGCATCATGCAGCACGTATGTCCACTACAATCCATTTCACGGGCTTATCAGTACTGACAATGACTCAGAAACCACTGAACTCTGGAGGAAAATCAGGTATAATTGATCATTGTCCGTTTCTCTCTTTTGTTTCTGATATAAGAGCCACAAGTTGGTATGTTTGCATTCCCGCTAGTATGTACCATTGTCTTTTTCGCTACAGATACCATTACTGACATGGTGCCCTATAGTTGCTGTCTGTGGAGCCTGGGTATACAACCTTGAGACCGAACACAAGCAACATATCGAACACTTGAGGGCCGAGAATGACGGTGTACTACCTCAGCCTCCTTCCTACGAGTACTTGAACATCAGGCGGAAACCATTCCCCTGGGGCCGCAATTCCTTGTTTTTCAACTCTGAGGTAAAGCCTACACCATTATACGCCAAGCAAGATTACCCTTTCTCACGACTTATCCAGGTTCAAAAGGATATGACAGACGCTTAAACCACACATAGATCTCATCATCTCCTGTCGTTGAATTAAGAGTGAATTCTTGGGACGATACATCATTTTGTTCGAAGTCAACCCTTTTCCTACTTCCGACGATGTGAAGTTGGCGGTCATTCACACAACAAATGCTGCAGTACCTCCAGCGAAGGCATACTATATTACCCCGCCCAGACGGCGGTAGAGCAACGGGTTGCGCCCGAATGTGTGGCGGTTGTGGATTGGCCGGCGAGGCTAACCGCAATCGTTACAACGTTGCCGCCAGCAACTATGCGAGATGAGGAGGGAACATGCTGGACATGTTCTAAGGACACGTGATGCCCCTGGCTGAAGACTCAGAGATGAGCCTGGGGGTAATAATGGTCCGAGCACCAATTGCAGTAGCACTTGCAACGGTGTCGTTCACTGCACTATGAATAGGTGAATGATATGACAACCTTGAGCCTTGGAACAGCATACTTGTTTTCATGTTGAGGGGATGAAGCGCGAGCAAAGATCGTCAACAACTAGGTTGAGGATTCTGGACACAAAGAAGAGATCAACTGTTTTTCTGAGTCGTAACGCAGGGAGACCTTTACTGATAATATACCTTGAGAGTAAATATGTAAGGACTGTCTGGTACCAAGCGCTAAGCGCTAAGCACTGGCACGTGCAATAATTATATCCTCCCGGTGCCTTTCAACTTGGCACCGACGATGCCCCAAGCAATAATCTCTCCATCGGTCCTTGCCAGTGACTTCGGTCAACTGACGGCTGAATGCAAACGAATGATTAAGGATGGTGCAGATTGGCTACACATGGGTATGTTCCG
The DNA here is from genome assembly GCF_018924745.1 of Marasmius oreades. Taxonomy (NCBI): domain Eukaryota; kingdom Fungi; phylum Basidiomycota; class Agaricomycetes; order Agaricales; family Marasmiaceae; genus Marasmius; species Marasmius oreades. The sequence continues at coordinate 3,142,847 of NC_057323.1, forward strand.
GGGATTCTATCACCTCGTTTCCAACGAAATTCACCCTCCGTGTCCAGATGTCATGGACGGGTATGCTCGAACCAATATTCAACCATCGTATCATGTTCTAACACGTACATTCAAGCCATTTTGTGCCCAATATCACGATGGGTGAGTACTGGTGAATGATCATCTACCTCCGTTGCTCATACTGTACTCACAGGTGCCCCGATTTTGTCTTGTGTCCACAAAAGCGTACCGGGAATTTTCATGGATTGCCATATGATGGTCTCCCAGCCCGAGATAGTATGTTTGTAATGCCATCCATCTTAGCTTTCTCTACTAATCGGTCAACAACTTCCATAGTGGATCAACGACGTCGCTAACGCAGGAGGCGCTTTATATTGTTTTCACATTGAAGCGGCATGTATGTTATCTTCCTCCTCCATCTTGTATAAAACCTTCATTCAAAGACCTCGATCAAGCCGATCCTATATCGCTCATCAAAGCCATTCACGATCGCAAAATGAAAGCTGGTGTGGCCATTTCACCAGATACTCCTTCCCTCGCCATTACGGACGAGATCGGTCATTCTGCCGATATGCTTCTAGTTATGACGGTTTATCCCGGTCAGTTATTCAAAGTTTCCGCGCGTTGACCGTCCAAGTTTAACATACATTCCCTAGGCCGCGGAGGCCAAAAGTTCCTCGAGCGTTGTGTTCCCAAAGTCGCTGAACTCCGGGCTAGATTCCCTGAAAAAGATATCGAAGTAGATGGTGGCGTCGGCCCCAAGACTATTGACGTCTGTGCTCAAGCCGGTGCGTAACGCGCAGTCTTGCGCGCTACGTTTTACTTCTCTAATCCTCCGCGACAGGAAGTAACGTCATCGTTGCTGGAACAGCCATCTTCGGTGCAGATGATCCAAAAGCGGTCATCAAGACACTGAGAGGCACCGTGAACACCGCTCAAGATAAGCTACGCCCCTGATTGTAATCCGCAGAAGATGTCAAGTAGAACCGACGTTAGCTGTATATTACTCTCCAATAGAATACAGAGGATAGGATAAAATTATACGTATGTAAGGCGTCCGGATCGTGATCACCATTTTAACCATTCTCCATACATGTTGGGTCGTTCGCCACGTATGTAGGACTCGAATGTTCTTTTCAAAACCGCCGACCAGTCAAGGTCTCTGAGGTCTAAATTTTCCTGGTCGCTAGTGCCGCTACGAGCCTTCCGTTCACCTTCTTCGAAACGAGGGCCCAGGTCTGGCCAATTGCGAGTAGGATCGAACGGCTTCCACCTGAAGTTCGTCATCAGCACGACTAGAGCGTCCTAGAAGCGAGATAGTTTATTACCAGAAATTGTGGTAGTGATACGCATACGCCCCCTTAAAGAAGCCATCAAACCCTAATGCAAGTGGACCGGCATTTTCAGATTCAGGTGTGTCGAAGAATTCACGGAAGCTAGGAAAATGAATACTCAGTTCAAGTATGGAACTTGTTCCATTCAAACACCTACTGTGTGAAGTAGGGCTGGGGAGGGCGACGTCGTTGATAATGGTCTGTGTTCAGCCATGCTGGATCGAAGAGTGCATCCGGGATGGAGTACAGCAGGTCTCTCGAGTAAGCATCCCTCAGGTACTGAGTAATCGTTTCAGGATGGAGATCCAGATCGTGCTTGATGGCGGTTCGTAGAAGGAAAGTTCCTAACGCCGATCCCTTGCTCATATGGAGCACTGCTGTATTATACCTACTCATGCCCGACCAAGCATAAGCGAATGCACCTTTCCAACCCCATAACTCCTCCCAGTCGCGTAAGAATAGGATATCCATGTCCAAATAAATGCCGCCGTACCGATGGCAAAGCACGAACCGTACCAGATCCGATAAGACGACCGACAACTTGTCATATGTGTCCTTCGACACAGATTCCCCCTTTTGCGCCCCATCTCCATCGTGTTTGGCCTTTACCACGACTCCATTCGACTCGAAGAGCGAGTTCAAACTTCTCCACTCGTTTCTAATCTCTTCTAAGCTATCGAGCTGATCTGTAGTATCCCAGAGCTTGAAGTGTATGACATCACGGAATCGTGGGTGCAAGAAGGGTGAAACCCATGGGCTGGATTTAACCAATTCCAGCATCGCTTCAGCCGTGCTTGCACCATGTACAGAGTCGGCTGGTCCCGGATTGACCCACAGCCATAGCTGGGGTCGGCAAGTGGCTTTTTCCGTTGGATAGACATCAACATGGAGACCGGTGTTTTGGGTATATAGAAACGAGATAATGGCGAGATACGGTTTATCCGTGAAAGGACCGGTCCAGAACATGTGGAATATACGGTGATGGTCGGGATCACACGGTGATTCGAGATCAGCAGAAGTGCGATAGCGCATAGGTTCGGGCAAGCGAATGAGGGGGGTGTCTGAGTTCCTCGAGACATACGGCGAGCTGTCATTCGTAATTGCTTCGCCGAGTATAACCCCATCATTAAACCTCGAGTGTTTATTTTGTAAACGGTCCGTTTCCAGGTAGATGTATTTCCAGTCGTCCATACTAACACGTCGTAATCGTCCGTAATCCAGTCCTGCTCCCACACGGAGGACCTCAAGACAATCACGGACATACTGAGGACAGGAGTAAGAACGACGACTTTGCGCCTTTAAAGTCTCGGGCACACCTTTTTATGATGGTAGTCACAGTGGTGCTTGACCACATCTAAATCTATCACGCTCCCTGGGACAGGCCGTGGAGGGTAGGCAATATTATGTTCCTGCCGCTGCATATCCAGATACAACCGTTTAGAACCCACTCCATTGGTGATGGTGACGATGGGTTTGGATGACGGAGGTTGTGCTTTCCACCTATCGTTTTTTGGAGGTAAGGCAGGGTTATCTACAATTTGCGTCAATCCAATTTCTTCAGGGACTGTAAAGGAACTGATTAGTGAAATTTATAGTGTTTGAGATGAACTCTAACGAGTACTAACTCTCCTTCCTGGACGGATAGTGGCCACTAACAATCTCCCATTGCCACATCTTTTGGATATCCTCCCGCTGGTACACCAGAGTTGATCGTGAGCCGAGGAAAGAAGGCTTCCAGTGCCATGATTCAACTGAAGCTGTCGAATGCAGCAACTTGAAAGACAGGAGAATGAGAATGGTAAGGGAGAAACAGAGAAATAGGTTTGTCCTTTTACGACCAAAACGAGCCAGCGTCAGCTGATATGGAGGGCGCACGTTGTTGAGGAACCATATCGACACAGTTCGAACGAAAGGGAACGACAATGCGAAAGTTGTCCACTTCGAACGTCTTTCGCGGTAAGGGGACATAAAAAAGCAGAAGCGGTCAAAGTCTAGTACGTTATAATTATATACCGTCCGTCACTTCGTGATGAACAGCACACCACAGCCTCGGAGCTTACGTCGTGGGATTGTGAGAAAGAGAAATCTATACGTTGTACTGAGCTATGTACAAAAATACCCTTTTATTTTCCTGCAAGTACTCTCTGAATTCTAAGCTCCGAGTGGTTGCAGTTCAAAGTCGGCAGGTTCCGTCGGTACACTCAAGATACGCAAGGTGTTTGTGTGTCCCAGACCACCCTTCCACCCTTGAACAGCAATGATAGTCGAACCTTTGGAGACAATGTTCAAATCCAAAGCACTCCGCAAACCGAATCGAATTCGGTTGTCAACCTGAGCAAAGAAGGATTATAGCAATTAGTCATGAGCGGGCACTAAAACTCACATCCTTCTGCCATTGGTGGCTAGCAATGCCTCGGGCCTCAGGATACCAGAATGGATAGCAACCACGGTGCAAGTGAATCTGACGGGCTGTCTGTTGATTGCGGGTGACTGAAGCGAAAGGAAAAAACAATCATCAACAGTTCAGAGTGGAGTGATCGAAGAATGCTTACCCGTCAAGATAGGAACTTTCGGGCGATACTTGGAAATAAGACGAGCAGTGTTGCCGCTAGTTGAGAGCACCAGAATAGCAGTAGCACCTTGCTCTGAAGCGGCGGCGACGGCTGCGATAGCAACAGTCTCTGCGGTTTCGGTAGGGCGTGGTTGGATGGCACGGATCTCATCGTAAAGTGGCGGGTAACAAATGGCATGTTCCGCGAGCAAGCAGGTTTCAGCCATCATGAGGACTAAGTGGGCGTGGTAAGAAGGTGGTTTCTGAGATGTATGATCACAGAATGCGTACCGGATTGGATAGGATACGCTCCTTTAGCGGTCTCTCCAGATAACATGACACAGTCAGCGCCATCAAGAACAGCGTTTGCGACATCGCTAACTTCAGCACGGGTCGGCCTGGGGTTATACTGTAAAACAGCTGAGCAAGTCAATATCCAGACATAAGTCAGGGATCCATACCGTCATGGACTGCGCGGAAAGAATTTGTCAGTGCAGCCAGCTTTCGCAAGTAATAGCTTACGAACCTCGAGCATTTGAGTAGCAACGATGACGGGCTTTCCAACGATGTTGCACTTGGCAATCATCATCTTTTGTGCAAGAAAAACTTGACTAGCAGGGATTTCAATACCAAGGTCACCACGAGCAACCATGACACCATCGGCATCTCTCAGAATCTCATCAAAATTGGCTACACCCTGCTCGTTTTCAATCTTGACGATAATTTTAATGCTAGCGCCATCGGGTCCAAGAACAGTACGAATGTCTTTAACATCTTGACCACGTCGAATAAATGAAGCAAAGACCATATCGACTCCATTCTTAACACCGAATTGAAGGTCCTTCTTGTCCTTCTCGGAAAGTGCGGGGAGGTCGACTTCGGTTTTAGGAAGATTGACACCCTTACGTGAAGAAAGTGTACCGTTGTTCAGAGTGCGAACGCGTACGGCGTCTCCGTCAATCGATAGAACCAGAAGGGAGAGAATACCTTAACCCGCGGTCTTTTTCAGCACGAACGTTTCCTGTAACTGAAACTCACCATCATCAACATATATCAGTTTACCGGGCGCAGTCACCTTGGGAAGGTTTTTCTGGTGGCGGTAATGTCAGCCTTGAAATAGTGAAGGATCAAAGGAAAGGACCACGTACGTAGTCCATGAACATGATTTTGTCGTCACAGATTTCACTATACTTTGAGTCGGTGGAGATGATAAACTCGTGGCCAGCGGTGACTTTGATCTACCCAAAGTAAAGAGAGCGTTGTAACAAGACACAAACCTGTAATTGAAAGCAACGACTCACATCAGCTCCATCTCTCATGACACCCGTACGGATTTCTGGTCCTTTCTGTAAAACATTGATTGAATCGAATTAATAAAACCATAAGCCAATGTGAAGAAAGTTTGGACAAACAGTATCGAGAGCGATAGCAACCGGTCTGCCTTCCGGCTCGGCTGTTAGGAAGTTAGAAAAGAAAAAAAAAAAGAAAAAAAAAACGACCATGGACGCACATTGAATCATCTTCCTTGTGTTATCAATGACACTTTGGTGGTATTCATAAGAGCCATGGGAGAAGTTCATTCGAACTAGGGAGAAACAAGGGTTCGTTGGGGACGAGCATGGAAAAGAAGGATAGCTTGCCTACGCACCAACATTGACACCAGCACGTCTCAATTCAGCAAGTTTTTCGACGCTGTTGACCTTGGGGCCTAGATAAGTACTATATGTTGTTTGTCCTTCATCCTCAGCACACAAGAAACGCACCGATAGTGGCAATGATCGAGGTCTATCCCACAAAAAAAGTAGAGTGAAATCAGTTCTTCGTGGCAAAAAAAAAAAGTAAGAAAACAAAAAAAACACTACCTACTTTCCGGTGAAATTTGGTTGTTTCGTCCGGAATGGGGGCGTTGACCGTGCTGAGAGTCGAAGACCATTCGAGTTGTGAGCGGATGCTATCGTTCATTCTTCAGCGAGAAACTACTAAGGTCAAAGGGTGAAAAAGGGAAAGGTGGGTGTGGTGTTAAGTATCGGAGGTAGAGGGGTGAATAAAAAAAGGACGAGTTTATCGATAACACAACACGTTCGTTGGGAGCGACGCGTGCCGGCGCGTGCCACATTTCGCTTTAGACCTACCGGCGACCATTTTAGGAAGGACAGTCGCCTATCGGCCATGCTGACATAATCGAGGCCCGTTCAGTTTGGTATGAAAGATGTATATCTGCTCATTATGAATATAGCGTTCATTTTTTTCTTCCCCTCGCTGCTCATCGTCTCAAACCCGCTATGAGCCACGAATCCCTCGGGTCTTGGATTGGTCCAGTAAGAATGTACAAGGAAGCGTCGTCCAAGACGAGGGTTTTTAAAGCATAATTATTTTTTTCCGATTTTTTAGATGTTAATTCCATCCACCTACTCGCGAGATTCCAGAGACAGTTTCCACCTATCATTTACCATAAAAGGCAATATTTCTTTCCACCTATAAACCCATGAATTCATGAGTCAATCATTTGAGTACTTTGCTTGGCAGCTTGCGCGAGCCGAGTACTAGGTTTGGAACCGACCCTCTATTCCGGGGTCCTTTTAGACCCTACACTTCCTTACCCACTTTCACTTTCACTTTGCCTGGCTAATCGTCGCGGAGCTCCCTTTTTGTTGAGAAGTATAATACAAATACAAGGTGGGAAACTAGATTGGCACAGCACTTCGACAAGGGGGTTATAGATATGTACATTTTGGTGAATAGACCCAATAAAAAAGGACGGTAAAGATGCGGATAAACAAGGAGAAAGAAAACTTGGTCTTAAGACCAAGCCTTTACATTACTCTCAAAGTCCAACTACTGAGTGCCGGCGGAGGAGGAACAGAACCGTCCGGAGGCATCGGAGGCAACCAAGTAGGGTCAATGTTTCCAGGATGTTGACCATTGATGTCGATAGGATACACGTTATTATCGCAAGCGATAGTTCGGCCTGAATGATATCCAACACCATCTGAAGCTCGGATAAACAACAATGGTAAGCTACGACCGCTGATGGATGGTGGCGGCCCTGAGCCGTTTCGCCTCGCGGGGTTAGAGCCATCAGTAGGTGAGTGGTTTTCCGACCGGTCTGCGGGTGCGGGAAGAGCATCGTCTTCAAGCGCCTTGATTACATCCGAAAGGGGTGGCATGTCAACGATGACAATCGTATGCAAAGGCCCCGTCATTGACGGCAAGAACGGCTGGGCTCTCGGTGACACAGGGGATGTGGGTGAATCAGATGGGCCAGGCGCCGTTGGCTCTGGTAGTCCTGGTGGGGGCGCCTGTACAAACGGGGAGATGTTCGTGAGAGGACCGGGAGGCGAGGCACCAAAGACTCGGTGTGATAGAGGTCCAAGATTTCCGAGATACACATCAAGCGGAAGTTGTTGTCTCGATTTCGGATCCTCATAGAAAAAGTTGGATACGGTCAACTCAACGGTGTTAGTTGCTTGTCGATAGACTGGAGCGGTGAACAACGTGGGGAAAGGAGTAATGGGTTGTTCTGGTATAGTATTGTTTTTCCCAGATGAATCGAAAAAGGTATATTGAAATTTGGCTGATTTCGGTGGATAGTCAATACGAAGCTTCAGCGGTACGGAAACCGAACATACAAATGCCAACGATGGTCCAGCATAGATAATCATCAACTTCATCGAGAATTTGTCGAATGCCATCCTTCACCTCGTCCCTTACGCGAGGAGACTGGAAGAGCAGAGCGTGAGTTCCGGCCTGAGTTGACATTCCTGGCGCAGGAGGTGCTACGACACCAGTGGTCCCAGGGATAGGCCCAGCCGCGGAGAGATAGTGTCTTGAACCGTCTGGATTCACTCGTTGCAATGCAATCTTCTGCATCTGGCTGACCGGGCCACCGTCCTCAGCTGAAACTCGGCCCTTATCAACCTTGCGGATAATAAGAGGAGCAGTTGCTATGCCTGATTGGGTGTCTGAAAGGACGATTTCGCAACCATAAGTGACGGGCTGAGGCCCTGAAAAAGACGATAGTGTGAGAGTTGAAAACGCGAAAGTTTCACATCACATGACGGCGACGCACCAATGTTCGGCAGTTCATGAGGACGGCGAACAACATTGACATTGAAGGCTGACCATGCAACGTTACTGGCACATAATTGACCATGGTCAATAGTCATGTATTTGGTCCGTACAGTCTGAGAATTGATGCGATTAAATAGAGATACGGGCCCACCGGCCAGAATACAGGAGGAGATATTGCGCGTCTTGGCTGTCTTTTTGGATGGTTTCGAGATGATAGTTACTGGTGCGGAGTCAAACGTTGCCCAAACGCGACCGGGAGGGCCATCACCCTCTGAACTATGAGATGAAGGGTGAGGTTCAGCGATGTCGAGTGAAAGCTGAAAACTCTTGGCCTTGGCAGCCCCTGTAACGTGTAGGAATTTGAAGCTGGCGGTCATGGAATTGTCGAGGGGTGCTTTTTGCTCAAAAGAACGTTCACCCGTCTCGGACACCACGGACATTGATAGTTGCTGATTTCTCATATGCCAGACAGGGCCTTCGATATGTACGACAGGTGGTGGACAAAGGAAACGCTTCTCACTGCCGTAGGACTTTTGAGCCACAGCGGCGTGGAGACAAATGACGGTGGTCATAGGCACGACGCGAGAAGGGTCGTGGGTGATATGGTCGCGTACGACGCGGCGGACTTTATTGTGAGCATCGTCTGAGCCGTCGGATTCTTCATGTTTGCGCTTGGACAACTGTAAAGGAATGAATGATTGAGAGGGAAGCGAAAATGAGGCGCGAAGGGACATACACTGGAGGAACTCGAAGTTGCTGGTACATTCTCTGGTTGAGGGTGAGCAGGTGATTCCTCCCAGGACGATGACTGAGGACGGCCATTAGGATGGGGGTCTTTTTGTGAAGCAGCTAATATTGATTGCAAAGAAGCAGGAGGTGCAGGGGTTACGGGACTCGAAGAGGAGGACTGGGGAGGATTTGGGTTGTTTGGAACCTGTTCTCGTTGATGAATAAGCAGAGGAAAAGAGGGAAGGTCAAATAACAAACATATATTGCGCCTGGAGAGCTCGAACGAGAAGCTGAATCCTGGGCAGCAGAGGACATGGCAGAGTTGAGGAAAAGAGAGATATCGCTCATAGCGATCAAGCAGCGTGAGAGAAAGAAGGGAAAAGGAAAGAAACCTCCACGCGGCCCATTTTTCCACGCGGCATTTTATACCCACGGCGTCACGGCACATAACGGCCTTTTTCGGAGTATGAATTCTCACATTCCGGTACAGAGTACAGTCCCAATTAATTACAAAAGTCGTCTACAAGAACAATTCCCCAAACCTTCCTTCCACACTCTCAATCCCCTGCGCTCTTCTTCTTGCACATAACGACAGATACAGCGACTCGTGATCAACGGGTTCATCGTCGGAATATGGGCTTAGCAGACGTTCTTGTCGTCCATCATCCTTCCTCGCAAAGAAGTTTCCTAACAAATCACAACTTGGGTCAAATGACTCTTTTCAATCTCGGGGGCACTCACCAAATGACAGAATTCCCATCTTGTCTTCATTTTTAATGGCTGCTCTCGTCATTTCATCACTGATCTGTCCAACCATCCCCTCGGTCCCAGCTTCTGCTACCGCGGGACACCAGCTTTGGCCCTCACTCTCCTCATCCCCTTCTCGTAGCCACCAACTCGATGCTTCGTTTTGCATCTCGCCCAAAGTTCCAGTAGGGAAGAACCCAGCCAAGTTAAATGGTTGTTCGCGTTCTATCCTTGGTGAATGGAGTGCCCGGTTTGTTGGTCGCACTGCACCCATAGGAGCACTCTTCGCTTTCGGTTGTATTGTCTGATGTGAGGCGGAACGCGGCAGAGAATGGACATTGGTGCTGGCGCACGCACTCAACGCAGGCAATGGTTGAGGTGCTGATTTTGACCTGGGCAAAGTGCTCATTATCGTAGTCGGTCGTAGATAGCTGTCTAAGTGAGAGGGTCGATACCAGCTTTTTGGGGTTGAGAAAAACTTTGGGGAAGAGAACGCTTTCCTTTTATAGATGCACCCTCGGGATTCCGACTCCTGTCTCTGCCGACCTGAACCTAATGTCTTTCGACAGAAATACCAACTCAAAGAAGGGAATATCGCCGAAAAGAAATCGGGATGACAGTAATCGTGTAATTCAAATCTCACTACAACAAAACAGACGCGCGTGGACAAAGAAGGGTGGACTGGTATTGAGTTGTTGTATCAAGACGTAGTTGCCGACCAACATCGACGCAGTAATGCCTTGGAAAGCGTCCAGGTCGCAATAGCCATTCTCAGTCGGCTGAGCGGAGACCTCTGCGTTGCGACAAATAAAGTATTCATTCCGAATCGGATGTAGTTGAAAGGTCGAGAGGCTTTTTTAAGAATTTGCTACGGCTTTCTTCGCTATACCACCCCGAATCTCCTGTGAACTGACCTGCTCTGTCGAAGAGGCCCGTGGTCGCTCCTAGAAACGCGCATCCGCCAACAGCAGCGGGTAATGAACGAGCTACGGAAGATATCAGCCAAACTTTTCACCTGGATATGTAGTGCCACGTACATCGAATACCAGCCAAAAATCCTGCAGCACATCCACCAGCTACGGAATTGAGTGCGTCATCCTTGCGACGCTGGTTGGCGACTGTTGCTTCCGTGAAGGCAAATGTCGCACCCATGGCAGCTATTGTATGGCAAATTAACGATTTGAGAAAATCAAGCGAATTTTCTGAATACCAAAGAACGTTATAGTCCCTCCTGTCCGCGTAAAAACACCAGCTGCACCATGTGAATGTTGTCCGAGAGCGTTCTGAAGAGTGCTATATACCAATCCGATGACCGCTGGCAACCACTACGCATGAGCAGGAAGATTACTTGGGCAGTAGATATCTACATACCACTCTGTAGACCCCATTTCGTTGTTTTTTCTAATGTAGGCTTGGGCTCGAACTCCGACATGGAGAAGGAGGGATGACAATGACGAATAAGGAAAGACTCGGAGTGTTGTTGAACCTTGTTGAACCACTCCCCGTATGTATTTAACTGTTCTTGTTACCTCCCTCACTTTGATGCACGCACCAGAAGATCCTCAGCCATGGTACAGAAATCATTCCAAGCATCCTTTCTACCTCCATAAAAAATTCAGTGTCAGTAATCACATCACCTTCACTGGTTTAATTCTCGCATTTGATGAGTTGTCGTAGTTGAACTCAGCCACCGCGAGGCAGTCCCGCAAATTTCGCAGTATTGCAGCTTTCCCTTGGACTCGAGAATCTCCAGCCGGTTTCTGGTATGACGGAGATACATCTTTGAACCCAGATGACTGGGAAAAGATTGTGAACGATTACTCCGACGCGGTCGTAGTTGGTGGCGACCCTAATGAGGTGTATATTTTCTTCCTCCGTTCTGCGAAGCACCCGATACGTATCAAGCTCCCAGAACAAAAGGCCTGCGATTATGGCTTGCCTACTGACAAGATAAACGTAGCATGGACCTTGAAAACGGATGAATCTTTTCAGCCCATCATAGTGATCACCAATCGCTACTTGATATACATTTACAGCATCCGGGAGAACAAGATAGTATCTATTCTTCGTGGTCACGGAAACGTATGTTTTGCCTCTGAAACCTTCTTTCGATGTTTTATACTAACAAATACTTGATTTCTGTCTTCCTCAGCACATCACCTCGATCGTCGTCCACCCTTCGGTCCCGTACATGTTTGCGACCACCTCCCGAGACTTTTCAACCAGATTATACGACCTAAAGCAAAAACCAAAACAGAGACCCAACAATCCAGTCTGGCCGCCTCAAAACAAGCCCAGCCTTGCTGGAGGCGCACATGGTCTGGATGGAAATGATCCAGAGGGCTACTACCGTGACGAAGGTTGGGGAAGATGTGTCATGGTCCTCGCTGGTGGTCCGTCTGGTGGTCATCAAGGGGATGTTTTTGCAGCCGTAAGAAAAGCATTTCTGCCCGTGGACGCCGACATCTCTCCATGACGTTCTCGCAGGCATTCCATAAACACTATCCAGTTATCGCGACTTGCGGGGTATACATCCTCCGGTCCCAGTACTTGTGTATATCTCTTACTCAGCGCCCACAGATGGACCGCGCCGTCAAAATCTGGCACATACCTTTTCCTTTCCTACCGGATCAAAAACTAGTGCGAGAGGACAAGCCTTTGTTCAGCAGTACTACAATTCACAAAGCTCGCGTGTTGTCAATTGACTGGTACGACAAGGCTCACACTTTGACGAGATCTTCATCCTCTGAACATTTATTTTAAGGATCTCGGATGACATCCTTTTGACGCACAGCGCTCCTGCGATAATGAGCATCCCTGCCACTGACGACGAACATCCCGATATCGAACCAGCCTACATGGTCCTGTGGCGCTGGCTGGGTAAAGATCGTTTCTTCCCAGTCGGATGGAATGAACATCCCAGTCAACAAACAGCCTTGCGGGGTTGCGCCTCAGTAAGATTCTTCCATAGATCGGTTATCATCTCGGCTTAATATGTGCATTCAGGACTATCAGGAATCCGGTGAGCCTGATTTCTTCTCTTCCTAAGTGTAGACTTAACAGGATACTCCCGCTAAGCATCGTTCCAAATATTGGCTTCAATTAATCTGTCCCCGACACCGACCCAATTTGACACGCCTTCCGCTTTCCATGTTTTCAGGGAGGAGAACCATGATCCTTTACTTCTTTATACGTATCCGCAATGGAAGAGGGTAACGATAGTAAACATTGCTGACTTCCCTCCACGTCGACCTCCCCCATGCCGTTGGATGACTGATGAAGAGCTACTTGAAGCAGCAAGGAAGTTGAATATCTCCGAAGTTGACGAAGACGTGCCAAGCTGGCAAATTGAGCTTACAGACCCCACCGACGCTTTTCAAACGTGTACAATGTTCCCAGAAGGGGATGCAATAGTTGCGGCTGGAGGGTATCATGTTTGGGTCTGGAGAAAATACCCTACAGACTGAAGGCGATTCCTTTGATAGATCGATCTTTGTGTTCCTTATCTCTCTCCCAAACGGAATTTAAAATTTTGCAACCAGTGCACGACAACTAACTATACAACGGGGGTCTGCACAGCGAGAGTCGGAATCTGCCTCACGCCACTGGGGCATGATCCAGGCACCCACGCATGTGAAAAATATCATACTCTTTCTCTCCCGACAACCCTGGCTACACCTGTGAAGGAAGCTATCAGTTGGCAGTTTTCTTTTCTTGAACGGAGAGGCAAACGAACAGCGATTAATACGCGGCGGGAATGACGTCCTCCTGCCGCCTGTAGAGTTTGATGCCATCCCCGTCAGACTTTGTGGCTACCTCAGCAGGGATGATTTCATCCTGCCGCCTGTAGAGCTTGATGCCGTCCCCGTCAGACTTTGTGGCCACCTCAGCGGGGATGATTTCATCCTGCCGCCTGTAGAGCTTAATGCCATCCCCGTCAGACTTTGTGGCTACCTCAGCAGGGATGATTTCATCCTGCCGCCTGTAGAGCTTGATGCCGTCCCCGTCAGACTTTGTGGCCACCTCAGCGGGGATGATTTCATCCTGCCGCCTGTAGAGCTTAATGCCATCCCCGTCAGACTTTGTGGCTACCTCAGCAGGGATGATTTCATCCTGCCGCCTGTAGAGCTTGATACCGTCCCCGTCAGACTTTGTGGCCACCTCAGCGGGGATGATTTCATCCTGCCGCCTGTAGAGCTTGATGCCGTCCCCGTCAGACTTTGTGGCCACCTCAGCGGGGATGATTTCATCCTGCCGCCTGTAGAGCTTAATGCCATCCCCGTCAGACTTTGTGGCTACCTCAGCAGGGATGATTTCATCCTGCCGCCTGTAGAGCTTAATGCCATCCCCGTCAGACTTTGTGGCTACCTCAGCGGGGATGGGCTCATCCTGCCGCCTGTAGAGTTTGATGCCATCCTCGTCGGACTTTGTGGGCTTCTGGACAGGCATATTGTTGATTTGGCGCTTAACATAGGCTGGGATGGTATCAAGAGGTGCCAGCTGGCGACGCATCATCCTCATCTACAACGTAAAGTGGTTGAGCGGATGTTAGATTATGGGATAAACCTGACATACTGGCATTGGTAGAGGCGTAGCAAAGACTTGAGCAGTGAGGAAGACAAACATAAGGGTGATAAATGTCGAACGAGAGAACATGATTGATTCAAGGAATGAAATGCGTAAAAGTGACAGCTGGAAGGGAGGATCCTGCAACCTGGCAAGAAGATATATATGCACTAGGCAATGTACTGGAAGCGAAGAGTCAGAGCACAGTTGAAAGCAAAAACCAATACTTGCCTGGTAGAAACGAAGGAAGGGAAAGAAGACGAGGGCGGGAACGAAAAGGTGAAGGGTTTTTATGTAAGCGGTTGGCGGTTGCTGCTTGGCGTTGCCATCACGCCACAGTACTGCCCGTGCCGCGCTCTTATATTTATTTTCTCATCCATGTCGGATCCTCGATTTGCTCGACTCAAGACAGACCCTCGTTTTCGTCGCCCAAGGAAACATCAATCTAAAGTTGTCGTCGACGAACGCTTCAAATCTGTGTTCCAGCCAAAACAAAAGTCCAAAGGAAAAAATACTACGTCCGGTAATTTTCACATCATGATAGTTCTATTTCCTGGATTGATCCTGCTTTGAATGATAGTGCGTGTAGACAAGTATGGCCGTGCATTGGCAGAGGGTCATGATGAAGAGAACTTGAAACGTTTCTATCGCCTTGAGAATGACGAGGAGTCCGGTTCAAACGTCCCCGACTATGCTCGAGGGGGCGTTCTTATGGAGTCTTCGGATGAAGAGGACAACCTAGCTGAAGAGGAGGATGAACGGGATGATGAAGGGTTTATAACCATTGGTCAAGACGCCTCACGTCCGATGTATGTTACAGACGAGGGGGAAGAAGTTGACCTGGACGAGAACCACTTCGCGGATTTGGATGCCGAAGCAGCTGCATATAATAAGAATCACTCGGAATCCGAATTGGTATTAGAGACCGCTGACAGGACAAACCGACTGGCGATCGTTAACCTTGACTGGGAGCATGTCAGAGCAGTACATCTCTTCAAAATTTGCACCTCTTTGGTTTCACCGACAGCACCTACTTTGGCATCTACTTCAAAGCCGAACACATCCGGCCAAAGGCAGCATCTCAAAGGAACGACTATCGCTCGTGGAAAGGTTTTAAGCGTCAAGGTCTATCCCAGTGAGTTTGGCAAGAAGAGGATGGTACGCGAAGAGAAGGAGGGCCCTCCGCCAGAGCTATTTCGTAAAAAGGGGAAGGCTGAAGGAGAAGAGATCAATGAACGGACCATTTACGATGTGGGGGATGAAAATGATTTTGATGAGGATGCTCTGCGCAAGTACCAGCTTGATCGGCTTAGGCGAGTTGTAGCTCGTTCATTTGTGATTGCTTACTCTTATGTCTTTGGACAGATACTATTACGCTATTGTTAGCTGTGATACGGTGGACGCGGCTTCACACATCTACAATGAGCTGGATGGAACGGAACTCGAACGGTCTGCAAACGTGTTCGATTTAAGTTTCGTCCCCAATGACATGACTTTTGAGGATGAACCAAGGTTGTGGGTTTTGTGTACGAATTCCAACTGTACTTACACCGCACTAGAGACGAAGCCAACGAAGATGTAGAAACGGGTTACAGGGCTGTCGAATTCGTTACCGATGTGAGTCCAATAGATTGGTTCGCGGACAGGATCTCATTTCCATTTCTTCTGGATTTGAGGCACTGCGTCACTCTAAGGTCAAGCTGACATGGGATGAAGACGATCCGGAGCGCAGCAAGGTTACTCGTAGAACCATCACTCGCAAAGAACTCGGTGACGGAGATTTTCAAGCATACATCGCTTCCGCTTCTGAGTCTGAGTCTGAACTCGAAGACAATAGGAATGGTTTATCCCGAGATAAGCTGCGCTCTTTACTACTTGGCGGAAACGATCAACTTCCTGAGGGCTGGAACAGGGATGATGGTGTACGCGACAACGATGTAGACATGGAAGTCACATTTATGCCCGGCCTTGCCGACAGAAAGGATGGCCAAGACGAGACCACATTAGAGAAGTATCAGCGGAAGATGAAGGAAAAGCGGAAGAAAAGGAAAGAGGAGGTAAAGAAAGCGGTGACAGCTGACGACGATTTCTTCGATGCTACGAGCGATGGTGATCATTCGGCACATGAATCCAAGAAGAAATCTGGTGCAACGCTCAGCTATGAGCCAACTGAGGAGGAAGCACACAGTCTTCTTGTCTCTCATGAAGATTCCGGTGCCGAACCGCAACACTTCAACCTGAAAGCTGTTATGAAAGTCGAGCGCAAGCAGAAGAAGAACAAAAAGAAGGGTAAGAAAACGGTGGATGAGGATAATGAAATACAAGAAGATTTCATCTTGGAGGTCAATGATGACCGGTTCAAGGCAATACACGAGGATCACAACTTTGCCATCGATCCCACTCATCCTCAGTCAGTACCAGCTCCTTAAAATCTTTGGTTACTAACTCCTCGCTAGGTTCAAGAAGACCAAAGCAATGGAGTCGTTACTGAATGAGCGATCCCAACGCCGTGCCGTGAGCGAGAAACAACATGCGGAAGATGGGCAGTCTCTCAAAAATTTGGTCGACAAGGTCAAACGGAAAGGGAGTTTACTTACAGAACCGCGTAAAGGAAAACGCCAACGACTGCGTTGAATATTTTATACATGCAGGCGGGTGTTTTATAACAGGTTACCGCTAGATTACAATATTGGAATGGGAATAGGTGCTTTGCCTGTGTTCACGAGCGTTATCATTGTCTCTACAACCGATGATACACTAGCTCACCTTTTGTTTATGAGATTTTGGCGTTTGAGAAGTCGAGTTCTGGATGAGCACCTTGGAATTTCTTCAATGCCTTCAGGACCATGATGTCAGTGTTTTACAATGTCAGTCTCCGCAAATTCTCACCTCCATTTTCTTGAGCTCGTCGGACGTAGGCTTTCCCATTTGCTAAAAATATTCTTTAATCTCTGATTTAACGCAAGTTTGACGCTGGACAATTACTTTCTGCTGATTATCGAACTAGACACCCGTTAACACAACGATCGAAAAAGTAAACGAGATGCACCTACCATCATTTTCTCGACCATTCCTCTGCGTAAACAGTCAGAGATTCCGCTAAGCATTGAATATTGTTAATACTGACCTCGTTTCACCATCTAGATCGCTGAGTTTGCTATTAGCCGGTTCGATCTTTGTGGTATCGATTTTTGGGTGGTGAGTGAGCACATTCTCCCACCACTGCTGAGTGTTCGCTTTCTCCAGATGGATATGCACATTCTCGTTGTCCTCTGGAGTAATATTATGATCAGTGGTCATAATGAAGGTATCCAAAAAGTAGCGCACCGAGGGTCCAGGTACTATCATCGATTTTGATCTCTTTGCACAATTCGCCCTCGAGAATCTTGTCTTTACCCTTCAGTCCGGCCGATATTTTCTTCTTTTGTATCATAATAATTAGATCTTTCCCTTTAGTTCCTTTTGGAACTGGAAAGGCGATATCGACTTCTCCCAGCGTCTGAGTCCATTTGTAGGGCAAAGCTGATCAAGAACACTAAGTACGCAGTGAGATGCTTTGACCGATTTGAACATACCAGCCTGTTCAGTTGCTTCCCTCGTCCTTTCTTCTTGATCTTTTACTCTCCGCTCTTCTGAGGATAGGCTATCGTATTCCTCTGGCGTCATATCGGCAGAAGTAGGTGGGCGTTCTGGAAGAAAAACCGAGATCGCGTTTCGACTTCCGGCCCGCGTGCCCTATTCATTTTTCCCTTCACCTCTCATGGTAAACGTTCATTTATGATCACCATCGAGTGCTTGCAGCACTTCTGGTGAGAGTGCTTTAGCAACCTACTACGGCACGTTCAAAATGTACAGAAATCCTGATATCTGCGTAGTATGGTCTAATCATTGTCCTTCGAAGTACTAGGCTTTTCAAGGAGAACGTATCGTCCATCTTGTAGCCGTACATCGATGGAAACACCTTGCACAGGTATACCTGCTCTCCAAGTAGGTGCCAATCCTAACCATGCAGTTACTTTACTCATGAACTTCCGTTGCTGCCGTTGGAATGGATACGGGGGGTCTTCTAATAGACCTTCCCATCGATACGTTGGCCTCTGAAGAATCGAAGCATCGTCGTGGTCCGTGCCTCCGCCTGTTCCGATATTCGATGCCTGAGCCCGCATTTCCACATCGACATGGTCCATGTCCAACTCCGAGATACCGTTGCCCATATGAAACAAGATTTGCTGGAAGTAGAGTCAGTAGTTGCTCTAGATAGCGCCCGGTTATTCCAAATACCTTGCTGGACCCTCGGAAGACAGCTTCATTTAGACGAAGATACAGTTTGTTCAAGAAGCCTGGATGGAAAAAATCTCCCCACCTCGGCTTCTTTGAAAACAGATTTCGCTGTGCCAGAAAAGATTCCAGCGCCGGGCGGGGAAGAGGCATATAAGCGATGGATGTAGGGTAGTGAGGGTTGAAGTCAGTGGCATGTAGTTGGAGCCCAGCAATAGTGTCCCAATTTCTTCGCCAAAGGTCGTCCTGAAACAGTGAGTTATTCCTCTCGTCAAACCAAGAAAGAAGCCCTCACCCAAAAGACGTACCACCATGTCGCGGCCTCTGATCGGGAAACACTAAGGAATCTCATGTAAGCTGTATCGAAGATCGCTTCACTTCCAGCTATCAGCTGGCGGACTCGTGGGTCTCGCTCATAGTCGATAGAACTCCCAACCATGACAGTTGGGTCACGAGGAAGATCATAGACATGGGAGAGGAATTTGTAACTCAACACTTGAGCTTTGTATTGACATTCCTTCCTGTGATGATGGCGATAATCTGAGAGTACACTCTCAAGGTGACGTAGTCGAGTGTGAATAAGCGGATGGTTCGATGTCAAAAATCTCGCCAGCAGGGTAGTCAGGTCGAAGTCGTCAGTTAGTCCTATCGCTTCACCGTCAAGAATGATCCCTCTTGGATATTTGAGCTTGACGGTGAAGCCGCTGCCTAGTTGAACTCCTTGCCAAACCAAATTCCCTCGTTGCTCTATCTTGAGTATGGCTGTTTCGTAACGTCTTGACGCTTGTGCACTGTAACGTTTCCTCAGACCACAACAAAGAGATTGAGAACCGATAGCCTGAGTAACATAAGATCTGTGGAATTATCATCAAAGAAGGAAAATCACTTACTTGGACATGGTTATATCGCCATGAGACCATTTGCCCGTCTAACGATCGTAACGACATCCGGATCTCACGTCGCTGTTGGATTTCCCGTGAAGAATTTTGTCGAACGTACAACTCCAGATCCGAAACATCTCGAAGAACAGTATAAGGACCAATATCGTAGCGGAATACCTATCGGACAATGAGCATGACACCAGGTATACCAAGGTAGATACCGACCAGTGTAGGAGGGAACGGAATCATCCATGCATTACCGAAGAAATGGGTGCAGTTAAGTATTGCATTCTCTTCGGGCGGTTTCCAGTACGAATCAGGCCCAGTGAAATACCTCTGAATTTCTTCCTCGAGTTGTCTAGTCCGCTCAAAGTCGGGCCCGTACATAAGGGCAACGGCTTTCCGGTACTCCAATGATCCCACTTCCCGTAAAATCTGACATACTAGTGTTGATTGTTCGTGGAAGAGGTGTAGTAACGTCATATTCACCTTGAGATTCTCTACATGCCTTTCTGCTGGAGAGCCGAGGAAGTTCAAAAGATAAGGGGGGAATTCGGAATCGCGAGCTTGCGCAAACACCATCTTTTGCTGAGGCGGTATTTTGCATTCAGGACTGGTCAGAAGCAAGATAGATATGGACTCCTGCCATATCCTACGTTTCAGGTGTGGGGATGGGTATGATAACGCCAGTCTAAAGGTGGTCAACAAGGTAGGCAAGAGTGGACGAGTTGACATCTCCAGTACCTTGGTGAGAAAACATCGATGCCTATGAGGAAGCTCAGTAAGACAACCCAGACATTTACTTAAGATAAAACTCACTGAAATCTATTCGCCTGGTCAGTTCTGTGAAGAGTGAGTGTCAATTTTGCAGTTAATCTAAGGAAGATTTACTTTTCACGGTTTTTCTGCTAATCGAGAGGTTGATGACAGTGAAATCTAGGGCGACAAATTAGCTTCTTCGACGCGGTTCTAGAATAAAAGGTCGTACAAAGGCTGAAGCCGTAGGTAAGTATGTATATTCTGAGCTTGGCGGTCAAGTTCGTGTTCGGTGGTCGAGGAAGAATGAAGTCTCACCCATAAAGTACATAATAATTCAGGAGATCCTTTCCAGGTACATCAAGAGTAACAAGCAGAGCTAAAAGTGAAGTAAGGACGTAGTTTAATCTTGACACCCATTCGCTGGCGTTATTCACAGGATCAAGAAAAGGTCCGAGAAAACACTGTGCCAAAAAGAAGCCGACGGTGGAGGTGAGTAAAAGGACCTGGCGAACAATCGGTATGACAGCACGGGGGGCCGAGCGAAAAAAGCAATTATCAGGGTCAATGACCGCGACAATCACCAGGGTACTCAATTTCACAAACAGATAGATTGGTTCGTAGGTACCCCAATCGCGCCGAAAACCTAAAAGTGGATTTATAAACTTGTTTAGAAGTATAACGAGTGAACCCACCGGCATATAAAAAAGCAAATGGATTGGTATCTCTCGCGAGTAAACGATGATACTCCGTGTCCATATCGACTGGGTTCCTTGGTCTTCCAAGCTCCGTGAAGCGATCGACCTTGGGGACAGACGTTCGGATGACGCGCCTCAAAGCAATGGGGTAGTAAATCGTCAACTACAAAGCCGTGTCACCAACAGAAGCCACCGAACATCAGCGCATGTAACTCACAAATAAAATGGTGACGATGGAGAGGATGATCACGATAGGCGCAAAGTTGAACTCATTTTTCTTCATCGTTGTCGTCCAGCAGAAATCCAAAGGATCTCGATATTCATGCGATGGGCCTAAAGGGGGTACAACTGGCGGAAAAGAGGTTGCATTTGTGTATGGATTCGGGATAGGCCATAGGTCTTGAGACCACACCAAGACGTGTACCGCCATTGTGCTCATTGGGAGGTAGATCAAAGTAAGCAGAAACGAAATGGTGACGAGCTTCCACTCCTTTCCATTTTTATCGTTTTGCTGAAGACCTTCAATTTCTGTGTACCGGTCACATTTCCGTGTCGATTTCCAGAAACGATAGAGAAGACCTGATGCCGTAACCATAAATACGGTGAGAAATATAAGAGACTGCATTGTGCCAGAAGCGAAGTTCAATGCCAAGACATTAGGACTATCGGCAGGTTATATCACCGCTGGCGCTCGACGACAACTTGAACGGAGCTCACATAGTTCCCAAAAGCAGCTTTCTCCAATGATCACCAAGTCTTTCGCCCTTGAAAGGTACTGGAATGAACACAGAATGAGATGCAGTTGATTGAGAAGATTCAAGGGGCTGTGGAATACCTATAGTACTCAGGATGAGCGCAAAAACCTGTACAGTATTGACGACTCCTTGTAGACTGTAGAATGATGCAAGCATGCTCGAGCCCTATTCGTCGCTTCTTCAGAATACAAAGGAGCCAAGCGATACTGCAATGACGATCTCACTGTTATTCCAAGCACGACATTAACCGCTGAGCCCAATAAGGTTTTCTTGTTACGCCAAAACGGAGCCACACGAGAGTTTGCTTCGAGTTCTTCTACCGAGTACCCTGACTCAACTAAGCGGTCCATCGGTGGAAACATTTCAGCTTCCCTGTTCGTCTTCACGTTATTGAAGGGCGGTTGGGGTAGTGATTCCAGATACGAGTCGAGTTTGGGTAGGTACAGAGGTGGGGCTTTGCGAGAGAATAGTTCGGTGGGAGAAATGGGGTTATGCTGTCCCAAAGTATGTCGGGAATGCACTAGCGTTGGTGTGATTGAAAATGAATGTTGGGAAGCGGACGAAGGGGGATAGGTATGGTCGGGTTCGATTAATCTCCAAGTCTCGTCATCTTCGTAAGAGATAGGGCGGCTCCGATAAGGCACCTCATCCTCCTCAACTTCCAGATACTGTATCCCAATGAATGGTTGTGCAGCATCGGTTATGTCTAGAGTGGTATAGTTATTGTTAACAGAGGGTATCCTAGTCGTGAAGGCCGTAGCAGAGCCAGACTCATCGTCCATGGTTTCCTGAGGTAATGAGGGTTTTCTGTTTCGTAAATTCCGAGACTGGACTGTAATGAAACGAGCAGGAGTGGAGGGCGGTTGTTGGGAGTCAGATGACTCGAACCGATCAACTAGATCCTTTACTGCCATCTCAATTCCGTATCGCACATCTACAATTGTCCAAGCGGAAAGGTTGACGTTCGAGGGATAAATGGACTAGCTAGTAGAGTAGTACGTTCTGATGACAAGCGCCTGATTCCAAACTTGGGCTGTTATCACCACGTGGGAGGCCAGTCCGAGGAGGCATTACCTAAACCTAGCGTGACGCGACGTATGGGAGGCACTTACGCTCAAGACCTCAACGTCAACGTTTCAACTGATACGGGTGTAGCATGATATATGAGTTAAGTAAAAGATAGATAGCAACTAGAACCGAAACTAGTCTCTCAATGTCCGATCCCCCTCGTCTTCAAAGGTCACATTCCTCTCCACGGGTAAATGCTGTCTTTCTAACACATCCTCTCCTTGAAGTAGTGCAAGTGCTGTCTCCAAAAACCACATATTCTGTTTTATGAAATGCACGGCGACAGTACCTCCAACGCGATACCCTTCATATCTGGTTTTCCTGTCTTCCCGATGGTCCCATGCAAATTTAGGTGTCATTGGACTGTCTGAAGGACCATAACGATCAGTCTCGAAAGCCAAGGGAGGAAGGGGGAAATTACCTTCACGAAGTTTGGACATATCGCTTCCTTCAACCAGCGCCTCGATGCTTTGTGGTAGATCGAGATCAGATAGAGGAGGCGAGTAACGGACGTGGAAAGTCGATACACTAGAATGTGCCCACGATGCCGGTGTTGGTCCTAGCTCACTGCCTAATGACTGTGAAGCTCGATGTTCTTCAGTATATTTGCTGAGCGCCGAAGCCATATCTCTCCTTATTCGAGTTACCTCTGAGGGAAACAAGAAGCCGTGGGCGTATCTGGCGGGATATCAGATGACAGGGCTTCGCAATACAATATGGACTTACACCGTTCCCGCTCTAGGGTGGTCGTGAATCCAGCAGCGTTCACTAATCCATCGAACGAGGTGCGCCTTTGGGTGGACTTTCATCCACTTCGCCGTTTGTTTATCTTCTTTCCCTTTGATCAGGTGTCTGACGGTTGGGTCGTTCGCAACATAGTCAACTAAGCTCCAGCTCAACGTGTAGAGCTCTCCTGCCATGAAACGATGGAGTCGGTTGGTAACAAGATAACCCCAGTAGATCAAGGGATCCTGAAATGGAGATGAGGGAGGAAAGATAGGTATGTTGGTTGTATCAGATGGTTTTGCATGCAACTCGAGTCTTAGACGTGCTTCCAGTTCGGCCAGCATGACAAAAGCATCGTCATCCATTTTGACAACAAAGTCTGGCCTTACCCAATCCTTGACAGATCCGTTTATTCGATCTTGGAAGGCATGCCATGGGTCATGGGGAGCAAGGACCGGAGGAGTTGTATGTTCTGTCGAATAAGAATATTTGCCTGGAGGTATAGGAGTCTCCCTATAAACAGGA
Organism: Marasmius oreades; assembly: GCF_018924745.1. Lineage (NCBI taxonomy): Eukaryota > Fungi > Basidiomycota > Agaricomycetes > Agaricales > Marasmiaceae > Marasmius > Marasmius oreades. Next base: position 3,166,532 of record NC_057323.1, read on the forward strand.
GGTACCCAAGCGTCATCAGCAGCCCATGAAAAGAACGCATGAGTTTTCCCATCGTTCATATTCTCCTGCATGGGAAGCACTATTATATCGTTGTACTCTGAGAGTCAAATTATTTAGCCATTTCAAGTAAGTCGAAACTCGTCGTACTCACCTTCGATCTCCAAAGCTACCCTCCTTTCAAAGTCCTTTCGTGGTTGTCCCATGATGAAACGTACTATTGTACGAGAAGTTCCAATACCATTATCACCTGCTCCTGCACCATCCCTGCTCCGCGGATGTGTAGCCCACGTTGACCGCACCAACGCCCGTCGTTCATAAGATGAATCTGTCGAGAATACGCCTATAAGTATACCCGCTGGAGGAAGCAGTTCGAGTTCTTTGTGGGGAAACAGAGGTGTACGCATGCCAAGTGTATAGTTATGATACGGGTCAGAGTAGAGAGTAGGGTCGTGAACATCTGGAGGTGAGTTCATGTAGGGCATAGAGCAGTACGCCCGCCAAGGTAATGGTTCTTTGTCGGGATTGAGAACATACATGAGGAATATGGTGAGGAGGACGGCGAATAGCGCAAACATGACTATGCTTAGGATCTGTTTAAAACACGTTCAGTAAGTTCTGCAGTCAGCCGTAAACGAAACACTGACAATACTAGTGGGTTGTCTAGGGAATAAAGGATGGCGGACAAGTCTTCTCAACCACTTTCTAGCTGTTCTCCATATCCGCGCATCCATTACTCGTTGCCAACGACGCGGAGGCTGCCACCATCGTCGACGTTCTTCTCGCCAATTTTCACGTCTCGCGAGAAGACCATGAGATTCAGCATCTCCCTCAGAGGCTGAGGAGTGCGATGAATAATATCGGCGTGTTGGGGACGAAGAGCGGGATGCTATGGGGGTAGTGGAGGGGTGAGCTCGAGGACCATCTTCAAGCCGGAATTGTTGTATTGTGTCTGTTGAATCGAGGCTATCTGAGCTTTCGTACCCATCGGAGGACAGGCGTTCTGAGATTGGGTTCATCGCTGAACCGCTACGAGGGAGAGTTAAGTTGTAACATGCAATAATGCAGAGGCGAGTTGAAGGTTAAAAGGGAAGAAAAATCTGAGCTGCAGTTTGGCGCTATTGGTATCACGCACAGGATTCATGAGCACGGGTCTCTCAGTCTCCTATGCAACCTCTACGTTGCTGCAATTAATGTACACTCTCGTTCAATCGTTATTTAAACCAGTCCATCTGCATAAATTTTCTTCCAACTCGGCCTCTCTTTCACAACGTCCCAAAAGGCAGCAAGTTTACTGCGGCTTGCAGGACGGGCACCTTCCAGTTTCATCAAGTCTACTGGCAAATTAACGCGAGTGAGGGAGAATCCATTGCCAACGTGTTTCTCGATTTTCTCGATGGCACTACTTCCATCGTCAGACGTAGTAGCACCAGCAAGTTTTGCAACATGCGCAAGCCATGGTGCGAGATGTAGGTCTGCAATGGAGACCTGTTCGCCTAGAACAACGACCACTAAGACCAAACTATCTCGTTGATGAATGCATTATTCCTTACCCAAAGCAAACGGTCCGATAACTTCGTCATTTAGTTTTGTGAGGATTTTTGGCATACCAGTTTCCCATGCTACTCTGGCAATATTGAAATATGCTGCACGTTTGATCTTGGATTCTTCATCTATTTCAGCACTAGATTGCAGCGCTTTTTCAAACACGGATAGTAGGCTCTCAACCTCAGTATTCTCGTTGCGCCAAAAGTCTTTGATCTTTTCCGTGACGGTGATCTTTCCGGTTTCTGCTTCAGCAAGGTAATGCGACAAGGCCTGGTGTTTTCCTTTTAACAGAGGAAAAACAGCTCTAGAAAGTTCCCGTAAAGCAAGGTCATCTCGGGCATTCATGAACAAGAGGTTATTGGGATTTGCAGGTTCAGAGTGAAGGATGTCATCGATGATTATCTTGGATGTGGTCGAAAATGCGATGGTAGCGGGGGTCAAAGAAGGGGCAGGAGCGTTGGATGTTGTGTGAGTACGCGACAAAGGAGAACGCGACTTGTCCAGGAATTCAATGATCCCCTGAGTATTTGTGACTTGAGCAACCAACACGCCGACACAGTAAATGAAACGAACTTTGGTTTCTGTAATGGCTTTGTAACGACTTTCGACTTCATCGGACAAAGTTTTCTCCAGGGGAACTACCAAAGTTGGGACGGTAGCTGACGGAACATCGATGGTAAGTTGATGTGTTCGATGCAACGAAGTATATTATAACGAACCTTTCGAATTCAGGCGTAGAAACGATGGGCCATAATTCTCGCCTCTGCCTACCTGATTGTCAGGTTCCCAGCTCCACAGAAAATCAGTATGGCATAAACTCACTGAGATCCACGATCTTTAGATTAAGTTCGTCGTCTCCATAGCCCTTCTCCATCCTGAACAAATTATGGATACCGAGTTCCAGTGGAAGCCACCAACTCACAGAGTAAGCAGAGCTAGCGATAGGAATGAGTGAATATCATCATTATCATGACTAGGATCGAGCGGAACACACCCCCAGAAGACCAGATGGACTTAGGGTCGTAATACAATACTGCTGTGAAGGAGGATTAGTGCACTGATTCAATCGTGCTGAAAGATGAAACCTTTTGGCATAGACATTGACAACGATAATATCAGGATATGCCTGACGGTGGTTTTGGGAATGGAGCAAATTGTGGCAAAATCCATTTGTGACGTATTTCTCGCGTCGCGTGAGGTAATAAATTACCTTGAAGTCGAATTTACAGTACCATTCCTCGCAAAAAAAAAGGGAATTTACAAGAACTCTAGAACGACTTTAGAGCACTGAGTTATAGTCAGCTAACAGCCAGGTTCATATTTTAAGCAGATATGTGTTACAGAGAAGTGACACGTCCACGTGATATGTGACATCGAATTTGCTGGAACTGTTGCACAGCAATGATACACGCGATTTCAGCTAAGTATAAAGTGCACGACTTTCCTTTCTTTGTCTTCTCATCTTACGCCTTTGATCACTCGCTACTCCATGACCACACCGAGGTAAGTGCTAGATCTCTGCTACTACCTCTAAGATTTTCTCGGAAACAGAATGCTCATTCCAGGCACGAATACTACGAAACGGACGAGAGAATTACCGTCTCGATTTTCGATCGTAACGCAGATCCTGCCCAGGTGTCTCTCGAATTCGAGCCTAGGAAGGTTAGTTAGGTAGATTCTGACCTGAACTATTGCTAATAAAGTGTATTTACCTTTAGGTCACGTATACCAATGGCGACAAGCTTCTTGCCCTTGAGCCACTGAAAGGCCAGGTGAACCCGGATAGCTGCGAATACACTGTTGGTAAGGTTAAAGTGGAACTTCGGCTTCTGAAAGCTGTTCAAGGCAGATGGGGAGGTCTAATAGGAGACACTCCAGATCGTTAGTATTTCATACTTGCCTAAAATTGTGGCGTTGGCCTGAACAACTCTGGTCTAGCACTGGCCAATTCTGCCGCCCCTGAAACCACTCCCAGGAGACCGCAGCAGAAGAATTGGGAAGGTATATCCAGCCAAATGTTGGCGTCGGACAAGGAGGTGACTTTAGAGGAAGATCCCAATGTTGGAGGCGACAGTGCTATCAACCCTTTCTTCCAGAAGTTATTCTCCGATGCAGATGAAGATACGAAACGAGCTATGCTAAAGAGCTATAGTGAGAGTGGAGGCACTACGTTGAGTACTAACTGGGATGAGGTGAGGAAGGGAAAGGTGGAGGTGAAGCCTCCGGAAGGTTCTGAATGGAAGCGATGGGGTTAATTTCGGGCCCTACGAGTATCGTTTAGTTCGTCTAGCGTTGAAGCTTGTATGTGTACTCCTGCTTTGAAATATCCAACGTGTTGAATTTTCATCTTCGCGTGATTCAAAACATGTCTCGTCTTACTCTCATAGTCGCCGCGACCAAAAATAATGGTATTGGACAGGAATCTCGCTTGCCCTGGCGTTTGGCAAAAGAGATGAGGTATTTCGCAAAAGTCACTTCATATGCACCAGAAGGCAAGAAAAACGCCGTGGTAATGGGAAGGAACACATGGGAGAGTATTCCAAGCAAATTCAGGCCGCTCTCAAACAGAATAAACGTCGTGATTAGTCAACAAAAGGATTACAGTCTGTCAGTGACCGGCGCATTTCCTCGGATTTTACTCATCGACAGGTCCATTAGCGGAACTCCCGGAAACGACACACAGTGCACTATTCACCAGAGCTACGAGGAAGCTCTTCAGCGTCTACAGGACGTCCGAAACATACACAGGTCTTTCATCATAGGAGGGGCAGCTGTATATGCTGAATCATTGAAGCTTCCTCCAACTGCTTCGCTTGGATTCGTGAACCGAGTTCTGCTCACGCAAATCATACACCCGGCCTTCGACGAATGCGACGTGTTCATGCCGGATTTTCTTGCTGGTAATGAGTGGACAAAGGCAACCCACCAGGGTTTGTGTGAGTGGGTCGGATTTGACGTTCCTGAGGGTGTGCAGGAAGAGAACGGTGTTCAGTACGAATTCCAACTCTGGTCTCGAGAACCGTTACAGGCATGATCTACGTGCTTCGTCGCTATGTCCACCTATTCGCAAGCCCAATTCCATCATTCATTATTGCCACAATAATAGCGGAGTTTCAGACGATTGGACGCGAGTGTGGAATATGATACCCGTGTATATTATCCCTGCCTCTGCAAAAGAATCAGCGGTCGGCGTACGTTACAGTCTATGGAAAACCATAGAGATGCACCTGTTTATGCTTGGGGTTTTTGGAGCACACAATATAAACTCTCCCTTTCCTCCTCACAGTGCTGCAGCCATCACACATCAACTTGACTGAAGAACGGACTTTCATGCTGCGACTGAACAAGGTGTTGAGAGACAGATAGTGTGGATGAAGTCGGTCATGTTGAATCCTCGAGCTGCGACCGAGATTTGAAAGGAGAGGCCTGCTGGACGTCAACAAGGCTCGGAACATTTTGTTTTTCTTGTTGGTGAGATTCTGAGTGGCAGTGCTCCAGGCTCTCACCGCTTGGCCGCCGTCACTGTCACCTAGTGTCACCCTCTATCTTCCGACTCTTCGCTGCATATGACCCGAGATTAATCAAGTCAACCTAGATGCCATTACAAGATTCACCTAATAGGTGGTCGATCCCAATATTTGCAGTTACCCTCATAGCATTTGTGGCAGAGAGCCAACTCACTCAAGTACGCGTAATCCGTCTTTCTGGTTCCATGTCTTCTAACATCCTATCATTGAAGTATGTTCAAATCAAGTTACAGTATCAACAACCCTATCTCTTATTGTTAGTCTTTCTCCTCTTCTCCCATTCTATCCCCCAATGAAAACTCGACAGCTACATCGTTCATTCATCATTCCTTATCTTATATCCTTGCCATATACTGTATTTAATCCTTACGACCCCTCACACACCATCACAGCTATGGAACAGTGTGAAGATTGCCATCACAAATCGTCTTAATGAAGACGTACGGTCCACCAAGTTCCCTCTAGCACGACTCTTATATCTCATTCTTGCATTGACGGCAGGTATAACTGTACCAGCCCTTCTTTGGTTTGCCGCTATAGCAATCTCTTCGTAAGTCTAATTATTTGGTATGCTTGAATACCACGGCGCTGACCACGAACTCAAATTAGCGTAACTGACGTTACAGGTAGACGTTCCCCTTAGGTCCTTTGTTGGTACTTGAATCGCTAATCCTTTGCTTGTACGATTCCAGCCATTTGGAACACCAACGCCTTCTTTGCGTACGTCATCTCGGTGAAGGTTATCGGTCTAGAATGGGAAGCTCGACGACTAGTGGCAGTAGTGCTCGCTACCCTTGGCGTGATAGCTGTCGTATATGGTGGAACGACGACACCCGAATCGGATGATACTACGATTTCTTCTGTCACCCTACCAGCATCTACTGCGCATCTGGCCGGAAACTTGCTGACTCTAATTGCCTCTGTGGGATACGGCGCTTATCAAGTCTTTTATAAGAAATACGCTGCGCTATCATCAGACCCAGATACTGAAGGTTTAGGCTGCTCCGAAGATTACCAGCGTGTGCCAGTTGCAGATGATGGGCGAAGAGGGAGAAACAACTCAAATGATGAGGAAGATATCGAGCAAACTCCCCCCTTTGGTCTTCATCCCAACTTCTTGACATCGGCTATTGGTGTTTGCACACTGCTCCTGCTGTGGATTCCTATTCCAGTTCTTCATTGGACTGGTGCTGAGCCATTCGCATTGCCCCGCAATTGGTCGATAGTGAACGCTATAGTCGGGATCGCTTTGACGGGCTCGATATTCAATGGAGGATTTATGGTGTGTGCGGTGAAATGTTGTATTTTTCGCTTCATCCTTATGTGGTGCTAGATCTTGTTGGGATTGTGGGGTCCTATAATCACCTCTGTCGGTGGATTGTTGACAATAGTACTCGTCTTCATCTCGGACGTATTACTGGGTACCACAGAAGCCTTCAACTTTTGGACGGTGTCCGGTTCAACTGCAATAATTGCGGCCTTTGCAGTTTTGGCATATGATATAGTCAGAAAATAATTTGTCCGTGTTAATTAATTTACCTGAATGCAATAGAAATGGTATATGACTGTTTCTTCGTGAGATGAGAGTCGTGTCAATTGATGAAGATTGCGGACGCAAACATCGGCGAGCATCAGAGAGTTTCAATAGATAGCAACAGTGAATGAGAAAGGGACCAGTAGTACCAGAAACGAAGACACATGGATGTGACGAAGGGAAAGGGGTATCTTCCTCACCTCGCCTTCACCTCGCCTTACTCTCCAACTTTCAAAGGCGACCATTTTGGTTACTAACGGCGCCCTTTACAGGCAACTCCATCCAAAAAGACCGACACTAGACCTCATGGGGGATAGGGATCATCACTGCCGGCCACTGGCAGTGCGTCGAACTAAGCCGAGGAACAATTTCCTCATTTCTCTAATTGAAATTCTATTCCAATGGTTAATTGCCTACCACGATCGTGATCTCAGCTCAGTGTGTTTTTGGAAATGGCAACCATTTAACTCTCCCATCTATTCTGACTCTAGATGTTACGTCGGTGCACGCCTTAAGAACTATCCAGAGTCCAAGAACAAGCTCGTGAATTTAGGAGATTCCTACTTCGTAACAAAAGCTGTTTCTGGGACACTTACACCCGGTGACGTTCATCTTTACGGTCATCTTGCAAGACGTACGCTCATGGTCTGCAAGCGGTCAAGTTATTTCATGAAGGGGAGTCACCGGTCACGGATTCGTTTGACGTCGACTCCAGGGCAAGAGGAGGGCGGGGAAAGGAGTTAGGTTGATCGCTTTAGCGGGCTCTTGTATGCTGAAAGAAGTCAAGAAGAGACTTGTAAGTTGTCGCTGTGTAACGGGAGGAAGATGAAGAGTCGGGGCTTACTCCGAATGAGCCAGAGTCGGATCCAGAATCAGATAAAGAGGGCTGGACTCTCAAGGAGTCAAGGTAGCACTTTGGTTCATTAAGCATTCGACAAGGCTCAGGATACAAGGGAGGTACGCGCCGTATATGACCCGGATTTTCTGACATGATTACAGGGTGGGTAACTCAACTATCCGTTGTCTATCGATTATCATTAACTTTGGGGGCCACGGAAGAGAAAGTTATGCCACCGACTTTACCGTTCTCGCCTTCACCTCCACCCTCGAAGCATTTGCATTCAGTTATCGTTGGTCCTTTACTTTACATATCCTTACATTGTTGGCGAATTCGGTGAGTTAGCGTATGGTGATGTTGGGTGAGCTTGAAAATTGACGCAAACTCCACCAATGTCTTAGCCAAATTCTCGCGACAGTGACGCACTAAGGCCGCCCGCCCCAAAATATTGCGTTTTTATTTTCTACCACATCGCGACGACCGCGCGATACATCCAATATATCCTAGACCGACAATCCTGGAGTATCCACACCAACCCCTGCGATCAGTAACGTAGCCTTTTCTGAACGATGACGGCCTTCGAAGTCGAATGGTGTAACGCCACTGCAAAGCCTCAGTTCCATTCCAAAAAGCAAGGAAGAGAGCTCACGAACTTGATGATACCATAAGTGGGTTTCAACCCCGGTAAAATCACGCTAACCTTCTCATCTCTTGGTGGGATCCTAGGAACAGGTGACTGGACCATACCGCATAAATGGTAGGACCCATTCTGATCGTAGGCATGCTTTTAGCTACGATTTGAGTCAAACCGTACATGTCGAAGGTAGCCATTTTCGGCCTGCAACTGTTGGCAACTCTGTTGTTCAAGAGAACTCTTGCGTCCAGAACAACCATCACATCGCCTGACTGCTTCGACATTGGGCATGTGAGTATCGATCTTGATAAGAATCATCGCTGGTGAATCGTATTCACAGACTCCGGCCACCGATTCTCATGTCGTTCGTATTCGGAGACACGGCAGAGTCAGCAGTCGGGCAGTAGGGATCTAATCAGAAGATATGTATCCTGTTCTCGCTCTGGCCAATAGCCTTCGTTCCCAAATCCTGGACTTAGCTCTGAAGAGGTGAAGCAGCACAATATATTAGGATACTGTATGGGAACTACCTTGGTATCGAGTTTCTAAACTTGGTATGGAGACGTCGACGTGAGAAGTGAGGAAACAAGATACATTTCGTCATGCCAACTCATTAATCAATTAATCGAGTGAGAACCCAGACTTCAACCAACCAGGTCAAACAATCGTTCCGATGTAACATTTGCGACGGGCATGTTTCTGTTAAGAAGGACGAGTTACAAGTTAAGGCTATTCTCTACCGATGAACAGAGAACTTCTCTTCCTTGATTTAGGCATTCTCCGCTCGGATGTCGGCGCCCGGCAGCCAGGCCTAGGACTTCTGCCTCGACGTATAAATTGCCCGATTTGAAGCGTTGCGAACACTAGTCACTTTATCGACTGCATTTTGAAATTCACGAAACTAGACACTTCGAACTTCGCACTTGGAGCTAGTCGCTGTGACTTGCTCGCATGACACACCACTCGCTAACGTACTACCTTCGGGGAACCCAACTCATCCATATTCCAAGCCGTCCAAAATGTAGGTGTGATCAAAGAATCATTGTCGATTGCTCAGTACAAGCTCTGCGGTCGTTGACAAGAAAATCGGTCAGAAACATCCAGAACTACAATTCCGAGTTAGACGCTTGATATCTAAAGCGAGAAGTGAATGTGTCATGGAGAAGATCCACATACTCTTCATTCCTGCAGAGTCTTCCTTCTTCCGTCTGATGCCATCTATCGCCTCCAACATTCACTGCTCCATACAAGATCTGATCTGGGTCCCATTTGTCCTTGATCTCAAGTAGCCTATCATAGTTGGCCCCGTAGAACGCTTCCTTGAAATCAGGCTCACTAGGATCTCCCTGAAAAAGAGGTTAGGCAAATGTGTCAGAGGGCGGCAGAAATCTCAAGATACTTCATTGTCGTAGGATCCTGAACCTGGCGTTAGCTTCTTCAGAGCCGGCATGAATTCCGTTGTTATCTTCTTCTTCTGGTCTGAAAGCTGTGCGGAGGATTCACCATCTGTCAAAGGACTGTGACGACGGAACAGAGTCAATTCGACGGGAGGATTTGAAAAAAGGAGAGGCTTACAGCGCAACTATAACATGTTTATTCACGTCTCTCCATGCGGGTAAGACAGCATTCTGAGGGTTCCCGGCAACATCTAACGTGGGCTTCATGATGAAATCGGCCACAAGGCCACCGCCTTCCAAGATACCTCGGATGGTTTCCTGAGTACGCCGGAGCGTCTCACCTTGAGCGAAGACTGACTGCGGTAGTAGCCGTGAACCGAACGTTATGACCCCGATCGGCACATTGATAAGATTGTCGAGGGTGTTGTAGCCATCAAGGTATTTATCATACGACTGCACGCTCGAGGTATATTTGACTCCCAGTCGATCAAGGCTGTCCAGCAGAGGCTGAAGAAGAGCTGAAATTTCAGCAGAGGTTTTGTTGACGGCAAAAATCGGGAATAGGTTGAAAAACGCGCTGGAGTATTGTGCCGTAGACCAAATTTTGGCATCCGCAAGGCTCGGGGTGCTGGCCTGGTACGCGTCGATCGCCTGATAGAACGTTTCTTGGGTATTTTCATCCAAAGTAAAGTTGAGAGACGCAGTAGTGACCGGGAGGTCTTGGTGAGCTTTGACCGTGACAGACCATACGACTGCGTAGGTGCCTGCTCCCTAAAACAGTATAATCTAGGTTGAGTTGTTGAATAGTAGGTCAAGCGATGAAAGCATACGCCGCCGCTCAATGCCCAATAGAGGTCTTGATTTTCCGTATGGGAAGCACGGACAAATTTGCCTTGAGTTGTTACCACCTCGAACTCTAGGGTCTGGTCTGCACCCAACCCGTATGACGACATCGTAGCAGATTGTCCACCGCCTTGTACGAACCCACCTGTAAAACCAACGTTCTGCAATATCCGAGATCATATCAACGAGGGACAGTTCACAGACACTGAACAAGGCTTTACCGGGGTTCCACCAGTCACGACGACTAGACCTTTGCTATCAGCTGCTAGTGCAATGTCGAAGCTGAGAGCTCCTGCGTGGGCTTTGAAAGCTGGTCCCGTATGAAGAGGCGACTTGAACTCCGGAATCCATTCGACATCCCGCAGATGATGCACCCAAACTGCTACTGCACCTGCACCAGTCGATCTTCCCAGAAAGCTTGTAAAGGACGAAAACATATCAGTTTGAATTTCGTTACAAAGGCCAGTAAACGCTTACTCATGACCGGTATTCCTTACTACGAATCGAATGTTATGTTCCTTCACGAATTGGACGGTTTTTATGACATGATCGACCGACGAGACGTTCACCGCATATTGCACATATGCGCCAACTCGGCATGGGGTTTCTCGAGGATCAAAAGGGTCACAGCTCTTATTCAGAAAGCCGGGATCCATTATAGAAGATGAACTGGCCTCACTAAGTCGATCTAGGTCAGTACCGGAGTATAATCGAGAGAAAGCGATACGACGAACTGGAATTCCATAGAGTGCCAATTGTCCCGAATCGCGCTGCATTTTGCCTCGTCGTAATTCGGGTCATGACAAGGTCTACCGAGTGGAACAGTCTGGATGAGGCGACCATCGACGGATTGGTTGAAAGCGTTCCACACATCTTGAGCTGGCCAAGAAGAGTCTGTAGGCAAAAGTCGACATGCACTGTCTTTTCCGACAGTAAGCACGATGAACGTGGCAACAACGACAAGGGCCGCGCAAAACATGGTGTTGGGGTTCCATTGAAGGCGTGAGAGTCACAGATTTATAGGCCATACGTTCCGCATTCAACGTCGGGATTCAGATCAGATGCTGTTTTGATCGGGAACATGAGAGAATCCAGGCAAGTCATTCTCATTTTTATACCAAGTACTAGCCTCATATTTATATTACTGTAAGGTGCTTCCACTTTGAGCATGGGAAAGATATATCAACTAATAATCCAGGCAAGTTGGCGACTTGTCGGGCAATAATAGCCTTGAACAATTGTAGCCACGCATCCCCCGTTCGGTCGATGCAGGCTACTTCACGCTAAAACATAATATAGTATAAACCTTAAAGTAGTGTGAAGCTACGAGTCCACAAATAATGTACTTTTGGTCGAATCTTTATATGTTAGGGTCATTTTTCTGCGACGCTTACTCACTTCACAAAAGGGTTGACACCATGTCTCGCAACGTTCATTATTTCCTCGCGGTATCCGGTGTGAACTTGTAGACTTACTGCTTATGTGTACGCAACACCTCAAGAGCCCTCGGCCACGCTAACTCTATGCGTTCCGTCGGCCGTGCCTCAGCGTCTTCATCCTCTTGAGTCTTCTGAGCCTTGCTCCACTGCCACTTCTCTGATGCTTCGGGCCTGGGCTTATTATTCTGGCTGGTCTCTTTCTTTACTGCTCGTGCACTTCCCTGAGATATCCGGAGAGGTTTGATTTTCTTGGGAATGTGTTGATTGGTCCTGTCTGGAGGTCAGCTGCTGGATCGACTAAAATAATTCAAGCCAGTACCACGGCTGTTGATCCACGTACTCTGGCGCCATTACTAACCTCTCGATAGAGTGTTTGTCATGATGATCACAAACAAGAGTTACCATTTCGTTATAGCCTTCGACGGCGGGTTTCTCGAAGATAGGCTTTACCCGAGAGCCATGCTGTCACTAGTACTGGAGTTATTTCTCTAGTCTATCTGAGAATGGGTTCATAAGTTGTTGTATCCGAGTACTGCAAGGCATTATTTACAACAACATTTCTGCAGAATTATCTGTCTAACCTCGAAGAACTAGCCCAACGTTTTTACACTGGCACAAGCGTGCGAAAATAGCATGTGACCCGCCAAATCTGAGGGCAAATCCTTGATCGTTCTCGTACCAAGTGACTCATCATCTGACAACCATCAAAGAAGAATCAAAGAAGTTTACAACACTCCCAACAACACACATATATCCTGGGAGGCTGTCCAGGGTAAGTGAACTTTCGTTGCCGTTTTGAGGGCTTTCAGCCCACCCTCCAGAGGAAAATCAAGAAAGAATCGAGATCGACTTGACGTACCACGGAAAAGTGATGATTTGAGTCGACTCATTCATCAGTCTAGCATCAACTCCTCTCGGATTCCACTAGGCTCGTGACGATTTTTTGCGGCTGGATTTGGCCCAGCTGTCGGACTTAGCAGATTTTTCCGCAACCCCTCAAGATCTCAGATTCCGACTCTTGTGGATACACAACGCGTAGCTCATGAGTGATAATTCTAATGCATCCTCTTCTGCACTCCAAGGTGGCTTGCATTTCTCTACCAGAGAACCTTTGCAAACGTCTGTCATTTCACTGCCTCAGGAATTTATCTCACACTCCGCTGATGGCATCTCGTGTTGATTTTAGGACTCCACCAGTGGCAGTAGATCTTCGGAGCAACTGGATACATGGACTCTAGATTCGTAACATACCACATGTCAACGACGAGAGTGGTACCGGCGCATCCTCAAGTTACCTGGTGTCCAAGGGTAACGCCATTCCAAATTGTCGTCCTATATATAAGTCCTTCCGCTAACGAGTCCCTTCAGTCCCCATACCATCTCTGATCTGATATTAGGATGTCTACGAGTCCTCCTTCCCCATCTCCTGCACTGCTGTAAGTACTTATGTTTCTCATCTACCGTCTATGTTTCCCCACTCTGGCTCACCAGTCACCCAGTGCAGGACCTGTGGTTCGTACCTTTTGCATATCTGAACTATGACGGTAGCTGACCACATCTCCGCTAGCTGGTGGGGATCTGTGTTAGCTCTATCCTTTTCGGAGTTTTATCTTTGCAAGTCTGTAAGTGCTGAACGTATCCGAGCGTGTTGTTGAGGAAGTTCTATTTTATTGACACCGAATCCTTCAAGACTTCTATCGAAAGAAGTTCCAGAAAGACAAACTCGTTTTACAATGCCTCGGTAAGTTCTTCTTGGCCGAAGCCGTTTCAATGTTCACGAGAAGTATGTTTCAGTTGCTGCGGTTTACATCGGAGAGGCTACACAAATAGCTTTCGCTCTCATGTTCGGCTGGGACATGCTTGTTACTGGTTGGGGGGTACCTGGAGCCCTCGAAACATATACATGGCCTGCATCGGCCCATGTCATACTATCGGCTCTATGTAAGGTTCTGCTCTCTCGCCGTTGCACCGAATGTTGATCCTCAACGCTACGGTCTAGTGTCCGGGACGGTGCAATTTTTTTTCGCATGGTATGTATACACCAACGATTGCCTACCGATTCTGACAAAAAATTAATCAGGCGTGTGTATTCGTTGCGTAGAGACAGTATCGTCGTACGAATTGTTGCGGTTGTCATTGTCCTGGTAAAATTTCGTTTGTTCATCGTCAATTTCTTAGTTTGACGCGGTACCAGGCTGCTCTAATGCAGGTTGTCTGTGGCATCGTTGGACCGAGCTTTGTTTGTTCTCTGTCTGTCCTCCTCAACCGCTATACTGATTGGAGCGGGTTACATCGAAATTCATAGTTCATTCAAGGACTATCTAAACCTTACCTAGTCAACCTGAAACAACTTTCAGACTGGGGCGAGGTATTTTCTCCCCCCCCCCCCCTTGCTTGACATTTCTGACGCCTCTCGTCCTAGGCATGGCTCATTGGAAGTTTGATTTGCGATCTTATTATTGCAACTGCTATGACATGGATCGTGAGTACCAGGCAGCTCTCGGAGAGTTAAGCTGACCAACGACACCATCTTCAATTCAGCTCCTGGATTATATCCGCGCCTCTACAGTTTCACGTACCCGGAATCTGATTAAAACCCTCATCTTATACAGTGTTGAAACAGGCACAGTGACCTTCACCGCTGCGTTGCTCGACGTGATTGTCTTCACGGTCTTCATAGACAACTATCTGCATCTATGCTTGTAAGTGAATTTAATCCGAGTGAACGAGTTCCTCATAACGAAAACCCAGTACTTTCATACTATCGAAATTGTCCGGCTAGTCCTCGGACAACGCTTCTCTCTTTGGTCGGGGCACCCCATTCATGACCTTTCAATAATCTAGGTATTCCAATGCACTATTGGCGAACCTCAACGCAAGACAAGCAGCCGGCAGCAATGACTCCAATGTCATCTCGTTAGGCACAATGAGGGGGCCGACCGTCACGGAATATTCTTCACAAAACACTCATAACGGGGGATTCTCAGCCTTTCAAATTTCTACTACTCGTATCGTAGACGATGGGACTGGCAGTGCTCAAGCTTCAAAGGCGAGGAGATAGACTCCAGAATCATTAGATCCACAGCTGACGATACTGATGCCGCCTTGTCTCTTTTCCTAGGGAGATGTGAAAAATGGAGAACAAGTCCACTTTCGCTCTGAGGTCTAAGCACACTCGAGTATGTGATTTGGGATAATGTCTATATTCACCGTCCGTTTATGTGTGTATGTAGTTGGTAAAATCTCTGTTACTTCCTGCTGTTGCTTTCGAAGTCTCGACTACCTCGATATCAAGCCGGGGGCGAACACTAACGCCTCTTGCAACTACTTTTAACATCTCGAGAGGCTTATCCTCGTGACGGTGACCGACCAAGGAATGTGTTAGATCCCAGTATACGTTTCTAAATTTCTGATGAGGGTTTAGGTTGGAGCATTCAACACTATGATTTATTGATGCTTCTTCTTGCTTTTCTCCCGTTCCCTCTTGGGGGATCCGCTCCAGATATCCGTTGTTCCTCATCAAGGAGATCAAACATCTCTGCATCGTCCGCCCCTGTTGTATCATTCCCACCGACCCGAGTATCCTCCTCACCCAACCTTCCAGTGGCAGGGGAGTGACCGTACGTCCAGACGCCGGCAGGTTCCGACGCTGCCGTCTCCCACGCTCATTGTGGACTTCTAACATCCTAACTCCTCTCCCATTCCATCCCCCAATGAAGTCAACAGCTAGATCGTTCATTCGAGCACGGCACTGATCACAAATGAGCGTAACTGACGTTACAGGTAGACGTTCCCCTTAGGTCCTTTGTTGGTACTTGAATCGCTAATCCTTTGCTTGTACAAATCCAGCCATTTGGAACACCAACACCTTCTTTGCGTACGTCATCTCGGTGAAGGTTATCGGTCTAGAATGGGAAGCTCGACGACTAGCGGCGGTAGTGCTCGCTACCCTTGGCGTGATAGCTGTCGTATATCACTCCGAAGATTACCAGCGTGTGCCAGTTGCAGATGGGACGAAGAGGGAGAAACAACTCAAACGGCGAGGAAGATACCGAGCGAACTCCCCCCTTCGGTCTTCATTCCAACTTTTTGATATGTTTGCACACTCCTTCTTGTTGTGATTTCGATTCGTTCTTCATCGGGCTGGTACTGAGCCATTCGTACTGCCCCGCAACTGGTCGATAGTGAACGCTATTGTCGGAATCGCTTTGACGGGCTCGGTATTCAATGGAGGATTTAGGGTATGTACGGTGAAACATGAATCTGTATAATCACCTCCGTCGGTGGATTGTTGGCAATAGCACTCGTCTTCATCTCGGACGTATTACTGGGTACCACAGAAGCCTTCAACTTTTGGACGGTGTCCGGTTCAACTGCAGTAATTGCGGCCTTTGCAGTTTTGGCATATGATATAGTCAGAAAATAATTCGTCCGTGTTAATTAATTTACCTGAATGCAATAGAAATGGTATATGATTGTTTCTTCGTGAGATGAGAGTCGTGTCGATTGATAAAGATTGCGGACGCAAACATCGGCGAGCATCAGAGAGTTTCAATAGATAGCAACAGTGAATGAGAAAGGGACCAGTAGTACCAAAAACGAAGACAGACCATGGATGTATGTATACAGGAGGAAGTTCATGAATGCATGGAATGTATAGTAATCAGCGAAAAAACACAGAGATAAAAATAAAGGGAATCCTTCAGGCATTCTGATATGAACCCAGTGTCATGATTGCACAAACAGAGGACCTTGACGACGAATGGATTCCGGGGCAATACAACCATCTCGACCATTATCGCAGCCGGCGAGGATTAGAAAAAAGACGCCTCCTGTCCTGTAACTGTGCTGGACCGAAGTACACCATTACTCAAATCTTACAACCGTCATGTAAAGCGAGAACCGGAAGAGAAACAGCAGTTTCAGGACGCCGTTGCCATTAAACTGTCAAATTAATTAATTAAACCGACGATGGATGAAGTTGACGATGATCTCTACCTTTTCCGTTTGGCTTTCGTCATCTCCTTCCGTAGCGCTGCACCATCGAGAGGTTTCAAGAGCTCAAAAGCACACAGCAAATCTTCCGATACACTGGAAACATCGAAACATCAATCCAGAGACATGAGATGTGTCTATAAATAACTAACCTCATGCATGCGCCATAATTGTCAAATTCTACAAGACACAATATGAGCATATAGTGTAGTGAAAGCCCGAAGCCCTTACCTCCACAATAATTCGGGGCACTGAAGACAGTGACCAACGTCCGATCATTCCAAAACTCGTAACCGTCCTCGACCACCATATGAGCTCGACATATTAGATCCATGTCGTATCGAACAAGGAATTCATTGATGATGCCTTTTCCAAAGCAGTAACTGACTCCTCTTTCATTATCTTCCCAATCCATGGCTGTATCGGATGGATCCGACCATAAAAGATCATTCAGAAGTCCATAATCGGGAACATCGGTGGGTCGTTGTATCCGTTTGATATCATCCATGGAGTGTAAAGAGGGGGAGAGTCCACCATGTACGCAGAATATCTTGGATGCGACAATAGCGGCGATGGGAAGGCAGTTAAAGACATCAATGAAGGTTTTCCAGGTCTTAATATTCGAACGTCGTTTGCATTCGTCATAGAAGCCGTACACTGTTTTGGGGCAAATTAACATATTTCATGAAGGGGGAGTCTGGTTGAGTGGAGACGCTCACCTCTGGTCACATTCGCACACTCATGGTTCCCCCGCAGTAAGAAGAAGTTCTCCGGAAACTTGATCTTGTAGCATAAGAGTAAGAGTATGGTCTCGAGACTCTGCTTTCCTCGATCGACATAGTCTCCAAGGAACAGATAATTGGCGGCGGGGGGGAACCCGCACATTTCAAATAGTCGAATGAGGTCGGAATACTGGCCATGCACGTCTCCGACTATCTTGACCGGTGGAGAGAGCTCGATTAATGTGGGTTGATTGAGGAATACTTCA
The DNA here is from genome assembly GCF_018924745.1 of Marasmius oreades. Taxonomy (NCBI): domain Eukaryota; kingdom Fungi; phylum Basidiomycota; class Agaricomycetes; order Agaricales; family Marasmiaceae; genus Marasmius; species Marasmius oreades. Next base: position 3,184,272 of record NC_057323.1, read on the forward strand.
CGAGCTGCTAGGCATATTGCTGTAATTTCTGTGTTCTTGAGACACAAAGATTTGCTGACTTTGCCCGTGTACCCCACATCGAGTAGTCGTTGAATCATATCATCCACATCAAACGGTTTCTTCACTGCTGCTCCGTTGGAATCAATCTGTCCATTATTGCTGGTTAACGATCCTGGGGTTGATATTGCGTTGGAAAGGATAGTGGTTTGCGGACTGGAGGGAACGTCAATCGGTGCCGGGGGTGACTTTGGTGATGGGGAAGGTGACGCTGATTGTGAAACTGACAGCAATTCAACCGCATCGTCAGAACCTTTCAGATGAGGGGGGCCAGAAGTAACGTTACTTGTAGAAGAACCGGATACGGTGAGGGATGAAGTTCCGTTGGGGACGCTCTGTGAATCGGATCCCCTTGCAGTCGTCGAACCTGTCGCTTTCGAAAGACTTGACGACACAGTCCCTTCTGCAGACTCTTCTGTGGGATTATCTGAGCCCAAATCGTTTCCATTCCCATTCCCATTATCCTTCTCCTTTCCGCCTTTCTTGGACTTCTTGGACTGCTGTTGGCCCATCTGAGACGGTGCACCCGGTGGTTGAGGGGAAGACGGCCTGGCCTTGGTAAGCCGTGAGGTGAATACTGAAAGGAGAGTGGGAGCCAGTGTGACCAAGCTGGATGTCGCTGCGAACGACAACAGGGCGGAAAGTGCAGTTGAGAGGAGGGCAAGCTGCTCGACACCGACTGAAGCTCCTACAGGTAACACATATGCACCCAAAAAGGAAATTGTTTACTTTCAACCTATGACTTTTTCACACAGAAATGTTATAGCCTTTTCCAATACTTAATTGCTTATTCTGCTTTCATCGGCATGCGAGCGCTCATACAAAAGACATGTTATCGCGCGTATATAGCACGGACAGAGTGAAAAGTATACTAGGTCATCCCAGAATCCTTCTAGAACTTCCCAAACGATTTCGCTGCAGCCTTGTTCTTGGCCACCCGCACGACATTGAAACGGACAGTCTTTGACAGTGGCCGACACTGGCCTACACATAGAAACTAGTCATGTATTGTCGAAAAGGGAGCCAAAATCTGAACTCACCAACTGTTACGATGTCACCAACTTCTACGCGGAATGCAGGAGAAACGTGAGCAGTCAGGTTTTTGTGGCGCTTTTCATAACGGTCTACGATCGCACGAGTTAAAATAATTGAGAGGTACCGGTATATTGAGACTTGACGTACTGTATTTAGGGATATAATGGAGGTAGTCTCTTCGGATGACAAGGGTGCGGTACATTTTGGTGGAGATGACCTTGCCAGTCAGGATACGGCCACGAATCGAGACTTCGCCAGTGAAGGGGCATTTCTTATCTGAAGAGAACGCAATGATTTATGGATAGACCGGCCACGAAACAATTACTTTGAACACGCACCGATATAAGTGCCATTGACTGCTTCGGAGGGTACCTTGAATCCCAGACCAACGTCTTTGTACCACCGCCTTTCCTTCGTTGAAACCTTCTTTCCACCTGTTCGAACACAACCAACCGTATGAGATCCTGCACAACCACTTAGGTCCTGACATACCACGGGCCTTGGCGTTTTGAAAAAGGGGTTGCTTTTGATAGGCTTTTTCGATCTAGCAGCACGTCAGACACTGTTGGAACGATAGCCGAAGAAATTGGTTACTTGTTCAGCCATCGTTGGTCTTGAGGGGAGGTTTTGAGAGTCGCGACTGCCTATAAAATTGTTGACACTTGTTGATGCACTCGGCTGAGAAAGTCACTGATTAAACTGTGCAGTTTTTCGGGAATAGCCGAAACACCTGGCCATCTCTCCCTCGCAAAAATCTTCATGTCAAGTTATACGTCGCTGTCTTGGCTCCTAGATAAAGGAAATGATCGTTGCCGCTTCCGCTGTTGCTCAGAACTTAACTGATTAGCCTCGTGTACTATTACTACGCATGGTTGAGTCTTGACTTCCAATTAGTGACACCAAAGTGAGACGTCCATTCTGAAGCAGCGAAACTCGAGCCTAGTCTCCTCAGGCAGACCCCCAATGGGATAGTCGAGCCCGTGAGTCGGCAGTGACATTCAAGACTTGCTTGATGAGTGCTCAATGCCTCGTCCGAGAAGGTTTTTTCATTTTTTTAAACCTTCAGGCTCCACCAGCTGCATACAGTACGAGGCCAGCATTTACGGCTCTCCTCCTGTTAGCATAGTCACCAAACATACAGACGCGCTCTAAGAAAGAAAGAATATTAATATAGGTCGACTTGTCACATCACGCACCCTTCACGAGGGTGGCAGTCCTGCGGCAGTCACGCCATATGCTTCGACGCGTTACTCCACTTCGTCATCTACGCGTTTCATTTTCTCTTTTGATGGAAAGACAGCAAACACTCGGACAATTCTTCGAAATGCCTAAACCGGATCCTCCACAACAATCGACTCTCAAAGAGATGTGGGTAAAGAAACACAAGGAATCGAAGGTGCCCAAGGAAGTAGAGGAAACACGTAGGGCGGCAGATGAGCACGAGAATACGCGAGAGATGTGTGCGCTTCAACTTACATTCCATCCTCTCCGCAAACTGATCCACTATTAGCTGAGAGTTCTAAACGTAGACATCCAGAGGTCCCTGAAACAAGTAAGCGACTAACGGATTAGGCGTGAACGCGGCTAAAACACAAAGATTCCTAGGTAACGCCCCCAAACAAAAGAAACGAAAGGTGGTATACTCCGATGACGAAGATACATCCCCAGGTAAATTCTACTACCACCACCTACCACACCTACCTGATTTCTGCGCAGCCACCACCACCGAGTCTTCCAAAACCAAGCCATCCTCTCAGACATCTAAACTCAAGTCTCCAAGAGGGAAAAACGCAGTATCATCTGCCGAACACGATGAAAAAGATGATGGTGCAACGGATGCAGTATCTACTGGCAGTGGTGATGGGGAAAAGGGCCATGATGAAGATGAACTTGTTGAGGATGAAGATGAAGAAATGGTCGCCTCGGGCGGTGCGGCAGCATCCAAGACGTACGTGTTATCATCCCTGCCACACACTGCACTATATTTCTATTACATTAGTGCTCTCGCAGCTCTCTCTAAAATAAATGAAGTCGACGTCAAGGGCGGATGGAAAGTTTCAGAACCGTAAGCTTTTTGCATTGTCTGCCTCGCGACCTGTTCTTACTTTTGCTTGAGAGTTCCCTATGCCGCTCTCGCGAAAACTTTTTCAATAATAGAAGCCACAACGAAACGACTGGAGAAGAATGCATTGCTCACATCATTATTATTGCTTGTGATTCAACGAAGCACCAAGAAGGATCATACCTCTCTCCTTCAGACCGTTTATCTATGTATCAATCGTGTAAGTTGAGATCCAATACTTTTAGGCCCTCCCTTTTCATCCATAAGTACGACAGCTGAGCCCGGATTACATCGGAATCGAGCTTGGTATAGGGGAAAGTCTTCTCATCAAAGCCATTGCCGAATCCACAGGAAGGAGTCTGGCTGTTGTCAAAGCGGATCTGAAGAAAGAAGGGGATCTTGGGCTCGTCGCATTGGTGAGAATGCACCGTTTTGTGTGGTTTGTTTGCAACCAATTTATCGAACCGGGACGTTTCAGAACTCGAAAAATAGCCAGAAGACGTTATACAAGCCAAAACCTCTAACGATTCCATTCGTGTTTTCGAAATTGAAAGAGATCGCACTTAGTACCGGTCATTCTGTGCGTATGGCGATCTAAATTTTTGGTTCTCTTACTAAAACGCGTCCGTTCGTAGTCACAGGCGAAGAAGGTCGGAATAATCACAAAACTGTTAGCTGCTTGCCAGAATTTCGAAGCCAAGTATATCGTCCGTAGCTTGGAGGGCAAACTCAGGATAGGCAATGCGGAGAGATCTGTTCTCGTCGCACTTGCACACGCTGCAGTCCTCGCAGAGAAAGAGAGCTGTACGTCTTTCGAGGTCTTCAAAAAAAGTGAACAGCGGTAACGACTTGACTAGCGGGTAAGAAATGGAGCAACGAAAAGCTCGCCGTGCGGTTGGAAGAAGGCGCTGATATCTTGAAGTCAATCTATAGGTAAGCACCTTGGTGTATATTTTGTAAGGGCAGTGATTTCATGTGTTTGCAGTGAATTGCCCAGTTACGATGAGGTTATCCCAGCACTCTTAGAACATGGAATAGATGGCCTACGCGAGCATTGCAAGCTGAGACCGGGAGTCCCGTTGAAACCGATGTTGGCTAAACCTACGAAAGCAATTGGTGAAGTGCTCGATAGATTCGAGAACAAGCGGTTTACTTGTGAATACAAATACGACGGAGAACGTGCGCAGGTCAGTTTACCATGAGATTGGTGGATTGCATCACAGTAAACCAACTGGTCGTAGATTCACAAACTCGAAGATGGCACGTTACGTGTTTTTAGCAGGAATTCTGAAGACATGAGCAAGAAATATCCTGACCTCGTGGAGCAAATTCCTCATGTGTGTTATCACACTTATAGTCAAGATTGCTGGCTAACCTATGATTTTTACTAGTGCATCAAGGATTCCACGAAGTCATTTGTTCTGGACTCAGAAGCCGTTGCAATAGATCGCACAACAGGCAGACTACTGCCATTCCAAGAATTGAGTAGAAGAAAGCGTAAAGACGTCAAGGTTGAGGATATTCAAGTCCGGGTCTGTCTCTTTACTTTCGACCTTTTGTATTTGAATGGTGAAGTAGGTCATCTTCATCCCGCCTTGAGAGTGACTCCACGATGACCTTTCCCGTTCCACTCAGTCGCTCTTGCACAATTCACTGAACGAGAGAAGAAAACTATTACGTGAGCACTTCCAACCGGTTGATCGCGAATTCCAATTCGCAAAATCGTCCGAAAGCGAAGCAACGGAGGATATACAAGCGTTTCTCGAAGAGAGTGTCAGGGACGGATGTGAAGGTCTAATGGTCAAAATGCTTGATACTGATGCCAGCTATTATGAACCTAGTAGACGTAGTGTCAACTGGCTGAAGGTAAGATGGCTTCATGAACAGCGTACATCTTGCTCATAGCCATTCATTAGCTCAAAAAAGATTACCTGGCGGGCGTGGGTGACTCGCTAGATCTTGTTGTTATCGGAGCGTTCTACGGAAAGGGCAAACGAACGAATGTGTACGGCGCTTTCCTGTTGGCATGTTATGACGGCGATTCGGAAGAGTTTCAATCGATCTGCAAGGTCGCGACAGGTCTTAGTGATGAAGCCTTGCAAACGCACTACGAGATGCTCAAGCCGTTAGAAATTCAAAATCCTAGAGGCGATGTCAAGATTGGAGGTGCCAAAGCGGATGTCTGGCTTGAGCCTCAGGTTGTCTGGGAGGTCTTGACGGCAGACCTGAGTTTGAGCCCAATTTACACGGCAGCGCAGGGATTGGTGGGCAGACTTGACATATGTGGCTGATGCAATGTTCTAATGATCTTCGGCAGGTGGGAGACCGAGGAATATCTCTCCGGTTTCCTCGCTTCATCCGGGTGCGAGATGACAAAAACGCAGAGGATGCTACTGGCCCCGAACAGGTGAAGTGTTGCTCCGTTCTGAAAACGATGAGCGAACGATTGATATTGAAGCAACTGCTAGATAGCGGAAATGTATGAACGGCAGGCGCTCGCACAGAGTACTGGGAGAAAGAAGAAGGGAGATGTCAACGATGACTTTTGGTGACCAACCCTTTCCCTATTCTTTGAAAAACAGTCATTTTCCTACTTTATTTATCTGGTCTTTTGCTTTCTGCACTGCCTCTGTCACGGATTCTTTCACCTCCTTTGCATTCTCTTCCACGACACCTGTGAGACCTAACTTCTTCTCTCTCCCACCGTTGTACCAGTAGTTGAGAAAACGTACGCCCTGCGTTGATTGAGCGACGGCATTCGTGGCATGGCACGCGAACAAAAGGTAATTGCGTGGTTGCACGCGCCAAGCTTCAAAAGTCGAGAGATGAGATTAGCGAAGGGTGCATTTGAAGATTGACAAACCAAAACGCATGAAAACCATGCTGAAGAAGTATTTGAGCTGTTGGATACAGCAACGGAACGCGAAAACGTACGAGTAGCACCCCAAAGCAGTGGTCATAGAACCAGATATCACCTCTTCGCCCTTGCTAAGGTCAGCAATAGCAGCGAGCGGAAGACCCCAATTCGCGACCTAAGAACAGGTCAGATGAGAATTTCTCGAGAGTTGAGTGTAGACGAACTGGACCCCAGAAGTGTGTGCCTATATTCAATGACAATAAGGATCAAAAAGAGATAAATAAGAGCTACGCACTGAAGAAGTACTCTCGAGCAGCTGGAGAGCGAAGCCAGTTTACGAATGTAGAGGCCATAACTTTACAAGGTAGTGGGAGAGAGGAGGAAATTATATGGAGCACGTGAGACGAAGTCTACCTAGACGTTCCTCCGTGTTCCTCCTCACATTCGATATATTTTCTTCAATGGCAAGTAATTGTCTTTCTCCTTCTTTCTATTTTTCAGTTTGATTTCTGGTTTACAGATATAATTGACAGGAACAGACGCGTGCGGAAGAGCACGTTTTAATCTTTTCAGCGTCTTTAGTCCGAGGCCTCATGTTCTTAGTGCCTGTCATTCTTCTCCGCAGCCATGCAGCAGCCAAACTACGCACCTTACTACAATCAACAAGGATACTATCCAAATAACCCATATTATCCCCAATATCAATCTCAATGGCCTGCTGCTGCACGCCAGACACCTTACACCCATCCTTCCTTCTTTCCTCAGTCATCTCAGGGACCTCAGCAACGATACAATTACTCGCAACCTCCGCCCGGTTCTTCGGTGCCCTTGAAGTCGAATTTAAAGCGCCATGGTACAGCTCCAGCTACCACCAGTGCGACTCCAGCCGTGCCAACACAAACGCCTAAGCGCAGGAAGAGAACAAAATCGAACCCTCAGGACCCTTCAAAGGTGGCCGAGACGACTCAGCATGAGCACCAGCGCACGTCCTCGAATACAAAGGCGCCGCCACAGATGTCTGATTATCCAAGTCCGTTTCCTGCTCACTGTCCATGGGCTGATGCTGACAGATTTGACTATTTAGCTCGAACGTTTCTGTCCTTAAGTGGTTCCGATGAGATTCATATCGAGAATATATCCACGTACGCTATGAATGAAATAAGAGCGACAATATTTCCCAAATGGCCCCACGGTATGGTTTTGGATGAGCTCAAGGACCTAAAATGGAAGATCAAATTTAGTGGTTCTCCCTGGAATACGAGTGGGCCGAGTGCGACGAAGTGTGCTGTTCATTATGCAACCTTGTCTATCTACCTAATTCCCCTTTGAACATCTTAGAGCTTGGGAAATGTTGCTCGCTCTATTTACCCTTTTCTCAAGACGAGTAAGTGTTTAAGTTCTATCGTCCTATCTGATCGTACTGATAACACTTAGGGATATTCTTTCCAAACTTCAATATCTATTGGAACTTCGGTGAACTTGCCGTCTCTGATGATCACGAGATCCAAAATGTTGATTGCTCTATCTAATAAATCTCTTGAAGACACCACGGCTAGTTTTTCTCGCAACCGAAATCGACTCATCCAGCCATTTTTTCTTTGCCCACCCCTTGAATGGGGGAAGGAAAATCACTTTCATTGACCCCCCGACGCGCATACAACTTCACCTCTTTCCTTACCTGCAAGAGACTTCAGACCTCAGTGGCCACATAGAGGCCAAATTCGACGAAGAAGGCACGACTTTTTCGATCGAGTTGAGGCAGGGTTTGTACACTGGTACGAGGATCTTTTACTTCCCTCTTTTCAATTACCTAATTCGTAAGATCGTTTAGCTCATAGCATCACCCCGGCACACTTGTTAGTGGAAACCCTTCAGAAATTAGAGGAACTCAACGTTCAATTGGAAACTTCAATCCCCATGGCGCGTAAAGGTCCATTCGCAAAACTTGGATTTGGAGAACGGCCGGAATTTTATCTCTTCAAAGCAGTTTCGACATAGATTTTTGTTGGCCTCCGTGCTTTCTTGTACATGTATCACTCGCGATCTTAAACCATCTTAACGACTTTGGTTCCATCTACGACCCCCGCAAGCCTTTTGGCGACAACTTTGCCGTCGATTTTCCGATTGCACAGTTCATCCCACCAGCCGAATAAGAAGTCGCGAGCGATGAGCTTAAACCAGGGGGTAAATTTATTGTCTGTGATATTCAACATTGAGCTACTGCCAGTGTTGCATATAAAAAATAACTTACTGGAGTCATCGAACATGGCCTGTAGCTCCGCTTTGTCGACGTACTTGTGGTCACTTATTTCGTTTAAATTGGGAGTGACCGAAACATCGCGAGTGAGGAACAGGATGTAGTCGACTGGAATGAAATCAGCATCAATCAAGGGTTTTTCGGTAATACAACTGCATAAACGGACCTTCATGTTCACCCCACAAACCATCAGAGGGTGCGAGATAATGGATGCGAGTGAGGTACTGGAATTCCTCGACTGGCGTTTGTGTTCGAGGGATGCCAAGCTCATGCTCTAGTTTCCTAGAAGCAGCTACTCGAACACCAAGCTGATCTTCCTCGACCTTTTCTTGCTCAAAATCGTCCAGCGGATGTGAGCAGCAAGTGTTTGTCCACATATCCGGGAAAGTAATCTTTTCAGAGGCACGTTTTTGGAGGAGCAGTTTGCCATCTGAGGGTCGGAAAACAAAGGCAGAGAAGGCCCGATGGAGAAGACCTTTGTTGATGTTTTCCATTAGGTGGCCTTCAGAAATGTTTTAGCCTTGGGAGGTGTAATCTATAAAGGCCACTTGCAGGTTTTCTTATCTGCTGCACCGAGAGCGTTGTCCTGTTCATCCACTAGGATACATCTCTCCTTCATTAGCTTTACTTGTACGGGATCATAGCCATTGAGGTCGATGCTGGAACGGACAGCTTTGGCAGCGGTGACAGCGGGGGAAGACATCGTGCGATCGAGTCGAGGAATAGGACGGGTCTGATGAGTCAGACGAAGAGAGCAAGTTCGGACAAGGAAGAACAGTTTGGGTGGTTTGGTAGATGGTGGTCGTTTTATACGGGACGGAACACAGCAATTGATTCACGGCGGTACAGCTAATTACTACAAGTTACAACATGGCTTACATACAACCTCCGATGACCATTATTATGTTTAATTTCGGATGATTATGAGTTAGTGTTCACGGATATGGGGCCATAAGGCTCCGCTTGAGTAACGTGGACAAGGTCTTTAGTAGCGAGAACTGGAGGGCATTCGTCTACATCTTCATCTTGCATGAACGATAGAGGGACTTGCCTAGGCAATGGTAGAAAGCAGCGGCTGCAACATGTCGAGTGCTCGTGGTCCTCGGAACGATGGTTTCAAAAGGTAAATTACCGGAAGTTCCACCTGGCATCGCCTGCTGCTGCATTTTCACATATCTGACAATTCGCGATCGGTCCTTGTCGGTTGGTAATGTAGAGCAACTCACTCGAGAAAATTGAACGAATTGCGTTCGAGCGTGACAAGGTTCAAATCAGATCGTTGAGTTTCGGAATTTCGGTTAGTTGGCTCCTCATCTTCATCTGAAAGGCGGTGAATAATAAATTGGACTGATTTACGTGAATCGTATGCACAAACGCTTACCTCTCAACACGAAGTCTTCGCCTATGATCTGAGAATTTTTCCCGAAATCACCTGGGGAGGCACCTCGGGTCACTGAAATGTTTCCATTTTGACTGAGAGGTAGAGAACACTCTCGGCGACTCAAAGGGCTTTCACGAAGTTTGACATCGGCTCGTTCGAAGGCAACTCTGTCACTCCCTCCCCCAGCACCACCTACACTAGAGGAGATATCGGCTCCTGCACCATCCCAAGGAAAAAGCGAACTCTTTTGAGATCCTAACTTCTCGTTTGAATCGAGGTTGAAGCTGAGGTCTAGTCCAACTGAACGCTGCCTAGAAATATTTCGCGCTTGCCCTGGTTCCTTGCAGGATGTGAGTACCATCCAGTCGATGAGCCGCCAACCGTCAAGACTCAAGTATTTACCTCGGAAGATCTTAACACGGGAAGTTCGACATCGATATCCACATTGTTTCCACTGAAAGGGTCATCTGTCGAATAGAGCTCGAGTTTCAGCTTCCGTTACGGTAGATGCGGTAGAGGATACCTGGTAAAAAACCGATATCGCCCGCCCCATAAAAAAATGTGTCGTTCTGAACAACTGTCTCAATGGGCAACGGGGTCCCTTCTGGTGCCTCATCAATAGTTTGCAGCTTTCGTCGTTTGTTAGGAGGTCGCGCTAGAAAGCATAGTAAACGAGACCGAGCAAACAACGATGAAGACTGTTCTGACATACTTGATTCGGGATCGTCGATGTGGATGTGTAAAGCGCCAGTCCTAGCTTCGACCTGAACCTTGAAATTCTCCTGCCAAAAATCTATAAGAGAGGGAGCCTCAACTATGATATGTATGAGTGAATGGGCGGAATGAGACACGGTGATGGCAAGATGGCATACTTCCTGTAGGGACACCCCAAACGAGTTCTTCTACCACCTTCCCGCTGTCCTTTTTGATCTTTTTGTGATCAAGCTCCCGTCTTTGATTACGTTGTTCTTGCACATATTTTGCACGAGCAATCTGAGAATAAGGCATAAGTTCGCCAAGTTTGACTCCGAACTATGCCACACCTTCAATTCTTCATCGGTCAGTTCAGTTCTAGCATCAAGCAGTACACGAATTCTTTTATTTTTCCTTGGTAAAGCTGATCGTTTTTCTTTCTCTTCATTGACGACTCGTGTTGTAATATCAGCGAAAGGGGTTTGTTGATGGGATCGGACATCTTCGCCTTGAGATAAAAGCATACGTGAAAATGAATTAGAGGGACTTGGAAGTACAACGGAGGCTGCTCGCGATGAAGCACATCGGCTGCGAGATCTGGGCGTGCCATTCTCCTCGAGAAGACGAGGATCTGTCTGTATTTAAGGGTAAGCCATTTGAAACGCGATATAGAGTATGAAGCCGATTACCTTGGAGGGCGTTCTTGTATTCAGTGGCTGAGATGGTCTGGGATGGTCAGCCTCAGGCAGCGCCGGGAGCATAAATTCATCTCCTCCTGTTAACCCCAGTCCTAAATGGTCACTCGGAACCTGCAGCGGATTCAGATCCACGTCCATGTTCCTTCATGCAGAAGTGTCAGGAAATCGCATACGGGGTAGGATCCAACGCACTGTTGGGATTCTTCAATGAACGGACCACCCCATCCTTCACCGAGTTCGCGGGCTAATTCGTCGGCAAGACCACCATCAAGTCCAAGACCATCTGAGCTCTCGAAGAAGTTGGTATCGAGCTGGATGGCCGGCTCAAATTGTGACGAAAATGGATCAATGCCGTCGGAGATCCCTTGGAAAGAGCGGTCAAAGGATACGGACAACAGGTGATCATGATGCTCTTTCAATGTGCATGCTTCCGCGCGAACATCCTCCGCCTGCTGCGTATCTTGACGGCCAACCCGCTTCTGCATCGGTTGTTGTGAGTGAGGATCAAACTCCTGATCTCCTGGATCTACATCCATTGGCTCTGGAGCTATAAAACTTTCGTGTCATCAACCTGCCTTTATGCAAAACGAACTAGGTTCACCTAGAAGATTGAGGTGCCGGTCCCAGTTCTGGAAGAGGAAATGAAGGAAATGTTGAAGGCCTGAATTTTATTGAAGAAAACACTGAATGACTTACCTCAACCATGGCATCAAAATCGGCGATGAACACGGAATCTGGACCAGCTGAGATGGTGAGAGCGGAGGAACTTGTGCAATGGTTAGGGCACGAAACTGACAGAAAAATTTCCCAGCAGTTTACTAACCGAGCAGTGGGTTGAGCCATCTGCAACGTTCGTTCTTTGGCAGCCGTAGTTTGTAGATCCTGGACCACTTTTTTCAAAGAGGTCACGCAGTTTGTAACGTCTGTAAAGAAGATTTCCTGTTTCACTGATCGGACGATGAGACAATATTTTCAACATCAGATTCCAAAGGATGCTTTGCCTTTATAAACGCTAGAAAACCGGAAAACAAAAACTTTAGCATATGAACGCTACTGATCATATCGCGTCCTGCCTCACCGTGCAACGCCAATCATAAGATTACTTGACAACCTCAACGCTAACGGTTCTTCTGGCTGCGCGATCAGGTTGCATAGTTGGGAGATGTCGGCTGTAAGGACGCATCGTTTGGGGATTTTCTTGAACGTAGACTTTGAACCCAATGTAGCTGCAAGCCTGCGGGAGTGGTTTAGTGATGATAACACTGCCGAGAAATGGGATCTATACCAAAGCAAACCGAAACCGCTATCCCTACGAGCAAGTAGCTCCTGAGAAAAAAACATTCTAGAGGCAAACAAAGATTAAACTAGGAGAAAAGCAACGAAAGGACGGGTTTTGTGGAAGTTTGCTTCCCGCTTGCCTGTAACAACGCGGCACCTGAATCACCAGGATCCCAATGAGAGAACAAGAAGCGAGGAAACAGGAAGAGAGGAAGGGCGAGAGTCGACTTTATACCACCGGGCTAATTAAGAACTGCCATCAACGGCGCGCTTCTCGACTCCGATCTTCTAGTTGACACCCGAAGCTGATTAGAACTCCAGGTGTCCAAATCCATATCGATTCGTCGATAAAGATACTGTTTTATTACTTTATTAAACTTCCAGTCCATTCAGAATATCCGTACTCCTGTCAAGTTTCATATAAGCACATTCAAACTATGCGATACGAGGAATCAGCCACCGTCAACTGCAAGATAAAGGAAATAGTACCATTCGAATATATCTAAGCCCTTCTCCATTTACCAACGTCCGAGCCTACGAGTCTGGCGAACAATTCGTCACGTCCTCCGACCCACTTGAAGATCTCCTCATGCTCATTTTCCCCATCTTGTGTATCGGTCCATTTCAAGGTCAATCCCTTGAACAACCCACTCTTCTTCACGACCTTGAGGTAAGTCAGCGGAAACGCCACTGTTGGATGCGGAGCCATCAAGGGCGTAAAATAAAAGATCGCGGGTGATAATGTGATGAGACCGGGACCGTTCGAATGCTGACATGGAAAAGCTGGATGACACGTCAGCAAAAGCGGCCATTCAACCAGAACGAGAACAGACAGACCATGAGACTCGACAGGTGATAGGAGCTGCCCGACTGCTGTTGCGGCAGACGGTACTAACGGTGCCTGAGGAGCATTAGACGTCTGTGGCCACTGTTGACGGTCACTAAGAGGGGAAAATAAAATATGGACAATGATTCGTATGTACCTCTTTATTACCGCCAATAAGTTTGTTATCGACTGCCCACGCCTTGCCTATCGCAGCCCGTTCACCCCATTTCTTCCAATTTATACTCTTGTCCGTGTTGGATGCGCCTACGGGCCCAGAGAGTGACCGACTTGTTATTTTGGTGTCGTTGACCTTGGACTCCTTTTTGTGCCTCTTGTGTTGGGGCTTCACATCCAAACCAGTATTGATACGCTGTGATATCAACTCCATGGCATAGTCAGCGTCTGTAGGGACGTCAGCAAGAGGGGGAGGTAGTCTAAGACTGAAGTTAGCATGCCCGTTGATGCCAGTACTTTAGTCGCCTACCTGGCTCGATCTTCGTACGGCAAAGCAGCGATGACAGGAACGATATGCCAAAAAAGTATACCTGCGACGAGATAAACTAGCTTTGAGATGTATCGGGTCGGGAGTAATAATGTTAGGAAAAAACATATGACCATCAACTATGCGACGGTTAAGTAAGAAGGCCGTACACATGGAATAGACGAAAACATACCACCCCGTAATGAAAGGAAGCTTTGGTTCGCCGCCAGATGAACAAACTAAGGAGGAAAAGTCATTTATTTGTTATTTTGGATTATGATGGAAAAAAGTTTGGAGCTCACTTATGTATCCGCTCGTGGAAGTCCGCGATCGAGCTTGCACACTGCAAGATGGAACGTTTCAAGTCTCTCTCCTGCTGATTTTCCATGGGGTTATCCAGCACCGTAGAAATGTCTATCTCAACATCCGAACGATCACTGGAGGCTGTTTCTTTTCCTTTTCCTTTTCCTTTCTCTTTTCCATTTTTGTACTTGTCCTTGACCTTTTCATGGTTTCTAACATCGGATTTCACCGACTTTGTGATTAATCTGAATAGTCGCCACATCTCCGAGATATCAGACGATGAGGATGTAAGACGTGCGGAAACCTCATCACCCAATTCCTTTGCCCGTTCAATTTCAATCTGTCGTTCCCTCAACTCTGTAGCAGTCGGGTAGGGAAATATCCTACGTCGGACCAAATTGTAGAGTATCCGGAGGATCAGGGTAGGTAACAATAGATCGTAGTACCATAGTACCCAATAAATCTGTGGAAAAGAATTATCAGGTCTGGAGCATAGAGAAAGGGTAACACTGACTACAGACCAAGCAATAGAAACCGCTCGTTTGCTTTTCTTCCCAGATGGCTAGTTTGAACAGCCTATGCAAGAACGGAATATACACAGGGATTGTCGACAAGTGTAGTCTCTGAGTTGCAAGCCGAAGGCGCCCAAGGGTGAATGGAGGAGGATGGGGTGGAGACGGAGGCAGGTACGGCAACAGATACCGCTGGCAAAAGTGTCAAGAAATCAAGATGACTTGTCAATAACCCCGGTGTACACGCACTGCTGCTAATTCTTCACTGAATGAACGAGATGCCCCCTTCATTTCGCTATTGACATCGGGTGTCGATGACCAGGTCCCTCGAGGCAGGGGTATATGAACTTCAGTAACGTTCTGCATGCAACGTGTCTGCGTGAGCTGAGGAAAGATAAAAGAGCACGCACGGCAGCAAATAGACTTAAAAATCGTTCGATTTCCTCATTGTCATACTCCTCCCGCAGTTGAGATTCTGACAATCCAATGTCGAGGCTTTCATCGAGATCTGAGAAGTCGAGTTGGTCCCAAGAAGCGCTGTCAGCACTAGTGGCCTCAGGTCTGCCATGGTCCTCGGCTTCCATCCAGGAGACACGAAAATGATATCTGGCAAAAAGTGGTGTGGTTGCAAGTTCTAGTCGGTACTGCCTGCAAGGGTGAGGCCACAGCGTAAACTGATGCCATCACGTAAATATTCCAAATCAGCAGTGGAAGAGCGATATCTGTTGCTCTACGTCACTTGGGTAAGCAAGTTACACACATATGTAGGAAACACCTCGATAGCTCTTCGTAAGGAAAAGAAGGAGGAGGAATCAGTCAAAAGGAAGACCGAAAGCAACAGGAAACAAGACTGAAGCAACTACGTTTGTACTAATTGTAGTGTTGTTATATAGTCGGAACACTTTCGTTTAACGCACGAAGACAGAGAACAAACCCCAAATAGGAGCTGTCAACTGGATGGAAAGTGTGTAGGGATTGGACGTGGACCACTCCAGATATGAAGCATGAGTTGGAGTAACGATGTCCGGTGTCCCATAACGATACCTTGACGACTTCAACGGCCGAAGGGGCGCATTGGTGATTCAACAAAGATGTGATGCGCGATCTAGATTGCGAGGCATGAGGACCTGCAGGTTGGAACTTGGAAGAGTATCTCTGAATTGGGTGTATCTAACTTAACTTACCAGCCTTTGGCGAAAAGCGATATCATCGGTTAGAACCGAGTCGATTAAACACATCTTCATCAACTGTAAGGATTCGGAGATAAAGAGCTAGCCGAAACAGTGTGGAAAATAGCTGGACAAGAGTGGACACCACCAAGAGTGGGTACGATCCTGGCATGCAGCCCAATCAAGTTCAAGAATGATAATGGAAAAACAAAAATCGGTGACTCACGTCTTTTCCAAATCCTGATCTCAGAATCTGCCTTCCTTATCTGGAAATTAAGAAACCAAAAGGCAAAACGAAGAGACCCCGTCGAAAAACGAAGTAGTGAATAGATGGATCTATGTCATCAAGAATCGTCTACAGATCGATAAGCTCATGATGAATAAAAAAACCTGCGGAAAAAAAGCCCTACCAGAACACGTTGATAAAAACACTTGGAAAGGTATAACGATTGAGCTTTTAGAAAATCTCCGCACGGTGAATCCACAAGCGGGGACTGGGGTTCTACTGAGTATGGGGTAGCATTGAGGAAGTGTCAGTTAAGAGGTTGAAGCCGCTCCGCGTGCTACAGGTGGTTCTAAACTCTAGCAAGGTTTCAATCCCTTGCAACCTAGCGGGAGGTACGAGCACCGACTTCGGTCGGCCCAGTTGGCAGCGGGGACAGCTAGGCGTCTGCTCACCTCTGTCATTTGACAACGCTCCACAAAAAAAAAAAAAGATATCATCGGTTATCTACGTCACACTCTTACGTATGCCGTGACCTCTTGTCACCAAGAGGCGGTCACGTGCTTCACGCGACTCTTCAGTTGACCCGCTCTGACCGCCTTATAACGGAGCGCTTGCTCCCTCACATCACCATGTCCCATACCAATCTCCTGCAATGGAGCAATTCTATTCGTTTTCTCATTGCCAATGATTCTGGCCGAGAATCTTTCCAACAGCAGATCAATACTCATGGGTTTCTTTTTCTCGACGACTACCTCAACAACATCCTTGTGAAACCGAAGCAAGAGTGTGTCACTCCTTCATGCTTTCGAACCTCAGCTAACAACATTTCAAGTGCACTTATTGACCTCGTAAAGACGCCTAGTCGCCAGAAGAACCATATTCAAATATCCAAGATCAAGAACCCTTCACCGTCAAAACTGAACAGAGTTATGTCTTTAGAGGTGCGTGATTGTCTGCCGTTTGTTTTTCCGGACCTTGAAAATTCAATATCAGGATGATGGCGACAAAGAGAACGCTTCACCTGTCAACAACTTCCATAAGGCGCTTCTACAGGCAAGAGAAAAGGAAGACCAGCCTCGCCTTCCGACTGCACCTCTCGAGGTCCCTGTTACACCCCACCCGACTCAAGACTCCTCGATCTCTGCTCACGAACCAAATTCGTATACGTTGGTAACCCCCGTTGTATCAGTGACTTCGACCGAAGATCCTACGGAGGTGGCGGAACATTACGCTCCCCTCGAGCTTTCAGTAATTGCTGAAGACGATGAATTAGCAGACCGTTCTAGGATGTCGTCGCATCCTTCCCCGGAGAAATTTACTCAATCCCCCACGAAGACCCAAGACCTGCCCGACGTAGTTGAGCAAGAGACCTCGACGAACGCAGCCGTCCAACCTTCAAATCCGAATGACTCAATGCATACCGCAGATGCTATTCTGCCACTAGCCGACACCTTCCACGCTATTCCCTCGGAATCTGCCCTGGTTCCACTCCTTCCCACCGTTGATGAAACCGACACGCAACACGTTACGCAAGAGGTCACAGCGGAAATCGAAGTGGAACGAAAGTCTACGGAAGATGCTCAAACAGAACAGAACGACCCAACGCTCTCACTCGCTGGAACGAAAGGGGAGGACCATACCAGTACCATTCCAGTTTTCCCATCACTCCCTGCTCCCATCCCCATTCGAAAATCTGTCCGTGTACTCTCTGAAACCTCTGCCGAACCAGGTTTCCTTGGTGCTTTCACTCCCGCTGCTGCCATCACCAAGCGAACCTCATGGCTGATGAAGTCCAGGGAGGTGAAAGCCCTCGAATCTGTCAACGGTAAAGCAACGAATTTCGCGACCGTTAGTACACACGTAACCACTATTCCCGGAGTCCCCAGCAAGAGAAAGAGTGATGATATGCTTGGCGCAGGTGTTCCAGGAATGGCACGGCAAGATGAAGGGGAGCGCGCCGCAAAAGTTGCGAAGAAGGTGGATACTGATATGATACCGCGGAAGGTAGGAGAGGAAGAACGACCTGAGACCCCAACAGAAGCTGCCAATGAGGGTGACGAATTTACCCAGGTGTTGGAACCGCAGGGCGGAGAACAGAAAGGAATGCTGGATCAGTTCAAGAGGACCGTCGAAGGTCTCGGTGCGCGTTTCGGTAAGAGTACGGGGAAGTCGATGGGCGGAGGGTTGATTTCAAATGCACTTGCGGAGGCACGCGCTGCTGCGGAAGCCAAAGTTGCCGAAAGGAATAGACGAGACGAAGATGTCATGATGGACGGGCCGTCCCTCAGTAAATTGCTGGGTACGAACGAACCTGTTTCAGAGCCGCCTAGTACGGGCTCGTCACTTCAACAGGCGGACTTAAGTACTCAGGGTGTGGAAGTTGTCGCCGTTGATCTTCCCAGTCAACCATGCCATTCACGGCTAAGTGTGTCTGACCTTGCTCTACCAGAAGATTCGAAGGAACAGGATTCCGAAAGGAAGAATATATTGTCACTATTCCCTCCAGAGCACGAGAATAAACTCCTTTCTCAGACTAACAAACCCTCCTCGACAACGCCCGTTTCTCCATTCGGCAAGTTATTTGACAAGACGTCTCCAGTTTTCATACCTCCGTCGCTACCTCCTGCTACTTCCAAACCTGCACAACCGGTGTCACCTCGTTTGGCATCTACGAAACCACCTTCTATTACCGTTGGGTTGTCCCCAAGGCTACCTGCCTCGCCTCCCATGGGACAACAGAAACGACCGCCTCTTTCTGCGCAATCGACTTGGGAGAGCCTTAAGAGTGAAGCTTCCGAGAGGGTGTTCAGCAGTCAAGAGCCACCAGCTTGGATGCCTTCGAGCCAAGATACAGAGTATTCTGCTGCATATGAAGCTCAACCACAGCGATTCACTCAGTCGGACGAAGATGATAGCTGGCCGATTGACGGCAAGCTTGGGGAGAAGATTAAGCAGTGGCCATTCGGAATGACGCTCAACAATGATAGGGATAGCCTCACATGGAGTTCTGCGCCCACCGACAGTCAGAAGCTCAATACAAATGTGGATGAGATGGAGGTGACTGAGGACCATAGCCAGGGTCCCGTAACACATGATCATAATGTGCCCGGCTCATACTGCATGGACATGGACGATGAAGAAGAGTCAGCCGATAAGGATGCTGATATGAGTATCGATAATGTTAAACCGACTGTCAGTTTTGTGGAGGTGTGTACATCACTCCGTCGTTTGTTCGTCATGATCGATTTGAGAAACCACAGTCCACGGTGCCGCAACAAGATAGAAGTATACCGTTATCATCATCGCAAACTGAAGAACAATCGCAGCCATCGCAAGGAGGATTCTTTGGACATGCCACAAAGTTGGTCAGCAATGTACTCGGTACAAATAAGAAGCCCAAGGCAGAGGTGAAAAGTTTGCAACTAGCGGCTGCTGCTGCCAAGAAGGTATTATTCTCAAACACTACACGTTTTTGCAAGTCTCTCGACTCACGGTCTTACAGCAACAGGAGGAGAAGGATAAGAAAGCGACTGTCTTGAAGAACATGGAGAGCCGACGACAGTTGGTCTTGCAGAAGAAGGTGGAAGAGGAAAGAACCCGGCAACTCGAAGAGGAACGAAAAATGAAAGAAGAAGCTGAAAGGCGGAAACGAGAACGGGAAGAGCACACAGGCAAGATTCTTGTGAAGCCGGCCGCAAAGAAGGTGGGTTATTTTCGATCAACGATTGAACTTGCTGACTGTGCCGTGTCGTCTAGGAGGACGACCTCACTGGCAAACGCAAGATTGAACTCAAGAAGCCAGTCGCAGGAGGCCTGAACTCATCTGCATCTTCGAAGCCGACCTTCAAGCCAGCAATTAAGTCGACCCCTTCCACGGTTTCCGTGGTTGGCTCTTCCAGTATTGGCATGCCACCTGCGAATTCCGTGTCGAAGATGAAGGCGAAAACCCCGGCGAAAGGTGAAGACGACGATTTTGCTCAGCCGTCACAAGTGGTCCAGAACCAAATGAGCGCACGCGCCAAAGCGCAGATTCAAGCATCTAAACAAACGGAATCTGTCATTCCTAGCGAAAGCATCGAGTTACCTGAAATCAATAGTGAATATTCGGACTCCGACGATGAAGACCGAAAAAGAGCTTTTGATCCCCCGGATTGGGCACAGTCGCCGGAGTTGAGACAGGCATTGCAGATGCAAAGCACTATAAACCCGGATGAGATATTCGGAGCCATTCAGCCACTTCGAATGGAAGAGATATTTAGGAATGGCAGGACAAGCCGATTCAGACCTAGAAGTAGCTCCGCCAATTGGAACGGGACCGATAGACTGACTGCAGAGGAAGAGAGAGACTATGCCCGGCGGATGGGTTTTAGATGAATTTCGGGCAGTTGGGTCCATCTCTGGGAGTCCTTGAGACAGACCAAAATTTTCGGTTTTTTTGCAGCATCTCCATCCACTTATGTACTCTAGAATATTTTTCACCCGCTAAACTATTCAAAACCTTGATTGAATAGGTTGCGAGATGCGCACTGGAGCTCAGGGTTAATTAGCCATAACAACCAGTATACTCAGTTGGAGTATCGCATTCATAAGACCCCATAAAATATTAGCATTTTTCAGTTGCAAAGCAGTACTATTTGCTCCCTATTCCACTTCAAACTGTATATAATCGTCTTTCATATATTATTCTTCATATGACAAGAATTGCATTTCTTTCGAGGCAGGTTCAGCACCACAAGGCATTGGGCAAGATGGCGTTGCTAATTGACGACCAATTGTGCCTCTGATCTTGTTCGCCACCTCCCTCTCTTCGGTGTTAGCTGTACGGTTGTTAGATATATTGCGATATTGAGTTGAGTGACAAGTTTCTGCTGAATTTCATCCAGGTATATATCTTGATTCTGACGAACGAGGTCCTTCAACTCATCGGTGTCAGGTTTTCGCAAAATAAAGTTTGCTACAAAGCTTAACAGTTCAAGACACTATTCCCTTCCAACTGAACCGTTATTTTTTCTTTCGCATCCTGTAACTTCACATCCTCGGTTGTAAGTTAGGACCCATCAAAGTGAGGGACCGTTGAGACCGTCGTAGATCTTTGGAGAAGCTGGTGGTATGCATTTGACTTTCGGTCGGAGAACCTCTTACAAGTTTACGGTAACAGTCACGTGGTAAGAATGAGGCGGGATAGTATTTGTGCATGTTGTACTTCCGCCTCCACTACATACCACCATCAACTGAACTCGTCCTGAAGGACTTTCGTATTCTCTGCCTCTCCAGTATTGGGGTTGGCTCTTTGCTTTATTTTCAATGTCATCGTCATCATCATCATCCCCAGAAATCACTCCTGCGGGTCGTGCAGATTCCCCACATGAACGCTTTACCTTCACATATGCAACTCAAGAGGATGTACTCGAGGATCTTTCAAGGTCACATCTACCACTTCTACGTTTGAGTACTCTCAACTCATGTTTCTCTAGTCGCTTTATTCTCAACTTACCGGAGGAAGAACTGGCTTCGTTGGAGCGGATATGTTTCCAGGTGGAGCAAGCGTACGTAGGAGCATGCAAACGGTCGCCTAGATATTGTGCTCACCAAACGTTCAGCCATTGGTTCTACGAAGATTTCGTTCGGGAAGAAAATCCCAAATTTCCTTCATTGCCACTCAAGAAGTTTTCCGCTATGCTATTTCACTCTTGTCCTCTTCTCCACCAATGGAGTCATGCCCACGAGCAGGCCTTTACAAATTTCATGCAGTACAAGACTCGCGTCCCAGTATGCGGTGCAATCATGCTAAACGAATCATGGGAGAAGGTTTGTCATTGGTCATCAATTCCGTCGCAAGCCGTTTAATTACCGCCGAACGATAGTGTCTTCTTGTCAAAGGATGGAAGTCTTCTTCTGGGTGGGGTTTCCCGAAGGGAAAGATAAACGAAGATGAACCTCAAACAGCTTGTGCTGTTAGAGAGGTATGTCAGACTGACCACGTTCAGTACTTTTATGCTCAAGATTATCTCTTAGGTCCTAGAGGAGACGGGCTACAACTTGGCTGGCAAGATCAGTGCAGAAGATGTGATAGAAATGTCGATCCGGGAGCAGAAGATTGCGCTGTACATTGTTCCTGGAGTGCCGGAAGATTTTCCGTTCAAAACCAAGACTCGAAAAGAAATCAGTGTAATACCCTAAACTTCCTTGACAATTCTGAAATTGACGTCCTCGGGCAGAAAATCGAATGGTTTAGGCTCGCTGATCTTCCGACTTGGAAACGCAACAGAACTGCCGCTGGTAAATTCTACCTGATTACGCCTTTCATCAGGTAAGTTTGCAGTAGAAACCTGAGCTAGAACTCAACATATGTTTCATCAGCGCACTGAAGGTCTTTATACATGATCGGAAGCCCCGTACTTTACCTCGAAAGCCTCCGAAACATAAACGGCAACTTCAAGATGTTGAGCTAGCTGTCAATGACCATGAATCTACGGTAACCGACTCCCCATGCACACCCTATCAAGATGCCCACCAAGAGTCTAGTTCCCAGTCATCTTCGGCCGACAATGGCGATCCTCAGACCCCTTCCCCTCAATGCTCACAATCTTTTGCCAATCCTATTGATATCGCCCCTCAGGCCGAAACACCCCTTGATCCTCATTTTGCGCGACTTTTGTCTTCTTTGACTTTGTCAGGTGCTGCGGTCGAAGCCAAGAAAGACCATCAGCCAGTCAAACCAACCCTTCTGTTGTCGCAACAGGGCGATGGTCCTCGCGAACGGAGTACACCTGTTCCTGCCATGTCGTCCTCAGCACGCCCGCTTCTTCCTGAAGCTCCAGCTGGAACGAAATCACCTTCCATGATAGCCAATCTAGCTGAGGCTGCCCGAGCTTCTTATACTGTTCCACATGCGAGTTCCCCGCCCCCACGCTCACCTATTGCGTTTAGGTTACAGACTAAGTCACCTACAATGAACGGAAGATTTTCTCCCGAAACACCCCCATCTAACGCCTTCGTCCCGTCTCCTCGGCCGACCACATCTCGTCGCACCTCCAGTTTAGCGGACATCTCACCTTATCTCTCCAAGTCTATCGAGATTCCATCATCTGCCAAGCGACTCAGGCAACTCGCCTTACTGGAGTCCGTGGCAGACGAATCCGCTAGATTGACACCTTATTTTGCTAGTCGAGAAGCAGCCGCCTTGAATGTAAACGGGATGGCTCACCTACATCATTTGCCTCCATTGCCCCCCGCATCTGTTCCCCCCCAGGCGATCGGAACGAGTGATTCTAACATTATTTATTCTTCTGGCCCTAGTGCTCTATATCAAGGAATGAATATACCCCAGATACCTTTCCGTTCACCTGTGCAAGACGATCCATTCCAGGTACGACCGAGGACCAGCCAGGCGATCAATCGACCAGTTTACCACTCCCCTCCTTCCGGTAGCATGAGCATGAACCAAAGTCAGTTACTTGCGGTCATGAATGCCACTAGTCCACCATTGCTCCAGTCTCGACCATCGCTTCCCCATGTCCATAATCCCCCCGTTCATCCCTCGCTCCCGCCATCATCTCATTACCATGCACCACCATTCACGCACCCTGAACTCTACTCTCCTATGACTATCCCTCCAACATCGATCAGCACGAACCCCCCTCCTGGGATCATTTCGTCATCTCAGCCTCAAATCTTACTCACATCCACCATTTCCCCCATGTATGGGCAAGCCAACAGCACAAATTCTTTATTGTCTATTCTCAATCAACGTAGATAAACGATTGTTTCCCAGCTTGATGTCTTGTATCGCCTATCTGATCTTGCATATATTATAGTCCCCCCGCACAGTCGTTTCCATCTCTTTTGCTTGTTTGATTCTGATACAGTAACTTTACCTCGTCTACCTTCCCATCCCTGTCCTCGTTGCTGTCCTTTATCTTTCTATTCCTCCTTGTTCTTGTTTTGTGGTGCAATTTACTGGTTTGTACAAAACATGTGTTATAGCCATCCACAAGCCCTCATCCTCTCCCTATCTGCACCAACCGATATCCTGTCTGCGTAGTAGTGTCGATCTTCATGTAATGCTGTAGCATTTTACTACAAACATTGAAAGTTGTGATTGTATTACATAACATGGACTACGTATTAGATTCTACATGAAGGTAGATACTAGAGAGCAACACCAGAGCAAATGCGAAAACTTGGATAATACTACAGTGGGTGAAAGGGTAACGGAAGACCAAAAAAGATGAGGAGAGTCCGTGGCAATTCTAGTCTACTGCGAGCAACTGCCGGATTTCTGCTATGCACTCCGTGAGCCGGGCGTGCACTTCTTTCGAATTTTCTAACAAAGGTCTAATATTTTCAGGTGTCATCGCCAGCTTTGCATCGGGCAAACCTCCCAACGGCTGAGGCATGGATCGTACCGATCCTGTCTTCGACCCATTCTTCGACCTGGAGGGAGGCCTAGAAGAATTTGAAGATGCTTTGCCGGCCGCATTCTTCACTCGCGGAGTTTTATTGTATTCGACGATTTCTTCGACATTGGAAAGTCGGTTAGTCCGAGTGGGAACACCTACAGAAGCAGGAGGTAATCCTTCCCGCTGGAGAGAAGTCTGAGAATGCGAGGCACTTGACGATCTCTGCGTCCTAGGTGTTTGCGGTCGGCTGGGTGGGCCACCAGGGAGTTGCACGTCCTGCAGGTAAGGTGATCGACCGCGAATTGTAGGGACTTCACGTGCTCTAGCACCATTATGATCAAGTTCAGAGACATGATCCCAATCGTCGTCACCTTCACCAGTAGAACTGCTGGTTTCCCGAGTACGATGGTGAAGATCTTCCACTGATAGGTCTACTGTGCTAGTGTTCTGAGTTGTGGAGGGTATCGTCTGTTTGCTCTTCTGGCCTATTCGGAAAATTGATGCTAACGACGGTCTCCGAGGGGATTGCTTTGCTGAAAGAGAAGATGAAACGTTGTACGGCGAACCAGTACGAACCAGCTCAGGCCCAGAACTTGTCTTGGCTCGTCTTCGTCCATAAGTCGTGATTTTTCCGTGAGGATACCGATGACTTCCCGTACTGTCCACGGACGACTCGGTGCTCAAAGAAGTAGAAGAGGCAGGCACTGGAGGATGTTCAACTTGACTTCTCTTTAACGACCTCAACATATCTCTCAGACCACTCATCCCGACCAACTTGCTACTCCTCCGTTTTTTCGTTGAGACATCGCCATTGTTGCTCCCACCCTGAGCCGAGCTCTCCTCAGAGGGTAAAGTGACGGTGCTGTTCATGGCTTCTCCCCACCTCCAGTCACGATTCACAGGAGAAAATTCTTCTGTAGAGGGCAAATGTTGAGGATCGATGACTTGAGAGGTATCCGGATTGTTGAGCATCTCTCGAAGAAGTAAGAGTTGCCTATGGCTCAGGTCATGTCGACCAGTGGAAGCACGCCAAGCTAAATTGGGAGGGCTGGCAATAGGCGGACCAGCACTTTGACTGGACGACATCTGGCCGGGTACGGGTGTCGGTGGCTTGGACTCTTCACCTGATAGTGTAATGGCTCTTTCTCTGCTCTTTATTGCCTCGTTGATGATTGTGGTGGACATAGTCGGAACAGATACGCTCGTCGAGGGTGGTGATGCACCCGCGGAGCCAGTCCCTAGCTCTATAAGCAGCTCTGCGCACTCCCATGCAATCTTGTATTTGGAGTTGATTGTGTAGAAGGCGGCAACGAATTGCTTATAGGCCTGTTGAGGGGGCGGTTGACCTGTGCCCTGTGCTGAGGCGGAATTAGAACGATTGCGAGATCGTGATGGTGAACGGCCAAAAAAATTCGGGGATGTTGCGCGAGAAGAGGCTTGCTGAGCGTAGGTGTCTAAAACTCCTTGAACTTCCGACACAAGGGTAATGTACGATACTTGAAGCTCTTTGAGTTCTTGGTACAACAAATGTTAATGTTAAAGGCTTCCCAAGACCGGCGCGTAGATACTTACGTTCGACATTCGCAGCAAATTCTCTGACCATGCCCAAATCTCGCCGAAGTCCAACCTGCGCTTGGCTAATCCTCGCTGGAATCTTGAGGTCGCCTAACGAATTCCGCCGTGGTACGTTATAATCCCGCACAGCGCTGCTGCCGGCAATGGCGGGTGCGACGGTAGATCGTCCGAGGGATGCTGCCTGCGGAGACGTTGGAGGTTTCTTTAGCGCGAGGACCAAGGATGGAGGACTTGTTGACGGGGGCGTCCTCGGTAGCAACAAGGTCTCAATATTGGCAGGCGAGGAGGCTTGTGCGGTTTTCCCAATGGTTTCATCGCTGGCGACTCGAGGAGGAGAAGGAGGCTGGAGCTCGATAGGCGGGAGCAAACCCGATGATCGTGAAGGCGTCCTTAATGCAGGGTGGGCTTCAGAGTCTGTATTCATTGGTTCATCTCCCTCCGAATAGTTCCTATGAAGTGGTGGTGGATCCTTCCCAATTTCCTCTACCGAAACCAGAGAAACGCCGCTCTTCGTTCGCTTGTGTCTTCCGACTAAGCTGATTCTCTGTACATTCCCCATGAAATTACGATGACCCTCCTTGTCTTCAGGCAGTTCCCTGGCTTTGCCCTTGAACCGGGTAAAAGACCTAACTCTCGAGCGCATCGCTTCCTTCTCAGTCAGATCTTCTGAGCTACTCTCATGCGGCTTTCTCGCCCTTCCCAAGCCCAGACCCCCATATGATGGATTATGTCCACCTCCCTGATGTATATGGTGCGTCACAACTTCTTTCTTTCTTTTCGAAGGGCTTCTTCCCAATGCAGTATCTGATTCGAGTCCCAGCTCTTGCTCGAGATCTAAAGGCAATTCCCCGGCTTCGTGCATGGCACTATTGTCATTAACAAGACCCTTGTCCCTTCTCAGAGGGACGAAACCGCTGCTCTTTCTCTTCACTAGTTTCGCGGATGTATCTTCCGAGTTCGAAGCACCAGGAGGAGTTATCTTCCGAGCCTTGGGGGTAAGTGCGAGCTTGTTGATAACGGATTCTTCCTCGGCACGATCGGCCAGCAGTGTTACTGAAGTCTTCCTCCCTATCTCGAATACAGGCCCACCACCACTAGTCACGCGAGAAAACCAGTTGCTCGACTTGGAGGGTGACCGTGAATACGACGGTGATGACCCTGTCATACTGATATCTGAATTACGAATTGAGTGATACTAAACTTCAATGACAATGATTATTACCGCACCTGCATGAATGTCTCCTTCTTGTACCATCAACTCGCTAGGGGTAGAACTGGCCCTCTTCTTGCGCACACCCCACTTTTTCACACTACCTATTCTGCTCAACAATGGCATTTTGGTTGGTGGTGATGAAGGTCCGGAATTTTGCCAGATGCTGTTCCTGTTATCTGTGGTGATTGGAGGAGAGGTGGATGGCTCAGCAGCAGGAGGTAGCGAGGATGATGATGAATGAGGCGCAGTCTGCGGCGTTATAGGTCGGCCATTACGATCTTCTCGCAGTCCCACACTTTCCACGCTCGTGTTCACGGATCGAATAGGGAGGGGTTCACGGAAGTTGAGCTCGAGGGAGGCAGGATCAGGCCGACTCTTCTTCCTCAACCGTCGTCTCTCTCTTTCTTTGTGAATAGGTGGACTAGGTGGAAGGTTGGCGAAGCCAGTCGTAGACTGACGCGATACCGTGGGACGGAGGTGGGTCGTTGAACTGTTATGGTAATAAGAGTACGCGACAGAATTTCGACCCGAGTTGACTGAGGGTGCCGAGAAGACGGAAGTAGTAGGGGAACGAGGGAAATGTAGGGCTGTTGAATTGTTCGCGTTAAGAAGTGACATTGGAATAGGTGGAACTGGGGGCGGAGGCGTCGCGTTGAACGTTGCCGCCGCGTCAGAGGTACTTAGTCGGGGCAGAGCGTTACGTCTAGAACGAGCAGTCACTGTACGATCTTCGTCTTTATCGTGAAGATTGAAATCCATATCGTCATCTTCTTCGTCGTCGTACCCAGAATGCACACGGTCGTTCACGGACGCTCTAGATTTGGGGAGTGTGGCGGGAGAAGCGAGGTCGAATTCGTCGTCCCAGCTCTCTGGCTCAAATTGGGGACGCGAAGGAGAAATGGTGTCTCCTTGACGGTTCCTTGGGCTTATTCTAATTGCAGGAGAGTTGGTTTTATCCTCAAAGTCATCATCCCAGTTTTCTGTAGAGCTTGAAAAAGGCCGTTTCGTGGGTGTAGAAGGGCCAGGTTCAGCCCAGCTAGTCAAGTGAAAATCTGGATTTTCCTGTGGGGTTTGCGTTGAAGTCATTTCAAAGGGCCGTGAATCATATAAAGGGGAAACGTCTGCGTCCTTGTCCCAATCTTCCGTGAAGGCGGTACTGGTTGTCGATGCCCTCGTCGGATGCGAAGGTAATGAGACGCATTTGTGGTTATTCGGACTGGCATGAAATTCAAAATCTTCGTCCCAGTTCTCCGAAGGAACTAACAAACCAGAAAATTTAGGCAAGAGGAAGAAATATGAAAAGGACGCGTTTTACCTGTAGAGTGGATGTCAATTAGAGTTCCCATGAGAGATAATGAGCATAGAGGAGCGTGAAAAGGTCGTTGAGCTGGGAGGAAAGGAGTTAACACGGTAAAATACAAGCTAAGCGCCCCCTGGTCGCCTTGTCCTCCCGTTTCACAGCTGGAACGCACATTTCTAGCCGATGCCAAGCAACAGGAGCGGAGACGTATTATATTGCCATTATTTCTTTTACAAGAGAATACAGGATTACAACAGTAGCGGTAGCAGGCTCAGTTCACTCTTCTAAGTACTACGTAGAATTGAGGTTGAGCTGCATCAGCTTAAGGCTGACATAATGATTTCCATCTCTTTCCTTTAATTTTTCTACTGCGGCCACTGTTTCATGTTCTAGCTCTCTTCCCTCTTCTTTCTATCGTCTATTCCTCTTCTGTTTGCCTCAATGATGCTCAGCGGTGGTGGTATCAAAATTTTCACTGGCGCGTTTCCCGCTGTTATGATACTATGTTTTCCATAACTCATCGACCTCCACAGGGACCAGTCACCCAGAACTTGCCGAAATTATTGCTCGCCGGTACCACTCAATAGCCACAATACTTCTCCCCATTTTGACTATGTTATTAGGGTTGGTCTTCCTCTCTCGAATGCCGAAATAACGAAAAGTGGGATTGGGGAGACCAGCGTTCGAATCGCTGAGTCCGTACGAGAGGACGATGTCTACATCATCAACACCGGTTGTGGTTCTGTCAATACTGCCCTCATGGAACTGTGCATTATGATCCACGCCTGCAAAATCGCTAGTGCAAAACGAATAACTGCCGTTCTTCCTCTCTTTCCTTACGCCCGACAGGACAAGAAGGACAAGAGCAGAGCTCCCATTACGGCGAAATTAGTTGCGAACATGATCCAGAAGGCTGGCTGTGACCATGTTATCGTGAGATTTTTCTATTCGAATCGTGATTATCCACATAAGGATTAAGCTTCGATGTATAGACAATGGATCTTCACGCTTCGCAGATTCAGGGTTTCTTTGATGTACCCGTCGACAAGTGAGCTGCCCCCTAAAACCCACTTCATATAGCCTGCTGAGACGAAACCATTCCTGATAGTGTGAGTTTGACCTCTTGACAGCTTTCTCGGCATTCACATACCGTGATCATCCCAAAGCTGTACGCAGAACCTTCGGTTATTCTCTACATTCGCACACACTTCAATCTGGAAGATGTCGTGATTGTTTCGCCGGATGCGGGGGGCGCGAAACGGTGAGAATAACATAATATTTTCTGCTTCCGTGATCTTATCCCGAACAAAAAGGGCTACTTCCATGGCTGATCGATTAGGAGTCGACTTCGCGTTGTTCCACAAGGAGCGAAAAAAAGCTAATGAAGTTTCTCGGATGGTGCTCGTGGGACATGTAAAAGGCAAGACTGCCATTCTCGTTGATGACATGGCAGATACTTGCGGCACACTTTGTCTCGCAGCGAAGCATCTTGCAGAGGCAGGTGTGGCACAAGTCTACGCAATCGTCACGCACGGGATCTTGAGCGGAGATGCATTGAAATCAGTGCAAGACAGTGCTTTGGAAAAGCTGGTGGTGACGAACACCTTGCCACAGCAAGCGAATCAAGCAGCATGCCCGAAGATTGAAGTGATTGATGTCGGCGTTGTGCTGGGAGAGGTGATTAGACGAAGTCATTATGGGGAAAGCGTTTCAAAACTTTTCCACGAGGTTCCGTATTGAACGCCGCCGGCTGCCACTAGGGAAATGACTGGAGACGGATTTTGTTGGGATTATATATGTTCTTCATGCACACTGTCTCGCGTCCCGGATGCTTTTGACAGAATGACCCGACAGCTTGAGTCCGGCGTGCGTATCTCTCCTCTTCTCGACGATTGTATGCACTACAAGTACATAAGTATCTAGACTGTACAAGTAAATACGAATTGTCTGTATAGAGAGAAATGGAAATAAACGTGCATCTAGTCGTGGAAAAAACGGAGTTTGAAGGACCTTCTTTTTGCCTGTGCCCGGGAAAATGACCGAGACTAGCAGCAAGGTAATCTGAGCTTTACTTGGCCTATGTTCCCTTGACCTCCACCACCACGTCCCCTTCTTGTCAATTCCTCCCCTACTAACACATCAAACAGTCCTGGGCAATGCGACCAGGGCCATGTACAACAACCCATCCATTAACAACAACGTCCACCACATTAATCACTCAAACAATAACAGTCATGCAATATCAAGTCCTCCACCCCAGCCCCAGCGTCCGTCACAGCAACCACAGGCCCAAAAAGAACCAATTACGATTGTCGGAATCCCCTCAGTTCAAATCGAGAACGGTCGTCTCGTCGTCGGTTCTTCCCAGAGCAGTTAGTTTGCACGTCAGCTTTTTTTCGCTTCACCGTTTTTGACCTGTAAACTCTTAAAGGCTCAAGACGATCATACACACCTCTCAAAGTTCTCGGAGATGGATCCTTTGGTACTGTCTGGCTCTGCGATTGGCATGGGACCCTACCCCCCAATACACCGCTTTCACCGATGCAATGTGGAGCTAGCGCGCGGCCAGAGTGGGCTGGGAAGAGGCTCGTAGCAGTGAAGAGAATGAAGAAGAAGTGGGAAGGTGGCTGGGATGAGTGTCAAAAGCTCAAGGAACTCGAGGTGCGTATGATTTACTCTTTCAACTTTGTCCAATGGCTAACTTTTACCTGCAATTACTTCCAATCCCGACAGTCGCTTCGTGCAATACCCTTTCACCTCAATATAATACCTCTCTACGACTTTTTTCTAATGCCGACCACCAAGGAACTCTATTTTGTCTTTGAATCCATGGAAGGAAATCTCTATCATCTCATCAAGGCGCGAAAAGGTCGTCCATTCACAGGAGGTTTAATTGCCTCCATATTCTATCAGATAGTGTCTGGACTGTACCACATTCATTCTCATGGTTATTTTCACCGTGATATGAAGCCAGAAAACGTTCTAGTCACTACTACCGGACTTTTTGACTACACCTCAATTTCTCCTATTGCTCCGACCAATGCACCTCTAGAGAAGGATGTCGTAGCAACCATCAAGCTCGCCGATTTTGGCTTGGCTCGAGAGACCAAAAGCAAACCTCCATATACTCAATACGTATCCACGAGATGGTATCGCGCTCCCGAAGTCCTACTCTACAGTCCTCATTACTCCAATCCCGTTGACATGTGGGCTCTTGGTACAATAATGGCAGAAGTAGTCAATTTGCGGCCTCTCTTCCCTGGCTCCGACCAGCTAGACCAAGTCGCTCGTATCTGTGAAATACTCGGAAACCCTAGTAATGAATACGGTCTAGATAGGTCAAAGGCTCCGATTGGTGGTGGCCCTTGGCCGAGAGGAATTGAAATGGCAAAACTACAAGGTTTTGAGTTTCGGAGGGTAAGCTTCTACGACTTCATATCGCTTCGCTCAATATCATGTCCAACTATTCACTTAACAGATGCCACCTCGAGATATTCACGAACTCTTCGATCGATCGGTACCGTTGTCACTAGTCCATTGTATACGTGACCTGCTCAAATATGATCCCGATGCACGGTTGACTAGCCAGCAGTGTTTACGCCACCAATACTTGGTCGAGTCTTTACCTCGCAACAATATTCCCTTACCCTCTGGGGTTCGCATATCTGCTTCTCTTTCCCATATGAACGGAAATGGCACTTTACCCTCTCCTCACCCCATCCCACCCTCTCATTCCTATCCTGCTACCGGCTCGCATTCCTTCCAGTCACAAATTCCGAACAACTCATCAACCCGCATCCCATTCTACCCACAAGAACACTCCCCTCATTCTCCTTCTGCCCCTTATTCCCAGCACGAACCTGTTGTCAATCAACCCTGGGCCAATGGGCAAACACCCAACGGTGACTATCCTATGGCCAGTGAAGAGGAGCATAACACTATGGATGTCTATCCTAATCGGTCACAACAGATTGATCCTGATTCTTCTCTTGTTGATCCGTCAGAGCCTGGACATTCTCCAAGTCCGAGGAAACCTCCTAGGTCCCGTTTCAGGAAGCACTTCACAATCGGCGGCATGTTTGGTGGAGACAAATCTCATCGCCCCGAATTACCTCCGTTACATGAAGTACCCGCTGCATCAACATCTACTCATTCGTTGAAGCGCACCCAATCTGCAGGGTCGGACACACGTTCTCTGAAAGGGGAAGCAACATCTCCTGTGCGGTCGGAAGAAGCTAAACGGAACAAGAAAGAAGCAGAGCGTTTACAACGCGAGGCTGAGAAGCAACGGCGCGCTCTAGTAGAGAAGACGCAGCGTGAACAGGCTCGTGCTGTCATGAAAAAGCGCAACGTGATCATGCAGCAGAACACGAAGGATATCCTTGAATGGGAGCCTCGGCTAGAGTTTGCTGACACGACTTCGAATAACAAAGGGAAGCTGGTTGGAACTGGTCCAGTACGACGAGACCGAAGTCATCCTGACTCTGCGGTCGGAGGGTCGACGGTAAATGCAGCGTCAGGACGATTTGCGCCTCACGGAAGTGAATCTCCCGGCGGATCAACCGATTGGAGGAGCGGTGAACGAATGGCTAAAGTCAGAAGGATGGAATTCGATGATGACCATTCCGTATCGTCCTCGGACGTGCACAGTACCGGTCGAATGTCCTCCCTGTCGTTCGCAACCATCGATAGTGACCCGGGACCTTCGCGAATAAGGAATAGACCCAGTCTGTTTGGTTTGAATAGGATGACCTCAACGTCTTCATTGCGAACGTCTTTCGATGATTTTGCTCCTTCAGCACGGTCGTCGAATTCGTTCTCCCTCGATGGCCAGCTTGCGCATGATTTCCGTACACAGGCCTCTGTGAATACGGTAGCATCCCCGACGTTACCAGGAAGTGTTTCACCCCCTCCTATGCAAACCCTCTCCTTGTCACCTCCAATATCACCGCTTCCCCAGTGGATGCAAGTACCGCCTCATTCAGAAACACTTTCTTCACGGCGTGGGCAAGTCCCGCCTGCCATAAGTGTTCCGCAGCTTTCCGTTTCCTCTACTCGCAGCGCATCGTATAGTCCATACGAGCTTCCAAAGGAGGCTAACCTCAATGGTCGACCGACGACTCATGGTCATTTCAACGCTAATAAACCCGATATCAATCCGATCTTCAAAGTGGTGAGTTATAACTGGGATGCTGAGGGAGGACTCGAACCTGATTCTGGTAAATTCTCTCAGCCACCACTACCCACCCCCATATCTGCGGGGACCGATGAGTCCTTTCCCACCACATCATTACCGCCATTCTCACAGCTAGAAGCCGTCGCTGGAGGCGGTTGTGATTATCCGCCGCTGTCCCCGATGTCTTTTACAGCACCTTCGGAAGCTTCGTCCCCATAGTGGTCACATTCACACTCGTTTGGTTCCCTTTGATATTTTCTTGCCTCACTTCTTTTCTTTCCTTCTTCGTTTCCTTGCTCTTAGTTTCTGCGATCTCATTTTATCGTTATTGCCACCACTTCTCACGGCGTTTTCTCATTATTTGCATCGTCATCAAACTCTCATGCCTGTCGGACCCTGGTGGACTACCAAAGGCCTGCACATAATTCATGCCACCGGTTTTGCATTTTTAATTAATTCCTTGCTTACCACCGACCCCGTTTATCGTAGTTCCCGTTTGCTAGTCGCACTGAACCCACTGCTCGACGTAGGCATAGTAGACAACAGTAATGTATTATTAACACTCATTTCTGGCTCAGAATAGAGGACAACTCCGCTGTAGTGTGTGCGTGCAAGAAAAAACAACTGTCCATCCTGGCTTCTGAGATAAAGTCCATGACCACCTATCTCTCGATTCATTAATGAGGAAGCCTGCAGCTGCCTTATAACTTCTTCTGCAGGTTAGTGATGGTGGGGTGCTTGTTCGAAACGTATTCCACTGTAAACACAATCAGACAATCACCAATTTCGTAAGGTTGACTGCATACCAATAACTGTATTGCAAACATAGGGAACGGGAATTTCAGCGCCATCATTCAACGAGCGGAATGTAAAACTAACCCGCATGCTTTCGGTCCAGGTTTGTCCTAAGTAGAGATGAGCAGTCCGTAAATCCAAAAGATCCCGAGGGCGGAACGCCCGGCGTAGACATACCAAGTTAATGTAAATCTTCGGGTGTCCCAAGGGGCCGTCACCTTAACATTCAGATAGTAATGGTTTCAGAGTTGAAAATGGCATGGAAAAGAACATAAAAAAAAGGGGGGCATGAAAATTGAAGAGAAGGTGCGAGGAGTTGAGTCAAGAAAATTGCACCAAAAAGGACCCGGATAGAAACGAACCTCCGTCGCAAACCGCTTTCCTGCCATGGACGACCCTTATGGGTTCGTTTGCAATCATCTCCATCGCAGACAACGGATTTGGTTGTAGTTCCATGACCGTCTGTTCAAACCTTGGGCCTGAGTCGGCAACTGGCCGAGATTGTTGGTTGGTAGACCAGGTTGTAGGATGGTTGGGAGCCTGGGGTGCTACTGCTGCATTGGATTGAGGGGACGAAGGAACGACGGATTTAGGATTTGAAGCAGTAGATGCTGAGCGTGTGACCGATTTCAGGAGGTTAACCCTTGTGAGGATTCGACGACCCAGCATCGCGTCGTTCAAGTGAAGTCGACGGTCGGAAAGTCGAGGAACTTGACCCAAGGGTACTTGCCATATATGGTATTATTTTCTCATGCTTGACCTCAGCCGCCAACGTGTCGCTATCTTGGATCTGGCAGGATATGTACTTCAGCGGGTGCCGTCTGGCTCTACCGCCTACTCTCAAAAGACACTTCCAGAAGCTGCGTGAATTCTTGGAGAGAACGACTGAGCCGTTGAATTAGCTATCCATCGATTTTAGATCGCGCTTGAATACCTTTAGCAATACATTATTTCGTCGCCCGTTTTTGGATCGTCCTCAAGTCCCCTACGTATGCGGTGTCCCCAGCCGTGCCGTTAGTATTTATTCTGACAGTTAAACGTATGTCGTAATTTGCATCAAATTGAAATCCGAGTTTTATCAAATTTGACCTCGCACATTAGTTGAGACTGAGAGAATGTCATAATTGTGTAATGTACAACAATAGATATACAATGTGCAGACAATAGATAGCCCAAGAAACATTCCCAAACCTTGATCTATGTTTCGCAGTTTAATCCATCTCCTCAATCTCAACATCATCCTCCTCCCAATCAACGTCCATCCCATCCTCTCCATGAAACCCTTCATGATTGGGCAGGATTGTAAGCCTATTATGAGGTCCGTCAAACCTCACGCGAACAACTTCCCCGTCACGTACGCGATCCGCTAGAATCATCACGGACAGAGGGTTGAGAAGTTCTTGCTGAATAGCACGGTTGAGGGGACGTGCACCATACGTCGGTGAGTATCCTACGGAAGTGAGATAGGACTTGGCGTCATCGTCAATCTCGAGAGTGATTTTTCGTTCAGCAAGGCGTGCTTCGACTTCTTTTAACCGTATATCCACAATCTTGAGAATATGTTTGCGAGAAAGTGCACGCTATAGAAAACGAGTGAGATTGCATCTAGAATTGGGCTTTGAAAAAATTGTGGATACTCACGAAGACAATGATCTCATCCACACGATTCACAAACTCTGGAGGGAAATGAGTTTGGATTGCACCCATCACGAGCTGCCGCGCTTGCGGATTTACGGGTCCTTCTCCCATATCGTTCAAATACACAGCTCCCAAGTTGGATGTCATGATGATTACCGTGTTCCGGAAATCAACAATCCGGCCCTGCCCATCGGTGAGACGTCCATCGTCCAATACTTGTAGGAATAAGGTGACGAATTCACGGCTGGCCTTTTCAATTTCGTCAATGAGGACGATACTGTAGGGCTTACGGCGAATATATTCAGTGAGTTGGCCACCTTGATCATGTCCGACGTATCCTGTATAAACCGTAGTCACTACCTCATGGACAAAGACAGGCTAGTAACAAGGAAGTTCATACCAGGAGGAGCACCAATGAGACGAGCAATAGCGTGCTTCTCTGAGTATTCAGAGCCGTCGATGCGAATCATTGCTTCCGGAGAGTCGAAGAGTAAGGTTGCGAGCTATAGAAAAAAATGGTATCAATTTTCAAATAACCGAAATTAAGCGTAACAAGATGCTCACCGTCTTCGCCATCAGGGTCTTACCAGTTCCCGAAGGACCCGCCATCAAGAAACTTGCAATGGGTCTCTGTGGGTTTGACAACCCACTCCTTGAAAGTCTGATGGCATTTGCAACTGCCTTGACCGCCTCATTCTGACCAACCACATTCTCCGAGAGGATCTTCTCCATTCTCAACAACTTCTCCTTCTCTGACGACATCAAACGAGTGACTGGAATGGAAGTCCATCTGGCGACGATCTCTGCAATCTGCTCCGGAGTGACCATGTTCACACCAGCGTTGTCATCCTGTTCTGCTTCCCGTTTCTCGAGCTCCTTGAGGCGGTTCTGAAGCTCAGGAATGGCGTAATACTTGAGATCGGAGGCAGTGGCGAGATCGTATCTGGTGGGAAAGAAGGGGAGTCAATATTGATGTCGATCTGACAGGAGAGTACCCACTTTCGTTCAGCATCTTCCGCTTTCGCTTTGAGCTCATCAATCCTCCTCCGGACAACATTGATCTCATCTCCACGCTTCTTCTCGTTTTCGTACGCAGCTTTGAGAGGACGTAACTGATCATCCACGGCAGCGATAGCCTTCTTGGCGAGACGAAGCCGTTCTTTGCTAGCCTCGTCCTTTTCACGCTCCAGGGCATGAATCTCCACTTCAAGTTCGAGCTTCTTGCGCTGAAGTTTATCAATCTCTTCAGGCTCTGTCTCTCTCGTCACACGAACACTGCAAAAAAAATTAAATTCATTCAGCCCCAACACTAATTAAGACGATACGTTGGAGCACACCTAGCGCAAGCCTCATCTACCAGATCAATGGCAGAATCGGGTAATCTCCTGGACGTAAGGTAGCGATGAGCCAGTTGCGCAGCCTGAATCAGAGCGCCATCCAAGATCTTGACGCCATGATGCACTTCGTACTTCTCTCGGATACCACGAAGAATACTGATGGTTTCGGGAACCGTCGGCTCATTAACCAGAACTTGGGCGAACCGGCGTTCGAGGGCGGCATCAGTTTCGATGTACTTCCTGTATTCGGCCAACGTAGTTGCGCCCTAAGAAAAAAGAAAGAAGTCAGATACAAAACCCTGATAGAATGAATTATGATAACTTACAATACACCTCAATTTGCCTCTCGCCAGTAAAGGCTTGAAGAGGTTGGCTGCGTCCATACCGCCTCCTTCACCTCCCCTGCCGGCCATTATCAAATGCAACTCGTCGATGAAGAGGATGACACCAGGGCCTCCATCTTCCGCAGCTTTCTCCACCTCGTTCAAGACGGACTTTATACGCTCCTCGTACTCTCCCTTATACTTGGCGCCCGCCATGAGGGCACCCATATCGAGGGAGAAGAGACGGCAGAGTAAGCTTGCTGGAACGTCGCGCTTGACAATACGTTGAGCGAGGCCTTCGGCTATGGAAGTCTTGCCGACACCGGGTTCTCCTATGAGAACTGGATTATTCTTTGTTCTGGGAACAGTCGTCAGAGAATAGCTTGTTAGCTGAGTGGGAACACAACTACTCACCTCCGGCAAAGAATACGAATGGCACGTCGGATCTCGTTATCACGACCGATTACTGGGTCAATCTTTCCTTCCTCTGCCAGAGCAGTGAGATCCACAGCATATTTGTTTACTGCACAAGAGGTTTTAGAATATATTCGGGAAGGAAGAAAGAGTAACCTACATGCATCAAACCCCTCTTCCGCGTTCCTGGATTCCACTCTTCGGTTGCCTCTGATCTGCTCAATGGCAGTCTTAAGTATAGCCTCCGTAAGACCGGCATCCTTCAATACGGGTGATATTGAAGGATCCTTGAACAGAGCAAGTAAAATATGGTCTTGAGCGATGTACGAGTCGTGCATATTCTTTTGTATGCTCTGAGCTTCACGAAGAACTTTGAGAGCGGCTGAGCTGAAGCTGGTTTCTTCTGGCGGAGGACTCTGAGTGGGTAGTCGAACTAGGAGCTTTTGAAGAGTGCGTTTCACGGTTTGCTACGGACAGAAAATTAGCTGCATGTAAAGTAAACAAACAGGAAATTGCGCACCGGGTCACCACCCGCTTTTTCTATAACGGATGTGAAGAGGGATGAGCCTGAACCATTTCGCTCTCCAGCACCCTCGTTGAGAAAAGCAAAGGCAATATGAGCCGGTTGGACTAGAAAGAAGATGCGTCAGAATGTATTCAGAACAGAGATTGACCGATACCTACCTTGAGCGTTGGCATAGTCCTTTGCTAGTTGGATTGCAGCTGCGATGGACTGCTGAGTTTTATCTGTAAAGTCGAAATTTGAAGCCATGGGGTATCTCTATTGAGGAACTCATGACACAACTCTAGCTGGCTATATAGCAGAGGAACAGGTGTTCTAGACAACGGGAGAACATTCCGGCAATGATGTCACAGCACTCGTAACTTCTACAATCTTCCGGCGCTTGTTTACCAGATTCAGCGCTTATTCCTTCGGCGTACCAGGCTGCGTGGCTAGTGCTTTTTGTCTCCTCTGCCAGAATCCTGCGTGAGGTCCGTTCATCATAAACGATAAGACCCAGCGCGACATTCCTCGCAATGACTCTCCATCATCTTTTGCTGTCATCAAGAGAAACGCTGCAGAGATAACAAACGCGAAACTGACAACTGCCATTAGAAGTCGAATCATTCAAACGCGTATAGCTCACCGTTCCAATGCCATGTTCCTGCTTCTTACCCACCGATCCGGTATGCAGGTACGGATCGCTCGGGGGAGCACATACAACGCCATTTCGCCCCTCCTTCGTCCTTTTTCAATCCAGATACTACTGCCACAAACCAAACATCCAGCAAGCGTACATCCGTACGGTCCATCCCAGAATTCATGAGATATCTGGGGGAAAAGCCGTGCCAATCCCATCGTCCGTGTAAAACATACGGCAAGCCAATAGCTCGATATGAATGTCGAAAGGAATGTCGCACTACGACAAGCTCCCGTTACTGCGAGTAGGGCCCGGTGTGGTCGAAGGAGGCTTGAAGGTCGAGTAATCAAAATCGGGAAAATGTGAACCTTTGCAGAAGGGTGTTAATATCACACACGCCGCCGACGGAAAGCGAGCTTACCGGCAAATAGATTGCCAATGCCTCAAGAAATGCTTTAGACCCCCTAATCCCTGCATTCGCCAGACAACTAGCCTCAAGACCGAACATTTTGCCCTCGCCTCCATGAACCAATTCACAAGGTAATCCGCCTCTTCTCTCCCTTCCAACCACACCCAGCTTCTCCCATATCCGAGATTCCAATCCACTTGTCGGAAGTTCCAACGGATCTCCCCACGACTCTGGATATCCCAGATCTTTGGCATACGTCGTAAGTACGGTTGGGTAGGCCTGGCTCCCTTTGACGTATGACCAAGTTCCTTCCCGAAGATAGCGAAGCGTATTTAGAAGCCGTTTATCGACGTTGGCTAAAGCCCCGATCCACCGTACATAGGATTGGGGAAGTCTGTAGAACGTAAACGGTATTACAATTTGACATTCATCTGAATAGGAACTACCCTTACCTCTGGGGTTCATAGAAGAAACACCACATTATTCTAACATATAGAGGTCAGCCAACGAAAAGAAAAACCTCCCGAATGGAGCCTAGTCTAAATAGCTACCGACCTCGCGCTACACGCCCAAAACGCGAACGCGTCTATTCCTGTAGAAAACGCCGCTACCCTCTTTCTCTCTCCCAGAACGCCGTCGTCCGGATGCGAGTAACATTTCCTTCGAATAAGTGACTGTACGACAACATCCAACGCCCTCACCACCAACAATAACGTCAAATCTAGTGTTGGAGAAGCTTTGGATGTGGACGTCGGTGTAGGCGGTGTATATGGAATCAGCGGAAACGTAGAAATGTTTCCAGTTCGTGATGATCTGGCTTGAAGACGTTCCGAACGTTGCCTCCCTGCTTGGAGAAGGTAAAATGCAATGGTGGATGTAAATGCATAAGAGATGAAACCTCTCTGAAAGGCACTTAATTTCTGGTTGAGAAACACTAGTAAGGATTGCGAATTCTTCGTCGAAGACTCGGATTCGCCTTTTAGACTTCTTGACACCGAAAGGTCGTTCCAAATAGACCCTATTTTCAGCCCACCCCAAACGGCAAGTGTGACAGCAAACGCAAACCCGTCGTGGCCTAATTCCCTCCTGAGCACCTTCTTCAAAATCCTCCATGTTTTTGCGAGTGTCCCTTTGCTGAAAATGAGCGATTTAACGAGCGAGGTGACGACAGGAATGAGTGAAGGTCCAAGGGAGAGCGACAACGTGAGTAGATAGGTCCGAAGGGCAACTTGTGTCGAATGGGTGGGATCATCGGGAAATTGGATATTAGCGAGATTCAATTTGAGGGTTTCTGACCATGGCTTGAACTTTGGAGAGGACATCGTCGCTCTACTGCGCTCTTTTTGCTTCTGATTATCACTGGAGATTAACCCAAATGGGATATTTGATAAGAATCACAAACTCATGACCGCACCTAAACTAAGCAACAAAAACACGAAACAGCGAGCGCTTGGTACGGTATTTATTTGATCGACAATTGTAGGGTATACTAGATTTCTATTCCACTGAGTCCCTTATCACTCGCCATTTCACTATTTAGGCTCCAAAAGGCAACACCAGCATTACCGACTCTCGACCAGTTTGGTGTGAGACCTTGCTGTAGCTCGCCATAAACACGAGCCCGCTCTAAGAACTGGATGAAGCGTGCACGAGATTCGGGGAAAACTAGAGATTCTAAAATCTCAGCGGCCTTGGGCAAGCAGAGAGTCAATCGAACGCGCCCAGATTCCCGACTAACACAACACTTACATGAGCGTGTAAGATAGCCTTCAAGTATTCGATTGGAGGGGTAGGCAAAGTGCTAGGTGAATTACCGGGCCGTAGATTCGGGTCGTTCTCCTCAAGTAGGCCTAGCCACCGCTGCCACAGGTCTAGCTTGGCACCATCGCGACCTGCCATCCGTAAAAGACATCGACACATCTTCCAATCCTCTTCAAGATTACCTTGCCACAACTCGACGTATTCTTCTTGAGATGAGGTTGTAAAGACAGACGGCGAGAGCACAGATGGAGGCATTGATTGTCGCCGGTGTCGCTCTATCCAGCTGGTTGTCAAGGACGGACTTGCAGGGGTTCCACCAGGACTTGCTATAGAGTCTGCAATTTCCTCGCCCTGTTTCGTCTTTGTCCCTGGACGCATCATCAACCGGACCCATCTTCGCCTCCTCACATATCCTCCAGAGCTCAATGAGCCTACTTGAGCTCGCCAATGATGCCTCCGGAATACCCAGTTATATTCAAATCCGTCATGTTGAACTTCGCCCGAATCGGTACGCATGTCGATCATCCATGATTTAGAAACCCAACGCCAATTACCATCGGGCAGCGGATATTCTGTGAGAGATACGACTGGCTGGTGAGACCGTTTTTGTGAGAGAGTTGGTACAGTGAAGGGGGGTGGGTCGGATGGAAGAAGGGAATTACTTGAATAATAGGACGTAGAAAATAGAGTGATCCTGAAGTAAGTAATATGAGCGAGATCGTCATGAACAGCTCAAGGTATTACCCTCGTTGGTTTTCATACCTGAAGAAAGATTGGTGAGAGATAAATCAGGTTTGACGAAGAAGTGACAGACGTACAGGACAGCCCACTCATAGCGGTCATCCTCATCATCTTGAACTGCTTGAATATTCAAGTTAATATCAAGGGGGTCGGAGAGAGAAGTAGTATTTTCTGGTTCGGATGTAGATTGACTGGAAAGCTTAGGAGGCCGTTTGAGCTTGGATTTGTTGTTTGAGATGCCTCCCCTGAGATTTGGAGTTGAGAAGGAGATGGGAAAGCGGTGAGGAGGTGACAGACGCTTATTGACCACCTCTGAGGTGCTTGGATCAACGGAAGACAATGGGGGAGGTGGCACAGGGGAAGCCATGGTGGTCTGCCATGGCAGATTGGACCAGGACATGCCTTTTGCCTCTTATGGACTTGGTCGCGTGACGTCATGAACTCCTTGCTTCGGACCACAAGGTTGCTGCCAGCCCGAGTTCCCCGACGAGTGATTTCTCACTATTTCTCTTCGTCTCGACCTTCTAATAACAAGCTGTGCCCAAACTGTTCTCATTCACTTCCTTCTGCTCTTCCAGCCTGCACAAAATGCTCGCACATCGCTCCCATAGATCCTCACACTCGTCCTCACACCGTCTTGGATATCCCATACTCTCCCAATCCTTTTGAGATTGACGAGGCTACCTTGAAACGTAACTTTCGCCAATCACAGGCTGCATGTCACCCCGATGCTTGGTCGTCCAAAGGCCCTGTGCGTTCTCTCTGCAAACCTGTCTCAACCCTGCTCTTACATTAGTCCTTCTCTAGGACAAACATAATACCGCAGAACAGCTTTCTGCGGCCATAAACAACGCGTACCAAACGCTGTTGAACCCCCTCTCAAGAATTGAGTATCTTTTAGCAGCTAATAGCTGCGGGCTAGACGAAACCGACAAGGTCGACGATTTGGAGTTCTTGGATGACATTATGACCGCTCGTGAAAAGATCCACAACACAGAAGCCAAAGAGGACCTCGAAGTGGTGACGCAGCAGAATGAAGGTCATACTTCCCTTTCTTTTGTTGTCGACGTTTGCTGACCTCCCGGACAGAAAGGATCGACGGAACGTTAAGGGAGATATCTCGGCTGGTAGAAGCTCAGGCATGGGAAGAAGCGAAAGAAGCCGCGATTAGATTGAGGTATCTGGATGGGATACGCAAGGCAGCGCAAGAATGGCAGAGTTCCAGTTAGATTGTATTACATAATCAGCTAGAATTTTTTAACTGTGTCCTTTGCATTTTCCCTCGTTCGGCCCTATGCACGCTCTCTTGCGACATAGGCGTCGCCTTCTAATGCAGCTGGACTCAAAGCTTTCTTCTCTGAAACGCCACCCCTCAGACCACGCAGAATACACTACAGCTGTCAA
Organism: Marasmius oreades; assembly: GCF_018924745.1. Lineage (NCBI taxonomy): Eukaryota > Fungi > Basidiomycota > Agaricomycetes > Agaricales > Marasmiaceae > Marasmius > Marasmius oreades. The sequence goes on from NC_057323.1 coordinate 3,227,737, forward strand.
GTACGCACGATCAGACTGTTCCTCTCGACTCCCAACATCCTCCTCCTCCTCCAGTACCATGCAAGCTTCTTCCTCTTCTACCCCATCCACATCCCGTGGATCACGATTCAAGAAGAGAATTCAACCACCATCCTCGCGCAGTACACCTTTTGGTCTTCGTTCAGAGCCGCCAAAAGGAAAGAGCGGTAAAGGAAAACCCACGGCCCGTCCCAAGCTCTTGGATGGTCCCCTTCGAGATGAAGAGTACATAGAATCCACCTATGGTCATCTAAAGGACCAAATCAAGCCTGCACATCTGTCTGACCCAAAATCTACCACCAACAATGTTGCAATGAGGCTCACCAACTCCCACATGTCGTACGAAACGGAAAAAGGCGCCGTGTTAAATGGGAATCAATATGTGCCCATGTATCGGTGCGTGCGTTTCATCTTCATACTTAGCGTCAAATGCAGAATAAGTCATTAGTGTGAAAGCGATTGTTAAATGCGATCCGGTGCTCATTGGAGAGGGAGATGCGAAAAGCCCGAAGGAGGCTACTAGATTGGCTGTATTGTCACTATTGCTCCAGATGCAGGAGCAGAATTTGGTACGTGTATATATATCACTAGTTAGAAGACTTTATGAATGCCTGTTTCAGATCTATGCTCAACCTGCTCCTGCAAAAACTACGTTATCTGACGGCACCGAAATCAACGTAGAAAAAGCGAAACAGTTCATGGGGTACTACTGTCGGCGGTACAGATTTTCTCAACCCGACATAACTCTCCAGGAGAGCGCGAAAGGCTGGAGCGCAGTCATGACCGTAGCGGACCGGAAGATAGGCATGGGCTCTGGGCAGAACAAGAAAGCAGCACACAACCAGTGTTATCTTGATGTAGTACGGTATTTGGATGAGTGCGATCCCGAACTCTGGAAGTCCTTCCTCAAGCAGGAGCACGAACTACCGAAAATGCGTCTCTATTTTTCGTTAAGCCGTGAAACCAACAACTCCATCCGCGATCTCATCGTCGATCTGAGCAATAGCACTCTCTATCGTAACCGTCCCTCCCAATCTTCCGCCCCCGATTCTTCTTCAGTGGTGGCCGTTCCCCAACGTTTTGCACGCCCGTACTATGCACCCAACCCAGAATCCCTCGCACAAAAATCTCAACAGCTTCGGGATCGACGACAGAAGTATCTGAATGACCCTTCTGCGGAAAGCATGCGCCAGACAAGGGCCACTCTTCCCGTATACACCCGCTCCGATGTGATCTTGTCCACTATTAACAAAAACGATGTTACGATCCTAATGGCTGCCACCGGATCTGGAAAAACAACGCAAGTTCCTCAGATAATCTTGGATTCTTATATCGACCGAGGAGAAGGAGCCCGTTGTAATATCCTTTGTACTCAACCTCGACGATTGGCTGCTCTTAGCGTTGCAGATCGTGTGGCAAAGGAGCGACACGAGGCATTGGGAAAGTCCGTTGGGTACGAAGTAAGGTTTGAAGGGAAGCCACCAGAGGAACACGGGTCTTTGAACTTCTGTACCACGGGGGTGTTTTTGAAGAAACTCCAATCCGCGCTCACCGAGGGAGGGGGAGGAAATTTTCTTGATGATGTCACCCATGTCATTGTTGATGAAGTTCACGAGCGAGACGTCGATACCGACTTGTTGCTTGTTGTCCTTAAGCGCCTGTTGGCAGACAGGAAAGCGCGTAACAAGCCCATCAAAATCATCCTGATGAGTGCTACCATCGACCCTGCTCTCTTCCAGCATTACTTCCCAGACGACGAAGGAAAGCCCGCGAGAATTGTTGAAGTTCCAGGACGCGCCTTCCCTGTCGAGCGTCACTTTTTGGACGACTTTTTGCCGGCTATCGCTGATGGCGAGGCTAAGTGGGTAATGCAGGATGTTTCTGTGACGAAGTACCTCGCCAAAGAGTTGCAACCTTCCGCTCTTCCTCCTAGTGTCGCTCTCAAGACTAATTTCCTACTAAAAAATCGCGATGCGGAGCCAGATGAGGATAATGACCTCCCCTACCCGCTTATTGCCGCCACCATTGCTCACGTTCTCCAAAAATCGGATTCGGGTCACGTTCTCACTTTCCTTCCGGGGTGGGATGATATAACCGCCGTTCAGAAGATCCTGCTAGGCGCCAAAGGTCCACTAGCCATCGACTTTAATAACAAATCCAAATTCGCTATCCACCTCCTCCATTCTAGTATACCACTCGCAGAACAACAAGTCATCTTTGATCCGCCCCCTGCGGGGGTCAGGCGTATCATCTTATCGACGAATATTGCAGAGACATCCGTTACGATTCCGGACGTAGTATACGTAGTAGATACCGGGAGACTCAAGGAACAGCGATATGACCCGCAGAAACATATGTCTTCCTTGGTGTCTGCCTGGGTCGGATCATCGAATTTGAATCAGCGCGCCGGGAGAGCAGGAAGACACAGACCGGGAGAGTACTATGGCATTCTTAGTCGTGACCATGCTTCCAAGTTGCAGCTGCACCAGACGGTTGAGATGAGTCGCGTTGACCTCAGTAACATCGTGATGCACGTCAAAGCGCT